>NC_068432.1:43425288-44030288 GCF_023373465.1 Oncorhynchus keta
CTAAGAGTGGTGGAAAAGCTCAGTTGGGAGATCATCTTAGTTTTACTAGTATCATTCCCAGGTCACAGTCTGCATTCTGTCCACACCTTTGAATGACATGGGCTGCATTTCATCCAGGTGTGCTACATCCCTCTATCTCAGGGAGGTGCATCACAATAGCATACAGGGCACTACAGTGTGACCATTTTACTCGCATATGCGTCTAACTGTCTTGCTGTGCGACCTGGAATTATAATTTAGGAGCACCAGTGCGCCTAGAAAAAAATTGCCCAGATGATAATGGTTGCAATGATTACTTCACTGTACTGCAGCCCCTGAGTGCCATGGAGAATACACTGAGCGCAGATTCATGACTGTTTCACCATTACTATAAAGAAAATGGCTTATTACCTGCTTCTAAATATCTTTGTGCTTCTACATTTTTCAACTTTAAGGAAAATTACACCCAAAATCTGTTATTTTTTAAATTTGTCCATTGTTGACATAGTCCCAAAATGTTTTGCTTGTCAACAATCACATTTTCAAAATGTGTAACCTTCAAAAATGATCCCAGTATGATGCATAATACATCATACAGGGATTATTTCTGTATTTTGAAAATTACATATGTTGAAAACTTGATTGCTGACAAGCAAAATATTTTGGGATTATGTCAACAATGGACTAATGAAACAAATTCCAAAACATAGTTTTGGGTTGTGAAAAAGGTAATTTGTTTTTGGAGAGGAAGCTGGGCTGTTGAGCAGCAGATCTGATATGAAACATGTTGTCCACCGGTCTCCAGCCACCGGCTGCCTTAGCTAAAGCAGTGTGTCTTTACAGATGGTGTCAGTCAACAGGTGACAGAAACAATGAAGAGACCGTTCAACAACATCAACACCTCGACCCGCCTGCTCGACCCGCATGCCCAGGCAGGTTTCCCTCACACACACACAGACGACTCCACCCACTCCATTCACACAATGAGAGGGGCTGCTGCTGCAGTCTTGATTAGGCGCTGACATGTTGACCTGTCTGTCCATGCTCCATTGGGGCCCATTCACGACCAGTGATGGATCCAGCATGTGCTGTCTGAGCTGCAGGTTGTGTGTGGTACTAGACTGGGGGGTCTACAGACTGGACACAGGGCCATGCCCACACTGTGGATGCGGAAAAGATGGAAGGAAGGACCTGGCTGAGAGACATCACTGCCCTCTTTAACTTACCCTTTACCAGGAAAGACCAGCTTGAAAAGACTGCCTCTTTTACCTCGTGTCCACATGAGATAACCATGAAACATGACCTCTGGGTCATGTCAGACATTGGACCAGTGTAACGGATGGCTCACCAATCAAACGGATGTTTCGTTCTATCCTTGTCTTCTTTTTGGTGCCCAGTTTGAGAGTGAGTATTCAGATCCTCCCTTAATGACTCACTCCTCAGTCCTCAAATAGATGGCCTTAGAGTGGAGGACTTGCAAGTGCTGGGGCCTTTGTTGTTCTTTAGACATTTAACAGATGTCTTGCTTGGCTCAGCTTCATGCTTTCACAGAAGAGCACCCTCAAGCAAGGAAATCACTCTTCCCCTCAGTGGACCTTTCCTCCCTTCCACCTCCTCCTCCTGCCGACCGGCACGCTTTATAGCCCCCAGGAGAAGTGCATTGTGGTCTTGTTAAAGGCCAGAAGTGGTTTGTCCCCTCCCGTGGTCCTTCCTGGTGTATCAGTCCACTATCAATTCCTCAATCTGTGCCAGCAGGTCGCAGGAAGACCCACCATTCCAGCCTGCAGAGGGTGGAGTCTGGGAAAGTGAGAAATTCTCCTTGGAGAGAAATCTCCAGGGAGGCCAAGGGAAGACATTAATACATCCAGGGCTGTGGCCCAAATGGCATCCTATTCCTTATATAGTGCACTACTTTTGACCAGAGTGGTCCCTGGACAAAGGTAGTGCACTATATAGTGAACCATTTGGGATCCAGCCCAGGACCCCCTGTACTCCCCCTCCTAGGCTACATACCTTTCTACGATTAAATGTAACGGTGCTGGACAAAAACTATGAAAGTAACTTTGGCCCTAGCTTCTCAACATAATTCCCAGGCCGTCTCTCTGTGACTAAGTGATTAGTCTTCAAAAGGGAACATGTTGTGACATATGCCACTGTGGTTCTAAGCTTGAGATCAATAAATACCTGATGTTAGACCAAGGCTAATGTTAGACCAAGGCTAATGTTAGACCAAGGCTAATGTTAGACCAAGGCTAATGTTAGACCAAGGCTAATGTTAGACTTAGGCTAATGCCTGACCTGAGGCTCTATTGCACTGTGAGGAATTCAACATCAGCCAATGTACAGGGAACTGCCAAAATGAGGGATACAAAGTGTATTGAAAGTGTATTCCACACAGGTGTGGCTCCTGAGTCAATTAACATCCCATTAGGGTCATGTATAAAAATGCCGGGCAGGCCATTGTTTTGGCTACCATTGCTATGCCCCCATAGGATGACAATGCCCCATCCACAGGGCACAAGTGGTAACTGATGGTTTGATGAGCAGAAAAACTCTGCAAACCATAAGCCATGGCCGTCACAGTCACCACATCTCACACCAATTGAACACTTATGGGAGATTCCACCTGAGACAGAGTTTTCCATCAACAAAACACCAAATTATGGAATTTCTTGTGGAAGAATGTTGTTGCATCCCTCCAATAGAGGTCCAGACACGTGTAGAATCTATGTCAAGGTGCATAGAAGCTATTCTGGTTCATGGTGTCCCAACACCCTATTAAGAAACTTGTTAGTTGTTTCCTTTATTTTGGCAGTTAGGCTACCTGTGGCTTAACGTCTTGCTTCCAACATACCTGTGATGACTATTAGTGCTGCGCGGGTCAGCTGTTTGTACAACCGCACCCATCTGCCATCGCCCGTATATATGTGATAGGTTAGTTAAGAGAAGGCAGGACGTATATATGTGATAGGTTAGTTAAGAGAAGGCAGGACGTATATATGTGATAGGTTAGTTAAGAGAAGGCAGGACGTATATATGTGATAGGTAAGTTAAGAGAAGGCAGGACGTATAGTGGGGCAAAAAAAGTATTTAGTCAGCCACCAATTGTGCAAGTTCTCCCACTTAAAAAGATGAGAGGCCTGTAATTTTCATCATAGGTACACTTCAACTACGACAGACAACATGAGGGGAAAAAATCCAGAAAATCACATTGTAGGATTTTTAATGAATTTATTCGCAAATTATGGTGGAAAATAAGTATTTGGTCAATAACAAAAGTTTATCTCAATACTTTGTTATATACCCTTTGTTGGCAATGACAGAGGTCAAATGTTTTCTGTAAGTCTTCACAAATTTTTCACACACTGTTGCTGGTATTTTGGCACATTCCTCCATGCAGATCTCCTCTATAGCAGTGATGTTTTGGGGCTGTTGCTGGGCAACACGGACTTTCAACTCCCTCCAAATATTTTCTATGGGGTTGAGATCTGGAGACTGGCTAGGCCACTCCAGGACCTTGAAATGCTTCTTACGAAGCCACTCCTTTGTTGCCCGGGCAGTGTGTTTGGGATCATTGTCATGCTGAAAGACCCAGCCACGTTTCATCTTCAATGCCCTTGCTGATGGAAGGAGTTTTTCACTCAAAATCTCACGATACATGACCCCATTTATTATTTCCTTTACACGGATCAGTCGTCCTGGTCCCTTTGCAGAAAAACAGCCCCAAAGCATGATGTTTCCACCCCCATGCTTCACAGTAGGTATGGTGTTCTTTGGATGCAACTCAGCATTCTTTGTCCTCCAAACACGACGAGTTGAGTTTTTACCAAAAAGTTATATTTTGGTTTCATCTGACCATATGACATTCTCCCAATATTCTTCTGGATCATCCAAATGCTCTCTAGCAAACTTCAGACGGGCCTGGACATGTGCTGGCTGAAGCAGGGGGACACGTCTGGCACTACAGGATTTGAGTCCCTGGCGGCGTAGTGTGTTACTGATGGTAGGCTTTGTTACTTTGGTCCCAGCTCTCTGCAAGTCATTCACTAGGTCCCCCCGTGTGGTTCTGGGATTTTTGCTCACCGTTCTTGTGATCATTTTGACCCCACGGGGTGAGATCTTGGTTGGAGCCCAGGATCGAGGGAGATTATCAGTGGTCTTGTATGTCTTCCATTTCCTAATAATTGCTCCCACAGTTGATTTCTTCAAACCAAGCTGCTTACCTATTGCAGATCCAGTCTTCCCAGCCTGGTGCAGGTCTACAATTTTGTTTCTGGTGTCCTTTGACAGCTCTTTGGTCTTGGCCATAGTGGAATTTGGAGTGTGACTATTTGAGGTTGTGGACAGGTGTCTTTTATACTGATAACAAGTTCAAACAGGTGCCATAACTACAGGTAATGAGTGGAGGACAGAGGAGCCTCTTGAAGAAGTTACAGGTCTGTGAGAGCCAGAAATCTTGCTTGTTTGTAGGTGACCAAATACTTATTTTCCACCATAATTTGCAAATAAATTAATTAAAAATCCTACAATGAGATTTTCTGTTTTTTTCCCTAATTTTGTCTGTCTTAGTTGAAGTGTACCTATGATGAAAATGACAGGCCTCTCTCATCTTTTTAAGTGGGAGAACTTCCACAATTGGTGGCTGACTAAATACTTTTTTGCCCCACTGTATATATGTGATAGGTTAGTTAAGAGAAGGCAGGATGTATTTTTGTGATCTAACCTGCTAATATAGAACAGGTTAGTTAAGAGAAGGCGGGATGTATTTTTGTGATATAACCTGCTAATATAGAACATAGGTTAGTTAAGAGAAGGCAGGATGTATTTATGTGATATAACCTGCTAATATAGAACATAGGTTAGTTAAGAGAAGGCAGGATGTATTTATGTGATATAACCTGTTAATATAGAACATAGGTTAGTTAAGAGAAGGCAGGATGTATTTATGTGATATAACCTGCTAATATAGAACATAGGTTAGTTAAGAGAAGGCAGGATGTATTTATGTGATATAACCTGCTAATATAGAACAGGTTAGTTAAGAGAAGGCATGATGTATTTTTGTGATATAACCTGCTAATATAGAACATAGGTTAGTTAAGAGAAGGCAGGATGTATTTATGTGATATAACCTGCTAATATAGAACATAGGTTAGTTAAGAGAAGGCAGGATGTATTTATGTGATATAACCTGTTAATATAGAACATAGGTTAGTTAAGAGAAGGCAGGATGTATTTATGTGATATAACCTGTTAATATAGAACATAGGTTAGTTAAGAGAAGGCAGGATGTATTTATGTGATATAACCTGCTAATATAGAACATAGGTTAGTTAAGAGAAGGCAGGATGTATTTATGTGATATAACCTGTTAATATAGAACATAGGTTAGTTAAGAGAAGGCAGGATGTATTTATGTGATATAACCTGCTAATATAGAACAGGTTAGTTAAGAGAAGGCAGGATGTATTTATGTGATATAACCTGCTAATATAGAACAGGTTAGTTAAGAGAAGGCAGGATGTATTTATGTGATATAACCTGTTAATATAGAACAGGTTAGTTAAGAGAAGGCAGGATGTATTTATGTGATATAACCTGCTAATATAGAACAGGTTAGTTAAGAGAAGGCAGGATGTATTTATGTGATATAACCTGCTAATATAGAACAGGTTAGTTAAGAGAAGGCAGGATGTATTTATGTGATATAACCTGCTAATATAGAACATAGGTTAGTTAAGAGAAGGCAGGATGTATTTATGTGATATAACCTGCTAATATAGAACAGGTTAGTTAAGAGGAGGCAGGATGTATTTATGTGATATAACCTGCTAATATAGAACATAGGTTAGTTAAGAGAAGGCAGGATGTATTTATGTGATATAACCTGCTAATATAGAACATAGGTTAGTTAAGAGAAGGCAGGATGTATTTATGTGATATAACCTGTTAATATAGAACATAGGTTAGTTAAGAGAAGGAAGGATGTATTTATGTGATATAACCTGCTAATATAGAACATAGGTTAGTTAAGAGAAGGCAGGATGTATTTATGTGATATAACCTGTTAATATAGAACAGGTTAGTTAAGAGAAGGCAGGATGTATTTATGTGATATAACCTGCTAATATAGAACAGGTTAGTTAAGAGAAGGCAGGATGTATTTATGTGATATAACCTGCTAATATAGAACATTAGGTTAGTTAAGAGAAGGCAGGATGTATTTATGTGATATAACCTGCTAATATAGAACATAGGTTAGTTAAGAGAAGGCAGGATGTATTTATGTGATATAACCTGCTAATATAGAACAGGTTAGTTAAGAGAAGGCAGGATGTATTTATGTGATATAACCTGCTAATATAGAACATAGGTTAGTTAAGAGAAGGCAGGATGTATTTATGTGATATAACCTGCTAATATAGAACAGGTTAGTTAAGAGAAGGCAGGATGTATTTATGTGATATAACCTGCTAATATAGAACAGGTTAGTTAAGAGAAGGCAGGATGTATTTATGTGATATAACCTGCTAATATAGAACATAGGTTAGTTAAGAGAAGGCAGGATGTATTTATGTGATATAACCTGCTAATATAGAACAGGTTAGTTAAGAGAAGGCAGGATGTATTTATGTGATATAACCTGCTAATATAGAACAGGTTAGTTAAGAGAAGGCAGGATGTATTTATGTGATATAACCTGTTAATATAGAACAGGTTAGTTAAGAGAAGGCAGGATGTATTTATGTGATATAACCTGCTAATATAGAACAGGTTAGTTAAGAGAAGGCAGGATGTATTTATGTGATATAACCTGCTAATATAGAACAGGTTAGTTAAGAGAAGGCAGGATGTATTTATGTGATATAACCTGTTAATATAGAACAGGTTAGTTAAGAGAAGGCAGGATGTATTTATGTGATATAACCTGCTAATATAGAACAGGTTAGTTAAGAGAAGGCAGGATGTATTTATGTGATATAACCTGTTAATATAGAACAGGTTAGTTAAGAGAAGGCAGGATGTATTTATGTGATATAACCTGCTAATATAGAACAGGTTAGTTAAGAGAAGGCAGGATGTATTTATGTGATATATAACCTGCTAATATAGAACGTAGGTTAGTTAAGAGAAGGCAGGATGTATTTATGTGATATAACCTGCTAATATAGAACAGGTTAGTTAAGAGAAGGCAGGATGTATTTATGTGATATAACCTGCTAATATAGAACAGGTTAGTTAAGAGAAGGCAGGATGTATTTATGTGATATAACCTGCTAATATAGAACAGGTTAGTTAAGAGAAGGCAGGATGTATTTATGTGATATAACCTGCTAATATAGAACAGGTTAGTTAAGAGAAGGCAGGATGTATTTATGTGATATAACCTGCTAATATAGAACATAGGTTAGTTAAGAGAAGGCAGGATGTATTTATGTGATATAACCTGCTAATATAGAACATAGGTTAGTTAAGAGAAGGCAGGATGTATTTATGTGATATAACCTGCTAATATAGAACAGGTTAGTTAAGAGAAGGCAGGATGTATTTATGTGATATAACCTGCTAATATAGAACAGGTTAGTTAAGAGAAGGCAGGATGTATTTATGTGATATAACCTGTTAATATAGAACAGGTTAGTTAAGAGAAGGCAGGATGTATTTATGTGATATAACCTGTTAATATAGAACATAGGTTAGTTAAGAGAAGGCAGGATGTATTTATGTGATATAACCTGCTAATATAGAACAGGTTAGTTAAGAGAAGGCAGGATGTATTTATGTGATATAACCTGCTAATATAGAACATAGGTTAGTTAAGAGAAGGCAGGATGTATTTATGTGATATAACCTGCTAATATAGAACAGGTTAGTTAAGAGAAGGCAGGATGTATTTATGTGATATAACCTGCTAATATAGAACAGGTTAGTTAAGAGAAGGCAGGATGTATTTATGTGATATAACCTGCTAATATAGAACATAGGTTAGTTAAGAGAAGGCAGGATGTATTTATGTGATATAACCTGCTAATATAGAACAGGTTAGTTAAGAGAAGGCAGGATGTATTTATGTGATATAACCTGCTAATATAGAACAGGTTAGTTAAGAGAAGGCAGGATGTATTTATGTGATATAACCTGCTAATATAGAACATTAGGTTAGTTAAGAGAAGGCAGGATGTATTTATGTGATATAACCTGCTAATATAGAACAGGTTAGTTAAGAGAAGGCAGGATGTATTTATGTGATATAACCTGCTAATATAGAACAGGTTAGTTAAGAGAAGGCAGGATGTATTTATGTGATATAACCTGTTAATATAGAACAGGTTAGTTAAGAGAAGGCAGGATGTATTTATGTGATATAACCTGCTAATATAGAACAGGTTAGTTAAGAGAAGGCAGGATGTATTTATGTGATATAACCTGCTAATATAGAACAGGTTAGTTAAGAGAAGGAAGGATGTATTTATGTGATATAACCTGCTAATATAGAACAGGTTAGTTAAGAGAAGGCAGGATGTATTTATGTGATATAACCTGCTAATATAGAACAGGTTAGTTAAGAGAAGGCAGGATGTATTTATGTGATATAACCTGCTAATATAGAACATTAGGTTAGTTAAGAGAAGGCAGGATGTATTTATGTGATATAACCTGCTAATATAGAACAGGTTAGTTAAGAGAAGGCAGGATGTATTTATGTGATATAACCTGCTAATATAGAACAGGTTAGTTAAGAGAAGGCAGGATGTATTTATGTGATATAACCTGCTAATATAGAACAGGTTAGTTAAGAGAAGGCAGGATGTATTTATGTGATATAACCTGCTAATATAGAACAGGTTAGTTAAGAGAAGGCAGGATGTATTTATGTGATATAACCTGCTAATATAGAACAGGTTAGTTAAGAGAAGGCAGGATGTATTTATGTGATATAACCTGCTAATATAGAACAGGTTAGTTAAGAGAAGGCAGGATGTATTTATGTGATATAACCTGCTAATATAGAACAGGTTAGTTAAGAGAAGGCAGGATGTATTTTTGTGATCTAACCTGCTAATATAGAACAGGTTAGTTAAGAGAAGGCAGGATGTATTTTTGTGATATAACCTGCTAATATAGAACATAGGTTAGTTAAGAGAAGGCAGGATGTATTTATGTGATATAACCTAGAACTAGGTTATATAGATATAACATAGGTTAGTTAAGAGAAGGCAGGATGTATTTATGTGATATAACCTGCTAATATAGAACATAGGTTAGTTAAGAGGAGGCAGGATGTATTTATGTGATATAACCTGCTAATATAGAACATAGGTTAGTTAAGAGAAGGCAGGATGTATTTATGTGATATAACCTGCTAATATAGAACATAGGTTAGTTAAGAGAAGGCAGGATGTATTTATGTGATATAACCTGTTAATATAGAACATAGGTTAGTTAAGAGAAGGAAGGATGTATTTATGTGATATAACCTGCTAATATAGAACATAGGTTAGTTAAGAGAAGGCAGGATGTATTTATGTGATATAACCTGTTAATATAGAACAGGTTAGTTAAGAGAAGGCAGGATGTATTTATGTGATATAACCTGCTAATATAGAACATAGGTTAGTTAAGAGAAGGCAGGATGTATTTATGTGATATAACCTGCTAATATAGAACATAGGTATAAGTTAGAAAGGTTAGTTAAGAGAAGGCAGGATGTATTTATGTGATATAACCTGCTAATATAGAACAGGTTAGTTAAGAGAAGGCAGGATGTATTTATGTGATATAACCTGCTAATATAGAACAGGTTAGTTAAGAGAAGGCAGGATGTATTTATGTGATATAACCTGCTAATATAGAACAGGTTAGTTAAGAGAAGGCAGGATGTATTTATGTGATATAACCTGCTAATATAGAACAGGTTAGTTAAGAGAAGGCAGGATGTATTTATGTGATATAACCTGCTAATATAGAACAGGTTAGTTAAGAGAAGGCAGGATGTATTTATGTGATATAACCTGTTAATATAGAACAGGTTAGTTAAGAGAAGGCAGGATGTATTTATGTGATATAACCTGCTAATATAGAACATAGGTTAGTTAAGAGAAGGCAGGATGTATTTATGTATAACCTGCTAATATAGATATAACTAATATAGAACAGGTTAGTTAAGAGAAGGCAGGATGTATTTATGTGATATAACCTGCTAATATAGAACAGGTTAGTTAAGAGAAGGCAGGATGTATTTATGTGATATAACCTGTTAATATAGAACATAGGTTAGTTAAGAGAAGGCAGGATGTATTTATGTGATATAACCTGCTAATATAGAACAGGTTAGTTAAGAGAAGGCAGGATGTATTTATGTGATATAACCTGCTAATATAGAACAGGTTAGTTAAGAGAAGGCAGGATGTATTTATGTGATATAACCTGCTAATATAGAACAGGTTAGTTAAGAGAAGGCAGGATGTATTTATGTGATATAACCTGCTAATATAGAACAGGTTAGTTAAGAGAAGGCAGGATGTATTTATGTGATATAACCTGCTAATATAGAACAGGTTAGTTAAGAGAAGGCAGGATGTATTTATGTGATATAACCTGCTAATATAGAACATAGGTTAGTTAAGAGAAGGCAGGATGTATTTATGTGATATAACCTGCTAATATAGCAGGTTAGTTAAGAGAAGGCAGGATGTATTTATGTGATATAACCTGCTAATATAGAACATAGGTTAGTTAAGAGAAGGCATGATGTATTTATGTGATATAACCTGCTAATATAGAACAGGTTAGTTAAGAGAAGGCAGGATGTATTTATGTGATATAACCTGCTAATATAGAACAGGTTAGTTAAGAGAAGGCAGGATGTATTTATGTGATATAACCTGCTAAATATAGAACAGGTTAGTTAAGAGAAGGCAGGATGTATTTATGTGATATAACCTGTTAATATAGAACATAGGTTAGTTAAGAGAAGGCAGGATGTATTTATGTGATATAACCTGCTAATATAGAACATAGGTTAGTTAAGAGAAGGCAGGATGTATTTATGTGATATAACCTACTAATATAGAACAGGTTAGTTAAGAGAAGGCAGGATGTATTTATGTGATATAACCTGTTAATATAGAACATAGGTTAGTTAAGAGAAGGCATGATGTATTTATGTGATATAACCTGCTAATATAGAACAGGTTAGTTAAGAGAAGGCAGGATGTATTTATGTGATATAACCTGCTAATATAGAACAGGTTAGTTAAGAGAAGGCAGGATGTATTTATGTGATATAACCTGCTAATATAGAACAGGTTAGTTAAGAGAAGGCAGGATGTATTTATGTGATATAACCTGCTAATATAGAACAGGTTAGTTAAGAGAAGGCAGGATGTATTTATGTGATATAACCTGCTAATATAGGAGGATGTATTTAGGCTAATATTAGTTAAGAGAAGGCAGGATGTATTTATGTGATATAACCTGCTAATATAGAACAGGTTAGTTAAGAGAAGGCAGGATGTATTTATGTGATATAACCTGCTAATAGTTAAGAGAAGGCAGGTATTTAGTTAAGAGAAGGCAGGATGTATTTATGTGATATAACCTGCTAATATAGAACAGGTTAGTTAAGAGAAGGCAGGATGTATTTATGTGATATAACCTGCTAATATAATATAGAACAGGATGTATTTAGGTATAGTTAGGTTAGAGAAGGCAGGATGTATTTATGTGATATAACCTGCTAATATAGAACAGGTTAGTTAAGAGAAGGCAGGATGTATTTATGTGGCTAATTAGGTTAGAGAAGGCAGGATGTATTTATGTGATATAACCTGCTAATATAGAACAGGATGTATTTAGGTTAGTTAAGAGAAGGCAGGATGTATTTATGTGATATAACCTGCTAATATAGAACAGGTTAGTTAAGAGAAGGCAGGATGTATTTATGTGATATAACCTGTTAATATAGAACAGGTTAGTTAAGAGAAGGCAGGATGTATTTATGTGATATAACCTGCTAATATAGAACATAGGTTAGTTAAGAGAAGGCAGGATGTATTTATGTGATATAACCTGTTAATATAGAACAGGTTAGTTAAGAGAAGGCAGGATGTATTTATGTGATATAACCTGCTAATATAGAACAGGTTAGTTAAGAGAAGGCAGGATGTATTTATGTGATATAACCTGCTAATATAGAACAGGTTAGTTAAGAGAAGGCAGGATGTATTTATGTGATATAACCTGCTAATATAGAACAGGTTAGTTAGGTTAGTTACCTGCTAATATAGAACATAGGTTAGTTAAGAGAAGGCAGGATGTATTTATGTGATATAACCTGCTAATATAGAACAGGTTAGTTAAGAGAAGGCAGGATGTATTTATGTGATATAACCTGCTAATATAGAACAGGTTAGTTAAGAGAAGGCAGGATGTATTTATGTGATATAACCTGCTAATATAGAACATAGGTTAGTTAAGAGAAGGCAGGATGTATTTATGTGATATAACCTGCTAATATAGAACAGGTTAGTTAAGAGAAGGCAGGATGTATTTATGTGATATAACCTGCTAATATAGAACATAGGTTAGTTAAGAGAAGGCAGGATGTATTTATGTGATATAACCTGCTAATATAGAACAGGTTAGTTAAGAGAAGGCAGGATGTATTTATGTGATATAACCTGCTAATATAGAACATAGGTTAGTTAAGAGAAGGCAGGATGTATTTATGTGATATAACCTGCTAATATAGAACAGGTTAGTTAAGAGAAGGCAGGATGTATTTATGTGATATAACCTGCTAATATAGAACAGGTTAGTTAAGAGAAGGCAGGATGTATTTATGTGATATAACCTGCTAATATAGAAATATAGAACAGGTTAAGTTAAGAGAAGGCAGGATGTATTTATGTGATATAACCTGCTAATATAGAACAGGTTAGTTAAGAGAAGGCAGGATGTATTTATGTGATATAACCTGCTAATATAGAACAGGTTAGTTAAGAGAAGGCAGGATGTATTTATGTGATATAACCTGCTAATATAGAACATAGGTTAGTTAAGAGAAGGCAGGATGTATTTATGTGATATAACCTGCTAATATAGAACAGGTTAGTTAAGAGAAGGCAGGATGTATTTATGTGATATAACCTGTTAATATAGAACAGGTTAGTTAAGAGAAGGCAGGATGTATTTATGTGATATAACCTGTTAATATAGAACATAGGTTAGTTAAGAGAAGGCAGGATGTATTTATGTGATATAACCTGCTAATATAGAACAGGTTAGTTAAGAGAAGGCAGGATGTATTTATGTGATATAACCTGCTAATATAATATAGAACAGGATGTATTTAGGTTAGTTAAGAGAAGGCAGGATGTATTTATGTGATATAACCTGCTAATATAGAACAGGTTAGTTAAGAGAAGGCAGGATGTATTTATGTGATATAACCTGCTAATATAGAACAGGTTAGTTAAGAGAAGGCAGGATGTATTTATGTGATATAACCTGCTAATATAGAACATAGGTTAGTTAAGAGAAGGCAGGATGTATTTATGTGATATAACCTGCTAATATAGAACAGGTTAGTTAAGAGAAGGCAGGATGTATTTATGTGATATAACCTGCTAATATAGAACAGGTTAGTTAAGAGAAGGCAGGATGTATTTATGTGATATAACCTGCTAATATAGAACAGGTTAGTTAAGAGAAGGCAGGATGTATTTATGTGATATAACCTGCTAATATAGAACAGGTTAGTTAAGAGAAGGCAGGATGTATTTATGTGATATAACCTGCTAATATAGAACAGGTTAGTTAAGAGAAGGCAGGATGTATTTATGTGATATAACCTGCTAATATAGAACAGGTTAGTTAAGAGAAGGCAGGATGTATTTATGTGATATAACCTGCTAATATAGAACAGGTTAGTTAAGAGAAGGCAGGATGTATTTATGTGATATAACCTGCTAATATAGAACAGGTTAGTTAAGAGAAGGCAGGATGTATTTATGTGATATAACCTGCTAATATAGAACAGGTTAGTTAAGAGAAGGCAGGATGTATTTATGTGATATAACCTGCTAATATAGAACAGGTTAGTTAAGAGAAGGCAGGATGTATTTATGTGATATAACCTGCTAATATAAGGTTATAGAACAGGTTAGTTAAGAGAAGGCAGGATGTATTTATGTGATATAACCTGCTAATATAGAACAGGTTAGTTAAGAGAAGGCAGGATGTATTTATGTGATATAACCTGTTAATATAGAACAGGTTAGTTAAGAGAAGGCAGGATGTATTTATGTGATATAACCTGTTAGAAAGGTTAGTTAAGAGAAGGCAGGATGTATTTAGATATAACCTGTTAATATAGAACATAGGTTAGTTAAGAGAAGGCAGGATGTATTTATGTGATATAACCTGCTAATATAGAACAGGTTAGTTAAGAGAAGGCAGGATGTATTTATGTGATATAACCTGCTAATATAGAACATAGGTTAGTTAAGAGAAGGCAGGATGTATTTATGTGATATAACCTGCTAATATAGAAATATAGAACAGGTTAGTTAAGAGAAGGCAGAGATGTATTTATGTGATATAACCTGCTAATATAGAACAGGTTAGTTAAGAGAAGGCAGGATGTATTTATGTGATATAAACCTGCAGGATGTATTTAATATAAGCTAATATAGGTTAGTTAAGAGAAGGCAGGATGTATTTATGTGATATAACCTGTTAATATAGAACAGGTTAGTTAAGAGAAGGCAGGATGTATTTATGTGATATAACCTGTATTTAATATAGAATATAGGTTAGTTAAGAGAAGGCAGGATGTATTTATGTGATATAACCTGCTAATATAGAACAGGTTAGTTAAGAGAAGGCAGGATGTATTTATGTGATATAACCTGCTAATATAGAACAGGTTAGTTAAGAGAAGGCAGGATGTATTTATGTGATATAACCTGATATAATATAGAACAGGTTAGTTAAGAGAAGGCAGGATGTATTTATGTGATATAACCTGCTAATATAGAACATAGGTTAGTTAAGAGAAGGCAGGATGTATTTATGTGATATAACCTGCTAATATAGAACAGGTTAGTTAAGAGGAGGAGGCAGGATGTATTTATGTATTGATATAACCTGCTAATATAGAACAGGTTAGTTAAGAGAAGGCAGGATGTATTTATGTGATATAACCTGCTAATATAGAACAGGTTAGTTAAGAGAAGGCAGGATGTATTTATGTGATATAACCTGCTAATATAGAACAGGTTAGTTAAGAGAAGGCAGGATGTATTTATGTGATATAACCTGCTAATATAGAACAGGTTAGTTAAGAGAAGGCAGGATGTATTTATGTGATATAACCTGCTAATATAGAACATTAGGTTAGTTAAGAGAAGGCAGGATGTATTTATGTGATATAACCTGCTAATATAGAACATAGGTTAGTTAAGAGAAGGCAGGATGTATTTATGTGATATAACCTGCTAATATAGAACATAGGTTAGTTAAGAGAAGGCAGGATGTATTTATGTGATATAACCTGTTAATATAGAACAGGTTAGTTAAGAGAAGGCAGGATGTATTTATGTAATTAATATAGAACAGGTTAGTTAAGAGAAGGCAGGATGTATTTATGTGATATAACCTGCTAATATAGAACAGGTTAGTTAAGAGAAGGCAGGATGTATTTATGTGATATAACCTGCTAATATAGAACAGGTTAGTTAAGAGAAGGCAGGATGTATTTATGTGATATAACCTGCTAATATAGAACATAGGTTAGTTAAGAGAAGGCAGGATGTATTTATGTGATATAACCTGCTAATATAGAACAGGTTAGTTAAGAGAAGGCAGGATGTATTTATGTGATATAACCTGCTAATATAGAACATAGGTTAGTTAAGAGAAGGCAGGATGTATTTATGTGATATAACCTGCTAATATAGAACAGGTTAGTTAAGAGAAGGCAGGATGTATTATTTATGTGATATAACCTGCTAATATAGAACAGGTTAGTTAAGAGAAGGCAGGATGTATTTATGTGATATAACCTGCTAATATAGAACATAGGTTAGTTAAGAGAAGGCAGGATGTATTTATGTGATATAACCTGCTAATATAGAACAGGTTAGTTAAGAGAAGGCAGGATGTATTTATGTGATATAACCTGCTAATATAGAATATAGAATAGGTTAGTTAAGAGAAGGCAGGATGTATTTATGTGATATAACCTGCTAATATAGAACATAGGTTAGTTAAGAGAAGGCAGGATGTATTTATGTGATATAACCTGCTAATATAGAACAGGTTAGTTAAGAGAAGGCAGGATGTATTTATGTGATATAACCTGCTAATATAGAACAGGTTAGTTAAGAGAAGGCAGGATGTATTTATGTGATATAACCTGCTAATATAGAACAGGTTAGTTAAGAGAAGGCAGGATGTATTTATGTGATATAACCTGCTAATATAGAAAGGTTATAAGAGAACAGATGTTAGTATAAGCTAATATAGAAGTTAAGAGAAGGCAGGATGTATTTATGTGATATAACCTGCTAATATAGAACAGGTTAGTTAAGAGAAGGCAGGATGTATTTATGTGATATAACCTGCTAATATAGAACAGGTTAGTTAAGAGAAGGCAGGATGTATTTATGTGATATAACCTGCTAATATAGAACATAGGTTAGTTAAGAGAAGGCAGGATGTATTTATGTGATATAACCTGCTAATATAGAACATAGGTTAGTTAAGAGAAGGCAGGATGTATTTATGTGATATAACCTGAACATAGGTTAGTTAATATAGAACCTGCTAATATAGGTTAGTTAAGAGAAGGCAGGATGTATTTATGTGATATAACCTGCTAATATAGAACAGGTTAGTTAAGAGAAGGCAGGATGTATTTATGTGATATAACCTGCTAATATAGAACAGGTTAGTTAAGAGAAGGCAGGATGTATTTATGTGATATAACCTGCTAATATAGAACAGGTTAGTTAAGAGAAGGCAGGATGTATTTATGTGATATAACCTGCTAATATAGAACAGGTTAGTTAAGAGAAGGCAGGATGTATTTATGTGATATAACCTGCTAATATAGAACATAGGTTAGTTAAGAGAAGGCAGGATGTATTTATGTGATATAACCTGCTAATATAGAAAGGTTATAAGAGAAGGCAGGATGTATTTAGGTATAAGCTAATTAGAAAGTTAGTTAAAGGCAGGATGTATTTATGTGATATAACCTGCTAATATAGAACAGGTTAGTTAAGAGAAGGCAGGATGTATTTATGTGATATAACCTGCTAATATAGAACATAGGTTAGTTAAGAGAAGGCAGGATGTATTTATGTGATATAACCTGCTAATATAGAACATAGGTTAGTTAAGAGAAGGCAGGATGTATTTATGTGATATAACCTGCTAATATAGAACATAGGTTAGTTAAGAGAAGGCAGGATGTATTTATGTGATATAACCTGCTAATATAATATAGAACATAGGTTAGTTAAGAGAAGGCAGGATGTATTTATGTGATATAACCTGCTAATATAGAACAGGTTAGTTAAGAGAAGGCAGGATGTATTTATGTGATATAACCTGCTAATATAGAACAGGTTAGTTAAGAGAAGGCAGGATGTATTTATGTGATATAACCTGCTAATATAGAACAGGTTAGTTAAGAGAAGGCAGGATGTATTTATGTGATATAACCTGCTAATATAGAACAGGTTAGTTAAGAGAAGGCAGGATGTATTTATGTGATATAACCTGCTAATATAGAACAGGATGTATTTAGGTTAGTTAAGAGAAGGCAGGATGTATTTATGTGATATAACCTGCTAATATAGAACAGGTTAGTTAAGAGAAGGCAGGATGTATTTATGTGATATAACCTGCTAATATAGAACAGGTTAGTTAAGAGAAGGCAGGATGTATTTATGTGATATAACCTGCTAATATAGAACATAGGTTAGTTAAGAGAAGGCAGGATGTATTTATGTGATATAACCTGCTAATATAGAACATAGGTTAGTTAAGAGAAGGCAGGATGTATTTATGTGATATAACCTAGAACATTAGGTTAGTTAAGAGAAGGCAGGATGTATTTATATAGAAGGTTAGGATGTATTTAGGTTAAGTTAAGAGAAGGCAGGATGTATTTATGTGATATAACCTGCTAATATAGAACATAGGTTAGTTAAGTGAAGGCAGGATGTATTTATGTGATATAACCTGCTAATATAGAACAGGTTAGTTAAGAGAAGGCAGGATGTATTTATGTGATATAACCTGCTAATATAGAACATAGGTTAGTTAAGAGAAGGCAGGATGTATTTATGTGATATAACCTGCTAATATAGAACATAGGTTAGTTAAGAGAAGGCAGGATGTATTTATGTGATATAACCTGCTAATATAGAACAGGTTAGTTAAGAGAAGGCAGGATGTATTTATGTGATATAACCTGCTAATATAGAACAGGTTAGTTAAGAGAAGGCAGGATGTATTTATGTGATATAACCTGCTAATATAGAACATAGGTTAGTTAAGAGAAGGCAGGATGTATTTATGTGATATAACCTGCTAATATAGAACATAGGTTAGTTAAGAGAAGGCAGGATGTATTTATGTGATATAACCTGCTAATATAGAACAGGTTAGTTAAGAGAAGGCAGGATGTATTTATGTGATATAACCTGCTAATATAGAACATAGGTTAGTTAAGAGAAGGCAGGATGTATTTATGTGATATAACCTGCTAATATAGAACAGGTTAGTTAAGAGAAGGCAGGATGTATTTATGTGATATAACCTGCTAATATAGAACATAGGTTAGTTAAGAGAAGGCAGGATGTATTTATGTGATATAACCTGCTAATATAGAACAGGTTAGTTAAGAGAAGGCAGGATGTATTTATGTGATATAACCTGCTAATATAGAACAGGTTAGTTAATAGGTTAGTTATAGAGAAGGCAGGATGTATTTATGTGATATAACCCTAATATAGAACAGGTTAGTTAAGAGAAGGCAGGATGTATTTAGATATAACCTGCTAATATAGAACAGGTTAGTTAAGAGAAGGCAGGATGTATTTATGTGATATAACCTGCTAATATAGAACAGGTTAGTTAAGAGAAGGCAGGATGTATTTATGTGATATAACCTGCTAATATAGAACAGGTTAGTTAAGAGAAGGCAGGATGTATTTATGTGATATAACCTGCTAATATAGAACATAGGTTAGTTAAGAGAAGGCAGGATGTATTTATGTGATATAACCTGCTAATATAGAACAGGTTAGTTAAGAGAAGGCAGGATGTATTTATGTGATATAACCTGCTAATATAGAACATAGGTTAGTTAAGAGAAGGCAGGATGTATTTATGTGATATAACCTGCTAATATTAGGTTAGTTAAGAGAAGGCAGGATGTATTTATGTGATATAACCTGCTAATATAGAACAGGTTAGTTAAGAGAAGGCAGGATGTATTTATGTGATATAACCTGCTAATATAGAACATAGGTTAGTTAAGAGAAGGCAGGATGTATTTATGTGATATAACCTGCTAATATAGAACAGGATGTATTTAGGTATAAGTTAAGAGAAGGCAGGATGTATTTATGTGATATAACCTGCTAATATAGAACAGGTTAGTTAAGAGAAGGCAGGATGTATTTATGTGATATAACCTGCTAATATAGAACATAGGTTAGTTAAGAGAAGGCAGGATGTATTTATGTGATATAACCTGCTAATATAGAAATAGTTAAGAGAAGGCAGGATGTATTTATGTGATATAAGTTAGAACAGGTTAGAAGGCAGGATGTATTTATGTGATATAACCTGCTAATATAGAACAGGTTAGTTAAGAGAAGGCAGGATGTATTTATGTGATATAACCTGCTAATATAGAACAGGTTAGTTAAGAGAAGGCAGGATGTATTTATGTGATATAACCTGCTAATATAGAACAGGTTAGTTAAGAGAAGGCAGGATGTATTTATGTGATATAACCTGCTAATATAGAACATAGGTTAGTTAAGAGAAGGCAGGATGTATTTATGTGATATAACCTGCTAATATAGAACAGGTTAGTTAAGAGAAGGCAGGATGTATTTATGTGATATAACCTGCTAATATAGAACAGGTTAGTTAAGAGAAGGCAGGATGTATTTATGTGATATAACCTGCTAATATAGAACAGGTTAGTTAAGAGAAGGCAGGATGTATTTATGTGATATAACCTGTTAATATAGAACAGGTTAGTTAAGAGAAGGCAGGATGTATTTATGTGATATAACCTGCTAATATAGAACAGGTTAGTTAAGAGAAGGCAGGATGTATTTATGTGATATAACCTGCTAATATAGAACAGGTTAGTTAAGAGAAGGCAGGATGTATTTATGTGATATAACCTGCTAATATAGAACATAGGTTAGTTAAGAGAAGGCAGGATGTATTTATGTGATATAACCTGCTAATATAGAACATTAGGTTAGTTAAGAGAAGGCAGGATGTATTTATGTGATATAACCTGCTAATATAGAACAGGTTAGTTAAGAGAAGGCAGGATGTATTTATGTGATATAACCTGCTAATATAGAACATAGGTTAGTTAAGAGAAGGCAGGATGTATTTATGTGATATAACCTGCTAATATAGAACATAGGTTAGTTAAGAGAAGGCAGGATGTATTTATGTGATATAACCTGCTAATATAGAACAGGTTAGTTAAGAGAAGGCAGGATGTATTTATGTGATATATAACCTGAACAGGTTAGTTAAGAGAAGGCTAATATTTAGAATATAGAACAGGTTAGTTAAGAGAAGGCAGGATGTATTTATGTGATATAACCTGCTAATATAGAACAGGTTAGTTAAGAGAAGGCAGGATGTATTTATGTGATATAACCTGCTAATATAGAACAGGTTAGTTAAGAGAAGGCAGGATGTATTTATGTGATATAACCTGCTAATATAGAACATAGGTTAGTTAAGAGAAGGCAGGATGTATTTATGTGATATAACCTGAACTAATATTTAGATATAAACTAATATAGAACAGGTTAGTTAAGAGAAGGCAGGATGTATTTATGTGATATAACCTGCTAATATAGAACAGGTTAGTTAAGAGAAGGCAGGATGTATTTATGTGATATAACCTGCTAATATAGAACAGGTTAGTTAAGAGAAGGCAGGATGTATTTATGTGATATAACCTGCTAATATAAGAGAAGGCAGGATGTATTTAGGTTAGTTAAGAGAAGGCAGGATGTATTTATGTGATATAACCTGCTAATATAGAACAGGTTAGTTAAGAGAAGGCAGGATGTATTTATGTGATATAACCTGCTAATATAGAACATAGGTTAGTTAAGAGAAGGCAGGATGTATTTATGTGATATAACCTGCTAATATAGAACAGGTTAGTTAAGAGAAGGCAGGATGTATTTATGTGATATAACCTGCTAATATAGAACAGGTTAGTTAAGAGAAGGCAGGATGTATTTATGTGATATAACCTGCTAATATAGAAAGGTTAGTTAGAAGGCAGGATGTATTTATGTGATATAACCTGCTAATATAGAAAGAGAAGTTAGTTAAGAGAAGGCAGGATGTATTTATGTGATATAACCTGCTAATATAGAACATAGGTTAGTTAAGAGAAGGCAGGATGTATTTATGTGATATAACCTGCTAATATAGAACAGGTTAGTTAAGAGAAGGCAGGATGTATTTATGTGATATAACCTGCTAATATAGAACATAGGTTAGTTAAGAGAAGGCAGGATGTATTTATGTGATATAACCTGCTAATATAGAACAGGTTAGTTAAGAGAAGGCAGGATGTATTTATGTGATATAACCTGCTAATATAGAACATAGGTTAGTTAAGAGAAGGCAGGATGTATTTATGTGATATAACCTGCTAATATAGATATAACAGGTTAGTTAAGAGAAGGCAGGATGTATTTATGTGATATAACCTGCTAATATAGAACAGGTTAGTTAAGAGAAGGCAGGATGTATTTATGTGATATAACCTGCTAATATAGAACAGGTTAGTTAAGAGAAGGCAGGATGTATTTATGTGATATAACCTGCTAATATAGAACAGGTTAGTTAAGAGAAGGCAGGATGTATTTATGTGATATAACCTGCTAATATAGAACAGGTTAGTTAAGAGAAGGCAGGATGTATTTATGTGATATAACCTGCTAATATAGAACATAGGTTAGTTAAGAGAAGGCAGGATGTATTTATGTGATATAACCTGCTAATATAGAACAGGTTAGTTAAGAGAAGGTAGGATGTATTTATGTGATATAACCTGCTAATATAGAACATAGGTTAGTTAAGAGAAGGCAGGATGTATTTATGTGATATAACTAATATAGAACATAGGTTAGTTAAGAGAAGGCAGGATGTATTTATGTGATATAACCTGCTAATATAGAACAGGTTAGTTAAGAGAAGGCAGTTAAGAGAAGGCAGGATGTATTTATGTGATATAACCTGCTAATATAGAACCTGATATAATGCTAATATAGAACAGGTTAGTTAAGAGAAGGCAGGATGTATTTATGTGATATAACCTGCTAATATAGAACAGGTTAGTTAAGAGAAGGCAGGATGTATTTATGTGATATAACCTGCTAATATAGAACAGGTTAGTTAAGAGAAGGCAGGATGTATTTATGTGATATAACCTGCTAATATAGAACAGGTTAGTTAAGAGAAGGCAGGATGTATTTATGTGATATAACCTGCTAATATAGAACAGGTTAGTTAAGAGAAGGCAGGATGTATTTATGTGATATAACCTGCTAATATAGAACATAGGTTAGTTAAGAGAAGGCAGGATGTATTTATGTGATATAACCTGCTAATATAGAACATAGGTTAGTTAAGAGAAGGCAGGATGTATTTATGTGATATAACCTGCTAATATAGAACAGGTTAGTTAAGAGAAGGCAGGATGTATTTATGTGATATAACCTGCTAATATAGAACAGGTTAGTTAAGAGAAGGCAGGATGTATTTATGTGTTAGGTTAGTTAAGAGAAGGCAGGATGTATTTATGTGATATAACCTGCTAATATAGAACAGGTTAGTTAAGAGAAGGCAGGATGTATTTATGTGATATAACCTGCTAATATAGAACATAGGTTAGTTAAGAGAAGGCAGGATGTATTTATGTGATATAACCTGCTAATATAGAACAGGTTAGTTAAGAGAAGGCAGGATGTATTTATGTGATATAAACCAGGTTAGTTAAGAGAAGGCAGGATGTATTTATATATAACTAATATAGAACAGGTTAGTTAAGAGAAGGCAGGATGTATTTATGTGATATAACCTGCTAATATAGAACATAGGTTAGTTAAGAGAAGGCAGGATGTATTTATGTGATATAACCTGCTAATATAGAACATAGGTTAGTTAAGAGAAGGCAGGATGTATTTATGTGATATAACCTGCTAATATAGAACAGGTTAGTTAAGAGAAGGCAGGATGTATTTATGTGATATAACCTGCTAATATAGAACATAGGTTAGTTAAGAGAAGGCAGGATGTATTTATGTGATATAACCTGCTAATATAGAACATAGGTTAGTTAAGAGAAGGCAGGATGTATTTATGTGATATAACCTGCTAATATAGAACAGGTTAGTTAAGAGAAGGCAGGATGTATTTATGTGATATAACCTGCTAATATAGAACATAGGTTAGTTAAGAGAAGGCAGGATGTATTTATGTGATATAACCTGCTAATATAGAACATTAGGTTAGTTAAGAGAAGGCAGGATGTATTTATGTGATATAACCTGCTAATATAGAACATAGGTTAGTTAAGAGAAGGCAGGATATTTAGATATAACTGCTAATATAGAACATAGGTTAGTTAAGAGAAGGCAGGATGTATTTATGTGATATAACCTGCTAATATAGAACATAGGTTAGTTAAGAGAAGGCAGGATGTATTTATGTGATATAACCTGCTAATATAGAACAGGTTAGTTAAGAGAAGGCAGGATGTATTTATGTGATATAACCTGCTAATATAGAACAGGTTAGTTAAGAGAAGGCAGGATGTATTTATGTGATATAACCTGCTAATATAGAACATAGGTTAGTTAAGAGAAGGCAGGATGTATTTATGTGATATAACCTGCTAATATAGAACAGGATGTATTTAGGTTAGTTAAGAGAAGGCAGGATGTATTTATGTGATATAACCTGCTAATATAGAACAGGTTAGTTAAGAGAAGGCAGGATGTATTTATGTGATATAACCTGCTAATATAGAACAGGTTAGTTAAGAGAAGGCAGGATGTATTTATGTGATATAACCTGCTAATATAGAACAGGTTAGTTAAGAGAAGGCAGGATGTATTTATGTGATATAACCTGCTAATATAGAACATAGGTTAGTTAAGAAGGCAGGATGTATTTATGTGATATAACCTGCTAATATAGAACATAGAAGGCAGGATGTATTTATGTGATATAACCTGCTAATATAGAACATAGGTTAGTTAAGAGAAGGCAGGATGTATTTATGTGATATAACCTGCTAATATAGAACAGGTTAGTTAAGAGAAGGCAGGATGTATTTATGTGATATAACCTGCTAATATAGAACATAGGTTAGTTAAGAGAAGGCAGGATGTATTTATGTGATATAACCTGCTAATAATATAGAACAGGTTAGTTAAGAGAAGGCAGGATGTATTTATGTGATATAACCTGCTAATATAGAACATAGGTTAGTTAAGAGAAGGCAGGATGTATTTATGTGATATAACCTGCTAATATAGAACAGGTTAGTTAAGAGAAGGCAGGATGTATTTATGTGATATAACCTGCTAATATAAGGTTAGTTAAGAGAAGGCAGGATGTATTTATGTGATATAACCTGCTAATATTAGGTTTAAGAGAAGGCAGGATGTATTTATGTGATATAACCTGCTAATATAGAACATAGGTTAGTTAAGAGAAGGCAGGATGTATTTATGTGATATAACCTGCTAATATAGAAAGGTTAGTTAAGAGAAGGCAGGATGTATTTATGTGATATAACCTGCTAATATAGGTTAGTTAAGAGAAGGCAGGATGTATTTATGTGATATAACCTGCTAATATAGAACATAGGTTAGTTAAGAGAAGGCAGGATGTATTTATGTGATATAACCTGCTAATATAGAACAGGTTAGTTAAGAGAAGGCAGGATGTATTTATGTGATATAACCTGCTAATATAGAACATAGGTTAGTTAAGAGAAGGCAGGATGTATTTATGTGATATAACCTGCTAATATAGAACAGGTTAGTTAAGAGAAGGCAGGATGTATTTATGTGATATAACCTGCTAATATAGAACATAGGTTAGTTAAGAGAAGGCAGGATGTATTTATGTGATATAACCTGCTAATATAGAACATAGGTTAGTTAAGAGAAGGCAGGATGTATTTATGTGATATAACCTGCTAATATAGAACAGGTTAGTTAAGAGAAGGCAGGATGTATTTATGTGATATAACCTGCTAATATAGAACAGGTTAGTTAAGAGAAGGCAGGATGTATTTATGGATATAACCTTAGTATAGAACAGGTTAGTTAAGAGAAGGCAGGATGTATTTATGTGATATAACCTGCTAATATAGAACAGGTTAGTTAAGAGAAGGCAGGAATTTATGTGATACTGCTAATATAGAACATAGGTTAGTTAAGAGAAGGCAGGATGTATTTATGTGATATAACCTGCTAATATAGAACAGGTTAGTTAAGAGAAGGCAGGATGTATTTATGTGATATAACCTGCTAATATAGAACAGGTTAGTTAAGAGAAGGCAGGATGTATTTATGTGATATAACCTGCTAATATAGAACATAGGTTAGTTAAGAGAAGGCAGGATGTATTTATGTGATATAACCTGCTAATATAGAACATAGGTTAGTTAAGAGAAGGCAGGATGTATTTATGTGATATAACCTGCTAATATAGAAAGGTTAGTTAAGAGAAGGCAGGATGTATTTATGTGATATAACCTGCTAATTAGAAAGGAAGGCAGGATGTATTTATGTGATATAACCTGCTAATATAGAACATAGGTTAGTTAAGAGAAGGCAGGATGTATTTATGTGATATAACCTGCTAATATAGAACAGGTTAGTTAAGAGAAGGCAGGATGTATTTATGTGATATAACCTGCTAATATAGAACAGGTTAGTTAAGAGAAGGCAGGATGTATTTATGTGATATAACCTGCTAATATAGAACAGGTTAGTTAAGAGAAGGCAGGATGTATTTATGTGATATAACCTGCTAATATAGAACAGGTTAGTTAAGAGAAGGCAGGATGTATTTATGTGATATAACCTGCTAATATAGAACATAGGTTAGTTAAGAGAAGGCAGGATGTATTTATGTGATATAACCTGCTAATATAGAACATAGGTTAGTTAAGAGAAGGCAGGATGTATTTATGTGATATAACCTGCTAATATAGAACAGGTTAGTTAAGAGAAGGCAGGATGTATTTATGTGATATAACCTGCTAATATAGAACATAGGTTAGTTAAGAGAAGGCAGGATGTATTTATGTGATATAACCTGCTAATATAGAACATAGGTTAGTTAAGAGAAGGCAGGATGTATTTATGTGATATAACCTGCTAATATAGAACAGGTTAGTTAAGAGAAGGCAGGATGTATTTATGTGATATAACCTGCTAATATAGAACAGGTTAGTTAAGAGAAGGCAGGATGTATTTATGTGATATAACCTGCTAATATAGAACAGGTTAGTTAAGAGAAGGCAGGATGTATTTATGTGATATAACCTGCTAATATAGAACAGGTTAGTTATGTGATATAAGCTAATATAGAAGGCAGGATGTATTTATGTGATATAACCTGCTAATATAGAACATAGGTTAGTTAAGAGAAGGCAGGATGTATTTATGTGATATAACCTGCTAATATAGAACATAGGTTAGTTAAGAGAAGGCAGGATGTATTTATGTGATATAACCTGCTAATATAGAACAGGTTAGTTAAGAGAAGGCAGGATGTATTTATGTGATATAACCTGCTAATATAGAACATAGGTTAGTTAAGAGAAGGCAGGATGTATTTATGTGATATAACCTGCTAATATAGAACATAGGTTAGTTAAGAGAAGGCAGGATGTATTTATGTGATATAACCTGCTAATATAGAACATAGGTTAGTTAAGAGAAGGCAGGATGTATTTATGTGATATAACCTGCTAATATAGAACATAGGTTAGTTAAGAGAAGGCAGGATGTATTTATGTGATATAACCTGCAGGATGTATTTAATATAGAACAGGTTAGTTAAGAGAAGGCAGGATGTATTTATGTGATATAACCTGCTATATAGAACATAGGTTAGTTAAGAGAAGGCAGGATGTATTTATGTGATATAACCTGTAATATAGAACATAGGTTAGAGAGAAGGCAGGATGTATTTATGTGATATAACCTGCTAATATAGAACAGGTTAGTTAAGAGAAGGCAGGATGTATTTATGTGATATATGTATTTATGTGATATAACCTGCTAATATAGAACAGGTTAGTTAAGAGAAGGCAGGATGTATTTATGTGATATAACCTGCTAATATAGAACAGGTTAGTTAAGAGAAGGCAGGATGTATTTATGTGATATAACCTGCTAATATAGAACAGGTTAGTTAAGAGAAGGCAGGATGTATTTATGTGATATAACCTGCTAATATAGAACAGGTTAGAAGAAGGCAGGATGTATTTAGGTTAGTTAAGAGAAGGCAGGATGTATTTATGTGATATAACCTGCTAATATAGAACATAGGTTAGTTAAGAGAAGGCAGGATGTATTTATGTGATATAACCTGCTAGAAAGGTTATAGAACAGGATGTATTTATGTGATATAACCTGCTAATATTAGGTTAGAGAAGGCAGGATGTATTTATGTGATATAACCTGCTAATATAGAACAGGTTAGTTAAGAGAAGGCAGGATGTATTTATGTGATATAACCTGCTAATATAGAACAGGTTAGTTAAGAGAAGGCAGGATGTATTTATGTGATATAACCTGCTAATATAGAACAGGTTAGTTAAGAGAAGGCAGGATGTATTTATGTGATATAACCTGCTAATATAGAACATAGGTTAGTTAAGAGAAGGCAGGATGTATTTATGTGATATAACCTGCTAATATAGAACATAGGTTAGTTAAGAGAAGGCAGGATGTATTTATGTGATATAACCTGCTAATATAGAACAGGTTAGTTAAGAGAAGGCAGGATGTATTTATGTGATATAACCTGCTAATATAGAACATAGGTTAGTTAAGAGAAGGCAGGATGTATTTATGTGATATAACCTGCTAATATTAGGTTAGTTAAGAGAAGGCAGGATGTATTTATGTGATATAACCTGCTAATATAGAACAGGTTAGTTAAGAGAAGGCAGGATGTATTTATGTGATATAACCTGCTAATATAGAACAGGTTAGTTAAGAGAAGGCAGGATGTATTTATGTGATATAACCTGCTAATATAGAACAGGTTAGTTAAGAGAAGGCAGGATGTATTTATGTGATATAACCTGCTAATATAGAACAGGTTAGTTAAGAGAAGGCAGGATGTATTTATGTGATATAACCTGCTAATATAGAACAGGTTAGTTAAGAGAAGGCAGGATGTATTTATGTGATATAACCTGCTAATATAGAACATAGGTTAGTTAAGAGAAGGCAGGATGTATTTATGTGATATAACCTGCTAATATAGAACATAGGTTAGTTAAGAGAAGGCAGGATGTATTTATGTGATATAACCTGCTAATATAGAACATAGGTTAGTTAAGAGAAGGCAGGATGTATTTATGTGATATAACCTGCTAATATAGAACATAGGTTAGTTAAGAGAAGGCAGGATGTATTTATGTGATATAACCTGCTAATATAGAACATAGGTTAGTTAAGAGAAGGCAGGATGTATTTATGTGATATAACCTGCTAATATAGAACAGGTTAGTTAAGAGAAGGCAGGATGTATTTATGTGATATAACCTGCTAATATAGAACATAGGTTAGTTAAGAGAAGGCAGGATGTATTTATGTGATATAACCCTAATATAGAACATAGGTTAGTTAAGAGAAGGCAGGATGTATTTATGTGATATAACCTGCTAATATAGAACAGGTTAGTTAAGAGAAGGCAGGATGTATTTATGTGATATAACCTGCTAATATAGAACATAGGTTAGTTAAGAGAAGGCAGGATGTATTTATGTGATATAACCTGCTAATATAGAACAGGTTAGTTAAGAGAAGGCAGGATGTATTTATGTGATATAACCTGCTAATATAGAACATAGGTTAGTTAAGAGAAGGCAGGATGTATTTATGTGATATAACCTGCTAATATAGAACATAGGTTAGTTAAGAGAAGGCAGGATGTATTTATGTGATATAACCTGCTAATATAGAACATAGGTTAGTTAAGAGAAGGCAGGATGTATTTATGTGATATAACCTGCTAATATAGAACAGGTTAGTTAAGAGAAGGCAGGATGTATTTATGTGATATAACCTGCTAATATACATAGGTTAGTTAGAAGGCAGGATGTAGGATATAACCTGTTAAGAGAAGGCAGGATGTATTTATGTGATATAACCTGCTAATATAGAACATAGGTTAGTTAAGAGAAGGCAGGATGTATTTATGTGATATAACCTGCTAATATAGAACAGGTTAGTTAAGAGAAGGCAGGATGTATTTATGTGATATAACCTGCTAATATAGAACATAGGTTAGTTAAGAGAAGGCAGGATGTATTTATGTGATATAACCTGCTAATATAGAACAGGTTAGTTAAGAGAAGGCAGGATGTATTTATGTGATATAACCTGCTAATATAGAACATAGGTTAGTTAAGAGAAGGCAGGATGTATTTATGTGATATAACCTGCTAATATAGAACAGGTTAGTTAAGAGAAGGCAGGATGTATTTATGTGATATAACCTGCTAATATAGAACAGGTTAGTTAAGAGAAGGCAGGATGTATTTATGTGATATAACCTGCTAATATAGAACAGGATGTATTTAGGTATAACCTGCTAATATTAGGTTAGAGAAGGCAGGATGTATTTAGGATGCTAATATAGGTTAGTTAAGAGAAGGCAGGATGTATTTATGTGATATAACCTGCTAATATAGAACATAGGTTAGTTAAGAGAAGGCAGGATGTATTTATGTGATATAACCTGCTAATATAGAACATAGGTTAGTTAGAGAAGGCAGGATGTATTTATGTGATATAACCTGCTAATATAGAACAGGTTAGTTAAGAGAAGGCAGGATGTATTTATGTGATATAACCTGCTAATATAGAACAGGTTAGTTAAGAGAAGGTTAGTTAAGGAGAAGGCAGGATGTATTTATGTGATATAACCTGCTAATATAGAACAGGTTAGTTAAGAGAAGGCAGGATGTATTTATGTGATATAACCTGCTAATATAGAACAGGTTAGTTAAGAGAAGGCAGGATGTATTTATGTGATATAACCTGCTAATATAATAGGTTAGTTAAGAACAGGATGTATTTATGGTTAGTATAGGTTAGTTAAGAGAAGGCAGGATGTATTTATGTGATATAACCTGCTAATATAGAACATAGGTTAGTTAAGAGAAGGCAGGATGTATTTATGTGATATAACCTGCTAATATAGAACATAGGTTAGTTAAGAGAAGGCAGGATGTATTTATGTGATATAACCTGCTAATATAGAACATAGGTTAGTTAAGAGAAGGCAGGATGTATTTATGTGATATAACCTGCTAATATAGAACAGGTTAGTTAAGAGAAGGCAGGATGTATTTATGTGATATAACCTGCTAATATAGAACAGGTTAGTTAAGAGAAGGCAGGATGTATTTATGTGATATAACCTGCTAATATAGAACATAGGTTAGTTAAGAGAAGGCAGGATGTATTTATGTGATATAACCTGCTAATATAGAACAGGTTAGTTAAGAGAAGGCAGGATGTATTTATGTGATATAACCTGCTAATATAGAACAGGTTAGTTAAGAGAAGGCAGGATGTATTTATGTGATATAACCTGCTAATATAGAACAGGTTAGTTAAGAGAAGGCAGGATGTATTTATGTGATATAACCTGCTAATATAGAACAGGTTAGTTAAGAGAAGGCAGGATGGTGATATAACCTGCTAATTAGGTTAGTTAAGAGAAGGCAGGATGTATTTATGTGATATAACCTGCTAATATAGAACAGGTTAGTTAAGAGAAGGCAGGATGTATTTATGTGATATAACCTGCTAATATAGAACATAGGTTAGTTAAGAGAAGGCAGGATGTATTTATGTGATATAACCTGCTAATATAGAACAGGTTAGTTAAGAGAAGGCAGGATGTATTTATGTGATATAACCTGCTAATATAGAACATAGGTTAGTTAAGAGAAGGCAGGATGTATTTATGTGATATAACCTGCTAATATAGAACATAGGTTAGTTAAGAGAAGGCAGGATGTATTTATGTGATATAACCTGCTAATATAGAACATAGGTTAGTTAAGAGAAGGCAGGATGTATTTATGTGATATAACCTGCTAATATAGAACAGGTTAGTTAAGAGAAGGCAGGATGTATTTATGTGATATAACCTGCTAATATAGAACATAGGTTAGTTAAGAGAAGGCAGGATGTATTTATGTGATATAACCTGCTAATATAGAACAGGTTAGTTAAGAGAAGGCAGGATGTATTTATGTGATATAACCTGCTAATATAAGGTTAGTTAGAACAGGATGTAGGTTAACCTGTTAGAAAGTTAGAAGGCAGGATGTATTTATGTGATATAACCTGCTAATATAGAACATAGGTTAGTTAAGAGAAGGCAGGATGTATTTATGTGATATAACCTGCTAATATAGAACAGGTTAGTTAAGAGAAGGCAGGATGTATTTATGTGATATAACCTGCTAATATTAGGTTAGTTAGAGAAGGCAGGATGTATTTATGTGATATAACCTGCTAATATAGAACATAGGTTAGTTAAGAGAAGGCAGGATGTATTTATGTGATATAACCTGCTAATATAGAACATAGGTTAGTTAAGAGAAGGCAGGATGTATTTATGTGATATAACCTGCTAATATAGAACATAGGTTAGTTAAGAGAAGGCAGGATGTATTTATGTGATATAACCTGCTAATATAGAACATAGGTTAGTTAAGAGAAGGCAGGATGTATTTATGTGATATAACCTGCTAATATAGAACAGGTTAGTTAAGAGAAGGCAGGATGTATTTATGTGATATAACCTGCTAATATAGAACATAGGTTAGTTAAGAGAAGGCAGGATGTATTTATGTGATATAACCTGCTAATATAGAACATAGGTTAGTTAAGAGAAGGCAGGATGTATTTATGTGATATAACCTGTATTTAATATAGAACATAGGTTAGTTAAGAGAAGGCAGGATGTATTTATGTGATATAACCTGCTAATATAGAACAGGTTAGTTAAGAGAAGGCAGGATGTATTTATGTGATATAACCTGCTAATATAGAACATAGGTTAGTTAAGAGAAGGCAGGATGTATTTATGTGATATAACCTGCTAATATAGAACAGGTTAGTTAAGAGAAGGCAGGATGTATTTATGTGATATAACCTGCTAATATAGAACATAGGTTAGTTAAGAGAAGGCAGGATGTATTTATGTGATATAACCTGCTAATATAGAACATAGGTTAGTTAAGAGAAGGCAGGATGTATTTATGTGATATAACCTGCTAATATAGAACAGGTTAGTTAAGAGAAGGCAGGATGTATTTATGTGATATAACCTGCTAATATAGAACATAGGTTAGTTAAGAGAAGGCAGGATGTATTTATGTGATATAACCTGCTAATATAGAACAGGTTAGTTAAGAGAAGGCAGGGTTAGTTAAGAGAAGGCAGGATGTATTTATGTGATATAACCTGCTAATATAGAACTAAGGTTAGTTAAGAGAAGGCAGGATGTATTTAGTTATAGAACAGGTTAGTTAAGAGAAGGGATGTATTTATGTGATATAACCTGCTAATATAGAACATAGGTTAGTTAAGAGAAGGCAGGATGTATTTATGTGATATAACCTGCTAATATAGAAATAGGTTAGTTAAGAGAAGGCAGGATGTATTTATGTGATATAACCTGCTAATATAGAACAGGTTAGTTAAGAGAAGGCAGGATGTATTTATGTGATATAACCTGCTAATATAGAACAGGATAGGTTAGTTAAGAGAAGGCAGGATGTATTTATGTGATATAACCTGCTAATATAGAACAGGTTAGTTAAGAGAAGGCAGGATGTATTTATGTGATATAACCTGCTAATATAGAACATAGGTTAGTTAAGAGAAGGCAGGATGTATTTATGTGATATAACCTGCTAATATAGAACAGGTTAGTTAAGAGAAGGCAGGATGTATTTATGTGATATAACCTGCTAATATAGAACAGGTTAGTTAAGAGAAGGCAGGATGTATTTATGTGATATAACCTGCTAATATAGAACATAGGTTAGTTAAGAGAAGGCAGGATGTTAGTTAGGTTAGTTAAGAAGGCAGGATGTATTTATGTGATATAACCTGCTAATATAGAACATAGGTTAGTTAAGAGAAGGCAGGATGTATTTATGTGATATAACCTGCTAATATAGAACATAGGTTAGTTAAGAGAAGGCAGGATGTATTTATGTGATATAACCTGCTAATATAGAACAGGTTAGTTAGAGAAGGCAGGATGTATTTATGTGATATAACCTGCTAATATAGGTTAGTTAAGAGAAGGCAGGATGTATTTATGTGATATAACCTAGCTAAGGTTATAAGAGAAGGCAGGATGTATTTATGTGTATAAGTTAGAAAGTTAGAAGGCAGGATGTATTTATGTGATATAACCTGCTAATATAGAACATAGGTTAGTTAAGAGAAGGCAGGATGTATTTATGTGATATAACCTGTTAATATAGAACAGGTTAGTTAAGAGAAGGCAGGATGTATTTATGTGATATAACCTGCTAATATAGAACATAGGTTAGTTAAGAGAAGGCAGGATGTATTTATGTGATATAACCTGCTAATATAGAACATAGGTTAGTTAAGAGAAGGCAGGATGTATTTATGTGATATAACCTGCTAATATAGAACAGGATGTATTTATGTGATAGGTTAGTTAAGAGAAGGCAGGATGTATTTATGTGATATAACCTGCTAATATAGAACATAGGTTAGTTAAGAGAAGGCAGGATGTATTTATGTGATATAACCTGCTAATATAGAACATAGGTTAGTTAAGAGAAGGCAGGATGTATTTATGTGATATAACCTGCTAATATAGAACATAGGTTAGTTAAGAGAAGGCAGGATGTATTTATGTGATATAACCTGCTAATATAGAACATAGGTTAGTTAAGAGAAGGCAGGATGTATTTATGTGATATAACCTGCTAATATAGAACAGGTTAGTTAAGAGAAGGCAGGATGTATTTATGTGATATAACCTGCTAATATAGAACAGGTTAGTTAAGAGAAGGCAGGATGTATTTATGTGATATAACCTGCTAATATAGAACAGGTTAGTTAAGAGAAGGCAGGATGTATTTATGTGATATAACCTGCTAATATAGAACATAGGTTAGTTAAGAGAAGGCAGGATGTATTTATGTGATATAACCTGCTAATATAGAACAGGTTAGTTAAGAGAAGGCAGGATGTATTTATGTGATATAACCTGCTAATATAGAACAGGTTAGTTAAGAGAAGGCAGGATGTATTTATGTGATATAACCTGCTAATATAGAACATAGGTTAGTTAAGAGAAGGCAGGATGTATTTATGTGATATAACCTGCTAATATAGAACAGGTTAGTTAAGAGAAGGCAGGATGTATTTATGATATAACCTGATATAACCAGGATGTATTTATGTGATATAACCTGCTAATATAGAACAGGTTAGTTAAGAGAAGGCAGGATGTATTTATGTGATATAACCTGCTAATATAGAACATAGGTTAGTTAAGAGAAGGCAGGATGTATTTATGTGATATAACCTGCTAATATAGAACATAGGTTAGTTAAGAGAAGGCAGGATGTATTTATGTGATATAACCTGCTAATATAGAACAGGTTAGTTAAGAGAAGGCAGGATGTATTTATGTGATATAACCTGCTAATATAGAACATAGGTTAGTTAAGAGAAGGCAGGATGTATTTATGTGATATAACCTGCTAATATAGAACAGGTTAGTTAAGAGAAGGCAGGATGTATTTATGTGATATAACCTGTTAATATAGAACAGGTTAGTTAAGAGAAGGCAGGATGTATTTATGTGATATAACCTGCTAATATAGAACAGGTTAGTTAAGAGAAGGCAGGATGTATTTATGTGATATAACCTGCTAATATAGAACATAGGTTAGTTAAGAGAAGGCAGGATGTATTTATGTGATATAACCTGTTAATATAGAACAGGTTAGTTAAGAGAAGGCAGGATGTATTTATGTGATATAACCTGCTAATATAGAACATAGGTTAGTTAGGTTAGTTAAGAGAAGGCAGGATGTATTTATGTGATATAACCTGCTAATATAGAACATAGGTTAGTTAAGAGAAGGCAGGATGTATTTATGTGATATAACCTGCTAATATAGAACATAGGTTAGTTAAGAGAAGGCAGGATGTATTTATGTGATATAACCTGCTAATATAGAACATAGGTTAGTTAAGAGAAGGCAGGATGTATTTATGTGATATAACCTGCTAATATAGAACAGGTTAGTTAAGAGAAGGCAGGATGTATTTATGTGATATAACCTGCTAATATAGAACAGGTTAGTTAAGAGAAGGCAGGATGTATTTATGTGATATAACCTGCTAATATAGAACAGGTTAGTTAAGAGAAGGCAGGATGTATTTATGTGATATAACCTGCTAATATAGAACATAGGTTAGTTAAGAGAAGGCAGGATGTATTTATGTGATATAACCTGCTAATATAGAGGTTAGTTAAGAGAAGGCAGGATGTATTTATGTGATATAACCTGCTAATATAGAACATAGGTTAGTTAAGAGAAGGCAGGATGTATTTATGTGATATAACCTGCTAATATAGAACATAGGTTAGTTAAGAGAAGGCAGGATGTATTTATGTGATATAATATAGAACAGGTTAGTTAAGAGAAGGCAGGATGTATTTATGTGATATAACCTGCTAATATAGAACAGGTTAGTTAAGAGAAGGCAGGATGTATTTATGTGATATAACCTGCTAATATAGAACAGGTTAGTTAGAGAGGAAGGCAGTGATGTATTTAGTTAAGAGAAGGCAGGTGATATAACCTGCTAATATAGAACAGGTTAGTTAAGGGATGGCAGGATGTATTTATGTGATATAACCTGCTAATATAGAACAGGTTAGTTAAGGGATGGCAGGATGTATTTATGTGATATAACCTGTTAATATAGAACATAGGTTAGTTAAGAGAAGGCAGGATGTATTTATGTGATATAACCTGCTAATATAGAACATAGGTTAGTTAAGAGAAGGCAGGATGTATTTATGTGATATAACCTGCTAATATAGAACAGGTTAGTTAAGAGAAGGCAGGATGTATTTATGTGATATAACCTGCTAATATAGAACAGGTTAGTTAAGAGAAGGCAGGATGTATTTATGTGATATAACCTGCTAATATAGAACAGGTTAGTTAAGAGAAGGCAGGATGTATTTATGTGATATAACCTGCTAATATAAGGTTAGTTAAGAGAAGGCAGGATGTATTTAGGTTAGTTAGAAAGGTTAGTTAAGAGAAGGATGTATTTATGTGATATAACCTGCTAATATAGAACAGGTTAGTTAAGAGAAGGCAGGATGTATTTATGTGATATAACCTGCTAATATAGAACAGGTTAGTTAAGAGAAGGCAGGATGTATTTATGTGATATAACCTGCTAATATAGAACATAGGTTAGTTAAGAGAAGGCAGGTTAGTTAAGAGAAGGTTAGCAGGAGGCAGGATGTATTTATGTGATATAACCTGCTAATATAGAACAGGTTAGTTAAGAGAAGGCAGGATGTATTTATGTGATATAACCTGCTAATATAGAACATAGGTTAGTTAAGAGAAGGCAGGATGTATTTATGTGATATAACCTGCTAATATAGAACAGGTTAGTTAAGAGAAGGCAGGATGTATTTATGTGATATAACCTGCTAATATAGAACATAGGTTAGTTAAGAGAAGGCAGGATGTATTTATGTGATATAACCTGCTAATATAGAACAGGTTAGTTAAGAGAAGGCAGGATGTATTTATGTGATATAACCTGCTAATATAGAACAGGTTAGTTAAGAGAAGGCAGGATGTATTTATGTGATATAACCTGCTAATATAGAACATAGGTTAGTTAAGAGAAGGCAGGATGTATTTATGTGATATAACCTGCTAATATAGAACATAGGTTAGTTAAGAGAAGGCAGGATGTATTTATGTGATATAACCTGCTAATATAGAACAGGTTAGTTAAGAGAAGGCAGGATGTATTTATGTGATATAACCTGCTAATATAGAACAGGTTAGTTAAGAGAAGGCAGGATGTATTTATGTGATATAACCTGCTAATATAGAACAGGTTAGTTAAGAGAAGGCAGGATGTATTTATGTGATATAACCTGCTAATATAGAACAGGTTAGTTAAGAGAAGGCAGGATGTATTTATGTGATATAACCTGCTAATATAGAACATAGGTTAGTTAAGAGAAGGCAGGATGTATTTATGTGATATAACCTGCTAATATAGAACATAGGTTAGTTAAGAGAAGGCAGGATGTATTTATGTGATATAACCTGCTAATATAGAACATAGGTTAGTTAAGAGAAGGCAGGATGTATTTATGTGATATAACCTGCTAATATAGAACATAGGTTAGTTAAGAGAAGGCAGGATGTAGGTTTTATGTATTTATGTGATATAACCTGCTAATATAGAACAGGTTAGTTAAGAGAAGGCAGGATGTATTTATGTGATATAACCTGCTAATATAGAACAGGTTAGTTAAGAGAAGGCAGGATGTATTTATGTGATATAACCTGCTAATATAGAACATAGGTTAGTTAAGAGAAGGCAGGATGTATTTATGTGATATAACCTGCTAATATAGAACAGGTTAGTTAAGAGAAGGCAGGATGTATTTATGTGATATAACCTGCTAATATAATATAGAACATAGGTTAGTTAGGTTAGAGAAGGCAGGATGTATTTATGTGATATAACCTGCTAATATAGAACATAGGTTAGTTAAGAGAAGGCAGGATGTATTTATGTGATATAACCTGCTAATATAGAACAGGTTAGTTAAGAGAAGGCAGGATGTATTTATGTGATATAACCTGCTAATATAGAACATAGGTTAGTTAAGAGAAGGCAGGATGTATTTATGTGATATAACCTGCTAATATAGAACAGGTTAGTTAAGAGAAGGCAGGATGTATTTATGTGATATAACCTGCTAATATAGAAAGGTTAGTTAGAACAGGTTAAGCTAATTAAGGTTAGAAGGCAGGATGTATTTATGTGATATAACCTGCTAATATAGAACAGGTTAGTTAAGAGAAGGCAGGATGTATTTATGTGATATAACCTGCTAATATAATATAGAACATAGGTTAGTTAAGAGAAGGCAGGATGTATTTATGTGATATAACCTGCTAATATAGAACATAGGTTAGTTAAGAGAAGGCAGGATGTATTTATGTGATATAACCTGCTAATATAGAACATAGGTTAGTTAAGAGAAGGCAGGATGTATTTATGTGATATAACCTGCTAATATAGAACATAGGTTAGTTAAGAGAAGGCAGGATGTATTTATGTGATATAACCTGCTAATATAGAACAGGTTAGTTAAGAGAAGGCAGGATGTATTTATGTGATATAACCTGCTAATATAGAACATAGGTTAGTTAAGAGAAGGCAGGATGTATTTATGTGATATAACCTGCTAATATAGAACATAGGTTAGTTAAGAGAAGGCAGGATGTATTTATGTGATATAACCTGCTAATATAGAACATAGGTTAGTTAAGAGAAGGCAGGATGTATTTATGTGATATAACCTGCTAATATAGAACATAGGTTAGTTAAGAGAAGGCAGGATGTATTTATGTGATATAACCTGCTAATATAGAACAGGTTAGTTAAGAGAAGGCAGGATGTATTTATGTGATATAACCTGCTAATATAGAACAGGTTAGTTAAGAGAAGGCAGGATGTATTTATGTGATATAACCTGCTAATATAGAACATAGGTTAGTTAAGAGAAGGCAGGATGTATTTATGTGATATAACCTGCTAATATAGAACAGGTTAGTTAAGAGAAGGCAGGATGTATTTATGTGATATAACCTGCTAATATAGAACAGGTTAGTTAAGAGAAGGCAGGATGTAGGATAGGTTAGTTAAGAGAAGGCAGGATGTATTTTATGTGATATAACCTGCTAATATAGAACATAGGTTAGTTAAGAGAAGGCAGGATGTATTTATGTGATATAACCTGCTAATATAGAACATAGGTTAGTTAAGAGAAGGCAGGATGTATTTATGTGATATAACCTGCTAATATAGAACAGGTTAGTTAAGAGAAGGCAGGATGTATTTATGTGATATAACCTGCTAATATAGAACAGGTTAGTTAAGAGAAGGCAGGATGTATTTATGTGATATAACCTGCTAATATAGAACATAGGTTAGTTAAGAGAAGGCAGGATGTATTTATGTGATATAACCTGCTAATATAGAACATAGGTTAGTTAAGAGAAGGCAGGATGTATTTATGTGATATAACCTGCTAATATAGAACAGGTTAGTTAAGAGAAGGCAGGATGTATTTATGTGATATAACCTGCTAATATAGAACAGGTTAGTTAAGAGAAGGCAGGATGTATTTATGTGATATAACCTGTATTTAATATAGAACAGGTTAGTTAAGAGAAGGCAGGATGTATTTATGTGATATAACCTGCTAATATAGAACATAGGTTAGTTAAGAGAAGGCAGGATGTATTTATGTGATATAACCTGCTAATATAGAACAGGTTAGTTAAGAGAAGGCAGGATGTATTTATGTGATATAACCTGCTAATATAGAACATAGGTTAGTTAAGAGAAGGCAGGATGTATTTATGTGATATAACCTGCTAATATAGAACATAGGTTAGTTAAGAGAAGGCAGGATGTATTTATGTGATATAACCTGCTAATATAGAACAGGTTAGTTAAGAGAAGGCAGGATGTATTTATGTGATATAACCTGCTAATATAGAACAGGTTAGTTAAGAGAAGGCAGGATGTATTTATGTGATATAACCTGCTAATATAGAACAGGTTAGTTAAGAGAAGGCAGGATGTATTTATGTGATATAACCTGCTAATATAGAACAGGTTAGTTAAGAGAAGGCAGGATGTATTTATGTGATATAACCTGCTAATATAGAACAGGTTAGTTAAGAGAAGGCAGGATGTATTTATGTGATATAACCTGCTAATATAGAACAGGTTAGTTAAGAGAAGGCAGGATGTATTTATGTGATATAACCTGCTAATATAGAACATAGGTTAGTTAAGAGAAGGCAGGATGTATTTATGTGATATAACCTGCTAATATAGAACATAGGTTAGTTAAGAGAAGGCAGGATGTATTTATGTGATATAACCTGCTAATATAGAACATAGGTTAGTTAAGAGAAGGCAGGATGTATTTATGTGATATAACCTGCTAATATAGAACAGGTTAGTTAAGAGAAGGCAGGATGTATTTATGTGATATAACCTGCTAATATAGAACAGGTTAGTTAAGAGAAGGCAGGATGTATTTATGTGATATAACCTGCTAATATAGAACAGGTTAGTTAAGAGAAGGCAGGATGTATTTATGTGATATAACCTGCTAATATAGAACAGGTTAGTTAGGTTAGTTAAGCTAATATAGAACATAGGTTAGTTAAGAAGGCAGGATGTATTTATGTGATATAACCTGCTAATATAGAACACAGGTTAGTTAAGAGAAGGCAGGATGTATTTATGTGATATAACCTGCTAATATAGAACAGGTTAGTTAAGAGAAGGCAGGATGTATTTATGTGATATAACCTGCTAATATAGAACAGGTTAGTTAAGAGAAGGCAGGATGTATTTATGTGATATAACCTGCTAATATAGAACAGGATGTATTTAGGTTAGTTAAGAGAAGGCAGGATGTATTTATGTGATATAACCTGCTAATATAGAACAGGTTAGTTAAGAGAAGGCAGGATGTATTTATGTGATATAACCTGCTAATATAGAACAGGTTAGTTAGAGAAGGCAGGATGTATTTATGTGATATAACCTGCTAATATAGAACAGGTTAGTTAAGAGAAGGCAGGATGTATTTATGTGATATAACCTGCTAATATAGAAATAGGTTAGTTAAGAGAAGGCAGGATGTATTTATGTGATATAACCTGCTAATATAGAACAGGTTAGTTAAGAGAAGGCAGGATGTATTTATGTGATATAACCTGCTAATATAGAACAGGTTAGTTAAGAGAAGGCAGGATGTATTTATGTGATATAACCTGCTAATATAGAACATAGGTTAGTTAAGAGAAGGCAGGATGTATTTATGTGATATAACCTGCTAATATAGAACAGGTTAGTTAAGAGAAGGCAGGATGTATTTATGTGATATAACCTGCTAATATAGAACAGGTTAGTTAAGAGAAGGCAGGATGTATTTATGTGATATAACCTGCTAAGGTTATAGAACAGGATGTATTTATGTGATATAACCTGCTAATATAGAACATAGGTTAAGAGAAGGCAGGATGTATTTATGTGATATAACCTGCTAATATAGAACAGGTTAGTTAAGAGAAGGCAGGATGTATTTATGTGATATAACCTGCTAATATAGAACAGGTTAGTTAAGAGAAGGCAGGATGTATTTATGTGATATAACCTGCTAATATAGAACATAGGTTAGTTAAGAGAAGGCAGGATGTATTTATGTGATATAACCTGCTAATATAGAACATAGGTTAGTTAAGAGAAGGCAGGATGTATTTATGTGATATAACCTGCTAATATAGAACAGGTTAGTTAAGAGAAGGCAGGATGTATTTATGTGATATAACCTGCTAATATAGAACAGGTTAGTTAAGAGAAGGCAGGATGTATTTATGTGATATAACCTGCTAATATAGAACATAGGTTAGTTAAGAGAAGGCAGGATGTATTTATGTGATATAACCTGCTAATATAGAACAGGTTAGTTAAGAGAAGGCAGGATGTATTTATGTGATATAACCTGCTAATATAGAACAGGTTAGTTAAGAGAAGGCAGGATGATGTATTTATAGGTTAGTTAAGAGAAGGCAGGATATGTGATACCTGCTAATATAGAACATAGGTTAGTTAAGAGAAGGCAGGATGTATTTATGTGATATAACCTGCTAATATAGAACAGGTTAGTTAAGAGAAGGCAGGATGTATTTATGTGATATAACCTGCTAATATAGAACAGGTTAGTTAAGAGAAGGCAGGATGTATTTATGTGATATAACCTGCTAATATAGAACATAGGTTAGTTAAGAGAAGGCAGGATGTATTTATGTGATATAACCTGCTAATATAGAACAGGATGTATTTATGGTTAAGTTAGGTTAGAGAAGGCAGGATGTATTTATGTGATATAACCTGCTAATATAGAACATAGGTTAGTTAGAGAAGGCAGGATGTATTTATGTGATATAACCTGCTAATATAGCAGGTTAGTTAAGAAGGCAGGATGTATTTATGTGATATAACCTGCTAATATAGAACATAGGTTAGTTAAGAGAAGGCAGGATGTATTTATGTGATATAACCTGCTAATATAGAACAGGTTAGTTAGAGAAGGCAGGATGTATTTATGTGATATAACCTGCTAATATAGAACAGGTTAGTTAAGAGAAGGCAGGATGTATTTATGTGATATAACCTGCTAATATAGAACAGGTTAGTTAAGAGAAGGCAGGATGTATTTATGTGATATAACCTGCTAATATAGAACAGGTTAGTTAAGAGAAGGCAGGATGTATTTATGTGATATAACCTGCTAATATAGAACATAGGTTAGTTAAGAGAAGGCAGGATGTATTTATGTGATATAACCTGCTAATATTAGGTTAGTTAAGAGAAGGCAGGATGTATTTATGTGATATAACCTGCTAATATAAGGTTAGTTAGAGAAGGCAGGATGTATTTATGTGATATAACCTGCTAATTAAGTTAGAAGGCAGGATGTATTTATGTGATATAACCTGCTAATATAGAACATAGGTTAGTTAAGAGAAGGCAGGATGTATTTATGTGATATAACCTGCTAATATAGAACAGGTTAGTTAAGAGAAGGCAGGATGTATTTATGTGATATAACCTGCTAATATAGAACAGGTTAGTTAAGAGAAGGCAGGATGTATTTATGTGATATAACCTGTTAATATAGAACATAGGTTAGTTAAGAGAAGGCAGGATGTATTTATGTGATATAACCTGCTAATATAGAACAGGTTAGTTAAGAGAAGGCAGGATGTATTTATGTGATATAACCTGCTAATATAGAACATAGGTTAGTTAAGAGAAGGCAGGATGTATTTATGTGATATAACCTGCTAATATAGAACATAGGTTAGTTAAGAGAAGGCAGGATGTATTTATGTGATATAACCTGCTAATATAGAACAGGTTAGTTAAGAGAAGGCAGGATGTATTTATGTGATATAACCTGCTAATATAGAACAGGTTAGTTAAGAGAAGGCAGGATGTATTTATGTGATATAACCTGCTAATATAGAACAGGTTAGTTAAGAGAAGGCAGGATGTATTTATGTGATATAACCTGCTAATATAGAACAGGTTAGTTAAGAGAAGGCAGGATGTATTTATGTGATATAACCTGCTAATATAGAACAGGTTAGTTAAGAGAAGGCAGGATGTATTTATGTGATATAACCTGCTAATATAGAACATAGGTTAGTTAAGAGAAGGCAGGATGTATTTATGTGATATAACCTGCTAATATAGAACATAGGTTAGTTAAGAGAAGGCAGGATGTATTTATGTGATATAACCTGCTAATATAGAACATAGGTTAGTTAAGAGAAGGCAGGATGTATTTATGTGATATAACCTGCTAATATAGAACAGGTTAGTTAAGAGGCATGTGATATAACCTGCTAATATAGAACATAGTTAGTTAAGAGAAGGCAGGATGTATTTATGTGATATAACCTGCTAATATAGAACATAGGTTAGTTAAGAGAAGGCAGGATGTATTTATGTGATATAACCTGCTAATATAGAACAGGTTAGTTAAGAGAAGGCAGGATGTATTTATGTGATATAACCTGCTAATATAGAACAGTTAAGAGAAGGCAGGTTAGTTAAGAGAAGGCAGGATGTATTTATGTGATATAACCTGCTAATATAGAACATAGGTTAGTTAAGAGAAGGCAGGATGTATTTATGTGATATAACTGCTAGAACTAGGTTAGTTAAGAGAATAGATGTATTTATGTGATATAACCTGTTAGTTAAGAGAAGGCAGGATGTATTTATGTGATATAACCTGCTAATATAGAACATAGGTTAGTTAAGAGAAGGCAGGATGTATTTATGTGATATAACCTGCTAATATAGAACAGGTTAGTTAAGAGAAGGCAGGATGTATTTATGTGATATAACCTGCTAATATAGAACAGGTTAGTTAAGAGAAGGCAGGATGTATTTATGTGATATAACCTGCTAATATAGAACAGGTTAGTTAAGAGAAGGCAGGATGTATTTATGTGATATAACCTGCTAATATAGAACAGGTTAGTTAAGAGAAGGCAGGATGTATTTATGTGATATAACCTGCTAATATAGAACATAGGTTAGTTAAGAGAAGGCAGGATGTATTTATGTGATATAACCTGCTAATATAGAACATAGGTTAGTTAAGAGAAGGCAGGATGTATTTATGTGATATAACCTGCTAATATAGAACAGGTTAGTTAAGAGAAGGCAGGATGTATTTATGTGATATAACCTGCTAATATAGAACATAGGTTAGTTAAGAGAAGGCAGGATGTATTTATGTGATATGTGATATAATAGGTTAGTTAGAGAAGGCAGGATGTATTTATGTGATATAACCTGCTAATATAGAGGTTAGTTAAGAGAAGGCAGGATGTATTTATGTGATATAACCTGCTAATATAGAACATAGGTTAGTTAAGAGAAGGCAGGATGTATTTATGTGATATAACCTGCTAATATAGAACAGGTTAGTTAAGAGAACAGGATGTATTTATGTGATATAACCTGCTAATATAGAACATAGGTTAGTTAAGAGAAGGCAGGATGTATTTATGTGATATAACCTGCTAATATAGAACATAGGTTAGTTAAGAGAAGGCAGGATGTATTTATGTGATATAACCTGCTAATATAGAACATAGGTTAGTTAAGAGAAGGCAGGATGTATTTATGTGATATAACCTGCTAATATAGAACAGGTTAGTTAAGAGAAGGCAGGATGTATTTATGTGATATAACCTGCTAATATAGAACAGGTTAGTTAAGAGAAGGCAGGATGTATTTATGTGATATAACCTGCTAATATAGAACATAGGTTAGTTAAGAGAAGGCAGGATGTATTTATGTGATATAACCTGCTAATATAGAACAGGTTAGTTAAGAGAAGGCAGGATGTATTTATGTGATATAACCTGCTAATATAGAACATAGGTTAGTTAAGAGAAGGCAGGATGTATTTATGTGATATAACCTGCTAATATAGAACAGGTTAGTTAAGAGAAGGCAGGATGTATTTATGTGATATAACCTGCTAATATAGAACAGGTTAGTTAGAGAAGGCAGGATGTATTTATGTGATATAACCTGCTAATATAGAACATAGGTTAGTTAAGAGAAGGCAGGATGTATTTATGTGATATAACCTGCTAATATAGAACATAGGTTAGTTAAGAGAAGGCAGGATGTATTTATGTGATATAACCTGCTAATATAAGGTTAGTTAAGAGAAGGCAGGATATAACCTGCTAATTAGAACAGGTTAGTTAAGAGAAGGCAGGATGTATTTATGTGATATAACCTGCTAATATAGAACATAGGTTAGTTAAGAGAAGGCAGGATGTATTTATGTGATATAACCTGCTAATATAGAACAGGTTAGTTAAGAGAAGGCAGGATGTATTTATGTGATATAACCTGCTAATATAGAACAGGTTAGTTAAGAGAAGGCAGGATGTATTTATGTGATATAACCTGCTAATATAGAACAGGTTAGTTAAGAGAAGGCAGGATGTATTTATGTGATATAATGTAATATAGAACAGGTTAGTTGATGTATTTATATATAACCTGCTAATATAGAACAGGTTAGTTAAGAGAAGGCAGGATGTATTTATGTGATATAACCTGCTAATATAGAACATAGGTTAGTTAAGAGAAGGCAGGATGTATTTATGTGATATAACCTGCTAATATAGAAGGCAGGATGTATTTAGGTTAGTTAGGTTAGAGAAGGCAGGATGTATTTATGTGATATAACCTGCTAATATAGAACATAGGTTAGTTAAGAGAAGGCAGGATGTATTTATGTGATATAACCTGCTAATATAGAACATTAGGTTAGTTAAGAGAAGGCAGGATGTATTTATGTGATATAACCTGCTAATATAGAACATAGGTTAGTTAAGAGAAGGCAGGATGTATTTATGTGATATAACCTGCTAATATAGAACATAGGTTAGTTAAGAGAAGGCAGGATGTATTTATGTGATATAACCTGCTAATATAGAACATAGGTTAGTTAAGAGAAGGCAGGATGTATTTATGTGATATAACCTGCTAATATAGAACAGGTTAGTTAAGAGAAGGCAGGATGTATTTATGTGATATAACCTGCTAATATAGAACAGGTTAGTTAAGAGAAGGCAGGATGTATTTATGTGATATAACCTGCTAATATAGAACAGGATGTATAGGTTAGTTAAGAGAAGGCAGGATGTATTTATGTGATATAACCTGCTAATATAGAACAGGTTAGTTAAGAGAAGGCAGGATGTATTTATGTGATATAACCTGCTAATATAGAACATAGGTTAGTTAAGAGAAGGCAGGATGTATTTATGTGATATAACCTGCAGGTTAGTTAGGATGTATTTATGTGATATAACCTGAATAGGTTAGTTAAGAGAAGGCAGGATGTATTTATGTGATATAACCTGCTAATATAGAACAGGTTAGTTAAGAGAAGGCAGGATGTATTTATGTGATATAACCTGCTAATATAGAACAGGTTAGTTAAGAGAAGGCAGGATGTATTTATGTGATATAACCTGCTAATATAGAACAGGTTAGTTAAGAGAAGGCAGGATGTATTTATGTGATATAACCTGCTAATATAGAACAGGTTAGTTAAGAGAAGGCAGGATGTATTTATGTGATATAACCTGCTAATATAGAACATAGGTTAGTTAAGAGAAGGCAGGATGTATTTATGGATATAACCTGCTAATATTAGGTTAGAGAAGGCAGGATGTATTTATGTGATATAACCTGCTAATATAGAACAGGTTAGTTAAGAGAAGGCAGGATGTATTTATGTGATATAACCTGCTAATATAGAACAGGTTAGTTAAGAGAAGGCAGGATGTATTTATGTGATATAACCTGCTAATATAGAACAGGTTAGTTAAGAGAAGGCAGGAGGTTAGTTAGGTTAGAGAAGGCAGGATGTATTTATGTGATATAACCTGCTAATATAGAACAGGTTAGTTAAGAGAAGGCAGGATGTATTTATGTGATATAACCTGCTAATATAGAACAGGTTAGTTAAGAGAAGGCAGGATGTATTTATGTGATATAACCTGCTAATATAGAACATAGGTTAGTTAAGAGAAGGCAGGATGTATTTATGTGATATAACCTGCTAATATAGAACATAGGTTAGTTAAGAGAAGGCAGGATGTATTTATGTGATATAACCTGCTAATATAGAACAGGTTAGTTAAGAGAAGGCAGGATGTATTTATGATATAACCTGCTAATATAACCAGGATGTATTTATGTGATATAAGCTAATATAGAACAGGTTAGTTAAGAGAAGGCAGGATGTATTTATGTGATATAACCTGCTAATATAGAACATAGGTTAGTTAAGAGAAGGCAGGATGTATTTATGTGATATAACCTGCTAATATAGAACATAGGTTAGTTAAGAGAAGGCAGGATGTATTTATGTGATATAACCTGCTAATATAGAACAGGTTAGTTAAGAGAAGGCAGGATGTATTTATGTGATATAACCTGCTAATATAGAACATAGGTTAGTTAAGAGAAGGCAGGATGTATTTATGTGATATAACCTGCTAATATAGAACATAGGTTAGTTAAGAGAAGGCAGGATGTATTTATGTGATATAACCTGCTAATATAGAACAGGTTAGTTAAGAGAAGGCAGGATGTATTTATGTGATATAACCTGCTAATATAGAACAGGTTAGTTAAGAGAAGGCAGGATGTATTTATGTGATATAACCTGTTAATATAGAACATAGGTTAGTTAAGAGAAGGCAGGATGTATTTATGTGATATAACCTGCTAATATAGAACATAGGTTAGTTAAGAGAAGGCAGGATGTATTTATGTGATATAACCTGCTAATATAGAACAGGTTAGTTAAGAGAAGGCAGGATGTATTTATGTGATATAACCTGTTAATATAGAACAGGTTAGTTAAGAGAAGGCAGGATGTATTTATGTGATATAACCTGCTAATATAGAACAGGTTAGTTAAGAGAAGGCAGGATGTATTTATGTGATATAACCTGCTAATATAAGGTTAGTTAAGAGAACAGGATGTATTTAGGATATTAGTTAGGTTAGAGAAGGCAGGATGTATTTATGTGATATAACCTGCTAATATAGAACAGGTTAGTTAAGAGAAGGCAGGATGTATTTATGTGATATAACCTGCTAATATAGAACAGGTTAGTTAAGAGAAGGCAGGATGTATTTATGTGATATAACCTGCTAATATAGAACAGGTTAGTTAAGAGAAGGCAGGATGTATTTATGTGATATAACCTGCTAATATAGAACAGGTTAGTTAAGAGAAGGCAGGATGTATTTATGTGATATAACCCTAGAACAGGTTAGTTAAGAGAAGGCAGGATGTATTTAGATATAACCTGTTAATATAGGTTAGTTAAGAGAAGGCAGGATGTATTTATGTGATATAACCTGCTAATATAGAACAGGTTAGTTAAGAGAAGGCAGGATGTATTTATGTGATATAACCTGCTAATATAGAACAGGTTAGTTAGAGAAGGCAGGATGTATTTATGTGATATAACCTGCTAATATAGAACATAGGTTAGTTAGAGAAGGCAGGATGTATTTATGTGATATAACCTGCTAATATAGAACATAGGTTAGTTAAGAGAAGGCAGGATGTATTTATGTGATATAACCTGCTAATATAGAACATAGGTTAGTTAAGAGAAGGCAGGATGTATTTATGTGATATAACCTGCTAATATAGAACATAGGTTAGTTAACCTGCTAATATAGAAGGCAGGATGTATTTATGTGATATAACCTGCTAATATAGAACATAGGTTAGTTAAGAGAAGGCAGGATGTATTTATGTGATATAACCTGCTAATATAGAACATAGGTTAGTTAAGAGAAGGCAGGATGTATTTATGTGATATAACCTGCTAATATAGAACAGGTTAGTTAGAGAAGGCAGGATGTATTTATGATATAACCTGCTAATATAGAACAGGTTAGTTAAGAGAAGGCAGGATGTATTTATGTGATATAACCTGCTAATATAGAACAGGTTAGTTAAGAGAAGGCAGGATGTATTTATGTGATATAACCTGCTAATATAGAACATAGGTTAGTTAAGAGAAGGCAGGATGTATTTATGTGATATAACCTGCTAATATAGAACAGGATGTATTTATGTGATATAAGGTTAGTTAAGAGAAGGCAGGATGTATTTATGTGATATAACCTGCTAATATAGAACATAGGTTAGTTAAGAGAAGGCAGGATGTATTTATGTGATATAACCTGCTAATATAGAACAGGTTAGTTAAGAGAAGGCAGGATGTATTTATGTGATATAACCTGCTAATATAGAACATAGGTTAGTTAAGAGAAGGCAGGATGTATTTATGTGATATAACCTGCTAATATAGAACAGGTTAGTTAAGAGAAGGCAGGATGTATTTATGTGATATAACCTGCTAATATAGAACAGGTTAGTTAAGAGAAGGCAGGATGTATTTATGTGATATAACCTGCTAATATAATATAGAACAGGATGTATTTAGGTTAGTTAAGAGAAGGCAGGATGTATTTATGTGATATAACCTGCTAATATAGAACAGGTTAGTTAAGAGAAGGCAGGATGTATTTATGTGATATAACCCTGAACAGGTTAGTTAATATAGATATAACCAGGTTAGTTAAGAGAAGGCAGGATGTATTTATGTGATATAACCTGAACAGGTTAATATAGAACATAGGTTAGTTAAGAGAAGGCAGGATGTATTTATGTGATATAACCTGCTAATATAGAACAGGTTAGTTAAGAGAAGGCAGGATGTATTTATGTGATATAACCTGCTAATATAGAACATAGGTTAGTTAAGAGAAGGCAGGATGTATTTATGTGATATAACCTGCTAATATAGAACAGGTTAGTTAAGAGAAGGCAGGATGTATTTATGTGATATAACCTGCTAATATAGAACAGGTTAGTTAAGAGAAGGCAGGATGTATTTATGTGATATAACCTGCTAATATAGAACAGGTTAGTTAAGAGAAGGCAGGATGTATTTATGTGATATAACCTGCTAATATAGAACATAGGTTAGTTAAGAGAAGGCAGGATGTATTTATGTGATATAACCTGCTAATATAGAACATAGGTTAGTTAAGAGAAGGCAGGATGTATTTATGTGATATAACCTGCTAATATAGAACATAGGTTAGTTAAGAGAAGGCAGGATGTATTTATGTGATATAACCTGCTAATATAGAACATAGGTTAGTTAAGAGAAGGCAGGATGTATTTATGTGATATAACCTGCTAATATAGAACAGGTTAGTTAAGAGAAGGCAGGATGTATTTATGTGATATAACCTGCTAATATAGAACAGGTTAGTTAAGAGAAGGCAGGATGTATTTATGTGATATAACCTGTTAATATAGAACAATATAGAACAGGATGTATTTAGGTTAGGTTAAGAGAAGGCAGGATGTATTTATGTGATATAACCTGCTAATATAGAACATAGGTTAGTTAAGAGAAGGCAGGATGTATTTATGTGATATAACCTGCTAATATAGAACATAGGTTAGTTAAGAGAAGGCAGGATGTATTTATGTGATATAACCCTAATATAGAACATAGGTTAGTTAAGAGAAGGCAGGATGTATTTATGTGATATAACCTGCTAATATAGAACAGGTTAGTTAAGAGAAGGCAGGATGTATTTATGTGATATAACCTGCTAATATAGAACAGGTTAGTTAAGAGAAGGCAGGATGTATTTATGTGATATAACCTGCTAATATAGAACAGGTTAGTTAAGAGAAGGCAGGATGTATTTATGTGATATAACCTGCTAATATAGAACATAGGTTAGTTAAGAGAAGGCAGGATGTATTTATGTGATATAACCTGCTAATATAGAACAGGTTAGTTAAGAGAAGGCAGGATGTATTTATGTGATATAACCTGCTAATATAGAACAGGTTAGTTAAGAGAAGGCAGGATGTATTTATGTGATATAACCTGCTAATATAGAACATAGGTTAGTTAAGAGAAGGCAGGATGTATTTATGTGATATAACCTGCTAATATAGAACAGGTTAGTTAAGAGAAGGCAGGATGTATTTATGTGATATAACCTGCTAATATAGAACAGGTTAGTTAAGAGAAGGCAGGATGTATTTATGTGATATAACCTGCTAATATAGAACAGGTTAGTTAAGAGAAGGCAGGATGTATTTATGTGATATAACCCTAATATAGCTAGGTTAGTTAGAAGGCAGGATGTATTTATGTGATATAACCTGCTAATATAGTTAGGTTAGTTAAGAGAAGGCAGGATGTATTTATGTGATATAACCTGCTAATATAGAACAGGTTAGTTAAGAGAAGGCAGGATGTATTTATGTGATATAACCTGCTAATATAGAACATAGGTTAGTTAAGAGAAGGCAGGATGTATTTATGTGATATAACCTGCTAATATAGAACATAGGTTAGTTAAGAGAAGGCAGGATGTATTTATGTGATATAACCTGCTAATATAGAACAGGTTAGTTAAGAGAAGGCAGGATGTATTTATGTGATATAACCTGCTAATATAGAACAGGTTAGTTAAGAGAAGGCAGGATGTATTTATGTGATATAACCTGCTAATATAGAACATAGGTTAGTTAAGAGAAGGCAGGATGTATTTATGTGATATAACCTGCTAATATAGAACAGGTTAGTTAAGAGAAGGCAGGATGTATTTATGTGATATAACCTGCTAATATAGAACAGGTTAGTTAAGAGAAGGCAGGATGTATTTATGTGATATAACCTGCTAATATAGAACAGGTTAGTTAAGAGAAGGCAGGATGTATTTATGTGATATAACCTGCTAATATAGAACAGGTTAGTTAAGAGAAGGCAGGATGTATTTAGATATAACTAATATAGAACAGGTTAGTTAAGAGAAGGCAGGATGTATTTATGTGATATAACCTGCTAATATAGAACAGGTTAGTTAAGAGAAGGCAGGATGTATTTATGTGATATAACCTGCTAATATAGAACATAGGTTAGTTAAGAGAAGGCAGGATGTATTTATGTGATATAACCTGCTAATATAGAACAGGTTAGTTAAGAGAAGGCAGGATGTATTTATGTGATATAACCTGCTAATATAGAACAGGTTAGTTAAGAGAAGGCAGGATGTATTTATGTGATATAACCTGTTAATATAGAACATAGGTTAGTTAGAGAGAAGGCAGGATGTATTTATGTGATATAACCTGCTAATATAAGGTTATAGAACAGGATGTATAGATATAACCTGTTAGTTAAGAGAAGGCAGGATGTATTTATGTGATATAACCTGCTAATATAGAACAGGTTAGTTAAGAGAAGGCAGGATGTATTTATGTGATATAACCTGCTAATATAGAACATAGGTTAGTTAAGAGAAGGCAGGATGTATTTATGTGATATAACCTAGAACAGGTTAGTTAGAGAATATGTATTTAGAACCTGTTAATATAGGTTAGTTAAGAGAAGGCAGGATGTATTTATGTGATATAACCTGCTAATATAGAACAGGTTAGTTAAGAGAAGGCAGGATGTATTTATGTGATATAACCTGCTAATATAGAACAGGTTAGTTAAGAGAAGGCAGGATGTATTTATGTGATATAACCTGCTAATATAGAACAGGTTAGTTAAGAGAAGGCAGGATGTATTTATGTGATATAACCTGCTAATATAGAACAGGTTAGTTAAGAGAAGGCAGGATGTATTTATGTGATATAACCTGTTAATATAGAACATAGGTTAGTTAAGAGAAGGCAGGATGTATTTATGTGATATAACCTGCTAATATAGAACAGGTTAGTTAAGAGAAGGCAGGATGTATTTATGTGATATAACCTGCTAATATAGAACAGGTTAGTTAAGAGAAGGCAGGATGTATTTATGTGATATAACCTGCTAATATAGAACATAGGTTAGTTAAGAGAAGGCAGGATGTATTTATGTGATATAACCTGCTAATATAGAACATAGGTTAGTTAAGAGAAGGCAGGATGTATTTATGTGATATAACCTGCTAATATAGAACATAGGTTAGTTAAGAGAAGGCAGGATGTATTTATGTGATATAACCTGCTAATATAGAACAGGTTAGTTAAGAGAAGGCAGGATGTATTTATGTGATATAACCTGCTAATATAGAACAGGTTAGTTAAGAGAAGGCAGGATGTATTTATGTGATATAACCTGCTAATATAGAACAGGTTAGTTAAGAGAAGGCAGGAGGATGTATTTATGTGATATAACCTGCTAATATAGAACATAGGTTAGTTAAGAGAAGGCAGGATGTATTTATGTGATATAACCTGCTAATATAGAACATAGGTTAGTTAAGAGAAGGCAGGATGTATTTATGTGATATAACCTGCTAATATAGAACAGGTTAGTTAAGAGAAGGCAGGATGTATTTATGTGATATAACCTGCTAATATAGAACATAGGTTAGTTAAGAGAAGGCAGGATGTATTTATGTGATATAACCTGCTAATATAGAACAGGTTAGTTAAGAGAAGGCAGGATGTATTTATGTGATATAACCTGCTAATATAGAACATAGGTTAGTTAAGAGAAGGCAGGATGTATTTATGTGATATAACCTGCTAATATAGAACATAGGTTAGTTAAGAGAAGGCAGGATGTATTTATGTGATATAACCTGCTAATATAGAACAGTTAGGTTAGTTAAGAGAAGGCAGGATGTATTTATGTGATATAACCTGCTAATATAGAACTAATATAGAACAGGTTAGTTAAGAGAAGGCAGGATGTATTTATGTGATATAACCTGCTAATATAGAACAGGTTAGTTAAGAGAAGGCAGGATGTATTTATGTGATATAACCTGCTAATATAGAACATAGGTTAGTTAAGAGAAGGCAGGATGTATTTATGTGATATAACCTGCTAATATAGAACAGGTTAGTTAAGAGAAGGCAGGATGTATTTATGTGATATAACCTGCAGGTTAGTTAAGAGAAGGCAGGATGTATTTATGTGATATAACCTGCTAATACAGGTTAGTTAAGAGAAGGCAGGATGTATTTATGTGATATAACCTGCTAATATAGAACAGGTTAGTTAAGAGAAGGCAGGATGTATTTATGTGATATAACCTGCTAATATAGAACAGGTTAGTTAAGAGAAGGCAGGATGTATTTATGTGATATAACCTGCTAATATAGAACAGGATGTATTTATGTGGTTAGTTAAGAGAAGGCAGGATGTATTTATGTGATATAACCTGCTAATATAGAACATAGGTTAGTTAAGAGAAGGCAGGATGTATTTATGTGATATAACCTGCATAGGTTAGTTAAGAGAAGGCAGGATGTATTTATGTGATATAACCTGCTAATATAGAACATAGGTTAGTTAAGAGAAGGCAGGATGTATTTATGTGATATAACCTGCTAATATAGAACATAGGTTAGTTAAGAGAAGGCAGGATGTATTTATGTGATATAACCTGCTAATATAGAACATAGGTTAGTTAAGAGAAGGCAGGATGTATTTATGTGATATAACCTGCTAATATAGAACATTAGGTTAGTTAAGAGAAGGCAGGATGTATTTATGTGATATAACCTGCTAATATAGAACAGGTTAGTTAAGAGAAGGCAGGATGTATTTATGTGATATAACCTGCTAATATAGAACAGGTTAGTTAAGAGAAGGCAGGATGTATTTATGTGATATAACCTGCTAATATAGAACAGGTTAGTTAAGAGAAGGCAGGATGTATTTATGTGATATAACCTGCTAATATAGAACATAGGTTAGTTAAGAGAAGGCAGGATGTATTTATGTGATATAACCTGCTAATATAGAACAGGTTAGTTAAGAGAAGGCAGGATGTATTTATGTGATATAACCTGCTAATATGTATTTATGTGATATAAGAACATAGGTTAGTTAAGAGAAGGCAGGATGTATTTATGTGATATAACCTGCTAATATAGAACAGGTTAGTTAAGAGAAGGCAGGATGTATTTATGTGATATAACCTGCTAATATAGAACAGGTTAGTTAAGAGAAGGCAGGATGTATTTATGTGATATAACCTGCTAATATAGAACATAGGTTAGTTAAGAGAAGGCAGGATGTATTTATGTGATATAACCTGCTAATATAGAACATATGTGTTAAGTTATAGAGAAGGCAGGATGTATTTATGTGATATAACCTGCTAATATAGAACAGGTTAGTTAAGAGAAGGCAGGATGTATTTATGTGATATAACCTGCTAATATAGAACAGTAGGGTTGTTAAGAGAAGGCAGGATGTATTTATGTGATATAACCTGCTAATATAGAACAGGTTAGTTAAGAGAAGGCAGGATGTATTTATGTGATATAACCTGCTAATATAGAACAGGTTAGTTAAGAGAAGGCAGGATGTATTTATGTGATATAACCTGTTAATATAGAACAGGTTAGTTAAGAGAAGGCAGGATGTATTTATGTGATATAACCTGCTAATATAGAACAGGTTAGTTAAGAGAAGGCAGGATGTATTTATGTGATATAACCTGCTAATAGTTAGAACAGGTTAGTTAAGAGAAGGCAGGATGTATTTATGTGATATAACCTGCTAATATAGAACATAGGTTAGTTAAGAGAAGGCAGGATGTATTTATGTGATATAACCTGCTAATATAGAACAGGTTAGTTAAGAGAAGGCAGGATGTATTTATGTGATATAACCTGCTAATATAGAACAGGTTAGTTAAGAGAAGGCAGGATGTATTTATGTGATATAACCTGCTAATATAGAACATAGGTTAGTTAAGAGAAGGCAGGATGTATTTATGTGATATAACCTGTTAATATAGAACATAGGTTAGTTAAGAGAAGGCAGGATGTATTTATGTGATATAACCTGCTAATAGGTTAGTTAAGAGAAGGCAGGATGTATTTATGTGATATAACTAATATAGAACAGGTTAGTTAAGAGAAGGCAGGATGTATTTATGTGATATAACCTGTTAATATAGAACATAGGTTAGTTAAGAGAAGGCAGGATGTATTTATGTGATATAACCTGCTAATATAGAACATAGGTTAGTTAAGAGAAGGCAGGATGTATTTATGTGATATAACCTGCTAATATAGAACATTAGGTTAGTTAAGAGAAGGCAGGATGTATTTATGTGATATAACCTGCTAATATAGAACATAGGTTAGTTAAGAGAAGGCAGGATGTATTTATGTGATATAACCTGCTATATAGAACAGGTTAGTTAAGAGAAGGCAGGATGTATTTATGTGATATAACCTGTTAATATAGAACAGGTTAGTTAAGAGAAGGCAGGATGTATTTATGTGATATAACCTGCTAATATAGAACAGGTTAGTTAAGAGAAGGCAGGATGTATTTATGTGATATAACCTGCTAATATAGAACATAGGTTAGTTAAGAGAAGGCAGGATGTATTTATGTGATATAACCTGCTAATATAGAACAGGTTAGTTAAGAGAAGGCAGGATGTATTTATGTGATATAACCTGTTAATATAGAACAGGTTAGTTAAGAGAAGGCAGGATGTATTTATGTGATATAACCTAGAACATAGGTTAGTTAAGAGAAGGCAGGATGTATTTATGTGATATAATATATAGAACAGGTTAGTTAAGAGAAGGCAGGATGTATTTATGTGATATAACCTGCTAATATAGAACATAGGTTAGTTAAGAGAAGGCAGGATGTATTTATGTGATATAACCTGCTAATATAGAACATAGGTTAGTTAAGAGAAGGCAGGATGTATTTATGTGATATAACCTGCTAATATAGAACATAGGTTAGTTAAGAGAAGGCAGGATGTATTTATGTGATATAACCTGCTAATATAGAACATAGGTTAGTTAAGAGAAGGCAGGATGTATTTATGTGATATAACCTGCTAATATAGAACATAGGTTAGTTAAGAGAAGGCAGGATGTATTTATGTGATATAACCTGCTAATATAGAACATAGGTTAGTTAAGAGAAGGCAGGATGTATTTATGTGATATAACCTGCTAATATAGAACAGGATGTATTTAGGTTACCTGCTAATTAAGAGAAGGCAGGATGTATTTATGTGATATAACCTGCTAATATAGAACATAGGTTAGTTAAGAGAAGGCAGGATGTATTTATGTGATATAACCTGCTAATATAGAACAGGTTAGTTAAGAGAAGGCAGGATGTATTTATGTGATATAACCTGCTAATATAGAACAGGTTAGTTAAGAGAAGGCAGGATGTATTTATGTGATATAACCTGCTAATATAGAACAGGTTAGTTAAGAGAAGGCAGGATGTATTTATGTGATATAACCTGCTAATATAGAACAGGTTAGTTAAGAGAAGGCAGGATGTATTTATGTGATATAACCTGCTAATATAGAACAGGTTAGTTAAGAGAAGGCAGGATGTATTTATGTGATATAACCTGCTAATATAGAACATAGGTTAGTTAAGAGAAGGCAGGATGTATTTATGTGATATAACCTGCTAATATAGAACAGGTTAGTTAAGAGAAGGCAGGATGTATTTATGTGATATAACCTGCTAATATAGAACAGGTTAGTTAAGAGAAGGCAGGATGTATTTATGTGATATAACCTGCTAATATAGAACATAGGTTAGTTAAGAGAAGGCAGGATGTATTTATGTGATATAACCTGCTAATATAGAACATAGGTTAGTTAAGAGAAGGCAGGATGTATTTATGTGATATAACCTGCTAATATAGAACATAGGTTAGTTAAGAGAAGGCAGGATGTATTTATGTGATATAACCTGCTAATATAGAACAGGTTAGTTAAGAGAAGGCAGGATGTATTTATGTGATATAACCTGCTAATATAGAAGGTTAGTTAAGAGAAGGCAGGAGGTTACCTGTTAGAGAGTTAGTTAAGAGAAGGCAGGATGTATTTATGTGATATAACCTGCTAATATAGAACATAGGTTAGTTAAGAGAAGGCAGGATGTATTTATGTGATATAACCTGCTAATATAGAACAGGTTAGTTAAGAGAAGGCAGGATGTATTTATGTGATATAACCTGCTAATATAGAACAGGTTAGTTAAGAGAAGGCAGGATGTATTTATGTGATATAACCTGCTAATATAGAACATAGGTTAGTTAAGAGAAGGCAGGATGTATTTATGTGATATAACCTGCTAATATAGAACAGGTTAGTTAAGAGGAGGCAGGATGTATTTATGTGATATAACCTGCTAATATAGAACAGGTTAGTTAAGAGAAGGCAGGATGTATTTATGTGATATAACCTGCTAATATAGAACATAGGTTAGTTAAGAGAAGGCAGGATGTATTTATGTGATATAACCTGCTAATATAGAACATAGGTTAGTTAAGAGAAGGCAGGATGTATTTATGTGATATAACCTGCTAATATAGAACAGGTTAGTTAAGAGGAGGCAGGATGTATTTATGTGATATAACCTGTTAATATAGAACAGGTTAGTTAAGAGAAGGCAGGATGTATTTATGTGATATAACCTGTTAATATAATATAGAACATAGGTTAGTTAAGAGAAGGCAGGATGTATTTATGTGATATAACCTGCTAATATAGAACATAGGTTAGTTAAGAGAAGGCAGGATGTATTTATGTGATATAACCTGCTAATATAGTTTTAGGTTAGTTAAGAGAAGGCAGGATGTATTTATGTGATATAACCTGCTAATATAGAACATAGGTTAGTTAAGAGAAGGCAGGATGTATTTATGTGATATAACCTGCTAATATAGAACATAGGTTAGTTAAGAGAAGGCAGGATGTATTTATGTGATATAACCTGCTAATATAGAACAGGTTAGTTAAGAGAAGGCAGGATGTATTTATGTGATATAACCTGCTAATATAGAACAGGTTAGTTAAGAGAAGGCAGGATGTATTTATGTGATATAACCTGCTAATATAGAACAGGTTAGTTAAGAGAAGGCAGGATGTATTTATGTGATATAACCTGCTAATATAGAACATAGGTTAGTTAAGAGAAGGCAGGATGTATTTATGTGATATAACCTGCTAATATAGAACATAGGTTAGTTAAGAGAAGGCAGGATGTATTTATGTGATATAACCTGCTAATATAGAACAGGTTAGTTAAGAGAAGGCAGGATGTATTTATGTGATATAACCTGCTAATATAGAACAGGTTAGTTAAGAGAAGGCAGGATGTATTTATGTGATATAACCTGCTAATATAGAACATAGGTTAGTTAAGAGAAGGCAGGATGTATTTATGTGATATAACCTGCTAATATAAGGTTAGTTAAGAGAAGGCAGGATGTATTTATGTGATATAACCTGCTAATATAGAACATAGGTTAGTTAAGAGAAGGCAGGATGTATTTATGTGATATAACCTGCTAATATAGAACATAGGTTAGTTAAGAGAAGGCAGGATGTATTTATGTGATATAACCTGCTAATATAGAACAGGTTAGTTAAGAGAAGGCAGGATGTATTTATGTGATATAACCTGCTAATATAGAACAGGTTAGTTAAGAGAAGGCAGGATGTATTTATGTGATATAACCTGCTAATATAGAACATAGGTTAGTTAAGAGAAGGCAGGATGTATTTATGTGATATAACCTGCTAATATAGAACAGGTTAGTTAAGAGAAGGCAGGATGTATTTATGTGATATAACCTGCTAATATAGAACATAGGTTAGTTAAGAGAAGGCAGGATGTATTTATGTGATATAACCTGCTAATATAGAACATAGGTTAGTTAAGAGAAGGCAGGATGTATTTATGTGATATAACCTGCTAATATAGAACAGGTTAGTTAAGAGAAGGCAGGATGTATTTATGTGATATAACCTGCTAATATAGAACAGGTTAGTTAAGAGAAGGCAGGATGTATTTATGTGATATAACCTGCTAATATAGAACAGGTTAGTTAAGAGAAGGCAGGATGTATTTATGTGATATAACCTGCTAATATAGAACAGGTTAGTTAAGAGAAGGCAGGATGTATTTATGTGATATAACCTGCTAATATAGAACAGGTTAGTTAAGAGAAGGCAGGATGTATTTATGTGATATAACCTGCTAATATAGAAACAGGTTAGTTAAGAGAAGGCAGGATGTATTTATGTGATATAACCTGCTAATATAGAACAGGTTAGTTAAGAGAAGGCAGGATGTATTTATGTGATATAACCTGCTAATATAGAACAGGTTAGTTAAGAGAAGGCAGGATGTATTTATGTGATATAATATAACCTGCTAATATAGAACCTGCTAATATAGAACAGGTTAGTTAAGAGAAGGCAGGATGTATTTATGTGATATAACCTGCTAATATAGAACAGGTTAGTTAAGAGAAGGCAGGATGTATTTATGTGATATAACCTGCTAATATAGAACAGGTTAGTTAAGAGAAGGCAGGATGTATTTATGTGATATAACCTGCTAATATAGAACAGGTTAGTTAAGAGAAGGCAGGATGTATTTATGTGATATAACCTGCTAATATAGAACAGGTTAGTTAAGAGAAGGCAGGATGTATTTATGTGATATAACCTGCTAATATAGAACAGGTTAGTTAGAACAGGATGTATTTAGGTTAGTTAAGAGAAGGCAGGATGTATTTATGTGATATAACCTGCTAATATAGAACAGGTTAGTTAAGAGAAGGCAGGATGTATTTATGTGATATAACCTGCTAATATAGAACAGGTTAGTTAAGAGAAGGCAGGATGTATTTATGTGATATAACCTGCTAATATAGAACATGTTAGTTAAGAGAAGGCAGGATGTATTTATGTGATATAACCTGCTAATATAGAACAGGTTAGTTAAGAGAAGGCAGGATGTATTTATGTGATATAACCTGCTAATATAGAAACAGGTTAGTTAAGAGAAGGCAGGATGTATTTATGTGATATAACCTGCTAATATAGAAACAGGTTAGTTAAGAGAAGGCAGGATGTATTTATGTGATATAACCTGCTAATATAGAACAGGTTAGTTAAGAGAAGGCAGGATGTATTTATGTGATATAACTAATATAGAACAGGTTAGTTAAGAGAAGGCTGATATAACCTGCTAATATAGAACAGGTTAGTTAAGAGAAGGCAGGATGTATTTATGTGATATAACCTGCTAATATAGAACAGGTTAGTTAAGAGAAGGCAGGATGTATTTATGTGATATAACCTGCTAATATAGAACATAGGTTAGTTAAGAGAAGGCAGGATGATTTGACAGGTGGTGCAGGATTCTTTTTTTGCCTGGTTTTAAATATGTTTCTGCTTCTAATTTCTGACATTTTGGTAGACTTTTTGTTAGTCAACTTGTGTTTAATTAGATACTGTAGATGCAGCATTTTCTCTGTCATTGTATGTTGCCCTAGAAGTCTAAATAAACCTTTACTCACCAGAATAATGTCATAAATGATAGAATGAATGTTTAGTTGACATTGACATGAATGTTTAATCTAGTTGACATTGGCAACGTTTTCCCTGTCATCTCTGCTTCTTTCTCGGAGCAAAGGAAATAGAAACCTGTGTAAACGACCTAACATGTTTCTGATTAGATTTCAGTTCAGCTTGGATGCATATTTAATGTGGTTGAAGTACTATCAGTGTTTATGATGCTGATAAATATAGCACCTCTACAGACGGTATCTAACTGACCATTCACATTCTCTCAAGATACTGAAATAAATAAATCATATTTCTCCACTCCTGTTCCCCAGTCAAAATGTAGCCTACATTTGGTGTATCATTTTAGTGCAAGAAATGTTTAATTCTACAGGAGTTAATGTTAAGGCAATGTGGGAGGTTATAGACCTACAGTCAGAGTCCAGATTTCAGTTTCCATTTTACCCATCTGAACAGCAGGCTACAGTTCCCTTGACCTGTCATTGGCCTATTTGAAGTCTGATCTTGTGACTGTTGAATTTGTATAGCGTCTCACAATCACCACACATAACATAACCGCCACTGCCAAACCCTTAACCAACAATGCAGTTCAAGAAATAGGGTTAAGAAAATATTTACTAAATAAAGTCAAAAGTAACCCAATAAAATAACAAGGTTATATATAGGGGTACCGGTACCAAGTCAATGTGCTGGGGTACAGGTTAGTCGGGGTAATTTGTACATGTAGGTAGGGGTAAAGTGATAGATAATAAACAGCGAGTAGCAGCAGTGTAAAAACAAGGAGGGGGTCAATGTAAATAGTCTGGTGGCCATTTGATTAAATGTCCAGCAGTCTTATGGCTTGGGGGTAGAAGCCTTTAAGGAGCCTTTTGGACCTAGACTTGGCATTCCGGTACCACTTGCCGTGCGGTAGCAGAGAGAGCAGTCTATGACTTGGGTGACTGGAGTCATTGAAAATTGTTTGGGCCTTCCTCTGACACCGCCTGGTGTAGAGGTCCTGGATGGCAGGAAGCTTGGCCCCAGTGATGTACTGGGCCGTACGCACTACCCTCTGTAGCGCCCTATGGTCGGATGCCGCCATACCAGATGGTGACGCAACCAGTCAGGATGGTCTCAATGGTGCAGCTGTAGAACTTTTTGAGGATCTGGGGACCCATGCCAAATATTTTAGGGGGGAAGGTGTTGTCGTCTCCTCTTCACGACTGTCGTGGTGTGTTTGGACCATGATAGTTTGTTGACGATTTGGACAACAAGGAACTTGAAAATCTCAAGCCGCTCCACTACAGCCCTGTCGATGTGAATGGAGATGTGTTCGGCCCTCCTTTTCCTGTAGTCCACGATCAGCTCCTTTGTCTTGCTCACATTAAAGGAGAGGTTGTTGTCCTGGCACCACACTGGCAGGTTTCTGACCTCCCTATAGGCTGTCTCATCGTTGTCGGTGATCAGGCGTCAGCAAACTTTATGATGATGTTGGAGTCATGTTTGGCCACGCAGTCGCGTGTCAACGGAGAGTACAGGAGGGGGCTGAGCACGCACCCCTGAGGGGCCCCCGTGTTGAGGATCAGCGTAGCAGATGTGTTGTTACTGACCCTTACCACTTGGGGGCAGCCTGTCAGGAAGTCCAGGATCCAGTTGCAGAGGAAGGTTTTTAGTCCCAGGGTCCTTAGCTTAGTGATGAACTTTGAGGGTACTATGGTGTTGAACGCTGAGCTGTAGTCAATGAACACCATTCTCACATAGGTGTTCCTTTTGTCCAGGTGGGAAAGGTTGATTGCATGATCTGTTGGGGTGGTATGCGAATTGGAGTGGGTCCAGGTTTTCCGGGATGATGGTGTTGAAGTGAGCCATGACCAGCCTTTCAAAGCACTTCATGGCTACCGACGTGAGTGCTACGGGGCGGTAGTTATTTAGGTAGGTTACCTTCGCTTTCTTCGGCACAGGTACTATGGTGGTCTGCTTGAAACATGTAGGTATTACAGACTCGGTCAGGGAGTGTTTGAAAATATCACTGCTAGACCACTTACCAGTTGGTCTAGCAAAACAGTCCTGTAGCGTAGCATTCACAAGAATAATAAATTAATGACAGATGAGTGACAGATGAATGGTAGATTAATGATGGATTGATGATGGATTACTGGTAGATTAATGATGGATTAATGATGATTTAATGGTAGATTAATTGATTTTTTTCAAGGCATTGCTATATTTTTTTTCAATCCACACAATATTTCCTGACCCACCCGCCCAGCTGATATAACCCAGAGGGCTGTTTGTGAGTCAACCCTTGCATCACAAATGACTATGACACAACGACGACCCGTTTTAGAGTGAGGATTCCATGAGAGATAATGAATATAAAGGTTATATTATGACTGTATGATAAGGTAACCTTTCTATTCATGATCTGGTCATGCCCAGTCTACGCTGGAGATGCTGTTATAATGACCCCCGTGAATGAGTAGCGTGCAGCACAGACTCGTGACGTGCATGGACAGTGATATTTGGCTTGGATAACAGAGAAAATACACTCTCCTACGCACAGACTGCATGCTAGGCTGCCCACTAATACAGACAGTCGACATGGACATATGAAATTGTCTGCATCTTGTTCAGACTGCTCCTCCCCCATTTATATTACAGCTCGGACTAGACATACAGTATATCCTTTACTGTTTTCTTAACTTCTCTCTCTGTTCTAGGCTACTGTAGGGATGTTTGAGAGAACTCTCATAATCACTTATACTTAAAGGGATAATCCACCCTGTAAACCACTACTTCCTATGATTAACAGTGTTAAACAATGTAAAATAACACTAATATGTGAAAATATATATATTTTTTATAAATATTACATTTTGTTATATCAAGGATGCTAGAAAAATCGTTATGGAAATCTGTTGAGACTCAAGTTGACAAAACCCACAATGTCTCTCTCTGGGCTGGCTAGCTCACTAGCTAGCAAATGTAGCTACACACAATAATATCAATGTCAGCATGTGAAGTCGCTAGTTGGCAGTAAAATTGCCGTAAACCAACTTCACTATCAATTTAGGAGTCTATCCCACCGAGTTCAGCTTACAGTTGGTCTCTTGCCCAGAGCCAGTTCAGCTTACAGTTGGTCTCTTGCCCAGAGCCAGTTCAGCTTGCAGTTGGTCTCTTGCCCAGAGCCAGTTCAGCTTGCAGTTGGTCTCTTGCCCAGAGCCAGTTCAGCTTACAGTTGGTCTCTTGCCCAGAGCCAGTTCAGCTTACAGTTGGTCTCTTGCCCAGAGCCAGTTCAGCTTGCAGTTGGTCTCTTGCCCAGAGCCAGTTCAACTTGCAGTTGGTCTCTTGCCCAGAGCCAGTTCAGCTTGCAGTTGGTCTCTTGCCCAGAGCCAGTTCAGCTTGCAGTTGGTCTCTTGCCCAGAGCCAGTTCAGCTTGCAGTTGGTCTCTTGCCCAGAGCCAGTTCAGCTTGCAGTTGGTCTCTTGCCCAGAGCCAGTTCAGCTTGCAGTTGGTCTCTTGCCCAGAGCCAGTTCAGCTTGCAGTTGGTCTCTTGCCCAGAGCCAGTTCAACTTGCAGTTGGTCTCTTGCCCAGAGCCAGTTCAACTTGCAGTTGGTCTCTTGCCCAGAGCCAGTTCAACTTGAGTGCAGCACTACGTTTTATTTCATCCACTGATACAACATAGGCTTTTGCCAAATTGACAGTTTCATGATTGTTATTTCTGGGGTATGGATTATCCCTTTAAACGTCAGTGTGTAGGCTGTGTAGAATGTATGTATAGTCGTGGCCAAAAGTTTTGAGAATGACACGAATATTAATTTTCACAAAGTCTGCTGCCTCAGTTTGTATTATTGCAATTTGCATATACTCCAGAATGTTATGAAGAGTGATCAGATGAATTGCAATTAATTGCAAAGTCCCTCTTTGCCATGCAAATGAACTGAATCCCCAAAAAACATTTCCACTGCATTTCAGCCCTGCCACAATAGGACCAGCTGACATCATGTCAGCGATTCTCTTGTTAACATAGGTGTGAGTGTTGACGAGGACAAGGCTGGAGATCACTCTGTCATGCTGATCGAGTACGAATAACAGACTGGAATCTTCAAAAGGAGGGTGGTGCTTGGAATCATTGTTCTTCCTCTGTCAGCCATGGTTACCTGCAAGGAAACACGCGCCGTCATCATTGCTTTGCACAAAAAGGGCTTCAGAGGGAAGGATATTGCTGCCAGTAAGATTTCACCTAAATCAACCATTTATTGGATCATCAAGAACTTCAAGGAGAGCGGTTCAATTGTTGTGAAGAAGGCTTCAGGGCGCCCAAGAAAGTCCAGCAAACGCCAGGACCGTCTCCTAAAGTTGATTCAGCTGCAGGATCAGGGCACCACCAGTACAGAGCTTGCTCAGGAATGGCAGCAGGCAGGTGTGAGTGCATCTGCACGCACAGTGGTGAGGAAAGGACTTTTGGAGGATGGGCTGGTGTCAAGAAGGGCAGCAAAAGAAGCCACTTCTCTCCAGGAAAATTCTGCAAAAGGTACAGGGATTGGACTGCTGAGGACTGGGGTAAAGTCATTTTCTCTGATGAATCCCCTTTCCGATTGTTTGGGGCATCCGGAAAAAAGCTTGTCCGGAGAAGACAAGTTGAGTGCTGCCATCAGTCGTGTGTCATGCCAACAGTAAAGCATCCTGAGACCATTCATGTGTGGGGTTGCTTCTCAGCCAAGGGAGTGGGCTCACTCACAATTTTGATTAAGAACACAGCCATGAGAGAGCAACTTCTCCCAACCATCCAGGAACAGTTTGGTGACGAACAATGCCTTTTCCAGCATGATGGAGCAACTTGCCATAAGGCAAAGTGATAACTAAGTGGCTTGGGGAACAAAACATCGATATGTTGGGTCCATGGCCAGGAAACTCCCCAGACCTTAATCCCATTGAGAACTTGTGGTCAATCCTCAAGAGGCGGGTGGACAAACAAACCCCACAAATTCTGACAAACTCCAAGCATTGATTATGCAAGAATTGGCTGCCATCAGTCAGGATGTGTCCCAGAAGTTAATTGACAGCATGCCAGGGCGGATTGCAGAGGTCTTGAGAAAGAAGGGTCAACACTGCAAATATTGACTCTTTACATCAACTTCATGTAATTGTCAATAAAAGCCTTTGACACTTATGAAATGCTTGTAATTATACTTCAGTATTCCATAGTAACATCTGACAAAAATATCTAAGACACTGAAGCAGCAAACTTTGGAAATTAATATTTGTGTCATCCCCAAACCTTTGGCCACGACTGTAGGCCGTAATCTTCTTACAATGTTGAGACTCTTCTGTCTGGAGGCCTTCTGTATCACTGGTACAATTGTTAGCCATGTTTATGACTAATGAATCCAATTAGTCTATTGAGTCGTACAAGGCCGGGCTGGTCTAGTACAGCATGTGCCACTGTAGAGGACTCCTCCGAGCCTAACGTGTTCACAATGAGGCTATAGTCTAGACCTTCTCACAGTCAGATGGTCAAATAATTAATATTAGATTCTAGCTATCTGGGATCCTTGGGATGTACCAACTCTGACATTACCACATTGAAGTTGAAATGTTTAAGATAAGGGTTAAGGTTATATTATTATTATTATTATTATATTATTATTATTATTATATTATTATATTAGGTTAGGGTTATGGTAGGGGTTAAGCTGAGGGTTATGGTAAGGGTAGGGATTAGGGTTATGGTAAGGGTAGGGGTTAAGGTTAGGGATGTCCGAACGGGATAGCACTAACCATTCATATTATTAATGGTTCCTGGATGTTAGTGAGAATGAATCCCATTGCTAATAACATAACATTTCCCACGAATTCTATAGGTTACAGCAGCATGGCAGCTAGCCTAATGCACGCAGTAGTGGATGTTTTTCTTGAATTAGAGTCTGTTGGGAATTCAGGCTTCCTCTGTTTTATTTTGTCATTGTCCTGCTGCCGTATCCTCTGCATTGTGTGGATATAAGATTTACTGTGCCTAAAAAGGTGTTAAGAGACCTGTCATTCTAATCAGGGTCAGCTGACCGGGATACCTAATGTACTGTAGTTATGTTACATGGGTGGATGATGTATATGTTAAGAATAGAATAGCACTGTCTGTGACAAAGGAACATTAACCAATTATGTTCTTATGTTCTTAGTTGATAGTAGACATTCATAAAGGCATATAGGCCTGTATTGAGAATGACATTCATGTGTTTGGAGATTACAAAATGGAACTTTAAAGTGACTTAAGTACTTTGAAACAGCAAATCAAAACTGAGCGACATGATTTTTTTTTGGGGGGGGGGCATTTTAGTAATTTAGCAGCTGCTCTTATAAATACCGACTTCCAGAGCAATTTGGGTTTAAGTGCCTTGCTCAAGGGCACATTGACAGATTTTTCACCAATTCACCTTGGGGATTCGAACCAGCAAATGTTTGGTTACTGGCCCAATGCTCTAACCGCAGTATTGTTTGTGTGTTTTTCTCCCTCCCTCGCTGTACCACCTGGTGAAGCTGCTGGAGAGGTTTGGGAAGGTGAAACAGTTTGACTTCCTGTTCCACAAGTCTGGACAAATGGAGGGCCAGCCCTGATGATACTGCTTCGTTAACTTCCACACCAAAGAGGTACAACACCAAACCAACCATTTCACATCTTTCAATTCCAAGAAAAGATTAGCTCACGAACGTGAAAAGTTAGGGCTAGTCAAAAGCTATAGACGGCATAGACAAGAGGCACGATATAACCGACTATTTCCCATCTCTAACTTAATAGGGCTCCACCAACGGTAAGATGGAGATCTCTTGTTTAGTGTAATGGGAGGCAGTCCCCTGGTTGTTATTCAGAGGAACTATGTGTATTAGCCTCATACACACACACACAGACACATCATCATCAGCCATTATTGTCTCTGTTGTCATCACTCTATGAAAAGGAATGATGATATAATGATTTGTGTAAGAGGTCTTGGATAAGAGTGTCTGCTAAGTGACTACAATGTGATGATACTGACCTAGTTTCAGATGGGGGAAATTATGATTTTCATGAGGATCAAACACGTACTCTTTTTCCAATCTCCAGGAAGCAGAGTGGGGCGATCCATTGTCTGAATGGGAAGCTGGCCCTCTCCAAGAAGCTGGTGGTGCGCTGGGTACACGCACAGGTAAAGGTAAGGGTCCCTCTCTGAAACCTCTTCAAATCAAATCAAATGTTATTTGTCACATACACATGGTTAGTAGATGTTAATGCGAGTGTAGCGAAATGCTTGTGCTTCTAGTTCCGACAATGCAGTAATAACCAACGAGTAATCTAACAATTCCACAACTACCTTATACACACATGTGTAAGGGGATAAAGAATATGTACATAAAGATATGAGTGAGTGATGGTACAGAGCGGCATAGGCAAGATACAGTAGATGGTATTGAGTGCAGTATATACATATGAGATGAGTATGTAAACAAAGTGGCATAGTTAAAGTGGCTAGTGATACATGTATTACATAAAAATGCAGTAGATGATAGAGTACAGTATATACATATGAGATGAATTATGTAGGGTATGTAAACATTATATTAGGTAGCATTGTTTAAAGTGTCTAGTGATATATTTTACATTTCCCATCAATTCCCATTATTAAAGTGGCTGGAGTTGAGTCAGTGTGTTGGCAGCAGCCACTCAATGTTAGTGGTGGCTGTTTAACAGTCTGATGGCCTTGAGATAGAAGCTGTTTTTCAGTCTCTCGGTCCCAGCTTTGATGCACCTGTACTGACCTCTCCTTCTGAATGATAGCTGGGTGAACAGGCAGTGGCTCGGGTGGTTGTTGTCCTTGATGATCATTATGGCCTTCCTGTGACATCGGGTGGTGTAGGTGTCCTGGAGGGCAGGTAGTTTGTCCCCGGTGATGCGTTGTGCAGACCTCACTACCCTCTGGAGAGCCTTACGGTTGTGGGCGGAGCAGTTGCCGTACCAGGCGGTGATACAGCCCAACAGGATGCTCTCGATTGTGCATCTGGAGTAGTTTATGAGTGCTTTTGGTGACAAGCCGAATTTCTTCATCCTCCTGAGGTTGAAGAGGCGCTGCTGCGCCTTCTTCACGATGCTGTCTGTGTGGGTGGACCAATTTATTTTGTCTGTGATGTGTACGCAGAGGAACTTAAAACTTACTACCCTCTCCACTACTGTCCCATCAATGTGGATAGGGGGGTGTTCCCTCTGCTGTTTCCTGAAGTCCACAATCATCTCCTTAGTTTTGTTGACGTTGAGTGTGAGGTTATTTTCCTGACACCACACTCCGAGGGCCCTCACCTCCTCCCTGTAGGCCGTCTCATCGTTGTTGGTAATCAAGCCTACCACTGTTGTGTCGTCCGCAAACTTGTTGATTGAGTTGGAGGCGTGCGTGGCCACGCAGTCATGGGTGAACAGGGAGTACAGGAGAGGGCTCAGAACGCACCCTTGTGGGGCCCCAGTGTTGAGGATCAGCGGGGTGGAAATGTTGTTGCCTACCCTCACCACCTGGGGACGGCCCGTCAGGAAGTCCAGTACCCAGTTGCACAGGGCGGGGTCGAGACCCAGGGTCTCGAGCTTGATGACGAGCTTGATGACGAGCTTGGAGGGCACTATGGTGTTAAATGCCGAGCTGTAGTCGATGAACAGCATTCTCACATAGGTATTCCTCTTGTCCAGATGGGTTAGGGCAGCGGGCAGTGTGGTTGAGATTGCATCGTCTGTGGACCTATTTGGGCGGTAAGCAAATTGGAGTGGGTCTAGGGTGTCAGGTAGGGTGGAGGTGATATGGTCCTTGACTAGTCTCTCAAAGCACTTCGTGATGACAGAAGTGAGTGCTACGGGGCGGTAGTCGTTTAGCTCTGTTACCTTAGCTTTCTTGGGAACAGGAACAATGGTGGCCCTCTTGAAGCATGTGGGAACAACAGACTGGGATAGGGATTGATTGAATATGAATATGCTTGCCTTTACACACACGCACACATGCATACGCACACACGCATACGCATGGCCAGTGATTCATTGTGGCTTCCTCAGTTAGGGTGCAAGGCTAGCCCAATACAGGTCATTAAGTTGTACGGAGTTAGCCTGTATGTTAGCGTCATGCATGCAACTATGTTTGCCTATGGTCTGGTCAGTGGTGTGACTGTTTTGGGGTGCTGCACTGTGGCAGCATGTAGGACATTAGCTGAAAGGCAGTAGTGTGGGACGTTAGCTGAAAGGCAGTAGTGTAGGACGTTAGCTGAAAGGCAGTAGTGTAGGACGTTAGCTGAAAGGCAGTAGTGTTGGACGTTAGCTGAAAGGCAGTAGTGTAGGACATTAGCTGAAAGGCAGTAGTGTAGGACATTAGCTGAAAGGCAGTAGTGTAGATAATTAGCTGAAAGGCAGTAGTGTGGGACGTTAGCTGAAAGGTAGTAGTGTAGGACGTTAGCTGAAAGGCAGTAGTGTGGGACGTTAGCTGAAAGGCAGTAGTGTGGGACGTTAGCTGAAAGGCAGTAGTGTGGGACGTTAGCTGAAAGGCAGTAGTGTAGGACGTTAGCTGAAAGGCAGTAGTGTAGGACGTTAGCTGAAAGGCAGTAGTGTAGGAAGTTAGCTGAAAGGCCGTAGTGTAGGAAGTTAGCTGAAAGGCAGTAGTGTAGGAAGTTAGCTGAAAGGCAGTAGTGTAGGAAGTTAGCTGAAAGGCAGTAGTGTAGGACATTAGCTGTAAGGCAGTAGTGTAGGACGTTAGCTGAAAGGCAGTAGTGTTGGACGTTAGCTGAAAGGCAGCCGTGTAGGACGTTAGCTGAAAGGCAGCCGTGTAGGACGTTAGCTGAAAGGCAGCCGTGTAGGAAGTTAGCTGAAAGGCAGTAGTGTAGGACGTTAGCTGAAAGGCAGTAGTGTAGGACGTTAGCTGAAAGGCAGCCGTGTAGGACGTTAGCTGAAAGGCAGCCGTGTAGGACGTTAGCTGAAAGGCAGTAGTGTGGGACGTTAGCTGAAAGGCAGTAGTGTGGGACGTTAGCTGAAAGGCAGTAGTGTAGGACGTTAGCTGAAAGGCAGTAGTGTAGGACGTTAGCTGAAAGGCAGTAGTGTAGGACGTTAGCTGAAAGGCAGTAGTGTAGGACATTAGCTGAAAGGCAGTAGTGTAGGACATTAGCTGAAAGGCAGTAGTGTAGGACGTTAGCTGAAAGGCAGTAGTGTAGGACGTTAGCTGAAAGGCAGTAGTGTAGGACGTTAGCTGAAAGGCAGTAGTGTAGGACGTTAGCTGAAAGGCAGTAGTGTAGGACGTTAGCTGAAAGGCAGTAGTGTAGGACGTTAGCTGAAAGGCAGTAGTGTAGGACGTTAGCTGAAAGGCAGTAGTGTAGGACGTTAGCTGAAAGGCAGTAGTGTAGGACGTTAGCTGAAAGGCAGTAGTGTAGGACGTTAGCTGAAAGGCAGTAGTGTAGGACGTTAGCTGAAAGGCAGTAGTGTAGGACGTTAGCTGAAAGGCAGTAGTGTAGGACGTTAGCTGAAAGGCAGTAGTGTAGGACGTTAGCTGAAAGGCAGTAGTGTAGGACGTTAGCTGAAAGGCAGTAGTGTAGGACGTTAGCTGAAAGGCAGTAGTGTAGGACGTTAGCTGAAAGGCAGTAGTGTAGGACGTTAGCTGAAAGGCAGTAGTGTAGGACGTTAGCTGAAAGGCAGTAGTGTAGGACGTTAGCTGAAAGGCAGTAGTGTAGGACGTTAGCTGAAAGGCAGTAGTGTAGGACGTTAGCTGAAAGGCAGTAGTGTAGGACGTTAGCTGAAAGGCCGTAGTGTAGGACGTTAGCTGAAAGGCAGTAGTGTAGGACATTAGCTGAAAGGCAGTAGTGTAGGACGTTAGCTGAAAGGCAGTCGTGTAGCCAGCCAGTCCATCAGTACCTCCTAGGCCGGGCCAGGGGTGATCTCTTGAACTCCAGCGACCCTGGTCTTTCCCTAACAATAGACAGCTGCCGTGTGGACTAAGGAAATCCTGTATAGTCCCAAATCACACCCCTTCTGTGCACACCCTGTCCCCGTCTCCCACTCCTTGGACAACAACAAGTCTGTGTCCACACACACACACATACACACATAAGATAGATAATCAAAAATAGGAAAGTAACTGGTATGTTGCCATATTTATTTTATTGTATCTTTATTTAACTAGGCAAGTCAGTTAAGAACAAATTCTTATTTACAATGACGGCCTAGGAACAGTGGGTTAACTGCCTTGTTCAGGGGCAGAATGACAGATTTTTACCTTGTCAGCTCGGGGATTTGATCTAGCAACCTTTCCGCTACTAGTCCAACGTGCTAACCACTAGGCTACCTGCCAACATGCCCTCCATTTACCCTTCTAAAACTGACTATCCTACTGATCCTTGACTTCGGCGATGTTATTCATAAAATAGCCTCCAATACCCTACTCAGCAAACTGGATGCAGTCTATCACAGTGCCATCTGTTTTGTCACCAAAGCCCCATATACCACCCACCACTGCGACCTGTATGCTCTAGTCGGCTGGCCCTCGCTACATATTCGTCGCCATACCCACTGGCTCCCGGTCATCTATAAGTCTATGCTAGGTAAAGCTCCGCCTTATCTCAGCTCACTGGTCTTAATAACAACACCCACCCATAGCACGTGCTCCAGCAGATATATCTCACTGGTCATCCCCAAAGCCAACACCTCCTTTGGCCGCCTTTCCTTCCAGTTCTCTGCTGCCAATGACTGGAACGAATTGCAAAAATCGCTGAAGCTGGAGGCTTATATTTCCCTCACTAATTTTAAACATCACATATCTGAGCAGCTAACTGATCACTGCAGCTGTACATAGCCCATCTAAATAGCCCACCCAATCTACCTACCTCATCCCCATATTGTTTTTATTTACTTTTCTGCTCATTTGCACACCAGTATTTATACTTGCACATCCTCATCTGCTCATCATCTATCACTCCAGTGTTAATTTGTTCAATTGTAATTACTCCCCTACTATGGCCTATTTATTGCCTTAACTCCTCACGCCATTTGCACACACATTGTATATAGACTTTCTTTTTCTCTATTGTGCTATTGGCTGTACACTTATTTATTCCATGTGTAACTCTGTGTTGTGGTTGTTGTGTCGCACTGCTTTGCTTTATCTTGGCCAGGTCGCAGTTGTAAATGAGAACTTGTTCTCAACTTGCTTACCTGGTTAAATAAAGGTGAAATAAAAAAATAAAAAATCCATATGCCATCTATATGCCATCCATATACCATCTACAGTTGAAGTCGGAAGTTTACATACAGTTGTGGCCAAAGGTTTTGAGAATGACAAAAATATTAATTTTCACAAAGTCTGTTTCCTCAGTTTGTATGATGGCAATTTGCATATCCTACAGAATGTTATGAAGAGTGATCAGATGAATTGCAATTAATTGCAAAGTCCCTCTTTGCCATGCAAATTAACTGAATCCCCAAAAAACATTTCCACTGCATTTCAGCCCTGCCACAAAAGGACAGGCTGACATGTCAGTGATTCTCTCGTTAACACAGATGTGAGTGTTGACGAGGACAAGGCTTGAGATCACTCTGTCATGCTGATTGAGTTTGAATAACAGACTGGAAGCTTCAAAGGAGGGTGGTGCTTGGAATCATTGTTATTCCTCTGTCAACCATGTACCTGCAAGGAAACATGTGCCATCATCATTGCTTTGCACAAAAAGGGCTTCACAGGCAAGGATATTGCTGCCAGTAAAATTGCACCTAAATCAACCATTTTTTGGATCATCAAGAACTTCAAGGAGAGCGGTTCAATTGTTGTGAAGAAGGCTTCAGGGCGCCCAAGAAAGTCCAGCAAGCGCCAGGACCGTCTCCTAAAGTTGATTCAGCTGCAGGATCAGGGCACCACCAGTACAGAGCTTGCTCAGGAATGGCAGCAGGCAGGTGTGAGTGCATCTGCACGCACAGTGGTGAGGAAAGGACTTTTGGAGGATGGGCTGGTGTCAAGAAGGGCAGCAAAGAAGCCACTTCTCTCCAGGAAAAACATCAGGGACAGACTAATATTCTGCAAAAGGCACAGGGATTGGACTGCTGAGGACTGGGGTAAAGTCATTTTCTCTGATGAATCCCCTTTCCGATTGTTTGGGGCATCTGGAAAAAAGCTTGACCATTCATGTGTGGGGTTGCTTCTCAGCCAAGGGAGTGGGCTCACTCACAATTTTGATTAAGAACACAGCCATGAGAGAGCAAATTCTCCCAACCATCCAGGAACAGTTTGGTGACGAACAATGCCTTTTCCAGCATGATGGAGCAACTTGCCATAAGGCAAAGTGATAACTAAGTGGCTTGGGGAACAAAACATCAATATTTTGGGTCCATGGCCAGGAAACTCCCCAGACCATAATACAATTGAGAACTTGTGGTCAATCCTCAAGAGGCGGGTGGACAAACAAACCCCACAAATTCTGACAAACTCCAAGCATTGATTATGCAAGAATGGGCTGCCATCAGTCAGGATGTGGCCCAGAAGTTAATTGACACCATGCCAGGGCGGATTGCAGAGGTCTTGAGAAAGAAGGGTCAACACTGCAAATATTGACTCTTTACATCAACTTCATGTAATTGTCAATAAAAGCCTTTGACACATGAAATGCTTGTAATTATACTTCAGTATTCCATAGTAACATCTGACAAATAGATCTAAAGACAATGAAGCAGCACATTTTGTGGAAATTAATATTTGTCACTCTCAACTTTTGGCCACGACTGTACACTTAGGCTGTCATTAAAACTTGTTTTTCAACCACTCCACAAATTTCTTGTTAACCAACTATAGTTTTGGCAAGTCGGTTAGGACATCTACTTTGTGCATGACACAAGTAATTTTTCCATCAAATCAAATTTTATTTGTCACATACACATGGTTAGCAGATGTTAATGCGAGTGTAGCGAAATGCTTGTGCTTCTAGTTCCAACAGTGCAGTAATAACCAACGAGTAATCTAACAATTCCACAACTACCTTATACACACAAGTGTAAAGGGATAAAGAATATGTACATAAAGATATATGAATGAGTGATGGTACAGAACGGCATAGGCAAGATGCAGTAGATGGGATCGAGTACAGTATATACATATGAGATGAGTAATGTATGGTATATAAACATTATATAAAGTGGCATTGTTTAAAGTGGCTAGTGATACATTTTTTACATCAATTTCCATTATTAAAGTGGCTGGAGTTGAGTCAGTATGTTTGCAGCAGCCACTCAATGTTAGTGGTGGCTGTTTAACAGTCTGATGGCCTTGAGAAAGAAGCTGTTTTTCAGTCTCTCGGTCCCAGCTTTGATGCACCTGTACTGACCTCGCCTTCTGGATGATAGCGGGGTGAACAGGCGGTGGCTCGGGTGGTTGTTGTCCTTGATGATCTTTATGGCCTTCCTGTGACATCGGGTGGTGCAGGTAGTTTTCCCCCGGTGATGCGTTGTGCAGACCTCACTACCCTCTGGAGAGCCTTACGGTTGTGGGCGGAGCAGTTGCCGTACCAGGCGGTGATACAGCCCGACAGGATGCTGTCGATTTGTGCATCTGTAAAAGTGTGTGTGCTTTTGATAACAAGCCAAATTTCTTCAGCCTCCTGAGGTTGAAGAGGCGCGCTGCTGCGCCTTCTTCACAACTGTCTGTGTGGGTGGACCAATTCAGTTTGTCCGTGATGTGTATGCCGAGGAAATTAAAAAACGTACTACCCTCTCCACTACTGTCCCGTCGATGTGGATAGGGGGCTGCTCCCTCTGCTATTTCCTGAAGTCCACTATCATCTCCTTTGTTTTGTTGACGTTGAGTGTGAGGTTATTTTCCTGACACCACACTCCGAGGGCCCTCACCTCCTCCCTGTAGGCCGTCTCGTCGTTGTTGGTAATCAAGCCTACCACTGTTGTGTCATCCGCAAACTTGATGATTGAGTTGGAGGCGTGCATGGCCACGCAGTCGTGGGTGAACAGGGAGTACCGGAGAGGGCTCAGAACACACCCTTGTGGGGCCCCAGTGTTGAGGATCAGCGGGGTGGAGATGTTACCTACTCTCACCACCTGGGGGGGCCCGTCAGGAAGTCCAGTACCCATTTGCACAGGGCGGGGTTGAGACCCAGGATCTCGAGCTTGATGACGAGTTTGGAGGGTACTATGGTGTTAAATGCTGAGCTGTAGTCGATGAACAGCATTCTCACATAGATATTCCTCTTGTCCAGATGGGTTAGGGCAGTGTGCAGTGTAGTTGCAATTGCGTCGTCTGTGGACCTATTGGGGCGGTAAGCAAATTGGAGTGGGTCTCGGGTGTCAGGTAGGGTGGAGGTGATATGGTCCTTGACTAGTCTCTCAAAGCACTTCATGATGACGGAAGTGAGTGCTACGGGGCGGTAGTCGTTTAGCTCATTTACCTTAGCTTTCTTGGGAACAGGAACAATGGTGACCCTCTTGAAGCATGTGGGGACAGCAGACTGGGATAGGGATTGATTTTTTTGAATTATTTAACCTTTATTTTACTAGGCAAGTCAGTTAAGAACAAATTCTTATTTTCAATGATGGCCTAGGAACAGTGGGTTAACTGCCTGTTCAGGGGCAGAATGACAGATTTGTACCTTGTCAGCTCGGGGATTTGAACTTGCAACCTTTCGTTTACTAGTCCATAAACACACCAGCCAGCTGGTCTGCGCATGCTCTGAGGACGCGGCTGGGAATGCCGTCTGGGCCTGCAGCCTTGCGAGGGTTAACACGTTTAAATGTTTTACTCACGTCGGCTGCAGTGAAGGAGTGTCCCCAGGTTTTGTTTACAGAGAGTCTGCAGGTTTTGTTTACAGACAGATTATTTCACTTTTAATTCACTATCACAATTCCAGTTGGTCAGAAGTTACATACACTAAGCTGAATGTGCCTTTAAACAGCTTGGAAAATTCCAAAAATTATGTCATGGCTATAGAAGCTTCTGATAGGCTAATTTACATAATTTGAGTCAATTGGAGGTGTACCTGTGGATGTATTTCAAGGCCTACCTTCAAACTCAGTGCCTCTTTGCTTGACATCATGGGAAAAAGAAAAGAAAAAATGTAGGCCGCCACAAATCAAATCAAATGTATTTATATAGCCCTTCGTACATCAGCTGATATCTCAAAGTGCTGTACAGAAACCCAACCTAAAACCCCAAACAGCAAGCAAAGCAGGTGTAGAAGCACGGTGGCTAGGAAAAAAGGAAAGAAAGGCCAAAACCTAGGAAGAAACCTAGAGAGGAACCAGGCTATGTGGGGTGGCCAGTCCTCTTCTGGCTGTGCCGGGTGGAGATTATAACAGAACATGACCAAGATGTCTGGTTCATCCTTGGGAGCAATTTCCAAACGTCTGAAGGTAAGTATAAACACCATGGGACCACGCAACCGTCATACCGCTCTGGAAGGAGACGAGTTCTGTCTCCTAGAGATCAACGTACTTTGATATAAAAAGTGTAAGTCAATCCCAGTACAACAGCAAAGAACCTTGTGAAGATGCTGGAGGAAACGGGTACAAAAGTATCTATATCCACAGTAAAACGAGTCCTATATCGACATAACCTGAAAGTCCGCTCAGCAAAGAAGGAGCCACTGTTCCAAAACCACCATAAAGCTAGACTACTGTTTGCAACTGCACATGGGGACAAAGATCGCACTTTTTGGAGAAATGTTCTCTTGTCTGATGAAACAAAAATAGAACTGTTTGGCCATAATGACCATCGTTATGTTTGGAGGAAAAAGGGGGAGGCCTGCAAGCCGATGAATACCATCCCAACCGTGAAGCACGGGGGTGGCAGCATCATGTTGTGGGGGTGCTTTGCTGCAGGAGTGACTGGTGCACTTCACAAAATAGATGGCATCATGAGGAAAGAAAATTATGTGGATATATTGAAGCAACATCTCAAGACATGAGTCAGAAAGTTAAAGCTTGGTTGCAAAAGTTAAAGCTTGGTTGCAAATGGGTCTTCCAAATGGACAATGACCTCAAGCATACTTCCAAAGTTGTGACAAAATGGCTTAAGGACAACAAAGTCAAGGTATTGGAGTGGCCATCACAAAGCCCTGACTTCAATCCCATAGAAAATGTGTGGGCAGAACTGAAAAAGTGTTTGTGTGCAAGGAGGCCTACAAAACTGACTCAGTTACACCAGCTCAGTCAGGAGGAATGGGCCAAAATTCACCCAACTTATGTTGGGAAGCTTGTGGAAGGCTACCTGAAACGTTTGACCTAAGTTAAACAATTTTAAAGGCAATGCTACCAAATACTAATTGAGTGTAAGTAAACTTCTGACCCACTGGGAATAAGTATGAAAGAAATAAAAGCTGAAATAAATAATTCTCTCTACTATTATTCTGACATTTCACATTCTTAAAATGAAGTGGTGATCCTAACTGACCTAAAACAGGGAATTTTGACTAGGATTAAATGTCAGGGATTGTGGATAACTGAGTTTAAATGTATTTGGCTAAGGTGTATGTAAACTTCCGACTTCAACTGTATACACCATCCATATGCCATCAATATCCCATCTATACACTATCCATATGCCATCCATATACCATCAATATACCATGTCTGACTCAGAGAGCCATTCTGAGTAGAACCTTTCTAACATGATGGTCAAGTAATGGTCCTTCAACGATATAGTCTATTGATTCAACGATATAGTCTATTGATTCAACGATATAGTCTATTGATTCAACGATATAGTCTATTGATTCAAGGATACAGTCTATTGATTTGTATGCAATTGCTGTTCCTTGTGATTGTCATGATCTCTCTTTGTCTTGTCAAGTCACCTTGACCAAGGCCATGTACTGGAGATCCCCTTCAGCTTTGTCTTTAACCGAGGGATCATTTTATTTTTCCGTCACTTCAGAGACTGATTGCCTCATCTCTGAGCCTGACCTCTGAACCTGTGTACTTACAGATAATGGAGGGAAGAGACACTAATCTAAATCATCTGAAGATAGAAATATGAGACAGATCACACATGCAGAAAATAGACCTGTGGCCCTTGTCTATCCGGGAACATATAGGATACATTCTAATAGAAGGACTTGCCAAATAGAAGGGAGTATTTGAGGGTCATGGTCATATAAATGTATGTCCATTGTCTATTATGACTAGTGTGTTCGGTAGTCTGGCGTGAGAAACAATTATGGGTGTGTGTTTACTTTCAATGTAATACTTATTTCTATGTTACGTTGAGGAATAAAGGTTTTCATCCATCCATCCATACTGGATCAGAAAGCTAACTTGTGCTTTTTGAAACCAGGACATGAACTGATTACTGAACCTGGTAAGTCTGATATGAGTAATTTCCGGTATACTGAAGTGTGTGTTGTGGTTCTTCTCTCCACAGGCTCACATTGCATCAGTCACGTGGGTGAAGTTGAAGGGTGGTTTTGAGAGGAATTAATACACAGTTCTATTGCTGTGCCTTTCAGCTTCCCCACAATGCCTGTGGATTTGACCAAAAACAGCACCAGACAAACAGTGACACGCTACCTGCCTGGTCCATGGTGCGACTGAGCTAAACGGGCTCCACTCTGGTTACCTGGTCCAACCATGGTGCGACAGTAAGCTAGCCCACCCCGAAGCTCTGCTCCCTATCTCTGTGGTTACCAGTTCAGGCTCTGCTCTGCTCAGCAGCTATGTCATGTGGGAGGAAGTTGCAGTTCATTCTCTAAAACCTCTCCTCATATCTCATATCTCATAACTCATATCTCATACTTGGCTCATCGCGCTCTAGCGACTCCTTGTTGCGGGCCGGGGGCCTGCAGGCTGACTTTGGTCGTCAGTTGGACTGTATTTTCTCCAACACATTGGTGCAGCTGGCTTCCGGGTTAAGCGGGCGGGTGTTAAGAGGCATAGTTTGCGGGGCATGTTTCGGAGGACGCATATGACTCGACCTTCGCCTCTCCCAAGCCCGTTGGGGAGTGATGAAACAAGATCGTAATTGGATCGCAATTGAATATCACCAAATTGTGGAGAAAATGGAGGTAAAATACAAAAAAAACATCATTTTACAAATGATAAACATTTCGGTTTAGTATTTTAATTGCTTGACAAGGAAGTCCCTTTTGAAATGAGCTGTTATAAAAACAAATGGCCTCTTATCTCTAATTCATACTATTAGTGTTATTACTCAAACAACCATGTCTAAGATGGACTTTTAGGAAGAGTCCTTAGGAATGTATTTTACTGTAAACTTCAAAAACATACTTACCAACCATAGACCTGTCAGTGTGGAGGAAGTGATGAAAGATAAACACAGTTTCCTTTTTCCCCCTCCTCCCCCCACACACTCTAGTTTGCTTCCCCACTCACTCACTCTCCTCACAGTCACTATCTCCCTCTCTCTATAACGCTCTCCTTCTCACAGTCACTCTCCCTCTCTCTATACTCTCTCGATAACTCTCTCCTTCTCAGTCACTCTCTCTTCTCTCTATAACTCTCTCCTCATAGTCTCTCTCTCCTTCTCAGTCACTCTCTCCCTCTGAATAACGCTCTCCTCAGTCACTATTGCCTCTCTCTATAACGCTCTCCTTCTCAGTCACTCTCTCCCTCTCTAAATAACGCTCTCCTCACAGTCACTATTGCCTCTCTCTAAAACGCTCTCCTTTTCAGTCACTCTCTCTCTCCCTCTCTCTAACTCTCTCCTTCTCAGTCACTCTCTCCTTCTCAGTCACTCTCTCCTTCTCAGTCACTCTCCCTCTCTATATAACGCTCTCCTTCTCAGTCACTCTCTCCCTCCCTCTACAGCTCTCTCCTTCTCTGTCATTCTCTCCTTCTCAGTCACTCTCTCTTCCCCTCTCTCCTGTACAAAGTACAAGTGTGACGATCCATGCGATTGAGGCCAAGCTTCAGATGATGGAGAACCAAGGCCACTCAACCTACATGTACAACAAGCCCCCAGAGAAGAAACACCTACAGCCCTACAGCAGACCCTTCTGCAAGTTCAGGAGATGACACAAATGAGATGGAGACAGACCATCCAACACCTAGGCTCAAACAATTCCGTTAACTTTCCCAAAATGTCCAGGTTTTGCAGAAATCCCAGTTTGAAGATTCCCAGTATCAGAAGGGAATAGGCAGGAAATCCAGAATCCTCCAACCAGAATTTGTGGAAAATCTGGTAATTTTAGTAAAGTTACTGGAATTGTGGTCAAGTTACTGGAATTGTGGTCAAGTTACTGGAATTGTGGTCAAGTTACTGGAATTGTGAATATTGTCTAACTGTTAAGTTATTATTCCACTTTGGCACTCAGGCTACTTCCACTAGTCTGTTTGGACTATCATGTTTGGCTTGGTAATGACTGCAGTTGGCAAGAGCACAAACAGATCTGGGACCAGGCTACAGTGGGAGAGGTCTGGCCACCAAACCAAAACCTCTGTACTGTATGGCTTCAGGTTTGGACAGACAGCACAACAAGCCATTTGACAGGTGGAAGCCTCACACTGTCTGCTTTATTTTCAGCGAGTGTGTATTCTTACTTGGGAGAGGAGGGATTTTTTATTTGAGTTGTTTTTCTAATCTTATTTTCAATAACTTTTAACGGCTATATATTATATGATGTGTACAATATCACACCTTCAATGTATCTTACTGTTGTTTATTTTTGTCATTGTAATGTTTAATTTCTCTCTTTGCTGTTTAGTGTTGGGAGTTTGACATTATTAGTCTTAATAATTACCAATTTTCCAGGGCACGTCGTCACAAAGCATCTCAGAGAAGGAGTGCTGATCTAGGATCAGGTCCCTTCTCTTATTCATTATGATTATGATGTAGAAGGGAAGCCTAGATCAGCACTCCTACTCTGAGATGCTTTGTGAATATGGGCCCTGATTTAGTGGATCATATAATGTTTCCAATACATGCTCAGTCTGAGTCCCTTATTCAGCATGTTATGTTGGTCTGTAGTCACAAAAGGGAAGACATGGCATAAAATTGTGTCTTTTGAAAACTGAGTAGTTGTCACCTTTCTGTGTTTCTTGTGATCAAAAATCATAAATGTATTTAATTCATGTTTGTTTGAGTGTGATTTGATGGCAACTTTGTACAATTGGAACTATTTTTATTCATGCTATGACACCCAGTAAACCAAGAAACTACATTGTCACTCAACTCATGCATGGTTCCTTCATTAAATAGTATTTTTATTTATTTATATATATATATATTGTTTTGTTTGTTCTCCTTTTGATTTCAATGTTATGCCCATATGTTTCTGTATTGTAGCCTACTTGTTGTTTTTTGGAAGTGTTTACAGGGCTGTTTTATTCATCCCATAATTTGTAGATCTGCCAAATGGTTAGAAGATTCTGGTACTACTAGAGTGAGATTTCCATCGCTATTTACCACTCCTCATCAATGTTGTGCACAGTAGCTCTATCCTCAATGAGGTTTTAATATAATACCAGTCCTCAGTATAGTCTCGTCAAAAAACGCGAATTTGATTTTCTTCAATCACGAAAGGAGTCACTTGATATCCCATTTTTGTGCTGCCTCACTGCACTCCGTTTAAATGTGTTGCAGGCAGCTGAAATGTAGGTGTCTGTTTGATGCCCATGTGAATGGCGCGTGATAACTCTGCCTGCAGCCTGAATGGTAAGAAACGGACATGATTCATTTAGCGATCAAGACCTGTGAGATCATTTCATTCAAACGTAATGAATTACCAGACTGGATCAGTTATTAGGCTTTGCTTTTAAGAAATACAAAATAAATGTACAGTGAAATTATAGCTAAACCCTGATGATCGAAACAGCTTTGGTAACATCTTAAACTCTTGGTGCTCATTTTGAACGCCTTCTTTGCGGTGATGTCCATGACAGTGGCAGATTTACCGCCAATATTCCAGTTGCGCGCTGTTCTCAAACTGGTCAGCCTTGGTCTGTATATTGTCCTGATTATCGATCATTTCAAGCATGTATACATTAACTATAAGACTAGTTGAAATTGTTTTATGCTTGATGCTGCAGGGTTGTGTTCCATTGAAGTTGTCTTTTTCATAGCTAAACAAAGCATCTACAGATTCGCCCTCAATATATGATTAGATTATTGGATTAAAAAGCCTATATATTTGGGGTGAGAATGAGATGTGATGTCTATTTATTTTGGGTCAAATTTGCAATAGATCCTCTTGCAGAATCAAACATGTACGTTTAGTTTAATCTTTTTCTAATCAGCGATAATAAATGACCCATTATGATAACAATAATAATCAAAAAAGGAACTAATTGAATAATAAATGTATGTCTCGTTTGAAATCGTATGTCTATTTAGTCTCACAAACTCCAAGAATGCAATATAATAAATGTATAACATTAATAATTAAACCTTAACTATTTACGGTGCATAATTGTGTTTTTAATTTTGCAAAATGAAAAACAATGATTCGATGAAGTGCTATGTTTCTCATGACTATCCACTTTTAAATAAGTTTACAACAAATATTTAATTAAATCATCTCCAGACAGACATGGATTACTTGATCTTGTGATCAAGGGTCATACATGCATTTCATTCCTATTTGTTTAGGTTTGGGTGTGATTTGATGTCAACTTTGTAAAATACTACAAAGTGTATATATAGCCTAACTAATATTATATATAGGATTACTTATATATTGTGAAATTCTAACATAATAAGTCGAAATAATAAAAATCAACACCTACATAGTTTTTTCAATTAAACCTAAATAAAAATAGCCGTGAACCTGAATCAACATTATCCAGTGTCAGACTTACTTTCATTTTTAAATTGGTTATTTCTTACTAACAAAAATGGACAATTGAGGAAAAAAAGCTCCATCATAGCAGTGCTCTATCAGAAAGTTCGTGTACATGAGCCGTATAGCCTATACCTTCGCATTATACAGCAAGTTTACCCTCCCCCTCCAAACAAGGGGCGCAACTAAACTTTCACTTCAGATGAGTTGCGCTTGGAGAGACGGTACCCTACCTTGCTCTAGTTGTCTCGCGTTCTTGCCGATCTGGCACAAACCTGCCAACCCATCCACTTCCTGTAGACAGCAAGTCCATCCCTAACGGAGGAAAACAAAGAGGAAGGAAGAATTTTACTACGTGTTCTAAATAACGCGTTCTGAAGAGCAATCTCCACTTGCCGGTCCGTCCGCAACACCCAAGAGCTCCGTCATATAGGTGGGCTAGAATAACGTCTTATGCTTTATATCGCGTGTGTGCTGGGAGGCCGTTGCGTCGATCGTTGTGTAGAAGGAAAACACGCTGTGGGTGCAAAATAGAAGTGTATTAAAACCCCGAAGACCTATGGCACGGATGATACCATTGACGCTCGACTTTGCATGAAAGAGAAATCAGTTCAAAGCGCTGAGCTTGGGAAGCGAACTCAACCTACGTTAAGCTATATCAGAATACCAAGTGCTTTCATGTATTGGAAAAATGAGGTCTTGGCCCCTCTACCAGAGGGAGATCAGTTTTTATCCGAAGGAATTCCCGCAAAACAGGTAATGTGACGAAAACAAGGCTATACAATTATACTCTGTGTAAATATATATGCGTAATAAAAAGTATTAGAAGATGCACGATTGCTTTCTGGTAAACCACACATTGTTCGTTGATATTGTATAGACTACACTGGGATCTTACTGCTAATCTTCTGTCTGCTGTCATCATGTTGCTTTCTTAACTGAAACGGTTTTTTGTGTCTTAAAGTGGAGTCAGGAATCACTGGTTGTGTACAAAGATCAGCTGCGCAAGGAATAGGCACGCGCGTCTATTATGAACAGTGTGATTTGCAGTCCACCCTCTTCAACATGCCAATTCGCCAGAGAAGAATTCGATTTTAATTACTGCCATTACAAATCAAATGTGCAATTATTTGGGTGGCCCGTTGCCTTTTCTGATTGACAGTTGAAATTGACACTTCGGAGTCCCTCTTATCATGAGCATTTCAAGCTATTTGTAATTGCAGGTAGTTTTTTTTCTTCGTTTCTCTGGATTGCGAGGAAAATACGATTACTTTAAGAGGCATGGGTTAAGTGAAATAGCTTCATTAAAACTGGGGCTTTTGTTGCAGGGCCCAAAATAGCCTACAACAGTTGAAATCGGGATTATTGTCTGGACGCTTTATATAGCTGCAGGGCTGCAATGTCTCTCAATGATTTCATGGCTGGAGATGGAAGGAACTTTAGCCGCGAGTTGACGTCGATTTCTTGCTGTTAAACCTGGTCTTGTAGGTCATTTCTCCAGGAATGCAGCAGAGTGCACCGGGTGCCTCGCGCTGTGTGGAAGCCGAACACGTCATGGTAAGAAGTTATTCCTTATTTTCAATTTCTGCAATGCTGTTATTATTATGGCATCTGAAGCTGTGTTTTATTGCCATGCGTAAATTGTCATGTTATTGCTAATTGTCCAATTGCCTGTAAAGTATTATCTAAACCATAAAGCATGTGGCCTATGTCCGTTTTTGGTGACCCTGTATGCTGGAATATTTTAAGTATGATGGCCCAGATGTGTTTACAACCTATCCATGTCCTTATTATTGTCTTGTTTATCGTGCAGTCTCACTCTGACGGGGAATCACACCGATCGAACATGGAGAATGGGGAATCCCACCGATCGAACACGCGCTCCTCCCCGAGTCCCCCCTCTACTCCATCTATCTGCTCGCCTACCTCCACCGCCTCCTCGGTGCTGTCCACCCGGAAGAACGTGTGCGCGAGCTGCGGTTTGGAGATCCTGGACAGATACCTTCTCAAGGTGGGAGTGTGCATGTTTTTGCCTATGCAAGAGTGTGTGCAAATGTAAACATCTAAAAACCCTTTTATAGCGGGTTTTGTTCTTCACAACTTTCAAATATGTTTGATGTATTTGGCAAGCGATATTCTACATCCATGTTGGCTACATTATCTTCCGTAGGAAATGTTTAAATATAAATATGATTATAAAAATTAAAAAAATAAAAGCATACTCCAAAATACGAAAAGCAAATACAATTTGGGGTTTCTGAATAACCAGTTTGGACATAGGACAGGACAGTAGCCATAGATATATGGGCCAGTATCATAAATCGTTGTTTTTTCTGTCTTTCAATTTCACATCAAGACCTCCCAGCCTTGCGTGCACTCGCGTGCTTCCAAGTAAAAACAACTGCTTGGGTGTGTTTTGCAGAGATGCAGAAAGTGTGTTACTAAACTACGAAGATCATTTAGTCCGCTATCTGTCTCAATGTGTCTATATATGGAAACGAGGCATGTGGAAATTATCATATCAGGAATCGACGGGATGAAATGCATCAACCATAATAATCTTGAAATAGGGTATTTTCTAGGCTATTTATCTTTAAATTATATGAACATGTCTGCTTGCTTCTCTAAAAAAAAATACTCAGAAAACCTCAAGCAAAATTCTATTTGATGCATGTGATTTTTTTGTCGTAATATTAGCCTATAGCTGATCATAAAGGTAAACAGACCAAATGGTCCACTCTCCACCAAAACTCGCTGTAATTTGTGCGTCTGTTAAATCATCTATTCTAGACCTAGTGCTGCAAGGACATACTCCTTTATTTTGAACATTGCCCATTTTCTTACACGGAGAACGAAGTATAGAATCATTTTTGAATAACATAATGCTAATATTTAACTGATATTTAACTTAGTTCGGTGACAAACATCGGGGGAAAAAAACACAATTATAATATATTGTATTGTTTAACATCTGAATTATCCTTCAACAGAATATACGGTTTAGGAATTATTTTAACTTTAACGGCAATAGTAAAATCAAACAATAGTCAACAATTTCGTATAGTCTGCATGTAGCCTTGTGTGTGCACAATCTATCTGAAGTCAAATGGCCAATTGAACTATGATATATGTAATCAAATATCGAATTAAAGGTTACCAGACAGAGGGAAACATCAGAAATGTCATACTATTTTTGTAGCACCACCAAAATACCAAATAAGATATGGATGTTTTTTATGGGAACAAAATTCATTCATTGCAAAGGGGAGAATAGCCTAAATGAATATATGTGATTTTACTGTTGTCTATTGTGTTATTATTGGCTACGATTTGATTCATTAATTTGAATGCAAATCCATGGCATAATATTTGATAGATGGTATCTGTTGGTATCTATATTTGATAGATACCAACAGAATATTAATGTGTTATTGTTATTATTACTATTGTTATAATTATTTCAGCGGTTTTTGTTTTACCACTTTTTGTTTTGCAGGTGAATAACTTGATCTGGCACGTGAGGTGTCTGGAGTGTTCTGTCTGCCGGACGTCGTTGCGTCAACACAACAGCTGTTACATCAAAAACAAAGAGATCTTCTGTAAAATGGATTATTTCAGGTAGGGTAAGTTTTTTTACTTTGTTTTTCAAATATTATTGAGGTTTGCGGCTGCCTGCCAAATGAAAACCTGACTCCTTTGCGTGTGGCCATGCAATAGTGAGATGCGGGTTGTCTCATTTAATGGGTCAATGTTTTAAAAGGTATACAAAGCTTGAGCACAATAGGGGTTGGAGTTAACTGTGGTTAAGTTTTACGAGGACCATCGTTGAGGCTACACCATTGGCCTAAATATTGAGGTGTTACAAAATCATTTTGATTCTGATTATATAGGATTTAAATATGCAGGGTGCAGTGAGATATGTTTTGAAGGAATTATACATTGCTGGGATATAGAGGCCTACATGCATTCTCAAGATGAAAATTCGATCAATGCAGACTACTTCTTTACCATACAGTTTTGAATTTAAAATGTATTAAATCATACAATTTATAAAACAACAACAAAACAATTGCAAAATGCCTAATATTATTTTGAAGTAATAGACCTATCAACAGCAACACCGATGCCTAATATTATTTTGAAGTAATAGACCTATCAACAACAACACCGATGCCTAATATTATTTTGAAGTAATAGACCTATCAACAACACCGATGCCTAATATTATTTTGAAGTAATAGACCTATCAACAACAACACCGATGCCTAATATTATTTTGAAGTAATAGACCTATCAACAACACCGATGCCTAATATTATTTTGAAGTAATAGACCTATCAACAACAACACCGATGCCTAATATTATTTTGAAGTAATAGACCTATCAACAACAACACCGATGCCTAATATTATTTTGAAGTAATAGACCTATCAACAACAACACCGATGCCTAATATTATTTTGAAGTAATAGACCTATCAACAACAACACCGATGCCTAATATTATTTTGAAGTAATAGACCTATCAACAACACCGATGCCTAATATTATTTTGAAGTAATAGACCTATCAACAACACCGATGCCTAATATTATTTTGAAGTAATAGACCTATCAACAACAACACCGATGCCTAATATTATTTTGAAGTAATAGACCTATCAACAACAACACCGATGCCTAATATTATTTTGAAGTAATAGACCTATCAACAACACCGATGCCTAATATTATTTTGAAGTAATAGACCTATCAACAACACCGATGCCTAATATTATTTTGAAGTAATAGACCTATCAACAACACCGATGCCTAATATTATTTTGAAGTAATAGACCTATCAACAACAACACCGATGCCTAATATTATTTTGAAGTAATAGACCTATCAACAACAACACCGATGCCTAATATTATTTTGAAGTAATAGACCTATCAACAACAACACCGATGCCTAATATTATTTTGAAGTAATAGACCTATCAACAACAACACCGATGCCTAATATTATTTTGAAGTAATAGACCTATCAACAACACCGATGCCTAATATTATTTTGAAGTAATAGACCTATCAACAACACCGATGCCTAATATTATTTTGAAGTAATAGACCTATCAACAACACCGATGCCTAATATTATTTTGAAGTAATAGACCTATCAACAACACCGATGCCTAATATTATTTTGAAGTAATAGACCTATCAACAACACCGATGCCTAATATTATTTTGAAGTAATAGACCTATCAACAACAACACCGATGCCTCATCAATAATAATGATGGTAAGACACTATTATTAAACCACAACTTAATTTGTATAGGTTTACACGTTTTAAATTAAGTGATTGTAAGCCAATATATTATTATTTTTAAATTTTTGATAGGAACCTTTATTTAACTAGGCAAGTCAGTTAAGAACAATTTGTTATTGTTTTGAATGTAAAGCCCATGGATCGTCAGCTAGTCTTTTGATTTAAACATGAAAGTGAGATCAACTGATTCATCTGATTGTAATATGGGATACTATTTGTTATTCGATTGTTATCTAACCTCTTGTTAGTGTCTTTAGGCCAATAAAGGCCCGTAAATAGATTAACATTATAACTCATAACATGTATGAGTTATGACCAAATAGAAATCCAGACAAATCAATGATTGTGAGAGATTGTATAATTGTAACAAAAGACAAGAAAATATTCACAGTAAATTAGTAAATTAAATTCTAACTGCTGCTACCTGGAAGACTACCATTTATTTGTGTATTTTCTTATGGCAGTGGTTCCCAACCATGGGTACTAGGACCCCTGGGGGTACTTGGTCTATCCACAGGCGGTACTTAGGCCTACTGGTAAAATGCACATGAGGGGGGTACTTCAGGGGTACAATGGGCAGAGCAAAATTCAGTTGGTGGTACAGTAACTGAAAAAGATGGGGAACCACTGTCTTATAGCATGCTGTCATACACCCTTTCTACAGTTTCTACACACAATAACATAATTCATCATTGCTTTCAATGCTATTTGTTCAGTTTCATATTTTACCACATTAATTGACACACATACAATATGTAAAAACATAATTGTTTTCATTGCTTTAAATGCTGTTATATTTTCGATGATATGCTACATTTTACCAGCTTCATTCATATAATACATTTTACACAATATTTACAAAGGTCTGTAAATACATACATACATACATACATACATACATACATACATACATGCACTGCAGCGTGAGAATAACACTCTTTGGTTAAAGCTAAGAAGTCAAGTCTCATGTTGTATGTAGGATTACAGAGTACTCAACACAGGGCATGAATGGAAGCTGTCAAGGTTTATTTTCAGTGTTGGGCTAATAATGTGAAGTGACGCTTCACAAGATGTTTTCTCATCACCCTTCACAGAGTCTGGCTGTAGCACAGTGTAACTATTGAGAACTGAACACCAACAAGACTTGTGTTGTGCCACAGCATGCAGGCATGTAGAGCAGCTATCAAATCAACATCGAGCCTTAAACTACAGAACTAACATAAGTCAATGTCAACCGAGAATGTGTTACTGGAATTTCTAAACAGATGAACATCATGAAGAATACATCCAGGGATTGTAAACATGAGCATACAGCGGTTTCAGGAAGTATTCAGACCCCTTGTCTTTTTCCACATTTTGTTACATTACAGTCTTATTCTAAAATGGATTTAACAAAACATTTTCCTCATCAATCTACACACAATACCCTATAATGACAAAGCAAAAACAGGCTTTTAGACATTTAAGAAAATGTATTAAAAATAAAAAACAGATACCTTATTTACATAAGTATTCAGACCCTTTGCTATGACAATCAAAATTGAGCTCCGGTGTATCCTGTTTCCATTGATCATCCTTGAGATTTTCTACAACTTGATTGGAGTCCACCTGCGGCTAAATTCAATTAATTGGACACGATTTGGAAAGGCACACACCTGTCTATATAAGGTCCCACAAAGTTGACAGTGCATGTAAGAGCAAAAACTAAGCTATGAGGTCGAAGGAATTGTCCGTAGAGCTCTGAGACAGGATTGTGTCGAGGCACAGATCTGCTGAAGGGTACCAAAAACTTTCTGCAGCATTGAAGGTCCCCAAGAATACAGTGGCTTCCACGTTTGAAACCACCAAGACTCTTCCTAGAAGTGGCCGCCCGGCCAAACTGAGCAATCGGGGAAGAAGGGCCTTGGTCAGGGAGGTGACCAACAACCCAATTGTCACTCTGACAGAGCCCCAGAGTTCCACTGTAGAGATGGGAGAACCTTCCAGAAGGAGAACCATCTCTGCAGCACTCCACCAATCAGGCCTTTTATGGTAGAGTGGCCAGACAGAAGCCACTCCTCAGTAAAAGGCACATCGATGGGGCTGTAGTGGCTCAGATTGAGAGCTTCAAGTTCCTTGGTGTCCACATCACCAACAAACTAACATGGTCCAAGCACACCAAGACAGTTGTGAAGAGGGCTCAACAAAACCTATTCCCCCTCAGGAGACTGAAAAGATTTGGCATGGGTCCTCAGATCCTCAAAAGGTTCTACAACTGCACCATCGAGAGCATCCTGGTTGCATCACTGCCTGGTAACTGCTCACCCTCTGACCGCAAGGTACTACAAAGGGTTGTGCGAATGGCCCAGTACATCACTGGGGCCAAGCTTCCTGCCATCCAGGAAGTCCCTAAAAATTGTCAAAGACTCCAGCCACCCCAGACTATTCTCTCTGCTACCGCACGGCAAGCGGTACCGGAGTGCCAAGTCTAGGTCCAAGAGGCTTCTAAACAGCTTTATTATTTTCAATATGATAGATGTGTAATATGTTTACAAAATAGTACTAATACTAATATTGAGTATATATTTGAATGCATCTCTCATAATGCAGGATCAATGTGAAACACGACCTGACTATAGCTTCTTATTTGATAGAGATCATGTTATTTGGACATATGCTACGGGTTGTTTTTAACCACGCCAAACTAGGTGCAAAACCACGCCCATGAGAAACCTAGCAACGTTCAAAGCCGTGCTGATTGGTCAGAGTTCTCTTCAGATTATCACACAGAGTTTATCCATAATAACTCATGTTGATGTTGATCACTTATGGCTCAAAATTGTTACATATTGTTCGGTTCACTCGTTATTTTTCAGAATATGAACCACAGATATAATTGCTTTACAGCTGAGCACGGCCCTATATATAAAAACATTTGGTAATCTAATAATAATAATAATCACCAATATGTTGAAATATGCACATTTACATATTTTTTTCTGATTAATGACACGTTTTCCAGACACATTTTTGTTGTTGTTGCTGCTACCTTTATCTGGTAAAGTTGTATATTTGAAGAAAAACAACCATCTGTTGTAGGAAAAAGGAGTCCACCACTGAATACAATACTACTCACAGAGCGTCCAGCATTTCTCCTTCATAATTAGTGGCCAATCACGTGACAGCCGGCTTCGTTTTTTTGGTGTTCAAAAAGATATTCAAAAGCTTTAACAAAAAAGCAGTTGAAGAGAACTGTAGGCAAGTTTGTAAAAGTATATTATTGTAAGAGATACGACCATCTGCTGTAGGAAAGAGGAGTTCAACACCGAACACAGTGAAACCCACAGAACTCTCCATTTCCCTTCATAAGTCCCCTTATTAACGCTGCAAACGGGTCCTTTCTAGTTGGATTTATTTTCCTCCGGAATAATTCCACATCATACAGATACATTTTTCCTGGAGACTGATGCAAGATATGTGTCCCAAATGGCACACTATTCCCTATATAGTGCACTACTTTAGACCAGGGCCTATAGTGCTCTGGTCAAAAGTAGTGCACTATATTGGGAATAGGGCTCTGGCCAAAAGTAGTGCACTGTATAGGGAATAGGGCTCTTGTCGAAAGTAGTGCACTATATGGGGAATAGGTTTCCATTTGAGAGACAGCCACAGAGTATGGTGGCATGTTGGTAATATAACTAGAGGCAGAATGTGATTGGCTGGCTAATGTATTATTGTGGACATGGTGAAAGGGCTTTAATGGTTCCAAGCCTGAGAGGGAGCCTGGCACTAATGTTGAGGCTAGGGATCAGTTTAGCCACAGTCAGTGGACACATTGGCATATCAGTGTGTGTGTGAACAGTTTAGCCCAACAGGCAGAGCCATAGCCAGGGGCACATTAGCATCTGCCTGCTCTGCTCCCACACCTCAGATGATGGCAAAGGACCCTGCAGAAAGAGCTGTGTTTGTGTGCGTGTGTATGTGTGTCATGGAGAGGTGAAGGGAGTAGGCCTTGTTGGGGGTGTGTGTGTCCTGGGGTGGTGAGGTTTATGCTGTAAGGGTTCAGCAGCTCAGAGCGGTGAGTTGGGTCTGCCTGGTGTTTTACTAATGGTAACCTTATACAGAGCCACTGGTCTGAGGTTTATAATCACCCGCAATTAAAGCCCCCAGCCTAGCCCGGGTCAATGTGTTTCTGAACGTGATTCCTGTCACACTCCACACACATGCATGCTTGCACATATACTGACATACACACACGCACACACACACTCAACAGACACTGACCCACACACCACACACATGTGCGCGCATGCAAATACAGACACACACACACACACTCACTATGTGTCTCTGGGCCTCCTGTTTAACCAGGCGCTAAGGGAAAAATATATGTGGTTCTGATCCACATCAGGGGGTGTGTGTGTGTGTGTGTGTGTGTGTGTGTGTGTGTGTGTGTGTGTGTGTGTGTGTGTGTGTGTGTGTGTGTGTGTGTGTGCGCCATAGGAACCTACTTATGTAGACTTTTGTTTATTTACTCTAGTCCAGCTGTCAATCATTGAGGTGTCATTTTTTTTACCATGTGGAAATTGTCTGTATTGTGCTACACAATAATAATGTTCTATGTGACCCATGACATCATAAGGCCCCATTCCCCATGACATCATAAGGCCCCATTCCCCATGACATCATAAGGCCCCATTCCCCATGACATCATAAGGCCCCATTCCCCATGACATCATAAGGCCCCATTCCCCATGACATCATAAGGCCCCATTCCCCATGACATCATAAGGCCCCATTCCCCATGACATCATAAGGCCCCATTCCCCATTTTGCCTCAAACATCTTCTATTCCCTACAGTAGGAGGATTATAAGAAATATGAAATTCAGGATTTAATATTGCGAAATGCGCCATGGTTCAAAGCCGTACAATACCAGTGAGGTGTGTCATTGTTGTGGTTGGAATCTCGGCATCCAGAACCAAATCAGCTTTCACAAGACACTATTGCGTTTGGGACCAAAAGCATCCCCGAATGTGGGGTTGGTTTGTGTATGAGGATCGGAGTCATTGATTGGTCAGGTGAATCCACAGTGGGTTGATTGAATCCCCTCAACCTTACTGGTTTGAACCAGAAACCAACCAACCTGCTATAGAAAAGATTGATGACTGGTGTGAGTTCTGAGAGGACCAGAGCAAACCAGACCCGAGGGCCTCCTCCTTATGTTCTGGCCCTGAACAGAAAAACAAGGAGATATTTATCGTTTGTGTCAGTCTCTCATCTGGCTCTGGACTGACAGCTGCTGTAATGGGGCGTAATAGCAGGAAATCAGTGTGGGTTTACTCTGCCTGGGGGGGTGGTGGTAGGAGTGAGCAGGGGGCGGAGTGGGTACAGGACAGAGCACACGCTGTAGTACCTAAACCCTCTCTTTTAACCAGGCCCCGAAACAGAAAAACAGCCAGCCAGCCTGCAAGCCGTGAGCAGTTTGTGAGCCGCAGGCCACACAGGAAGTTGCAAAGCACCGCTAATCAGGGGCACCCTGAGATGCTGACATGGTAACCTGAGTGGCCGTCTGCCCTGCCGTGTTGCAGGGGAGGCAACGGCGAGCATGGGGGTTAGAGGCGACAGTGTGTGTGAGGGGCAAGCTGCCGTATGTATCCAACCCTCCTCATCAGCCCGCCCCGCTGCCCGCCCTCTTCCTGCCAGGCCCTGATGAGGTCTCCCTAGAAACCGAGAGGAACAAGCCATGAGTGAAACCAGACCTGGATAGATGAACGAGAGACTAGCGATGTCAGATTGTCTGACAGGAGAAGTCAGGGAGGTAAGTGAACACAGTGAGACTTTCGATGTACCGATTCCATGGCAACAATGGTGTGTGAAGTGATACACTGAAACAACACTTTTTCTATTTTAATTATGAAACTAAATTCTTGCCACCAACAGAATGTTATATATATGGGGCATACAACAATTGCAGCTCTGCAGATTTTGCTGCGAAGAGACAGATTCATGAGATCATTTATTCTGGTATTTGATATTCTGGACTTATCAAAGATCATTACACAGGTGCACCTTGTGCTGAGGACAATAAAATGTGCAGTTTTGTCACACAACACAATTCCACAGATGTCTCCATTTTTGAGGGAGTGTGCAATTGGCATGCTGACTGCAGGAATGTCCACCAGAGTTGTTGCCAGATAATTTAATGTTAATTTCTCTACCAAAAGCCGCCTCCAACTTCGTTTTAGAGAATTTGGCAGTACGTCCAACCGGCCTCACAACCGCAGACCACGTGTAACCACAGCAGCCCAGGACCTCCACATCCGGCTTCTTCACCTGCGGGATCGTCTGTGACCAGCCACCCGGACAGCTGATGAAACTGTAGATTTACACAACCGCCAGAAACCGTCTCAAGGAAGCTCATCTATGTGCTCGTCGTCCTCACCATGGACTTGACCTGACTGCAATTCAGCGTTGTAATCGACTTCAGTGGGCAAATGCTCACCTTTGATGGCCACTGGCACACTGGAGAAGTTTGCTCGTCACGGATTCAACCCGGTTTCAATTGTACCAGGCAGATGGCAGACAGCGTGTATGGCCTTGTGTGGGTGAGCGGTTTGCTGAGGTCAACGTTGTGAACAGAGTGCCCAATGGTGGCGGTGGGGTTATGGTATGGGCAGACATAAGATATCGTGACGAGAACCTGAGGCCCATTGTAGTGCCATTCATCCTCTGCCATCACCTCATGTTTCGGCATGATAATGTGTAAAAGTGTTGCTTCCGTCCCTCTCCTCGCCCCAACCTGGGCTCGAACCAAGGACCCTCTGAACACATCAACAACTGCCTCCCACGAAGAATTGTTATCTATCGCTCCACAAAAGCCACAGCCCTTGCAGAGCAAGGGATACAACTACTTTAAGGTCTCAGAGCGAGTGATGTCACCGATTGAAACGCTATTAGCTAACTAGCTAGCCATTTCCCACCGGTTACAAATGCATGGCCCCATGTTGCACGGATCTGTACATAATTACTGGAGTCTGAAAATGTCCAAGTTCTTCCATTGCCTGCATACTGACTAGACATGTCACCCATTCAGCATGTTTGGGATCCTCTGGCTCGACGTGTACCAGTTGTCCAGTTCCAATTTCCAGCAACTTCGCACAGCCATTGAAGAGGAGTGGGACAACATTCCACAGGCCAAAATCAACAGCCTGATCAACTCTATCCAAAGGAGATGTGTCGCGATGCATGAGGTAAATGGTGGTCACAGCAGATACTAACTGGTTTCCTGATCCATGTCCCTACCTTTTTTTAAAGGTATCTGTGACCAACAGATGCATATCTGTATTCCCAGTCATGTGAAATCCATAGATTAGGACCTAATTCATTTATTTAAATAGACTGATTTCCTTAAATTAATAGTAACTTAGTAAAATCTTTGAAATTGTTGCATGTTGCATTTATATATTTTTTCAGTATATGTGTGTGTATGTATATGTATGTATATATATATATATTCCACTGATTCTGCTCCAGTCATTACCACAAGCCTGTTCTCCCCAATTAAGGTGCCATCAACCTTCTGTGATGTTAATGTTAATTTCAGACTGGTCCTGGTGACTACAAACAGAGGGTGTTGTTGTGATGCATTGAAAGAGTCTATGCTTTGATAGTTGGGACATTTAATAAGACTTTTCCCACGCTCAATAATATGTTTATGTTAAATAATCTTGCAGATGAATATACCCTCTAATCATGCTCAACAGTATAGGCCTCTCAACGACCTAGCTACCTCCCTCCATATAATGCACAATCAAACATAGCTCTCTCAGGGATGATCTACCCCAGATTACAGAATTCCCAGAGCATACCAAAATGTATCCACAAAACGTTTAGGGCTGAGAGGATGGCTGGGGGGAGCTGAAATGAGGTTTGAGATGAGGACTGGGGGGAGCTGAGAGAAGGGCTGTGGGGAGGGCTGTGGGGAGGGCTGAAAGGAGGGCTGAGAGAAGGGCTGAGGGAAGGGCTGAGAGGAGGGCTCAGAGGAGGGCTGGGGGGTGCTGAAAGGAGGGCTGGGGGGTGCTGAAAGGAGGGCTGAGAGGAGGGCTGAGAGGAGGGCTGAGAGGAGGGCTGGGGGTGCTGAAAGGAGGGCTGGGGGTGCTGAAAGGAGGGCTGAGAGGAGGGCTGGGGGAGGGCTGAGAGGAGGGCTCAGAGGAGGGCTGGGGGGTGCTGAAAGGAGGGCTGGGGGGTGCTGAAAGGAGGGCTGGGAGGAGGGCTGAGAGGAGGGCTGGGGAGGGCAGAGAGGAGGGCTGAGAGGAGGGCTGAGAGGAGGGCTGGGGGGTGCTGAGAGGAGGGCTGGGGGAGGGCTGAGAGGAGGGCTGAGAGGAGGGCTGGGGGTGCTGAAAGGAGGGCTGGGGGAGGGCTGAGAGGAGGGCTGAGAGGAGGGCTGGGGGGTGCTGAAAGGAGGGCTGAGAGGAGGGCTGAGAGGAGGGCTGGGGGTGCTGAGGGAGGGCTGAGAGGAGGGCTGAGAGGAGGGCTGAGAGGAGGGCTGGGGGAAGACTTTCTGAAGAAGATTTTCCTCCTGAAGGTAATACGGAAAGTTCTTTGTTTCTGGCTATTTTGAGCCTATAATCGAACCCACAAATGCTGATGCTCCAGATACTCAACTAGTCTAAAGAAGGCCAGTTTAATTGCTTCTTTATTTAATCAGGACAACAGTTTTCAGCTGTGATAACACAAGTTGAGTATCTGGAGCATCAGCATTTGTGGGTTCAAAATGGGCACAGGAAGATTGGAAAAAAGTGTTATGGACAGACTATTCTACATTTGAGGTGTTCGGATCACAAAGAAGAACATTCGTGAGATGCAGAAAAAAATTAAAGATGCTGGAGGAGTGCTTGACGCCAACTGTCAAGCATGGTGGAGGCAATGTGATGGTCTGGGGGTGCTTTGGTGATGGTAAAGTGGGAGATTTGTACAGGCTAAAAGGGATCTTGAAGAAGGAAGGCTATCACTCCATTTTGCAATGCCATGCCCCGTGGACGGCTCTTAATTGGAGCCTATTTCCTCATACAACAGGAAAATGACCCAAAGCACAGCTCCAAACTATGCAAGAACTATTTAGGGAAGAAGCAGTCAGCTGGTATTCTGTCTATAATGGAGTGGCCAGCACGGTCACCCTACTGAGCTGTTGTGACGTATGGTACATAAAGAAGTGCCCATCAAGCCAGTCCAACTTCTGGGAGGTGCTTCAGGAAGCATGGGGTGAAATCTCTTCAGATTACCTCAACAAATTGACAGCAAGGCTGTAATTGCTGCAAATGGCGGATTCTTTGACAAAAGCAAAGTTTGAAGGACACAATTATTATTTCAATTAAAAAATCATTATTTATAACCTTGTCGGCATCTTGACTATATTTCCTATTCATTTTGCAACTAATTTCATGAATGTTTTTATGGAAAAAAATGACATTTCTAAGTGACCCCAAACTTTTGAACATTAGTGTGTATATACTGTATATTATTTTAATAGCAGGACACTGTAAAGTCCATTATCCCTATGAAGTGTATGAATTAGGCTGTTTGAGAAGGTTTTGAATCCTAAGCAACCTGCCTAGAAGTACAAGTACAATAGACCAACATGTAGTAGGTCAAAGCTGTATACTGGAAAACCTTGGTAGAGCATGGGTGAAGTATGCATTGTGGTGCTCATATGAATTTCCTTTCTTTACAATGTAAAAAGGGGCACATATGACAATCAAAGTACTACATTTATTTGATAGTTTATGACTGCCTGGTTAAGATGTGTCATATCAACACCATAAAAGAGGGTATTGAGAGATCAGGCGTTAGTTTATTTGAACTGGCAGACAGACAGAGAAGGGCTGAAGTAATGACCAATCACCAATCATAGCAAACCAGGCAGGCAGCAGACTGATTTCGCAGCAGGCAGCATCTCCCAAAAGTGTTCTTCGGCTGTCCTCATAAGAGAACCCTTTTTGAATCCAGGTAGAACCATTTCGGGTTCCATGTAGAACCCTCCGTAGAAGGAATCCAAAAGAGTTTTACCTAGAACCAAAAGGGTTCTGCCTGCAACCAAAAAGAGTTCTTCAAAGGGTTCTTCTATAGGGACAGCCGAAAGGTCCTTTAAGGTTCTAGATGGCACCTTTTTTTCTAGGAGTACACGGTGCGTCCCAAATGGCCCCCTGGTCTAAAGTCGTTTACTATATAGGGAACAGGGTGCCATAGGGCTCTGGTCTAAAGTAATGTACTATATAGGGAACAAGGTGCCATAGGGCTCTGGTCTGAAGTCGTGTACTATATAGGGAACAGGGTGCCATAGGGCTCTGGTCTAAAGTAGTGTACTATATAGGGAACAGGGTGCCATAGGGCTCTGGTCTAAAGTAGTGTACTATATAGGGAACAGGGTGCCATAGGGCTCTGGTCTAAAGTAGTGTACTATATAGGGAACAGGGTGCCATAGGGCTCTGGTCTAAAGTAATGTACTATATAGGGAACAAGGTGCCATAGGGCTCTGGTCTAAAGTCGTGTACTATATAGGGAACAGGGTGCCATAGGGCTCTGGTCTAAAGTAGTGTACCATATAGGGAATAGGGTGCCAGTTGGACTTCAACCTATCCCAGTTACAGGATTATACCATAGAGCTGAATTAGTTGTAATGAGCGTGGCTTCCGAGCTCTACTGGCTCCAGTGCAGAGAGAGATGTAGTCTGGGCTTTGTCCACTAAGAAATGACATGGTGAGGTCAAGAGAGGGTCTGAGACTGACTCTACAGACCTGCCTGGCTGGCAAGATGTCTCAGCCTTTTCCCTGGGAAAGAATGGTGTTCAACTCCGACAGACCTAATAATAAATAATATATGCCATTTAGCAGACGCTTTTATCCAAAGCGACTTACAGTCATCTGTGCATACATTCTACGTATGGGTGGTCCCGGGAATCGAACCCACTACCCTGGCGTTACAAGCGCCATGCTCTACCAACTGAGCTACAGAAGGACCTAAATGAATAAGCTATAGTAGCAACCGCACACACACACACACACACGCACACACACACATACAACTCCCTTCCTTCCCTGGCCTGATCACTTAAAATGCTTGGTACTCTGTAGCTCATGCATCTCCACTTTACAGATATTGCTGCTAATGGACACAACTAAAGTGGATACGACTCATTATGCACAAATACACACAGCATGCTTTCAAAAGCCTCTGTGAAACCATTCCAAAGTGTATTGTGTACTTTAAACGGACTATCTACTGCCCTATTTGATGACAATACAGTGTGTTGAGTAGAGGACAGCGAAACAAAGCAGTAATCTAACATGACAGCGTGTCTGTCTCAGAATCTATGACACAACACAGAGGAGTGTGTGTGGTGTGTGGTATGTGGTGTGTGTGCGTGTGTGCGTGTGCGTGTGCGTGTGCGTGTGCGTGTGTGTGTGTGTGTGTGTGTGTGTGTGTGTGTGTGTGTGTGTGTGTGTGTGTGTGTGTGTGTGTGTGTGTGTGTGTGTGTGTGTGTGTGTGTGTGTGTGTGTGCATATCATTGTCTTTCTTCTTCTACACTAGCTTTGTATTTAATTATTCCTTTGTACCAAAAACCTGGTGTTTATACTGTGTTTACACTACCGTTGCAAAATTTGGGGCCACTTCGAAATTTCCTTGTTTTGGAAAGAAAAGCAAATTTTTTGTCCATTTAAAATAACATCAAATTGATCAGAAATACAGTGTAAACATTGTTAATGTTGTAAATGACTATTGTAGCTGGAAACGGCAGATTTTTAATGGAATATCTACATAGGCGTACAGAGGCCCATTATCAGCAACCATCACTCCTGTGTTCCAATGGCACGTTGTGTTAGCTAATCCAAGTTTATAATTTTAAAGAGATAATTGATCATTACAAAACCCATTAGAAAGGGGTTTTCTAATGATCAATTTGCCTTTTAAAATGATAAAAATCTGCAGTTTCCAGCTACAATAGTCATTTACAACACTAACAATGTTTACACTGTATTTCTGATCAATTTGATGTGATTTTAATGGACAAAAAATTTGCTTTTCTTTCAAAAACAAGGACATTTCTAAGTGACCCCAAACTTTTGAACGGTAGTGTATATATCATTAGTCTGTATGTATTTTTTTAAGATAGCCTATTGTAAATAGGTATTTATTGCAAAAATAAATAACTTTAAGCTACATATTCATTTGCCAGGTAATGAACTGTCCATTGTTCAGAACAGCAATCTATAAAAGAGAACCATGCTTGAAAAACAAGTCGTTCTGAGCTTATGTCAATATTAACTTTACAGAAATCAGGAATGCAAACGGGCTCTATTATGAGTGGTTGTGTCGAACACAACTCCTCCTGTTGTTATGTTGGGTATCTATTGACCCCCAAAAATATTTATAAAATATATTTATTTTTAAATGACATGTATTGTTAATGTAAAGGTGTAAGGAAATACAGGCAGGCACCACATTACTACAAGACAAAACAGCTCACTCAATCAAGATGGTATTGTAAGTATAAAAGGAAAGCTTTCGTTCAGTCAGAATGTTGCTTTTAACATTGTGCATCCATTTAAATGCATGGATTTCGCTAGTTCAATTCACCTATAAGCATTGTCATATTCTGTATGTAAAGTTGACATATTTAATAACTTCTGACTGCACCTTTACTTTTTTGACATAGCAGAGTATTAATGCCACAGCCCTTCGCTCTCTCCTCTCCTCTCGCTCTCTCTCCTCTCGCTCTCTCTCCTCTCGCTCTCTCTCCTCTCGCTCTCTCTCCTCTCGCTCTCTCTCTCCTCTCGCTCTCTCTCTCCTCTCGCTCTCTCTCTCCTCTCGCTCTCTCTCTCCTCTCTCGCTCTCTCTCTCCTCTCTCGCTCTCTCTCTCCTCTCTCGCTCTCTCTCTCCTCTCTCGCTCTCTCTCTCCTCTCTCGCTCTCTCCTCTCTCACTCTCTCTCTCCTCTCTCGCTCTCTCTCTCTCCCCTCTCGCTCTCTCTCTCTCTCCTCTCTCGCTCTCTCTCTCTCCCCTCTCGCTCGCTCTCTCTCTCTCCTCTCGCTCTCTCTCTCTCCTCTCTCGCTCTCTCTCTCTCTCCTCTCGCTCTCTCTCTCTCTCCTCTCGCTCTCTCTCCTCTCTCTCTCTCTCTCTCTCTCTCCTCTCTCTCTCTCTCACAGTAGGTTCGGTACAAAGTGTGACCAGTGTGGACGCCAGATATATTCCAGCGACTGGGTGCGTCGGGCCAAGGGCAATACCTACCACTTGGCGTGCTTCGCCTGCTTCTCCTGCAAGAGGCAGCTGTCCACGGGGGAGGAGTTTGGCCTGGTGGAGGAGAAGGTGCTCTGCAGGATCCACTACGACACCATGGTGGAGAACCTCAAACGGGCTGCCGAGAGTGGTGATTGGGCGCTCTTACCTAGTCGTATATATTTATATATACTTAAATGTTTTGTCTTGCCCACTCACCCTCTGAATAGAACACATACACAATCCATGTCCCAATGTTCTCAAGGCTTAAACATCCTTCTTTAACCTGTCTCCTCCCCTTCATCTACACTGATTGAAGTGGATTTAACAAGTGCCATCAATAAGGGATCATAGCTTTCACCTGGATTCACCTGGTCAGTCTATGTCATGTTGTTAAAGTGTTGGATACCCAGTGCATTCAGAAAGTATTCAGATCCCTTTCTCACATGTTAGAGTACAGCCTTATTCTGAAATGGATTAAATATGTTTTCCCCCCTCATCAATCTACACACAATAACCCATAATGGCATCACAATACCCCATAATGACATCACAATACCCCATAATGACATCACAATACCCCATAATGACATCACAATACCCCATAATGGCAAAACGAAAACAGGTTTTCAGAAATGTTTGCAAATGTTTAAAAAAATAAAAAAGATAAATACCTTATTTACATAAGTATTTAGACCTTTGCTATGACAATCAAAATTGAGCTCAGGTGCATCTTGTTTCCATTGATCACTGATTGGAGTCCACCTGTGGCAAATTCAATTGATTTGACATGATTTGGTAAGACCCTACAGTTGACAGTGCATGTCAGAGCAAAAACCAAGCCATGAAGTCGAAGGAATTATCCGTAGAACTCCGAGACAGGATTGTGTCGAGGCACAGATCTGGGGAATTTTTCTGATTTCTGCAGCATTGAAGGTCCCCAAGAACACAGTGGCCTCCATCATCCTTAAATGGAAGAAGTTTGGAACCACCTAGAGTTGGCAACCAATGGTCACTCAGACAGAGCTCCAGAGTTCCTCTGTGGAGATGGGAAGGAACTATTGATGATGAGAAGGACAACCATCTCCGCAGCACTCCACCAATAAGATATTTTTGGTAGAATGGCCAGACGGAAGCCACTCCTCAGTAAAAGGCACATGTCAGCCCATTTGGAGTTTGCCAAAAGGCACCCAAAGGACTCTCAGGCCACGAGAAACAATATTCTCTGGTCTGAAGAAACCAAGATTGAACTATTTGGCCTTAATGCCAAGCGTCACATCCAGAGGAAACCTGGCACCATCCCTAAGGTGAAGCATGGAGGTGGCAGCATCATGTCTGGAGGAAACCTGGCACCATCCCTAAGGTGAAGCATGGAGGTGGCAGTATCATGTCTGGAGGAAACCTGGCACCATCCCTAAGGTGAAGCATGGTGGTGGAAGCATCATGTCTGGAGGAAACCTGGCACCATCCCTAAGGTGAAGCATGGTGGTGGAAGCATCATGTCTGGAGGAAACCTGGCACCATCCCTAAGGTGAAGCATGGTGGTGGAAGCATCATGTCTGGAGGAAACCTGGCACCATCCCTAAGGTGAAGCATGGAGGTGGCAGCATCATGCTGTGTTTTTCAGCGGTAGGGACTGGGAGACTAGTCAGGGAAAGATTAATGGAGCAAAGTACAGAGAGATCCTTGATGAAAACCTGCTCCAGAGTGCTCAGGACCTCAGATTAGGGTGAAGGTTCACCTTCCAACAGGACAACGACCCCAAGCACACAACCAAGACAACACAGGAGTGGCTTCAAGACAAGTCTCTGAATGTCCTTGAGTGGCCCAGCCAGAGCACATACTTGAACCCGATCGAACATGTGCAGCAACACTCCCCATCCAACCTGGCAGAGCTTGAGAGGATCTGCAGAGAAGATATATACAAAATCAGGTCTGTGCCAAGAAGACTCAAGGCTGTAATCGCTGCCAAAGGTGCTTCAACAAAGTACTGAGTAAAGGGTCTGAATACTTATGAATGTCTAAAACCTGTTTTTGCTTTGTCATTATAGGGTATTGTGTGTAGATTGATAAAGGAAGAAAAACAATGAAACAATTTTAGAATAAGGCTGTAATGTAACAAAATGTGGGGAAAATCAAGAGGTCTGAATACTTTCCGAATGCACTGTATATATCTGTATAGAGATATATATCACTGCTAAGAACTAGTCTAGATTCTGCTCTCTGACATAGTATAGTACTTGTCCCTTTCCAATATATTTCTGTATGGTTATATGTATGTAGCTGTATAATCCCTGTCATATTGTTACATGTACAGTTGAAGTCAGAAGTTTACATACACTTAGGTTACAGTCATTAAAACTCGTTTTTCAACCACTCCACAAATTTCTTGTTAACAACCTGTAGGTTTGGCAAGTCGGTTAGGGCATCTACTTTGTGCATGACACAAGTCATTTTTTCAACAATTGTTTACAGACATATTATTTCACTTATAATTCACTGTATCACAATTCCAGTGGGTCAGAAGTTTACATACACTTAGTTGACTGTGCCTTTAAACAGCTTGGAAAATTCCAGAAAATGATGTAATGGCTTTAGAAGCTTCTGATAGGCTAATTGACATCATTTGAGTCAATTGTAGGTGTACACATGGATGTATTTCAAGGCCTACATTCAAACTCAGTGCCTCTTTGCTTGACATCATGGGAAAATCTAAATAAATCAGCCAAGACCTCAGAATGTTTTTTGTAGGTTTGTTGGGAGCAATTTCCAAACCCCTGAATGTACCACGTTCATCTATTAAACAATAGCACGCAAGTATAAACTCCATGGGATCCCGCAGTCGTCATACCTCTCAGGAAGGAGACGCGGTCTGTCTCCTAGAGATCAACGCACTTTGGTGTGAAAAGTGCAAATCAATCACAGAACAACAGCAAAGGACCCTGTGAAGATGCTGGAGGAAACGGGTACAAAAGTATCTATATCCACAGTAAAACGAGTCCTACATCGACATAACCTGAAAGGCCACTCAGCAATAAGATGCCACTGCTCCAAAACCACCATAAAAAAGCCAGACTACGGTTTGCAACTGCACATGGGGACAAAGATTGTACTTTTTGGAGAAATGTCCTCTGGTCTGATGAAACAAAATAGAAGTGTTTGGCCATAATGACCATCGTTATGCTTGGAGGAAAAAGGGGGAGGCTTGAAAGCCGAAGAATACCATCCCAACCGTGAAGCACGGGGGTGGCAGCATCATGTTGTGGGGGTGCTTTGCTGCAGGAGGGACTGGTGCACTTCACAAAATAGATGGCATCATGAGGAAAGAAAATGATGTGGCTATATTGAAGCAACATCTCAAGACATGAGTCAGGAAGTTAAAGCTTGGTCCCAAATGGACAATGACCCGAAGCATACTTCCAAAGTTGTGACAAAATGGCTTAAGGACAACAAAGTCAAGGTATTGGAGTGGCCATCACAAAGCCCTGACCTCAATCCTATAGAACATTTGTGGGCTGAATTGAAAAAGCGTGTGCGAGCAAGGAGGCCTACAAGCCTGACTTGGTTACACCAGCTCAGTCAAGAGGAATGGGCCAAAATTCACCCAACTTATGTTGGGAAGCTTGTGGAAGGCTACCTGAAAAGTTTGACCCAAGTTAAACAATTTAAAGGCAATGCTACCAAATTGAGTGTATGTAAACTTCTGACCCACAGGGAATGTGATGAAAGAAATAAAAGCTGAAAGAAATCCTTCTCTCTACTATTATTCTGACATTTCACATTCTTAAAATAAAGTGGTGATCCTAACTGACCTAAGACAGGGAATTTTGACTAGGATTAAATGTCAGGAATTGTGAAAAACTGAGTTTAAATGTATTTGGCTAAGGTGTATGTAAACTTCAGACTTCAACTGTATGTAGTTTTATAACACTCTGTATAACCCTGTTAACACTGGTTTTAAATGTGGCGTTTGCCTCATGTCCCTTTCTGTTGGTCTCTTTCTTTCTATGTTTCTCCCTCTCATTCTCCCCCTCTCTGTGCCGTGGTGTCTCAGGTAGTGGCATCACTCTGGAGGGGGCAGTGCCGTCAGAGCAGGACAGCCAACCCAAGCCTGCCAAGAGAGCACGCACCTCCTTCACTGCTGAGCAGCTGCAGGTTAGTCACAGAGAGGCCCCCTCATGTCCCTGTCTCCTCATTTTTCTTTCTAATAGTAAGTCAATAGTGAATGATCATGACTTCACAAAGTGATTTCACTGTCTTATTAACTTTCTAATGGTCGTTGTTGGTTACATTGTCAGATGTGGTTTGGTGTCTCATTCATTCCAATGGGCTCCCTGTCGTATATCTCTGCAGTAATATGAAAAATGGAAGCTGATACGGAACAATTAGCTAATGTAGAATAAAAATAACAGCGACGGAGGTCATACATTTGTAAAACTCTGTTATAATTCCCAGGTGATGCAGACTCAGTTTGCGCAGGACAACAACCCCGATGCACAGACCCTGCAGAAACTGGCAGACATGACTGGTCTAAGCAGGAGAGTCATACAGGTAGCGATTGCACTGTAAAGCAACTGTGACTTGCTTTGGATAACAGCGTATGCTAGGTGGCATCGTTAGTGCATGAATAATGGTCCTAAAACATTGAGAATATAGCTGCAGACACATCACGGCTGGTAACATTGCATTTTCATAGGTTTGGTTTCAAAACTGCAGAGCAAGACACAAAAAGCATACCCCGCAGCACAGCGGACCCTCACAAGGCCACCCCCAGTCCCGGATGCACCCCTCGCTGCCTGACGACCTGCATTACTCCCCCTTTGGAAGTTCTGAGAGGGCGCGCATGGTGGCCCTGCACGGATACATCGACAGTGAGTGTTACATAGGTTAGTCTGTCTACTACATCATCCCAAAGCCCTCATCTTCCGGCTGTCTTTTCAGTCCTTTCATCCTTACGTCTCCTCTGTTAGAAAAGGAAATGGTCATGATGAAGACATAATGAGAGATACAGAGGAGGGATCTGGGCAGCCGAATAACCCTTTTGGAACCCTTTTTTCTAAGACTTTAACTATTGACCGTGTTTCCCTGTGTCAATAGTTAAAGTCCAAGTTTTCTGTTTATTTGCCATTTGTAATGAACTCATTGGAAATCTCACTCGAGCGCTAACAATAATACAAATACTGTGCTTAAGTATGTCCCTCTACTGCTCCTCCATCTTGATATTTTAAATGTGTCCCTCTACTGCTCCTCCATCTTGATATTTTAAATGTGTCCCTCTACTGCTCCTCCATCTTGATATTTTAAGTGTGTCCCTCTACTGCTCCTCCATCTTGATATTTTAAGTGTGTCCCTCTACTGCTCCTCCATCTTGATATTTTAAGTATGTCCCTCTACTGCTCCTCCATCTTGATATTTTAAGTGTGTCCCTCTACTGCTCCTCCATCTTGATATTTTAAATGTGTCCCTCTACTGCTCCTCCATCTTGATATTTTAAGTGTGTCCCTCTACTGCTCCTCCATCTTGATATTTTAAGTGTGTCCCTCTACTGCTCCTCCATCTTGATATTTTAAGTGTGTCCCTCTACTGCTCCTCCATCTTGATATTTTAAGTGTGTCCCTCTACTGCTCCTCCATCTTGATATTTTAAGTGTGTCCCTCTACTGCTCCTCCATCTTGATATTTTAAATGTGTCCCTCTACTGCTCCTCCATCTTGATATTTTAAATGTGTCCCTCTACTGCTCCTCCATCTTGATATTTTAAATGTGTCCCTCTACTGCTCCTCCATCTTGATATTTTAAGTATGTCCTCTACTGCTCCTCCATCTTGATATTTTAAGTGTGTCCCTCTACTGCTCCTCCATCTTGATATTTTAAATGTGTCCCTCTACTGCTCCTCCATCTTGATATTTTAAATGTGTCCCTCTACTGCTCCTCCATCTTGATATTTTAAGTGTGTCCCTCTACTGCTCCTCCATCTTGATATTTTAAGTGTGTCCCTCTACTGCTCCTCCATCTTGATATTTTAAGTGTGTCCCTCTACTGCTCCTCCATCTTGATATTTTAAGTATGTCCCTCTACTGCTCCTCCATCTTGATATTTTACTTATATCCCTCTCTTCTTTTCCACTAGGCCACCCATTCTCTGTCCTAGCAACACAGAGCCTGAATCCCCATCAAGCAATGTCGCTGTCCCAGCTACCCCTCAGCCGCTAACTAACGGATGCTGCCGCCATCACCCCTGACCTCCCATCAGCAACCTCCGTTTGCCGACTCGACCCCAGAGGTCAAACATGAAGACTTACGGAGAGGATCAAGATTCAAGATGCCTGAGAGACCGAGGCAGAGAGCGACCGAGGCAGAGAGCGACCGAGGCAGAGAGCGACCGAGGCAGAGAGAGACCGAGGCAGAGAGAGACCGAGGCAGAGAGACAGACAGAGAGAGAGAGAGAGAACTATTTTTCTATGAACAGGATCATGAAAATATATATTCCACCTATTGTTGTCATGGAGGACATGAGCCCTTCCTTTTCCTAACTGGGACTTATTCACTGTCAAGATACATTCAACTCGACTATGAGCTCTCTGTGCGTGCAGAAATGGACTGAAAAGGTCTCTTCTCTCCATCCTCTGAAGGAAGTGATGGGACCAGACTAACAGGAATACACCCTCATGTGTGGTCAGATTTACTCATGAGGAGAGAAAAACGGCAAGGGACACTGAGGTAAGAAACCTCCCCTTTCATTCTGTGATGATACCATGAAGGAATGCAAAATAACTGACAGTTTTAGGTGTGGAATCTGCTACGAACTAAAAACGAATATGAATTTTTAAATCACAGTTGTTAGTATTGATGTTGTATGAAATCATCAGGTAATCAGCTGTTCGTTAAAGGGAAATGTTTAAATAAAAATGAAACTTCATATTCATCTTCTCCAGCACCATCCCAACCTCAATATACAGTTGAAGTCTGAAGTTTACAAACTTAGGTTGGAGTCATTAAAACTTGTTTTTCAACCACTCCACAAATGTCTTCTTAACAAACTATATCCAACAATTGTTTACGGACAGATTATTTAACTTATAATTCACTGTATCACAATTCCAGTGGGTCAGAAGGTTACATACACTAAGTTGACTGTGCCTTTAAACAACTTGAAAAATTCCAGAAAATGTCATAGCTTTAGAAGCTTCTGTTAGGCTAATTGACATCATTTGAATCAATTGGAGGTGTACCTGTGGATGTATTTCAAGGTCTACCTTCAAATTCAGTGCCTCTTTGCTTGACATCATGGGAATATCAAAAGAAATCAGCCAAGACCTCAGAAAAATAATTGTAGACCTCCACAAGTCTGGTTCATCCTTGAGAGCAATTTCCAAACGCCTGAAGGTACCATGTTCATCTGTACAAACAATAGTACGCAATTATATGTTTGGAGGAAAAATGGGGAGGCTTGCAAGCCGAAGAACACCATCCCAACCGTGAAGCACGGGGGTGGCAGCATCAAGTTGTGGGGGTGCTTTGCTGCAGGAGGGATTGGTGCACTTCACAAAATAGATGGCCTCATGAGGAAAAACAATTATGTGGATATATTGAAGCAACATCTCAAGACATCAGTCAGGAAAGTTAAAGCTTGGTCGCAAATGGGTCTTCCAAATGGGCAATGACCCCAGGCATACTTCCAAAGTTGTGACAAAATGGCTTAAGGACAGCAAAGTCAAGGTATTGGATCGGCCATCACACAGCCCTGACCTCAATCCTATAGAAAATTTGTGGAAAAGCGTGTGCGAGCAAGGCTGACTCGGTTACACCAGCTCTGTCAGGAGGAATGGGCCAAAATTCACCCAACTTATTGTGGCAGGCTTGTGGAAGGCTACCTGAAACGTTTGACCCAAGTTAAACAATTTAAAGGCAATGCTACCAAATACTAATTGAGTGTATGTAAACTTCTGACTCACTGGGAATGTGATGAAAGAAATAAAAGCTGAAAGAAATCATTCTCTCTACTATTATTCTGACATTTCACATTCTTAATATAAAGTGGTGATCCTAACTGACCTAGAACAGGGAATTTTGACTAGGATTAAATGTCAGGAATTGTGAAAAACTGAGTTTAAATGTATTTGGCTAAGGTGTATGTAAACTTCCGACTTCAACTGTATGTGAAAATTGCGCGTTTCTATGTTTTGTAATAAAAAATTAGGAATGTAGAGGAAATGTTTCCAATGACATCATCAACCAATTAGTAGACGATTAGTGAGCAATGCCTACTCATAATTGGTTAAAATTAGACGATGCACAGTGAAGATGTCATTGGTATCACTTATTTTACTCTCTTTTTTTTTTTTTTTACAACAAAACATAGAAATGTGCAATTTTATCATGTGCTGGAGATGATGGAATATACATTTTAAATGTCCCTTTAATACATTGTCATCAGCAGCCTTCTGTAAAGGATATGAGCCTCAGATGAGGATAGATTGTGTGCCTTATCTTCTACATGATGAGAAAACCGTCATTTGGTTGTTTTGAATTATCAATCATTTTCAGGCAGCTGAGGTAAAACACTCAAATTCACAGAGAGAAATTTTTTTTTTATTAGGATGATTTTTTATTACACCTTTTTTTGGAAAGGTGTAACTTTCAATCTGTACTGGTGAAAATATTAAAACATGATTTATTTGGTGTGATTTGAATTTCCAATACTCTTGTGCAAAAACACATGACAATCTATTGTTATGGACATTTCAATAATTTGAAGCTCCAAATTGTAGTTGTCTAAAATCATGATTTATTACTGTAACACCCGTGTGAGACTTTTGAAATTGACAAAACTCTTTTAAATGTTGAACAATCACATTGTGTATGAGAGAGGTAGATCTGCAATGTATAAACAGATACGTCTTCCCCCAGTGGTTAAGGACTGAAAGACCGATACATGTCACATTACATGTTTAAACCGCTGTTTTGTCAGCAATTTAGTGTTTATGTCTGTGCAGGATCCATGTCCGTCAGCTTTTATCTTCTACAGTGGTCCAGCCTGTGTGCTTCACTTCTATGGTTTGAAATGGAGATGTGGTACAATGACAGTTAGCGGACTGGGGATATGATATGTATATAGACGTCTGTGGCTGGCCAGCCTGACTGGCAGGGTAGAGGGAGGTTGTGTGAAACTGTAACTTTGTGTCTTGGCTGTGGAGTGGAGTCAGTGAGGAATAGGATCCTGTGTTTACGAAGGGACTAAGGGAGACAAGACTTCAATGTTCTTGTATTTATTGAGACAATAGTCTGTAAGCACTTTTTTTCTCAGAAAATGTCAAAATAGTATTGTTTTATTAAAAATGAAACAGGTTTATTTGATTGACTGTGTTTTGTGTACTAAATGCAATAAAATTGACTTTAAAATGCGAAATTTGTATTTTTTTACAAATAATTTCAGTTGGACCACAACAATTTGATGCAAGAAGCACTTTAACCTCCTTATCCCAAACAATCAATAAAGGACACACACACGCAGAGGTGCCAATTTAAAAATAGATCTTGAAATATGAAATCCGTGGTCAAGGTTAAGTGATCCTGCTGGATAACCGTGTCTGAACATGTTACGCTATATGCATCATTCATTGTAAATTTGTATAGGCCTCGGAGTTATTCTGGTGTGTTTGGATTTTCCTTAAACCTGGGTTTGCCTGGTTGTGTGCGTGCGGGTGTGCCCGGCGCGGGGTAGGAAGCAATCACAGGCCGATGGCTGTGCTAGTAAGCGCTTCATGGGTCAGTGTGTGCAGTAATAACTACTCTCCTCTCTTTCTCCACGGCTCTGCTGCTGATTCCTCCCGCGAGCCCAGCGGAGCGCCATCACAGACAGGAAGTCACTGTCAGGCTGCATCATGAGATTGATCCCCTACTCTGGGTTCTGTTTCAAAGGGCAGCTCTCGCTGAGGCAGACATAACGTCTCACTCAGAATAAGCTTGTCTGTCTGTACAAAAACACACACAAATGTAAAACCCTCAAAATCGAACATGCATAAAACTACAGAAATATGCCCCCCCAAAAAACAGCATTATAGTAGAAAATACAATTATCGGAGCCAAAGCCTTATATTGAGATTTCTTTGCAATATTTCTATAGTTGAATGTATGTTCGATTGAGGGTTTTACATTGGTGTGTTTTTGTACAGACAGACAAGATATATCTCAATATAAGACTACAACTGGAACAAAGCCTATAGCAACTGCATATATTGCACGTATAACAGGAAGTGATCTCGTGTTGATTTGCATCCATTAGGCTGCTACCTGCAGAGTCTTTCAGGACACTTGAGAGAACAATCTGACACTGATTACACAGGCAGCACCAAGCACCATGCAGAGAATTAAGGACAAACATTACACGTAAACAAATGGCTTTACACGTTAGAAATCCAAAATTGTTTTTTTCCTCATTCTGCATGAACATGTTTGAAGCATTAGCATCTTTTTCGATCTAGACTTCATAACATTATATTTCAGTATAGGCTGGCTACATTGCATGCGTTTCGCTGTGTTTTTGTGCATCTGAAATAAACCTACCGATGTTTTTATGCATCTGTTAAAATCATATATATTTATAACAACGAAAATGTGTAATATTCCATATTTCACAAAATATGATTCACAGGTAGCTTATACAGTTAAACATTCCATAGATTAGCTGCCTTTATATCAGTAGCTGCTCAGGCCCCTCAACTCAATGTCCAGTTCTGAAATTCAGCCTTAGTTGTCAGGTGAATGTCCAACGATCTCATCCCAGCTCTTCCGACAAGTGGACACAATCCACTCCCGTTCATAGTCATCTGCAGGAAAATAGATTTTCAGAATAATCAAGTAAGACCACGAAGGTCAGAATAAAGCAACAACCTTTTAAAACACGTTTTAAACACACAATTATTCTAACTGAAAGGGTATAAAGAAATAACTTATTCTAATAGTTCATTAAATAAAATTGTAATCTTAAAATGTGATCGAGGAAGACGAAAAAAGGACACTGGACTGGATGCATATAATTATATCAGAGCTTTTGAAATGGACACATTCAACTCAATAACGATTTACATCTCAGTGAAAAATCAGGGTAACAATTAGGAGAAAATAACTTAGTGGTACTTCAACCACCAATAAATCACCAAAAAAATGAACGACAATTTTAACAAGGATGACTCGACTACCAAAACTGCGGATAATATAGTGTTTTTCATAGTTAAAACTGAAATTACTTGATAATTGCAGAGCAAGAGGTAGCATCTCTGCTGGGACTGAATCGGAGCGTCGCAGCTGCACACACTTGAGAGCTCATCTGGGGGAACAGTGTGCGCTGGGCCCATTGTTGGGCACAGGTCTGAAGCTCTAGCCTGATTGTTTGTAATTGCCTGCGATAGCCCCAGCCACTCCAAGTCGCCTCTCTCGCCACTCTACCTGGCGCGCGCGTTCAGAAATAGAAATCACAGTTGCGAACCGGCCACGGTCTGCTCCATGCACCACGGTAACTGCATGCGGGAAACAGCCTATCCACCCTTTTTGTCGCGTTGTGTTGCCTCCCCCTTCTCAACAAACGGAGGTCAGCGTCAAGAAGGTCATTTCAGCACTATTTTAAACCAATTAATACCACTGCACCGGTTTCTGCCTGTTGCGAGGTCTTAGAACTGCAATTAGGCCTTCCGTTTCTCCGAGCGCGTATGGTAATGAGATAGAATTCACACATTTTCATATGCTGTAATTTGCCCTGGATTGTGATCGTTCACAGAGTGTTTAAAAGTCACTCCTACTTTAATACAATTCTATTTGAGGGCACAGGTGGCCACCATGGTTCGGAAGCAATCTGAAATAAAATGTCAATTGTGAACACTTAACATACACTTCATGTGTTTTTAAATTGTTACTGTGGACGTTTTATAGAAAGCCTTCTATAATGAGTGTTTAGGGGCGTTTAGGGACATTCATTTGGAATGTATTAATTATTGGAAACAAGAATTTAGCCTACACATTTTAGCAAAAAAAAAAAAATCCTAAATCTGTTCCAAAAAATATTATCCACAAGATAATTGTAGGATGCATGGTTGTATTGTTTGATTCACTTATCTACACATGACTGTCATGAAATAAAATATGATAAAAGTACAACAACAACAAAAATGATTGGGAACACTGTACACTAGCTGTAGGCTATATTGCCTGTTACTACATATAACTTGTGGAATAGACACCGGCTGTAATGCGCTTAACCAATCAGCATTCAGGATTAGATCCACCCTTTGTATAATGCATATCAATTAGCACATCATAAACATGACATTGTTGGTGAACCACTTTTCTCCTACTGACTATGCCTTTCCCTCTAGCCCCCCCATTTGCTGCTGGCCATTAACTGGATATCAACTAATTCCCCAAACTCTCTCACAAAAAAGCTCCAACTCACCCAGGAGCAGTGGTGTACATGGTGCGGTAGGGAAACGATAATGGCTCCTTGTTAAAACGTGTTTATCTTAATCCTTAAAATACACTCAAAGGGAAAAGTGTTTCCTGCCAACTAATGCAGAAGCAACACTTTAAAGTGTTAAATTAACTTAATGGCTGTCAGATCAACTTGACCAATAGACTTAACATTACTTAATGCTGCCAGTCGGTTACTTGGGCTAATACTGGAGTATGGTTGACATTGGAGTTGTCATGATTCTGGGGGAGTCTATTTGTTGAAATGTAAATAATTATTGATTAATGTACTGCATTGTCGAGCGACCTGGAGCATTTCGCTGTACGTGATGAATACATTTTGATTTGAATTTGATTTAGGATTGTAGAGGAGATGGTTTCAGGAAAGAACATAATGCGATATTACAGTAAACATGAACACGATGACCTGAACCCAGCGATATTACAGTAAACATGAAGACACTGACCTGAACCCAGTGATATTACAGTGAATATGAAGACACTGACCTGAACCCAGTGATATTACAGTAAACATGAACATGATGACCTGAACCCAGTGATATTACAGTAAATATGAAGACACTGACCTGAACCCAGTGATATTACAGTAAATATGAAGACACTGACCTGAACCCAGTGATATTACAGTAAATATGAAGACACTGACCTGAACCCAGTGATATTACAGTAAATATGAAGACACTGACCTGAACCCAGTGATATTACAGTAAATATGAAGACACTGACCTGATCCCAGTGATATTACAGTAAATATGAAGACACTGACCTGAACCCAGTGATATTACAGTGAATATGAAGACACTGACCTGAACCCAGTGATATTACAGTAAATATGAAGACACTGACCTGATCCAAGTGATATTACAGTAAATATGAAGACACTGACCTGAACCCAGTGATATTACAGTGAATATGAAGACACTGACCTGAACCCAGTGATATTACAGTAAATATGAAGACACTGACCTGTACCCAGTGATATTACAGTAAACATGAATACGATGAACTGAACCCAGTGCTATTACAGTAAAAATAACCATGATATCCTGAACCCAGTGATATTACAGTTAATATGAAGACACTGACCTGTACCCAGCAATAATACAGTAAATATGAAGTCACTGACCTGATCCCAGTGATATTACAGTAAATATGAAGACACTGACCTGAACCCAGTGATATTACAGTGAATATGAACATGATGACCTGAACCCAGTGATATTACAGTTAATATGAAGACACTGACCTGTACCCAGCAATAATACAGTAAATATGAAGTCACTGACCTGATCCCAGTGATATTACAGTAAATATGAAGACACTGACCTGAACCCAGTGATATTACAGTGAATATGAAGACACTGACCTGAACCCAGTGATATTACAGTAAATATGAAGACACTGACCTGTACCCAGTGATATTACAGTAAACATGAATACGATGAACTGAACCCAGTGCTATTACAGTAAAAATAACCATGATAACCTGAACCCAGTGATATTACAGTGAATATGAAGACACTGACCTGTACCCAGCAATAATACAGTAAATATGAAGACACTGGCCTGAACTCAGTGATATTACAGTAAATATGAAGACACTGACCTGTACCCAGTGATATTACAGTGAATAGGGGTGCCATTTTGGGAACACACCTCGACTCACAACCAAGTGGCAGTAGCTCAAACCAAGGCTGTTTTCCTTGGCAGAGGGATGTTTTGAATGTGAACCCTTACGACTTTCAAAAGAAGTTATTCCAGAAACAGGAAACTGCAACAAACAATGTGGCAATAGGGTTCCTGACCACTTGTAGGGCTGGTCCTGCTCGATGCCAGGGCGAACAACAGACAATTACAGACAGACAGATAAATACCAGTGGTGGAAAAAGTACCCAATTGTCATACTTAAGTAAAGATAGCTAAATAGAAAATTACTCAGGTAAAAAGGGTAGTCACCCAGTAAAATACTACTTGAGTAAAAGTTTTAAAATATTTGGTTTTAAATATACTTACGTATCAAAAGTAAATGTAAAATTGCTAAAACATACTTAAGTATTGAAAGTAAAAGTAAAATTATAAATCATTTCAAATGCTCTATATTAAACAAACCAGACAGTACCATTTTATTTTTTCTATTTATGGATAGCCAGGGGCACACTCCAACACACAATTTATAAACAAAGCATTTGTGTTTAATGAGATCAGAGGCAATTGCGATGACCAGGGATGTTCTCTTGATAAGTGTGTGAATTGGACCATTTTCCTGCTAGCCATGCAAAATGTAACGAGGACTTTTGGGTGTCAGGGAAAATGTATGGATTAAAAAGTACATGATTTTCTTTAGGGATGTAGAAAAAGTTGTCAAAAATATAAATAGTAAAGTAAAGTACAGATACCCCCCAAAACTACTTAAGTAGTACTTTAAAGTATTTTTACTTAAGTACTTTACATTACAGATAGTTAGTTTTGTGCTGATAAGACTGCAGAGATGTAGTGTGTATCAGCTCAATCTGTTCCTGTATTCCACTATTGACTCTGTTCAGTTTGTAGCGTATATTGTGTGATGGATGATGCACTCTATGTATCTCTGGAATTAAAAAGCTGATCCATAAGAGCTCTTGTATAGCTGGAGAAATTCAAGCATGTCAGTTGATCAGGCAGCAGTGGGCTCCATGTGGCGTTGGTTGGCAGGAAGGTGGTGGAAGTAAGACACACCTTACTTCCACCCGCGCCACGACTCCACTCCCCCGACTGGACCGACCTCAGAGGGGTTGGGTCTAGTCCAGATGACCCGTTTCACCTCATCTTTCCTCAGCTGGGCTGCTGCTGTGAAGACTCAGAGATTCTTCCTCAGGGCTTCTTCCTTCCATCTGCTTTTGTGCTTCTTTTCATGTCTTGGCCCAAAGCCTGGGCACTTCCCTGACCCTTCCTGCATGGCCCAACATCGCTCTGGTCTGACGGCCCTGCTCCGCTCCCCCTTCCCCCCGCACACATCCCTTCTTCTGTCCTCTTCCACAGCGGTGACTGCACTCTTTCCTCTCCTCTTCAAAACACATGGTCCCCACAGGGAGAGCAGTTCCTCTCAATGTCCAGTTAGTGCCGGGGCCCTCTGCTCTTCTCCTTCCTGGATGGAAGCCATTGGCATTAAATTCTGTCTTCACACCCATTTTGACAGACATACCTTCAACCTCTCAGAGATTATTAACACAGATCCAGAGGACACAGTGTTCCTCGTCACGTCATGTGACGAGGCCCAATGATCCTTCTTGTGCGTGCGGTTCCTCACACACACTGGCTGTCTATTGAAAGCTTATATGCATATTTCATTTTAAATTCTTCACTATATTAGTTCCTAGGTAAGGGCTAACAGAAATGGAGCATCGAGATAATGGATCTGAGGGGTATATTAAAGCATTAAATATACGGCCAATATGGTAAATATACCACGGTTAAGTGCTGTTATTAGGATTTCGACAAACCCCTGAGGTGCCTTATTGCTATTATAAACTGGTTACCAACATAATTAGAACAGTAAAAATACATGTTTTGTCATACCCGTGGTATTCTTTCAGACAATCAGCATTCAGGGCTCAAACCACCCAGTTTATAATGATGGTTTTGAATGGCTGACATTTCATCCCTGATAGTAGCTGTAATAGCCAAGACCGTCTACGGTATACTGCTAAATAAATCAAAGATTTCCTGTAGAAAAATGCCCTACCAATACGCAGTACAAACAGCAGACACCAAATGAATCTGAATCCAATGATTGGAACAACTGTATTTTATAGCTCCTCCTCTTTTCTCCTTCAACACTATCTTCTTTCCCTCCGTTTCATTGGTCAATACCAGAACTGTTATGAAGGAACAAATCTGAACATATTTCTTATTGCACATGTTCAGGACATCTGTTCAGGATATGCATCTCTTTGTCTGTTTTTGTCTGTCTGTTGTCTATATACATGAATTAGATTTGCATGCTCCGGATCAAGCAGTGATTAATATGAGGACACTCATCTGTATCATGTTGCATACTCTAGACAGGGTTTACCAAACTATAGTCTGGCTAGTACATCATACACCACTGCCTGTCTGTCATGGTCTGGCTGGAACTACTAGTACATCCTAAACCATTGCCTGCCTGTCATAGTCTGGCTGGAACCACTAGTACATCCTAAACCACTGCCTGTCTGTCATAGTCTGGCTGGGACCACTAGTACATCCTAAACCACTGCCTGTCTGTCATGGTCTGGCTGGAACCACTAGTACATCCTAAACCACTGCCTGTCTGTCATAGTCTGGCTGGAACTACTAGTACATCCTAAACCACTGCCTGTCTGTCATGGTCTGGCTGGAACTACTAGTACATCCTAAACCACTGCCTGTCTGTCATGGTCTGGCTGGAACCACTAGTACATCCTAAACCACTGCCTGTCTGTCATAGTCTGGCTGGAACTACTAGTACATCCTAAACCACTGCCTGTCTGTCATGGTCTGGCTGGGACCTCTAGTAAATCTGGGACCAATAGTACATCCTAAACCACTGCCTGTCTGTCATGGTCTGGCTGGAACTACTAGTACATCCTAAACCACTGCCTGTCTGTCATGGTCTGGCTGGAACTACTAGTACATCCTAAACCACTGCCTGTCTGTCATGGTCTGGCTGGAACTACTAGTACATCCTAAACCACTGCCTGTCTGTCATGGTCTGGCTGGAACTACTAGTACATCCTAAACCACTGCCTGTCTGTCATGGTCTGGCTGGAACCACTAGTACATCCTAAACCACTGCCTGTCTGTCATAGTCTGGCTGGAACTACTAGTACATCCTAAACCACTGCCTGTCTGTCATGGTCTGGCTGGAACCACTAGTACATCCTAAACCACTGCCTGTCTGTCATAGTCTGGCTGGAACTACTAGTACATCCTAAACCACTGCCTGTCTGTCATGGTCTGGCTGGAACTACTAGTACATCCTAAACCACTGCCTGTCTGTCATGGTCTGGCTGGAACTACTAGTACATCCTAAACCACTGCCTGTCTGTCATGATCTGGCTGGAACCACTAGTACATCCTAAACCACTGCCTGTCTGTCATGGTCTGGCTGGAACCACTAGTACATCCTAAACCACTGCCTGTCTGTCATGGTCTGGCTGGAACCACTAGTACATTCTAAACCACTGCCTGTCTGTCATAGTCTGGCTGGAACCACTAGTACATCCTAAACCACTGCCTGCCTGTCATGGTCTGGCTGGGACCTCTAGTAAATCTGGGACCAATAGTACATCCTAAACCACTGCTTGCCTTTCATGGTCTGGCTGGGACCACTAGTACATCCTAAACCACTGCCTGTCTGTCATGGTCTGGCTGGAACCACTAGTACATCCTAAACCACTGCCTGTCTGTCATGGTCTGGCTGGAACCACTAGTACATCCTAAACCACTGCCTGTCTGTCATGGTCTGGCTGGAACCACTAGTACATCCTAAACCACTGCCTGCCTGTCATGGTCTGGCTGGAACCACTAGTACATCCTAAACCACTGCCTGTCTGTCATAGTCTGGCTGGAACTACTAGTACATCCTAAACCACTGCCTGTCTGTCATGGTCTGGCTGGAACTACTAGTACATCCTAAACCACTGCCTGTCTGTCATAGTCTGGCTGGAACCACTAGTACATCCTAAACCACTGCCTGTCTGTCATGGTCTGGCTGGAACTACTAGTACATCCTAAACCACTGCCTGTCTGTCATGGTCTGGCTGGAACCACTAGTACATCCTAAACCACTGCCTGTCTGTCATAGTCTGGCTGGAACTACTAGTACATCCTAAACCACTGCCTGTCTGTCATGGTCTGGCTGGAACTACTAGTACATCCTAAACCACTGCCTGTCTGTCATGGTCTGGCTGGAACCACTAGTACATCCTAAACCACTGCCTGTCTGTCATAGTCTGGCTGGAACTACTAGTACATCCTAAACCACTGCCTGCCTGTCATGGTCTGGCTGGGACCTCTAGTAAATCTGGGACCAATAGTACATCCTAAACCACTGCCTGTCTGTCATGGTCTGGCTGGAACTACTAGTACATCCTAAACCACTGCCTGTCTGTCATGGTCTGGCTGGAACTACTAGTACATCCTAAACCACTGCCTGTCTGTCATGGTCTGGCTGGAACCACTAGTACATCCTAAACCACTGCCTGTCTGTCATAGTCTGGCTGGAACTACTAGTACATCCTAAACCACTGCCTGTCTGTCATGGTCTGGCTGGAACCATGGAACCACTAGTACATCCTAAACCACTGCCTGTCTGTCATGGTCTGGCTGGAACCACTAGTACATCCTAAACCACTGCCTGTCTGTCATAGTCTGGCTGGAACTACTAGTACATCCTAAACCACTGCCTGTCTGTCATGGTCTGGCTGGAACTACTAGTACATCCTAAACCACTGCCTGTCTGTCATGGTCTGGCTGGAACTACTAGTACATCCTAAACCACTGCCTGTCTGTCATGATCTGGCTGGAACCACTAGTACATCCTAAACCACTGCCTGTCTGTCACTGGCTGGAACCACTAGTACATCCTAAACCACTGCCTGTCTGTCATGGTCTGGCTGGAACCACTAGTACATTCTAAACCACTGCCTGTCTGTCATAGTCTGGCTGGAACCACTAGTACATCCTAAACCACTGCCTGCCTGTCATGGTCTGGCTGGGACCTCTAGTAAATCTGGGACCAATAGTACATCCTAAACCACTGCTTGCCTTTCATGGTCTGGCTGGGACCACTAGTACATCCTAAACCACTGCCTGTCTGTCATGGTCTGGCTGGAACCACTAGTACATCCTAAACCACTGCCTGTCTGTCATGGTCTGGCTGGAACCACTAGTACATTCTAAACCACTGCCTGTCTGTCATAGTCTGGCTGGAACCACTAGTACATCCTAAACCACTGCCTGCCTGTCATGGTCTGGCTGGAACCACTAGTACATCCTAAACCACTGCCTGTCTGTCATAGTCTGGCTGGGTACATCCTAAACCACTGCCTGTCTGTCATGATCTGGCTGGAACCACTAGTACATCCTAAACCACTGCCTGTCTGTCATAGTCTGGCTGGAACTACTAGTACATCCTAAACCACTGCCTGTCTGTCATGGTCTGGCTGGAACCACTAGTACATCCTAAACCACTGCCTGTCTGTCATGGTCTGGCTGGAACCACTAGTACATCCTAAACCACTGCCTGTCTGTCATGATCTGGCTGGAACCACTAGTACATCCTAAACCACTGCCTGTCTGTCATGGTCTGGCTGGAACCACTAGTACATCCTAAACCACTGCCTGTCTGTCATAGTCTGGCTGGAACCACTAGTACATCCTAAACCACTGCCTGCCTGTCATGGTCTGGCTGGGACCTCTAGTAAATCTGGGACCAATAGTACATCCTAAACCACTGCTTGCCTTTCATGGTCTGGCTGGGACCACTAGTACATCCTAAACCACTGCCTGTCTGTCATGGTCTGGCTGGAACCACTAGTACATCCTAAACCACTGCCTGTCTGTCATGGTCTGGCTGGAACCACTAGTACATTCTAAACCACTGCCTGTCTGTCATAGTCTGGCTGGAACCACTAGTACATCCTAAACCACTGCCTGCCTGTCATGGTCTGGCTGGGACCTCTAGTAAATCTGGGACCAATAGTACATCCTAAACCACTTTCATGGTCTGGCTGGGACCACTAGTACATCCTAAACCACTGCCTGCCTGTCATGGTCTGGCTGGAACCATCCTAAATCACTGCCTGCCTGTCATGGTCTGGCTGGAACCTCTAGTAAAATGGGACCACTAGTACATCCTAAACCACTGCCTGCCTGTCATGGTCTGGCTGGAACCCCTAGTACATCCTAAACCACTGCCTGCCTGTCATGGTCTGGCTGGGACCACTAGTACATCCTAAACCACTGCCTGTCTGTCATGGTCTGGCTGGAACTACTAGTACATCCTAAACCACTGCCTGCCTGTCATGGTCTGGCTGGGACCACTAGTACATCCTAAACCACTGCCTGCCTGTCATGGTCTGGCTGGGACCACTAGTACATCCTAAACCACTGCCTGTCTGTCATGATCTGGCTGGAACCACTAGTACATCCTAAACCACTGCCTGTCTGTCATGGTCTGGCTGGAACCACTAGTACATCCTAAACCACTGCCTGTCTGTCATGGTCTGGCTGGAACCACTAGTACATTCTAAACCACTGCCTGTTTGTCATAGTCTGGCTGGAACCACTAGTACATCCTAAACCACTGCCTGCCTGTCATGGTCTGGCTGGGACCTCTAGTAAATCTGGGACCAATAGTACATCCTAAACCACTGCTTGCCTTTCATGGTCTGGCTGGGACCACTAGTACATCCTAAACCACTGCCTGTCTGTCATGGTCTGGCTGGAACCACTAGTACATCCTAAACCACTGCCTGTCTGTCATGGTCTGGCTGGAACCACTAGTACATTCTAAACCACTGCCTGTCTGTCATAGTCTGGCTGGAACCACTAGTACATCCTAAACCACTGCCTGCCTGTCATGGTCTGGCTGGAACCACTAGTACATCCTAAACCACTGCCTGTCTGTCATAGTCTGGCTGGAACTACTAGTACATCCTAAACCACTGCCTGTCTGTCATGGTCTGGCTGGAACTACTAGTACATCCTAAACCATTGCCTGCCTGTCATAGTCTGGCTGGAACCACTAGTACATCCTAAACCACTGCCTGTCTGTCATGGTCTGGCTGGAACTACTAGTACATCCTAAACCACTGCCTGTCTGTCATGGTCTGGCTGGAACCACTAGTACATCCTAAACCACTGCCTGTCTGTCATAGTCTGGCTGGAACTACTAGTACATCCTAAACCACTGCCTGTCTGTCATGGTCTGGCTGGAACTACTAGTACATCCTAAACCACTGCCTGTCTGTCATGGTCTGGCTGGAACCACTAGTACATCCTAAACCACTGCCTGTCTGTCATGGTCTGGCTGGAACCACTAGTACATCCTAAACCACTGCCTGTCTGTCATAGTCTGGCTGGGACCTCTAGTAAATCTGGGACCAATAGTACATCCTAAACCACTGCCTGTCTGTCATGGTCTGGCTGGAACTACTAGTACATCCTAAACCACTGCCTGTCTGTCATGGTCTGGCTGGAACTACTAGTACATCCTAAACCACTGCCTGTCTGTCATGGTCTGGCTGGAACTACTAGTACATCCTAAACCACTGCCTGTCTGTCATGGTCTGGCTGGAACTACTAGTACATCCTAAACCACTGCCTGTCTGTCATGGTCTGGCTGGAACCACTAGTACATCCTAAACCACTGCCTGTCTGTCATAGTCTGGCTGGAACCACTAGTACATCCTAAACCACTGCCTGTCTGTCATGGTCTGGCTGGAACCACTAGTACATCCTAAACCACTGCCTGTCTGTCATAGTCTGGCTGGAACTACTAGTACATCCTAAACCACTGCCTGTCTGTCATGGTCTGGCTGGAACTACTAGTACATCCTAAACCACTGCCTGTCTGTCATGGTCTGGCTGGAACTACTAGTACATCCTAAACCACTGCCTGTCTGTCATGATCTGGCTGGAACCACTAGTACATCCTAAACCACTGCCTGTCTGTCATGGTCTGGCTGGAACCACTAGTACATCCTAAACCACTGCCTGTCTGTCATGGTCTGGCTGGAACCACTAGTACATTCTAAACCACTGCCTGTCTGTCATAGTCTGGCTGGAACCACTAGTACATCCTAAACCACTGCCTGCCTGTCATGGTCTGGCTGGGACCTCTAGTAAATCTGGGACCAATAGTACATCCTAAACCACTGCTTGCCTTTCATGGTCTGGCTGGGACCACTAGTACATCCTAAACCACTGCCTGTCTGTCATGGTCTGGCTGGAACCACTAGTACATCCTAAACCACTGCCTGTCTGTCATGGTCTGGCTGGAACCACTAGTACATTCTAAACCACTGCCTGTCTGTCATAGTCTGGCTGGAACCACTAGTACATCCTAAACCACTGCCTGCCTGTCATGGTCTGGCTGGAACCACTAGTACATCCTAAACCACTGCCTGTCTGTCATAGTCTGGCTGGAACCACTAGTACATCCTAAACCACTGCCTGTCTGTCATGATCTGGCTGGAACCACTAGTACATCCTAAACCACTGCCTGTCTGTCATAGTCTGGCTGGAACTACTAGTACATCCTAAACCACTGCCTGTCTGTCATGGTCTGGCTGGAACCACTAGTACATCCTAAACCACTGCCTGTCTGTCATGGTCTGGCTGGAACCACTAGTACATCCTAAACCACTGCCTGTCTGTCATAGTCTGGCTGGAACCACTAGTACATCCTAAACCACTGCCTGCCTGTCATGGTCTGGCTGGGACCTCTAGTAAATCTGGGACCAATAGTACATCCTAAACCACTGCTTGCCTTTCATGGTCTGGCTGGGACCACTATTACATCCTAAACCACTGCCTGTCTGTCATGGTCTGGCTGGAACCACTAGTACATCCTAAACCACTGCCTGTCTGTCATGGTCTGGCTGGAACCACTAGTACATTCTAAACCACTGCCTGTCTGTCATAGTCTGGCTGGAACCACTAGTACATCCTAAACCACTGCCTGCCTGTCATGGTCTGGCTGGGACCTCTAGTAAATCTGGGACCAATAGTACATCCTAAACCACTGCTTGCCTTTCATGGTCTGGCTGGGACCACTAGTACATCCTAAACCACTGCCTGCCTGTCATGGTCTGGCTGGAACCGCTTGTACATCCTAAATCACTGCCTGCCTGTCATGGTCTGGCTGGAACCTCTAGTAAATATGGGACCACTAGTACATCCTAAACCACTGCCTGCCTGTCATGGTCTGGCTGGAACCCCTAGTACATCCTAAACCACTGCCTGCCTGTCATGGTCTGGCTGGGACCACTAGTACATCCTAAACCACTGCCTGTCTGTCATGGTCTGGCTGGAACTACTAGTACATCCTAAACCACTGCCTGCCTGTCATGGTCTGGCTGGGACCACTAGTACATCCTAAACCACTGCCTGCCTGTCATGGTCTGGCTGGGACCACTAGTACATCCTAAACCACTGCCTGCCTGTCATGGTCTGGCTGGGACCTCAGTACATCCTAAACCACTGCCTGCCTGTCATGGTCTGGCTGGGACCACTAGTACATCCTAAACCACTGCCTGCCTGTCATGGTCTGGCTGGGACCACTAGTACATCCTAAACCACTGCCTGTCTGTCATGATCTGGCTGGAACCACTAGTACATCCTAAACCACTGCCTGTCTGTCATGGTCTGGCTGGAACCACTAGTACATCCTAAACCACTGCCTGTCTGTCATGGTCTGGCTGGAACCACTAGTACATTCTAAACCACTGCCTGTCTGTCATAGTCTGGCTGGAACCACTAGTACATCCTAAACCACTGCCTGCCTGTCATGGTCTGGCTGGGACCTCTAGTAAATCTGGGACCAATAGTACATCCTAAACCACTGCTTGCCTTTCATGGTCTGGCTGGGACCACTAGTACATCCTAAACCACTGCCTGTCTGTCATGGTCTGGCTGGAACCACTAGTACATCCTAAACCACTGCCTGTCTGTCATGGTCTGGCTGGAACCACTAGTACATCCTAAACCACTGCCTGTCTGTCATGGTCTGGCTGGAACCACTAGTACATCCTAAACCACTGCCTGTCTGTCATGGTCTGGCTGGAACCACTAGTACATCCTAAACCACTGCCTGTCTGTCATAGTCTGGCTGGAACTACTAGTACATCCTAAACCACTGCCTGTCTGTCATGGTCTGGCTGGAACTACTAGTACATCCTAAACCATTGCCTGCCTGTCATAGTCTGGCTGGAACCACTAGTACATCCTAAACCACTGCCTGTCTGTCATGGTCTGGCTGGAACTACTAGTACATCCTAAACCACTGCCTGTCTGTCATGGTCTGGCTGGAACCACTAGTACATCCTAAACCACTGCCTGTCTGTCATAGTCTGGCTGGAACTACTAGTACATCCTAAACCACTGCCTGTCTGTCATGGTCTGGCTGGAACTACTAGTACATCCTAAACCACTGCCTGTCTGTCATGGTCTGGCTGGAACCACTAGTATATCCTAAACCACTGCCTGTCTGTCATAGTCTGGCTGGAACTACTAGTACATCCTAAACCACTGCCTGCCTGTCATGGTCTGGCTGGGACCTCTAGTAAATCTGGGACCAATAGTACATCCTAAACCACTGCCTGTCTGTCATGGTCTGGCTGGAACTACTAGTACATCCTAAACCACTGCCTGTCTGTCATGGTCTGGCTGGAACTACTAGTACATCCTAAACCACTGCCTGTCTGTCATGGTCTGGCTGGAACTACTAGTACATCCTAAACCACTGCCTGTCTGTCATGGTCTGGCTGGAACTACTAGTACATCCTAAACCACTGCCTGTCTGTCATGGTCTGGCTGGAACCACTAGTACATCCTAAACCACTGCCTGTCTGTCATAGTCTGGCTGGAACCACTAGTACATCCTAAACCACTGCCTGTCTGTCATGGTCTGGCTGGAACCACTAGTACATCCTAAACCACTGCCTGTCTGTCATAGTCTGGCTGGAACTACTAGTACATCCTAAACCACTGCCTGTCTGTCATGGTCTGGCTGGAACTACTAGTACATCCTAAACCACTGCCTGTCTGTCATGGTCTGGCTGGAACTACTAGTACATCCTAAACCACTGCCTGTCTGTCATGATCTGGCTGGAACCACTAGTACATCCTAAACCACTGCCTGTCTGTCATGGTCTGGCTGGAACCACTAGTACATCCTAAACCACTGCCTGTCTGTCATGGTCTGGCTGGAACCACTAGTACATTCTAAACCACTGCCTGTCTGTCATAGTCTGGCTGGAACCACTAGTACATCCTAAACCACTGCCTGCCTGTCATGGTCTGGCTGGGACCTCTAGTAAATCTGGGACCAATAGTACATCCTAAACCACTGCTTGCCTTTCATGGTCTGGCTGGGACCACTAGTACATCCTAAACCACTGCCTGTCTGTCATGGTCTGGCTGGAACCACTAGTACATCCTAAACCACTGCCTGTCTGTCATGGTCTGGCTGGAACCACTAGTACATTCTAAACCACTGCCTGTCTGTCATAGTCTGGCTGGAACCACTAGTACATCCTAAACCACTGCCTGCCTGTCATGGTCTGGCTGGAACCACTAGTACATCCTAAACCACTGCCTGTCTGTCATAGTCTGGCTGGAACCACTAGTACATCCTAAACCACTGCCTGTCTGTCATGATCTGGCTGGAACCACTAGTACATCCTAAACCACTGCCTGTCTGTCATAGTCTGGCTGGAACTACTAGTACATCCTAAACCACTGCCTGTCTGTCATGGTCTGGCTGGAACCACTAGTACATCCTAAACCACTGCCTGTCTGTCATGGTCTGGCTGGAACCACTAGTACATCCTAAACCACTGCCTGTCTGTCATAGTCTGGCTGGAACCACTAGTACATCCTAAACCACTGCCTGCCTGTCATGGTCTGGCTGGGACCTCTAGTAAATCTGGGACCAATAGTACATCCTAAACCACTGCTTGCCTTTCATGGTCTGGCTGGGACCACTATTACATCCTAAACCACTGCCTGTCTGTCATGGTCTGGCTGGAACCACTAGTACATCCTAAACCACTGCCTGTCTGTCATGGTCTGGCTGGAACCACTAGTACATTCTAAACCACTGCCTGTCTGTCATAGTCTGGCTGGAACCACTAGTACATCCTAAACCACTGCCTGCCTGTCATGGTCTGGCTGGGACCTCTAGTAAATCTGGGACCAATAGTACATCCTAAACCACTGCTTGCCTTTCATGGTCTGGCTGGGACCACTAGTACATCCTAAACCACTGCCTGCCTGTCATGGTCTGGCTGGAACCGCTTGTACATCCTAAATCACTGCCTGCCTGTCATGGTCTGGCTGGAACCTCTAGTAAATATGGGACCACTAGTACATCCTAAACCACTGCCTGCCTGTCATGGTCTGGCTGGAACCCCTAGTACATCCTAAACCACTGCCTGCCTGTCATGGTCTGGCTGGGACCACTAGTACATCCTAAACCACTGCCTGTCTGTCATGGTCTGGCTGGAACTACTAGTACATCCTAAACCACTGCCTGCCTGTCATGGTCTGGCTGGGACCACTAGTACATCCTAAACCACTGCCTGCCTGTCATGGTCTGGCTGGGACCACTAGTACATCCTAAACCACTGCCTGCCTGTCATGGTCTGGCTGGGACCTCGAGTACATCCTAAACCACTGCCTGCCTGTCATGGTCTGGCTGGAACCACTAGTACATCCTAAACCACTGCCTGTCTGTCATAGTCTGGCTGGAACCACTAGTACATCCTAAACCACTGCCTGCCTGTCATGGTCTGACTGGGACCTCTAGTAAATCTGGGACCACTAGTACAACCTAAACCATTGCCGGCATGTCATGGTCTGACTGGGACCTCTAGTAAGTCCTAAACCACTGAGTCAGTCAGTGATCATCCACATACACACACCTGTGTTTGTGGCAGGCTGATCAAAGGCAGTCATAAATATACACTTTCATATCATATTTAGCATTTTATGTGTGTATATAGTCTAAGCCTATACACTCACTGTTTCCAAATAATGCCGGCTTAGCTGCAACCTATGGCAAGAGATAGAATATAGTGTGGCTATTATTTCACAAGACAGACGATGACATCACAGCTGGGCTGTCTCCCATAGATATACTCCCATCCATCCCATTCACAGAGAGACGATTAGATCCATAACCGTTCGTAATCCATGACATTGTCTGGTGATGCAAAAACAAAAATATCTATCTCAAAACCTGACAGACCTCGTTGCCTTCAAATCAAAGATCCCACATCGAGCACTCAATGGGTGGAGAAAATGTGTTTAAAATTTTCCCTTTGAAAGCAAAACTAAAATGACTGCAGTGGAGAGGCATGCTTGGCTGAGAGGACTACAGATGATGAGTTATAGGCTGCCTCAGCAAAGTATCTGGCTGAAATAATCTTACATTAGAGAATATGGGTAATCCGTTTATAGTATTCTATCAGTTTTTAATATAAAATGTTTCCCAGGTGGCCAGAGCTTACTGATGAGATAATAATTGCCCTGAACATTAGAATAAAGCAGGGGTGCAACTTTCGCTGGGGACGAGGCACACCGTTGCCTCGTTTTGTACTACATTTTAAAATGGCATTTTTATTCCCCCCAGTTTTATCATTGGAATGTGATACAAAACAAGGAAGCTGTGTGCTTTAGGGCCATGTGGACGCTTCTAAGTGGTCGGGTAACCTGTTTGGGGTGTTTATCCAACTGGATTTAAAATGTATATATAAATAAATAAAGTTATGTCCCCCCACTTCTAAAACCTAATTTTAAAAAAAAATATTATTTTACCTTTATTTAACCAGGCAAGTCAGTTAAGAACAAATTCTTATTTTCAATGACAGCCTGGTGGGTTAACTGCCTGTTCAGGGGCAGAACGACAGATTTGTACCTTGTCAGCTCGGGGGTTTGACCTCGCAACCTTCCGGTTACTAGTCCAACGCTCTAACCACTAGGCTACCCTGCCGCCCCAAAATATGATAAGTTAAGATATAAGACAAAGTCAAACTCAGTACTGGAAAATTGGAGGTTACTGCGCATTCAAATGAGCCCGAGGTCAGAAATATATGTAATACAATACGCCTGGATCTGTTTTCACACTCAGTGTCAAAACCTTGAAATGAGCTCCAACAGTCTCTGCTCACCTGCGTTCCTCAGGAATTGATGCTCATAGTCAGTGATAACCCTGGTGTTGGGGTCGTAGAAGCCGTCCCCACAGTCATAGCAGCCATCTGGGATGACGCGCGGCGGGTCCAGGTCTGTCAGCTGAGACTCCCCTGCCAGGACAGATAGACAGAGAGTCAGTGACTGGTCAAGTCCTGAGACAAACAACAAAAAACAAGGTGACTGAATTTGACAAAACATACAGATTGTGGTAAAAACCATTGAGATAATATGTTCTATCCCATTGCTATGGTATTGAGACTGAATAGATTATTATCCTAATACTTTAGGATTTAGTCTGCTTGTAAAAAGGTAGATTTTCATTTAAAAAAGAAGTGCATGTTTTACCTGCAGGTTTGAGTCCATTGCACCTCTCAGTGTAGAACTGTCTGTCATAACCATCACAGAAGTCCCAGTCCTTCTCCTGGTACTCCAGCCCATCAGAGAAGGTATACTTTCCCTGTGGATGAAACACTGTAGTATTCTGCTACAAACTGTTGTTATTTAGTCATAAACTTGAAACTTGTATCTAATGGCAAATAAGGGTTATTAGGGGGAAAAAAACAGACAAACTTTTCACCACTTCAATTCTGTTTGGATTGGGGAATTACATTTCACCACAACATAGGCCTAAGTATGTCAATATGGTTGAATAGTCTTTAAATGTGCATCCTTTGTTGAGAGATCTATGTTCCATATCCTGTAGAGTTTTTACCATGAAACAAAGAGAGGTCTGAGCTGGATGGGAGTGAGGTGTGTTTGGTCATGGGCTTGCTAAACCTAGATCATGTCTAATGGACCGCAGTAATCATGATAATAATCGAACGAACTGGTTACTATTATGGCTGAGATACGCATGAATGAACGGTTGACCAAAAAGGAATGTCTTTCCTGTGTGGAACATGCAGAGAGCACATGTTGGAGGAGAGGTATGGAAACGGAATAACTGCGACAATGAATGTGAATGATTGCTAAAGGGGACCAGATGTAATGGCCACTATAACCAATGCGAAACACAAACACACACACACACACAGACCTACACAGGCATGAAGGTACACACACACACACAGACCTACACAGGCATGAAGGTGCACACACACACACACACACACACACACACACACACACACACACACACACACACACACACACACACACACACACACACACACACACACACACACACACACACACACAGGCATGAAGGTGCACACACACACACACAATCACAGAAAGTATGCTCCACACCTGTTTGGATATCCCTTTCTCCCAAGTTCCTTCATATTTGCTTCCATTTGGAAAATAGAGAACACCTTTTCCATGGAACATGCCATCCTTCATATCCCCAACATATCTTGTATCTGTTGGGAATTTATACTCTCCTTCTCCCTCCATCCTGAGGAACAGAGCAAAGGACATAGCTAATTCACCAATGGTGAGATGATAAGAACATTCGAATTCAACTTGTGCCAGAATTGGTGCAAGCTAGCGAGCTACCCACTACTGCTAAAGTAAGCTAGCTAACGTTATGTCACATTACACATTGACACATAGAAGTTTTGCAAACTGGCCTATGGCAATTTTTTAAAATTAATTTACCTGCCATTCTTGAAGGCTCCAGTGTAACTGCTACCTGTGAACTCCATATTTGCTATGAAGTTACAATGAAAAACAGAGGTTAGCTTAGCTGACAGCTGTCTGGTTTCTGCAGCAAGCAGGTTGTGTGCCGACGTCGCCATGGAAACGGGAAGCTCGTGCGGTGTCTCTTTTTTTCAAATTTCACCGCATGAAGTGTATTATGATAAAAGAAGCCTAGCATGTTGTCTCTTGTCTTAGAAAATAGTAAGTCTTGTAAACACAATACTTGAATCCAATGTTCCCTCTAAACTGCCGGGGCCTGCGCAGCTCCCCATGGACTGCAGCGCAGAAGAAAAACCAGCACAGAGAAGCACGAGATTGAATTTTATTAAACTTTCTTGAGTTTTCCCCATTAGTTAACACTATCAAGTCAACGTTTCCCTTTAATGTGGGAATTGTGATCGAATTAACGCAATATTAGACACTTTCAACGCAACATACCCGAAAGAAAACGAACTATGCAAGACGTAGTATACTATGCAAGACTTAGTATGCAAAACGAACTATATGCAAATAGACCATTGCCATATATGGATTTGTGCCGTTCACTTGGAACTGGACTGTTTTACAGCATGAGTGTCAGGATTATAATGGCTTGTTTTGAAATCAAAGCAAGAGTTGCATGTAGCCAGGTGTGTATATTTGTTCATATTCTTTGCTAGTTAGTGAGTTATTAGCCCAGTTAAAACTAATTTGTAGTCAGCAATGTGGGAGTGATTGCTTCCTACAAGAGCACAAACCTTGTACATTTCTAGACATATTTGAAAAGTGAGTCCATTAAGGAGCTTTTTTCTTTGTCTTAAAGGGACAATGTTGTATTTTGAGAAAGGATGAATACGCTAAGTAGCCAATAGGCAGAGGGTAGCATAATTTTGTCTGGTTCTCTGTAATAATGGTATGGGAATAATAATGAATTAAATTTTGTAAAGTAATTTCTTGCGTCAAAAAACACAACAACATTTTCAGTCACCTTTTCTGAAGGACAACTGCATTAACAGGTTAATGTCAAGCACTGCATGTTTTTTCAAAAGTCTCATGGAATGTAGGCCTACATTGAACACCACACATTGGCTGCTACCGTAGCTGAATGATAGAACCGCTATTTTTATATTAAAATGAAATGTAAAGCATTTTCTCCATTGTTTTTTTTTATAGTAGGCCACTCTGGTAGGCCTACCTACATTATGATCAAATAGCCACAGTAGCCTAATTGGCCACAGTTAAAACAATACATTAAAGTGTGTACAACCTCAGTGTTCACAGTAAATGTGCCGGAAGTTGCATAGAAATTTCACAAGGTTAAAGTTTGCGCTCAGCAGACCTGAAATGTGCTCAGTGCTTGTGACAATACAAATATTGGCGTACCACACGCCCACACAAAGTAGGGAGCTCTAGGGGTCTGCCTCCCATCTAGTTGTTGTTGTAAATTAATCATTTTGAAAGAAACCCTCCCATGTCCATAAAACGTTTAGAATTTCCACCTGTAGCAAGCCAAGTGTTTATGTTGTCCAATTGACATGGGTAGGTAGGTCAGACCATATCATTTTTGGTTAGGGTTAGGCTTAGCTAAAATGCTGTACTCCATCTAGCTTCAACTAAAAGCCATCAGTTCCCAGAAACCATCATTGTCACCACACCGGGCCTCCAGCCATACCAATTCAGGCTCGGGCCCTACCTTTTGGGGTGGGTCAACATTCTAACAGCCTAATAATAAATACATTTAATATATGCTATCTCAAAAAGTATTTGGTTGTGTTTATGAAGGTCTTAACATTAATACGAAATAAAATGTATTTCAAAGAACACAATAGGATTGTTTATATATAGTATATATACAGTGTACTATCCATAGTTATATACAGTATTTAGCTGGAATTTATACACTATCAAATTATACTTACTTTGTTATTGAGTGGCTGACGCATTAAATCTGTTCGTTTTTTTTAGGTTGGGAGGGGCACGAACTCCGATCTTGCAGGGGGTCCACAGAAACTGCAGTACACCACTGAATACAAATTGCTGTATTTCATGCAAAATCGAGCTGAAATGGCTCATGTTTTCTTTGTTTACATTTACATTACATTTAAGTCATTTAGCAGACGCTCTTATCCAGAGCGACTTACAAATTGGTGCATTCACCTTATGACATCCAGTGGAACAGCCACTTTACAATAGTGCATATAAATCTTTTAAGGGGGGGTGAGAAGGATTACTTATCCTATCCTAGGTATTCCTTAAAGAGGTGGGGTTTCAGGTGTCTCCGGAAGGTGGTGATTGACTCCGCTGTCCTGGCGTCGTGAGGGAGTTTGTTCCACCATTGGGGGGCCAGAGCAGCAAACAGTTTTGACTGGGCTGAGCGGGAAATGTACTTCCTCAGTGGTAGGGAGGCGAGCAGGCCAGAGGTGGATGAACGCAGTGCCCTTGTTTGGGTGTAGGGCCTGATCAGAGCCTGGAGGTACTGAGGTGCCGTTCCCCTCACAGCTCCGTAGGCAAGCACCATGGTCTTGTAGCGGATGCGAGCTTCAACTGGAAGCCAGTGGAGAGAGCGGAGGAGCGGGGTGACGTGAGAGAACTTGGGAAGGTTGAACACCAGACGGGCTGCGGCGTTCTGGATGAGTTGTAGGGGTTTAATGGCACAGGCAGGGAGCCCAGCCAACAGCGAGTTGCAGTAATCCAGACGGGAGATGACAAGTGCCTGGATTAGGACCTGCGCCGCTTCCTGTGTGAGGCAGGGTCGTACTCTGCGGATGTTGTAGAGCATGAACCTACAGGAACGGGCCACCACCTTGATGTTAGTTGAGAACGACAGGGTCGTTAAAACAGTGAGGATTTCTACAATCTTGTATGAAATGAAGTCATCTAATAAAACAAATGATAAGAGGTTTCTGTTTTGAAACCCATCCACCATTGTAAAATGAACACACCTCAATGCAGGGGTGTCCAACTCATTCCATGGAGGGCCTAGTGTCTGCTTGTTTTTGTTTTTTCCTTTCAATTAAGACCTAGACAACCAGGTGAGGGGAGTTCCTTACTAATTAGTGACATTAATTCATCAATCAAGTACAAGGGAGGAGAAATCCTGAAGACACCCATGAAATGAGTTTGACAAATGTACCTTAATGCATACTTTTACATGATATTATGTGAACTTAACACACACAAAATCTTCTATATGTATGAAAATTTTCCTTAAAGTATAATTACTAATGTTACTGCCCCCTCTACAACAAATACTGTACATACTTAATTAAATACATGTAATTTAAACAATTTATTTGAATACTGTAGAATTTCATTCATTCCTATGGAGGACTGCTCCTAGTGGTCAGAAAGGATAAACGTTTTTCCACCATTCATTGTTCCCATAGGGGATTTTAGGAACTCTTAAAATAAGGGCTGTGTTTCGTGTAGGCTTACACTGGCATGACGTTTCGATAACTGTGTAAATCTCTCTCAGACAAGGTGACTTTCATCAATATATTTGCCTGTATTTACCCCCCCCAAAAAAAATTAAACACTAGTTAACTGCTAATGTGGCTATCATACACAAATGCCATGATGCTCTGGATGAGACTGCCGAATCAAGGCAAAGGTAAGAATCTCTGGATTAACTATCTAATGTTAACTAAATTTAGTAATTCCTAAATTGGCTAAATTTACTTAAATTGACAATTCTGTGAACTGTCTTGGGCAAGTTTTAAATTGACACAATACCTGTAGGCAAATGAGTCAGATAAAGATGAGGTGCAGGAGTTTGCAGTGATTTGTAGTCTTGCATGATGTCTACTTTTATGCTAACTAGTATTTTCAAATCTGAGCATAAATAGAACAAAATACACACTGCTCAAAAAAATAAAGGGAACACTAAAGTAACACATCCATTTATTCTGAATGAATGAAATATTCGTATCAAATACTTTAGTTAGTATTAGTTGGATTTGAATGTGCTGACAACAAAATCATACAAAAATGATCAATGGAAATCAAATTTATCAACCCATGGAGGTCTGGATTTGGAGTCACACTCAAAATTAAAGTGGAAAACCACACTACAGGCTGATCCAGCTTTGATGTAATGTCCTTAAAACAATGAGGCTCAGTGTGTGTGGCCTCCACCTGCTTGTATGACCTCCCTACAACGCCTGGGCATGCTCCTGATGAGGTGGTGGATGGTCTCCTGAGGGATCTCCTCCCAGACCTGGATTTTATGCTAACTAGTATTTTCAAATCTGAGCATAAATAGAACAAAATACACACTGCTCAAAAAAATAAAGGGAACACTGTGTGTGTGGCCTCCACCTGCCTGTATGACCTCCCTACAATGCCTGGGCATGCTCCTGATGAGGTGGCGGATGGTCTCCTGAGGGATCTCCTCCCAGACCTGGACTAAAGCATCCGCCAACTCCTGGACAGTCTGTGGTGCAACGTGGCGTTGGTGGATGGAGCGAGACATGATGTCCCAGATGTGCTCAATTGGATTCAGGTCTGGGGAACGGGCGGGCCAGTCCATAGCATCAATGCCTTCCTCTTGCAGGAACTACTGACACACTCCAGCCACATGAGGTCTAGCATTGTCTTGCATTAGGAGGAACCCAGGGTCAACCACACCAGCATATGGTCTCACAAGGGGTCTGAGGATCTCATCTCGGTACCTAATGGCAGTCAGGCTACCTCTGGCAAGCACATGGAGGGCTGTGCGGCCCCCCAAAGAAATGCCACCCCACACCATGCTGGAGGATGTTGCAGGCAGCAGAACGTTCTCCACGGCGTCTCCAGACTGTCACGTCTGTCACATGTGCTCAGTGTGAACCTGCTTTCATCTGTGAAGAGCACAGGGCGCCAGTGGCGAATTTGCCAATCTTGGTGTTCTCTGGCAAATGACAAACATCTTGCACGGTGTTGGGCTGTAAGCACAACCCCCACCTGTGGACTTTGGGCCCTCATACCACCCTCATGGAGTCTGTTTCTGACCGTTTGAGCAGACACATGCACATTTGTGGCCTGCTGGAGGTCATTTTGCAGGGCTCTGGCAGTGCTCCTCCTTGCACAAAGGCGGAGGTAAAGGTCCTACTGCTGGGTTGTTGCCCTCCTACAGCCTCCTCCACATCTCTTGATGTACTGGCCTGTCTCCTGGTAGCGCCTCCATGCTCTGGACACTACGCTGACAGACACAGCAAACCTTCTTGACACATCTCGCATTGATGTGCCATCCTGGATGAGCTGCACTAGCTGAGCCACTTGTGTGGGTTGTAGACTCCGTCTTATGCTACCATCAGAGTGAAAGCACCGCCAGCATTCAAAAGTGACCAAAACATCAGCCAGGAAGCATAGGAACTGAGAAGTGGTCTGTGGTCCCCACCTGCAGTTACCACTCCTTTATTGGGGGTGTCTTGCTAAATGCCTATAAATTCCACCTGTTATCTATTCCATTTGCACAACAGCATGTGAAATTTATTGTCAATCAGTGTTGCTTCCTAAGTGGACAGTTTGATTTCACAGAAGTGTGATTGACTTGGAGTTACATTGTGTTGTTTAAGTGTTCCCTTTATTTTTTTGAGCAGTGTATATTGATAAAAATCACCTTGTCATAGAGATTTACATGGTTATCAAAACATAACAAAAAAAATTAATGGTGAAAAAACGATTGGAACCGTTAGGTTTTATACCCATAAAACCTAGCGGTTTCAATTGTTTTTTCACCATTCATTTTTTTGTTATGGGTATTATGACACGTACACTGTGGGGCTCTATATGGCAGCTGGTTGCTTGAAAGCCTCTCATTAGCCAACACAAAGCATCGAAAAGCAGGGTTTATATAAACTCAGCAAAAAAAATAAACATCCCTATATGGAACATTTCTGGGATCTTTTATTTCAGCTCATGAAACGTGACACGGTATACTTTACATGTTGCATTTATATGTTTGTTCAGTGTGTGTATATATATATTTATTTATTTTTTATGTTTCACACATTTCTGGAATTTATACAATTGTAGAAGCTAAAAATATATATATATCCCAAAGCGTTTGCATTTATGAATATACAATTTGGCCATGAGAATTATTTTATTTTTATGGAATTACTGTGTTCATGTTAGCGCCAGCCTGGCCTGGGTTGCATTGCCTGCTGGGTAGTCTCCCTGTGCAAGGTTACTAGCAGCTAAACACTCTCTTCCTTCAAGTCGAAACGGTCTGCTAGTTGTGAATTAAACTGCCTTTGTCATCAACATGTTAGGCTAGCTAATGCTAAAGCAGCCAATTGGATTCAATGAAAATGCGATATATAGCGTTGGGGAGTAGCTGCCGGAAGTGTTGTGGAATCCAATAGGCTGCTTTAGCATTCACTAGCATAGCATGCTGATGAAAAATGCAGTTTAATTCAAACTAGCAGCATTTCAATCTTCTCGATTTCGTTGCTTGTTGTAAATGAGAACTTGTTCTCAACTAGCTTACCTGGTTAAATAAAGGTGAAATTAAAAATAAATAAATAATGGAATAATTAGGAGTACAGAAAAACCTTCATTCCCTGAATTGAGGTATGTTATCAAGCCATATCCCTTGTCTGTCATCGCAGTGAAAACATATTGGCATAGGACCGTTTCAATTTGAAGGAAAACTGAACTTCAAGTTGAGTTTTTGCTAACGAGCAGCCAGATAAACTTGGATCCATTGGTCCCAAGTGTCTCTCTCTGAGATTGTCATGTAGTCAAATCCCTGGTAGGTAGGCAAGGACCTCACCCCGCCAGCTTCAATAAGCAGCGGAATCCCCAGATAAAACAGGTTAGGCTAAGCCGTGTTTCGGTTGTCCCTTTCTGTTGTGTACGGAGACAAAGCACCATCCTACCCAGTGCCCTGCATTATTCCCGTCCGGAGCGTTTCCGACCTCACCATTACCAGTCCGGGCCCGAATCAAGTCTATGGCATTCTGCCATGGGAAATCCTGATATTCCCTCAAGGCCCTATTGAGAGAAGTAATCACTGTCAGCATCCTAAACTCTGATCAAACATAATCCTCAATTTGATTGAGACTTCAATTGAGCACATCAACCACCCGAGCCACTGCCTGTTCACATCCAGAAGGCAAGGTCAGTACAGATGCATCAAAGTTGGGACCGAAAGACTGAAAAATGCCATCAGACTGCCAAACAGCAATCACACACTCAGCGAGGCTGCAGCCTACATTGAGACCCAATCACTGGCTACTTTAATAAAATGGATCACTAGTCACTTTATGCCACTCTAAATAGTGTCACTTTAATAATGTTTCCATATATTACATTACTCATATCACATGTATATACTGTATTTTATACCATCTTGCCTATGTCGCTCGGCCATCGCTCATCCACATACATGTACATATTCTCATTCACCCCTTTAGATTTGTGTGTATTAGGTGGTTGGTGGGGAATTGTTAGATTACTTGTTAGCTATTACTGCACTGTCGGAACTAGAAGCACAAGCATTTCACTACACTCATTAACATCTGCTAACCATGTGTATGTGACAAATAAAATGTGATTTGACTTGACAGACAGTGGCACCTAAATAGTACAGTTGGTGGAAACGAGTCTGTTGGCCTGTCCAAACTCGTGCCAGGAAGTACCACACCTTGAGCACATTGCCTCTGGTGAAGTCTATCTCCTGTCTTACTTGATGCAGGGTCCTCCTGTCCTGAGTTAATTAAGCAGGAGTGATAGATCCTCCAGACGTCAGGATTGTGATTAGCCAACACCGTCAGATTGAGGATTGCTTAACCTGTTCAAGGCGACAAAACAAAATGGATTAACGCCACCGGGGTGTTCTATCTCCAATGAAGAAGGAAACCAATTGTAAAACAAGTTAACTCGGCGTTTAAATCCGTGTAAACCACAGTATATTTTGTGTTATTCTTTCGGTTTCAACACGTCACTGAAATGCGTTTCAAACCTGTGGACATGCGCAATGCACTCACTGACCTTCCTTATGCGGCCTCGTCCAGTAGCTAGACGAGGACCTTGAGTGTGTATGACATTGTTCTTTCATTTTGATTAATCTGACAGAAACCGGACCATGCCGGGTTCGGTGGAGGTTCCCACTTTTAATGACTTGAATGTTGAGGAGGTAAGAACGAGGCGTAACGTTGAGAAACAATTTGGTTAGCAATGCTAGCAAAGTTAGCTAAGTCAGCAATCCAACTGGAGCTAGCATAGCAGGCTATTGTTAGCGAGCAAGCTTGTTAAATACTGGCTTTCCAACAAGGTTACTAGCTTACGTTTTCTAGGTGTGTTGATTGCAGTATTGCATCGATTGTGATACCGTCAGCTAACGTTACTTGCTGTGATCTGGAAGTGAAAGGTTAATGCTAGCAAACGTTAGTTAGGTACTATAACTTAGCTAGTGTTTAATTTATGTACAGCAGTCCCTGTTTGAGACAGCTACAGCTGTTACTATAAAAACATGTGATACCGTACAATGCAAGATACCTAGCAAGCTTGCTAACTCTATCATGTACGTGATTTTATGCGTTCTGGCTAGCTAGCTACTTGGTTTAATTTAATTCCCCTCAAGTTGTCTCACATCAAAATGTATTTTTGGCTAGCTGTCAATCGGTTATGATATTTAGCCTGTCCTTGAGTGCATTTACAGGGCAACTTCAGTTGGCCTACAACAAGAATACAGTTGATGTTTGGGGCGCATCTAAAGACATCGATATAATGTCGTGATTTGTATTCTGAGCAATATGTTTTGAACGGAATAAAATGAGACCTGTAAGAAATAGGAGCTCGTGCCCCTCTGATTGCCATGATCAAAAACACTGATGTACTTTAATTGATCTCCCCACTCCAAATACTAGTACGCCATATTTATGCTCTCAAAAAGTAATGTTTTTTTTCCAAAGATGGCATATCTGACAATGTTCACCTTTGTCTTTTGTCATTATATTTGGCTGTTTAGGGTTTGAAATTGAAGTAAGCTATACACTTGTCTATATACAGTATGTGTGTCTGTGTTGAGTAGTGTCTGTAGTCTCATTCTGCCCTCACCCCTGTGTAGATCAGTGTGTCATCTGCGGTGCTGAAGGGAGCTGCCCACCACTATGGCTCACAGTGTGACAAGGCCAACAAGGAGTTCATGCTCTGTCGCTGGGAGGAGAAGGACCCTAGGAAGTGTCTGAACGAAGGGAGGAAAGTCAACGAGTGTGCACTTAACTTCTTCAGGTAGGTAATCATAGTGTTGACTGACTATTAAACACCCACATGAAAAATGTTGGTCTGTTTCACATGAGCCACTTTAATGCTGTTTTAGCATGATTAAGGACCAGAAATAGTTGTGATGACATGATATAAGATCTTAAGCCTGCATGTGTTTTTACAACAGAAATTGAAAAGATGTGAACCCTTGCCAGGACTCTGCTGTATGTTTACTGTATCCACATCCAGCAGCTTTTGCTGAACTACACTGTCTGCCGTTTTAGATTCATGGTTCTGTCAACAGTTTTCAGCCAAATAAAGCCTCAACCTGGGTGTTTTCATATGGCCATTACAACAGGGTGAATAGATTTCAACTTAAAGTGTACAGTTTCCATTTCACTTCTGTTCTGCAACTGACCAGTAAGAGTCAAGAGAGTGGTAGGCTAACTATATGCTATCTGTCAGTCAGACATGGTATATACAGGTAACTGACTAAATAAAGGAAACCCCAACCTAGTGTCTTAATATGGCGTTGGGCCACAACGAGCTAGAACAGCTTTAATGGAACTCTTGGCAAGGGATTCTTGCACAAGAAATTCCATCATTTGGTTTTTCGTTGATTGTGGTAGAAAAAATTCTCTTGCACCGCTTCTGAATCTTCCATAAGTATACGATTGGGTTGATATTTGGTGACTGAGATGGCCAGGCTTATGGTTTTCATGGGTTGTCTCACCGTGGGGGTTGACTGGCGGCTTTGTTTACAGAAGGCCGCTGTGCACTAATAACACCTATTAATGCCGGACACACAGGCACATACCTCTGCAGTGACTGGTATCTGTCTGAATTGGCCTGGGTTTGACATGCAGGCTTGCTCTGTGTAAGGTCCACAAATAAAACCCCACTTCCATAGCAGGAACACATAAACAGTTCTGCTCCCAGATGTAAACAGGCTGAGTGGTAAAATATGGCATTATTGTAATGGTACAAGGTTTTGTCAAACTTGTAATTACAACTGGTTGTTTATTCTTTTGGAGGTCCTACACCTACCTTGAAGTGGTACCTTGCCCACATTTAAAAAGGTCAATTAACATAGGGCTAGCTAGATAGTAAAAATAAGTTTTATATCCAGGATCATAATAGTATGTAGTAGTATTATTATTATTATTATATTATTATATTTAGTATGTACTCAAGTGTTAATTTGAGCATAAGAAAGCCAACTCTTGTCCAGCATGTAGGGAAAGTGATACATCTAGAACTCAATTCAGTTTCCTGTGTGAGATGGGGGACATTTGTCAACAGCCTATGCTCCTTAAAAGAACCGAGGGCTTAAATAAGTAAATAGATGCCTGGGGAAGGGATTCTGTCTGAATTGTCACCTGAGTGGCGCAGCGGTCTAAGACGCAGCGTCTCAGTGCTAGAGGTGTCACTACAGACTCTGGTTCGATTCCAGGCTCTATAACAACCGGCCGTGATTGGGAGTCCCATAGGACTATTTACACCTTTATAACCCTAACCCTTTATAATATAAAAATACATCAGGAGTCACTAAACAAACAAAGGCCTTATGCTTGTTAACATTGTAGTGAAGAGTACACTACAGGGTCAGAGTAATATGGTGATTTCTCTGTAGGGACAATCAAGTTTCATTGAGAACCTTTGAGGTCAGTTCCAATACTCATTAGACAGTTTCTTTGTCAGACAGTGTGTGGATATCAACAGGCTTCTCTCTATACGACTCTGAAGGGTTAGTCCCAAATGGCACTCCAGGGATCTGGTCAAAAGTAGTGCCAAGTAGGCGAGGGTTTGGCCGGGGTAGGCGAGGGTTTGGCCGGGGTAGGCAGTCATCGTAAAATAAGAATTTGTTCTTCGCTAAATTAAACAACAACAGTGTGCTAAATATTAAGGAAACATCTGATTCCTCCAGGCAGATAAAGGGGAGCTGTGCTGAGTCCTTCACAGAGTACTGGACCTGCCTGGACTACTCCAACCTGGCAGAGCTGCGTCAGTGCCGCCAACAGCAGCAGGCCTTTGACAGTTGTGTGCAGGACAAGCTGGGCTGGGAGAGACCCAACCTTGGAGAACTGTCCAAGGTGAGGCCCTTTAAACTATTACCAGAAGGAGAAGTCGGCTCATTTAGTAGACGCAGAGCGACTTAACAGTAGTTAAGCGGTGGTCCTGAGCTGGGTGATGTGCAGTGGGATGGAGGGGATGAAGGGGAAGGGGTCTGAGAGGTGGATGGCGTGGCACAAGGCAGGGCCTGCCTGCGTGTGGTGGGCAGAGGAGTTGAAGGTGGAGTCCACACATTTATCATACGTGTTTTTCTTTTACTGGTCCTTCGTGAGAATTGAACCCACAACCCTGGTGTTATAAGCGCCATGCTCTACCAACTGAGCCACACGGGACCTCTCTGCTGCTCCCAGACATCATCTTTCAACAAAGCTTTGGGTGATTCAGTTAAAAGGTCACGTTTGGGAACAACAAAAGAATGATTGAACATTCTCTATGTATTGGACCTTCATTTTGTCCAACTCCTGTTATTATGGATGTTTAAAACCCTGTCCCATTCTCTTACCTATATTACCAGCGGGTTGGTACTCTCCATTTGCCTCTGTCCTCCATCAGCGGTGCAAATGCTAGGTAAACAGTACTCCCTCACATTTGAAAACAGCTCTAAGCCTTTTGACACAGATCTTCATTGAACCAATATGCTTTCTCTTTTACCAGCAAAACATTCACTTGTGTTCTTAGTACAGGCCTTACAAACCAGTCTGCCTGCTCCCCGTCTCCTCTCCTCTTTGCTGTGGATATATGTAACGTTTCGGCTCCTGTGTTTCTCTTCAGGTGACAAAGGTGGACACCTCTCGTCCCCTTCCTGAGAATGCTTACCACTCGAGACCCCGGCCAGAGCCCAACCCTGTGATCGAGGGCCAGCTGCAGCCAGCCAAGCACGGCAGCAGACTCTTCTTTTGGAGCTGGTAAAGGGTAATCTACCCAGCCTCCGCACCAATCCTCACCTTAACCATTAGCGAGAGGGGGAGGGGTGCGCAAAACTAGGGGCAACTTCACCCTACACCGGAAGGCAGTCCTCCAGAGCCTATCCCATCATGCCTGCTGTCTTGTCCAGTACAGCCACCATCATCAGACCTGGTTGGATAGGAAGGGACGTCTGCGTGCACCAGCCATCGTCACATCTCCTCCTATGTTGTAGAAATGATCATGAATGAACAAAAACTACTTGTGTTTATTGTTGTGAAATAAATACTAAATGTTGAAGTTGTTTTAGAAATCTCCTGTCTGGTAGTTAGAATGTTACGTCGGTTTTAAAGGGAATGTTCAGCTGAAATGTCTTGTACTTTTGCATTTGGTTCAAAAGACTCAAGGAAATGTATTTTCTACAAACTGTAGAAAATCATTGATTTAAGTTATGATGTTGCAGACAGGAACAGTGTCTCTCACCCCCTTTGAAATCCTGCAGTGTAGTCATCATCAACTGTATTGTTGGGTTCAGGGTCAGTACCCATGAGCACCGTCCAGTTTCCTCCTGTTCTCCCTACTCACTTCCTGCCTGAGACCCGGAGGATGGTCCTGGGAAGACAGACGGGGTCAGTTCAAAGACAGTCTGCTTCCCAAGTTGCACCCTATTTATTATATAGTGCACTACTTTTGACCAGATCCCTGGAGTGCCATTTGGGACTAGCCCTTCAGAGTCGTATAGAGAGAAGCCTGTTGATATCCACACACTGTCTGACAAAGAAACTGTCTAATGAGTATTGGAACTGACCTCAAAGGTTCTCAATGAAACTTGATTGTCCCTACAGAGAAATCACCATATTACTCTGACCCTGTAGTGTACTCTTCACTACAATGTTAACAAGCATAAGGCCTTTATTTGTTTAGTGATTCCTGATGTATTTTTACATTATGAAGGGTTAGGGTTATAATCAAATTGTATTTGTCACATCCGCCAAATACAACAGGTAGACCTTACAGTGAAATGCTTACTTTACAAGCCCTTAACCAACAATGCAGTTTTAAGAAAAAGTGTTAAGTTAAAAAAATAAAAAACAATTCCAAACAGGAATGGAGTCTGAGGTCTGTCAGTGCAGTGTATAGTCTGAGGTCTGTCAGTGCAGTGTATAGTCAGGTCTGTCAGTGTATAGTCTGATGTCAGTGCAGTGTATAGTCTGAGGTCTGTCAGTGCAGTGTATAGTCTGAGGTCTGTCAGTGCAGTGTATAGTCTGAGGTCTGTCAGTGCAGTGTATAGTCTGAGGTCTGTCAGTGCAGTGTATAGTCAGGTCTGTCAGTGTATAGTCTGATGTCAGTGCAGTGTATAGTCTGAGGTCTGTCAGTGCAGTGTATAATCTGAGGTCTGTCAGTGCCGTGTATAGTCTGATATCAGTGCAGTGTATAGTCTGATGTCAGTGCAGTGTATAGTCTGAGGTCTGTCAGTGCAGTGTATAGTCAGTGCAGTGTATAGTCTGAGGTCTGATGTCAGTGCAGTGTATAATCTGAGGTCTGTCAGTGCAGTGTATAATCTGAGGTCTGTCAGTGCAGTGTATAGTCTGAGGTCTGTCAGTGCAGTGTATAGTCTGAGGTCTGTCAGTGCAGTGTATAGTCTGATGTCTGTCAGTGCAGTGTATAGTCTGAGGTCTGTCAGTGCAGTGTATAGTCTGAGGTCTGTCAGTGCAGTGTATAGTCAGGTCTGTCAGTGTATAGTCTGATGTCAGTGCAGTGTATAGTCTGATGTCTGTCAGTGCAGTGTATAGTCTGATGTCTGTCAGTGCAGTGTATAGTCTGATGTCTGTCAGTGCAGTGTATAGTCTGATGTCAGTGCCGTGTATAGTCAGGTCTGTCAGTGTATAGTCTGTCAGTGCAGTGTATAGTCTGAGGTCTGTCAGTGCAGTGTATAATCTGAGGTCTGTCAGTGCAGTGTATAGTCTGAGGTCTGTCAGTGCAGTGTATAGTCAGTGCAGTGTATAGTCTGAGGTCTGATGTCAGTGCAGTGTATAATCTGAGGTCTGTCAGTGCAGTGTATAATCTTTGGTCTGTCAGTGCAGTGTATAGTCTGAGGTCTGTCAGTGCAGTGTATAGTCTGAGGTCTGTCAGTACAGTGTATAGTCTGAGGTCTGTCAGTGCAGTGTATAGTCTTAGGTCTGTCAGTGCAGTGTATAGTCTGAGGTCTGTCAGTGCAGTGTATAGTCTGATGTCTGTCAGTGCAGTGTATAGTCTGATGTCTGTCAGTGCAGTGTATAGTCTGAGGTCTGTCAGTACAGTGTATAGTCTGAGGTCTGTCAGTGCCGTGTATAGTCTGATGTCAGTGCAGTGTATAGTCTGAGGTCTGTCAGTGCAGTGCATAGTCTGAGGTCTGTCAGTGCAGTGTATAGTCAGTGCAGTGTATAGTCTGAGGTCTGATGTCAGTGCAGTGTATAATCTGAGGTCTGTCAGTGCAGTGTATAATCTGAGGTCTGTCAGTGCAGTGTATAGTCTGAGGTCTGTCAGTGCAGTGTATAGTCTGAGGTCTGTCAGTGCAGTGTATAGTCTGAGGTCTGTCAGTGCAGTGTATAGTCTTAGGTCTGTCAGTGCAGTGTATAGTCTGAGGTCTGTCAGTGCAGTGTATAGTCTGATGTCTGTCAGTGCAGTGTATAGTCTGAGGTCTGTCAGTGCAGTGTATAGTCTGAGGTCTGTCAGTACAGTGTATAGTCTGAGGTCTGTCAGTGCAGTGTATAGTCTGAGGTCTGTCAGTGCAGTGTATAGTCAGTGCAGTGTATAGTCTGAGGTCTGATGTCAGTGCAGTGTATAATCTGAGGTCTGATGTCAGTGCAGTGTATAATCTGAGGTCTGATGTCTCAGTGCAGTGTATAGTCTGATGTCTGTCAGTGCAGTGTATAGTCTGATGTCAGTGCAGTGTATAGTCAGTGCAGTGTATAGTCTGAGGTCTGATGTCAGTGCAGTGTATAATCTGAGGTCTGTCAGTGCAGTGTATAGTCTGATGTCAGTGCAGTGTATAGTCTGATGTCGGTGCAGTGTATGGTCTGTCAGTGCAGTGTATAGTCTGTGCAGTGTATCGTCTGAGGTCTGATGTCAGTGCAGTGTATAGTCTGATGTCTGTCAGTGCAGTGTATAGTCTGATGTCAGTGCAGTGTATAGTCTGTGCAGTGTATCGTCTGAGGTCTGATGTCAGTGCAGTGTATAGTCTGAGGTCTGTCAGTACAGTGTATAGTCTGAGGTCTGTCAGTACAGTGTATAGTCTGAGGTCTGTCAGTGCAGTGTATAGTCAGTGCAGTGTATAGTCTGAGGTCTGATGTCAGTGCAGTGTATAATCTGAGGTCTGATGTCAGTGCAGTGTATAATCTGAGGTCTGATGTCTCAGTGCAGTGTATAGTCTGATGTCTGTCAGTGCAGTGTATAGTCTGATGTCAGTGCAGTGTATAGTCAGTGCAGTGTATAGTCTGAGGTCTGATGTCAGTGCAGTGTATAATCTGAGGTCTGTCAGTGCAGTGTATAGTCTGATGTCAGTGCAGTGTATAGTCTGATGTCGGTGCAGTGTATGGTCTGTCAGTGCAGTGTATAGTCTGAGGTCTGTCAGTACAGTGTATAGTCTGAGGTCTGTCAGTACAGTGTATAGTCTGAGGTCTGTCAGTACAGTGTATAGTCTGAGGTCTGTCAGTGCAGTGTATAGTCTGATGTCTGTCAGTGCAGTGTATAGTCTGATGTCAGTGCAGTGTATAGTCTGATGTCAGTGCAGTGTATAGTCTGATGTCAGTGCAGTGTATTTTATTTTATTTATTTTATTTCACCTTTATTTAACCAGGTAGGCTAGTTGAGAACAAGTTCTCATTTGCAACTGCGACCTGGCCAAGATAAAGCATAGCAGTGTGAACAGACAACAGAGTTACACATGGAGTAAACAATTAACAAGTCAATAACACAGTAGAAAAAAGGGGAGTCTATATACAATGTGTGCAAAAGGCATGAGGAGGTAGGGGAATAATTACAATATTGCAGATTAACACTGGAGTGATAAATGATCAGATGATCATGTACAGGTGGAGATATTGGTGTGCAAAAGAGCAGAAAAGTAAATCAATAAAAACTGTGGGGATGAGGTAGGTGGAAATGGGTGGGCTATTTACCAATAGATTATGTACAGTTGCAGCGATCGGTTAGCTGCTCAGATAGCTGCTCAGATAGCTGATGTTTGAAGTTGGTGAGGGAGATAAAAGTCTACAACTTCAGCGATTTTTGCAATTCGTTCCAGTCACAGGCAGCAGAGTACTGGAACGAAAGGCGGCCGAATGAGGTGTTGGCTTTAGGGATGATCAGTGAGATACACCTGCTGGAGCGCGTGCTACGGATGGGTGTTGCCATCGTGACCAGTGAACTGAGATAAGGCGGAGCTTTACCTAGCATGGCCTTGTAGATGACCTGGAGCCAGTGGGTCTGGCGACGAATATGTAGCGAGGGCCAGCCGACTAGAGCATACAAGTCGCAGTGGTGGGTAGTATAAGGTGCTTTAGTGACAAAACGGATGGCACTGTGATAAACTGCATCCAGTTTGCTGAGTAGAGTGTTGGAAGCGATTTTGTAGATGACATCGCCGAAGTCGAGGATCGGTAGGATAGTCAGTTTTAATAGGGTAAGCTTGGCAGCGTGAGTGAAGGAGGCTTTGTTGCGGAATAGAAAGCCGACTCTTGATTTGATTTTCGATTGGAGATGTTTGATATGGGTCTGGAAGGAGAGTTTGCAGTCTAGCCAGACACCTAGGTACTTATAGGTGTCCACATATTCAAGGTCGGAACCATCCAGTGTGGTGATGCTAGTCAGGCATGCGGGTGCAGGCAGCGATCGGTTGAAAAGCATGCATTTGGTTTTACTAGCGTTTAAGAGCAGTTGGATGTCAGTGCAGTGTATAGTCTGATGTCTGTCAGTGCAGTATATAGTCTGATGTCAGTGCAGTGTATAATCTGAGGTCTGATGTCAGTGCAGTGTATAGTCTGAGGTCTGATGTCAGTGCAGTGTATAGTCTGATGTCAGTGCAGTGTATAATCTGAGGTCTGATGTCAGTGCAGTGTATAGTCTGAGGTCTGATGTCAGTGCAGTGTATAGTCAGTGCAGTGTATAGTCTGAGGTCTGATGTCAGTGCAGTGTATAGTCTGATGTCTGTCAGTGCAGTGTATAGTCTGATGTCAGTGCAGTGTATAATCTGAGGTCTGATGTCAGTGCAGTGTATAGTCTGAGGTCTGATGTCAGTGCAGTGTATAGTCTGAGGTCTGTCAGTACAGTGTATAGTCTGATGTCAGTGCAGTGTATAGTCAGTGCAGTGTATAGTCTGAGGTCTGATGTTAGTGCAGTGTATAGTCTGAGGTCTGTCAGTACAGTGTATAATCTGAGGTCTGTCAGTGCAGTGTATAGTCTGATGTCAGTGCAGTGTATAGTCAGTGCAGTGTATAGTCTGAGATCTGATGTCAGTGCAGTGTATAGTCTGATGTCTGTCAGTGCAGTGTATAGTCTGAGGTCAGTGCAGTGTATAGTCTGATGTCAGTGCAGTGTATAATCTGAGGTCTGATGTCAGTGCAGTGTATAGTCTGAGGTCTGATGTCAGTGCAGTGAATAGTCTGATGTCTGTCAGTGCAGTGTATAGTCTGATGTCAGTGCAGTGTATAATCTGAGGTCTGATGTCAGTGCAGTGTATAGTCTGAGGTCTGATGTCAGTGCAGTGTATAGTCTGAGGTCTGTCAGTACAGTGTATAGTCTGATGTCAGCTCAGTGTATAGTCTGATGTATGTCAGTGCAGTGTATAGTCTGAGGTCTGTCAGTGCAGTGTATAGTCAGTGCAGTGTATAGTCTGAGGTCTGATGTCAGTGCAGTGTATAATCTGAGGTCTGTCAGTGCAGTGTATAGTCTGAGGTCTGTCAGTGCAGTGTATAGTCTGAGGTCTGTCAGTACAGTGTATAGTCTGAGGTCTGTCAGTACAGTGTATAGTCTGATGTCAGTGCAGTGTATAGTCTGATGTATGTCAGTGCAGTGTATAGTCTGAGGTCAGTGCAGTGTATAGTCTGATGTCAGTGCAGTGTATAATCTGAGGACTGATGTCAGTGCAGTGTATAGTCTGATGTCTGATGTCAGTGCAGTGTATAATCTGAGGTCTGTCAGTGCAGTGTATAGTCTGATGTCAGTGCAGTGTATAGTCTGAGGTCTGTCAGTGCAGTGTATAGTCTGTGCAGTGTATCGTCTGTGGTCTGATGTCAGTGCAGTGCAGTGTATAGTCTGATGTCTGTCAGTGCAGTGTATAGTCTGATGTCAGTGCAGTGTATAGTCTGAGGTCTGTCAGTGCAGTGTATAGTCAGGTCTGTCAGTGCAGTGTATAGTCTGTGCAGTGTATCGTCTGAGGTTTGATGTCAGTGCAGTGTATAGTCTGAGGTCGGATGTCAGTGCAGTGTATAGTCTGATGTCAGTGCAGTGTATAGTCTGAGGTCTGATGTCAGTGCAGTGTATTGTCAGAGGTCCTTGGCAGGGGGAGAAGCAGGGCTGCCTGTTGCTGCCAGGAATACAGAATCTGCATCCCAAATAGCAACCTATTTCCTCGGTAGTGCACTACTGTTTCTTTTGTATTTGATCATCAGTCTTAAGTAGTGAGGACATCCAGTCACTGGACATTCTGGACATTTTTCTCACAGCCTCTTCATCCTCTAGAAAATAGCCTATCTGTCCTCTATAAAAACAGCCTCTGTCCTCTATAAAATAGCCTCTCTGTCCTCTATAAAATAGCCTCTTTGTCCTCTATAAAATAGCCTCTCTGTCCTCTATGAAATAGCCTATCTGTCCTCTAGAAAACAGCCCCCCCATCCTCTATAAAACAGCCTCTCTGTCCTCTAGAAAACCTCCTGTCTGTCCACTAGAAAACAGCCTCCCCGTCCTCTAGAATCAGTCTCTTTGTCCTCTATAAAACAGCCTCTTTGTCCTCTATAAAAACAGCCTCTTTCTCCTCTATTAAACAGCCTCTCTGTCCTCTATAAAACAGCCTCCTTGTCCTCTATAAAACAGCCTCTTTGTCCTCTATAAAACAGCCTCTTCGTCCTCTATAAAACAGCCTCTCTGTCCTCTACAAAACAGCCTCTGTCCTCTATAAAACAGTCTCTGTCCTCTAAAACCAAATCACAGATGAGATTGATCCCATTGAATTTAGAAGACTTCAACAAAGGAGACATTACTGTGATAGCTACATTCCTATCCTCTCCTAATAAGAGAAACTCAATTGTCAGAGGGCTGATTGTCTTTGTAGAAATCCCCTGAAGATCCCCTGAGATGTAGTCTCTGGTCTGTACCGGTGGCTCGTGCAGGAAGCGTCTGACAGCGGTGGTCCTGACCTGGGTGATGTGCAGTGGGATGGAGGGGATGAAGGGGAAGGGGTTCGAGAGGTGATGGAGTGGCACAAGGCAGGGCCTGCCTGCGTGTGGTGGGCAGAGGAGTTGAGGGTGGAGTCCAGTGTCTCTAATAGAGGGGGGTGGGTCTAGTGGCTCGTGGCAGGCCCGGCTCAGAGCCCCTCAGGAAAGGGGGAGGCCACCAACAGTTGAATTTGACCTGCTGCAGGAAGCCTACTCTGGCAGAGGAAAGAAATTCAACACAGGATTTTCTCGGAGCAACAGCCCGCTCGGGACAGTAAACCGCAGTGCTAAAACACAAACTAATTAACCTTCCCCAACTGTCAATATTCCCCACTGTTCAGCCCACCACTTTGACAGAATCAAATTAAATATTTGAAGTGACAGTGGCTCGTGGATACAAACAGTCAGTTGCTGCCCAAATGTTTTAATCTCACAGTCATCAGGTCCTTTGGGTTGGAGAATAGGGATGGAATTCTATGAGGTGTCAAAGGAAGTATTTCCATAAGCAGTGTCTTTTCCCTATTTAGTGTTTGGTATAGCTGAATATCCTTCATTGTTAGTTGTAGTAATGCTCCCTCAAAATCCTTCTTTTGTCAAGGCAATCACCTAGATTTTTTGGCAGTTCTTGATTGCTTTTTCTATGAGGGTAATCAATCAAAATGCAAATGAGTTTGTCTTAGAAATCTGTCTTGTCAAATATGCCAAAAAAGTATCAATGCCATTATGAACCTCGTCAGGCAGACCTATTTGATTTGTTTATCCTCTAGTCCTCTGTAGAGCTCTCTGTTCCGTACATGGGTTGACTTCTGCTTTAATGTTTCTTCTCAACATGTACTTGCCTGCTTTGAACTCCCATGCAGGTTGTACTTAATAGCCAGTCGGACTCTGCCACTCATGGGAATTGTCATTTTGTAGAGTACAAAGAGATCTGGGACTGGAAGTCACTCCCCAGATCCCCACCAGTCTAGTCTAAATAATCCCTGGACTAGTCTTTTCTCTCTCGCTTGTTAAACCCAGACCTGGGCTCAAATAATTTTTGAAATCATTTCATATACCTACACTGTGCTTTATTCAGCTTGTCTGTTGTAATGAAGCCAATAGAAAAGTTCCAAAAGGGCAAATCCTGCCAATCAGGTACTCCAGTATGGCTAAAGCCAAACTCTCCGTATTTTAAATAGTATTTGAACCCAGGTCTAGTTTAGCCAACAGAGAGAGAGTTGCATTGCTCCCCGAATGTCTTTCAGCTGAAGTTGGAAAAATCCTGCCACATTTCTGGAGTAACGCAAAACATGTTCCATAACATGAACATGATTAGCAGAGGAAGAATTCTTGCATTTTAATGGGATTACTGTCATGTGGGGCGGCAGGGTAGCCTAGTGGTTAGAGCATTGGACTAGTAATCGGAAGGTTACAAGTTCAAATCCCCGAGCTGACAAGGTACAAATCTGTCGTTCTGCCCCTGAACAGGCAGTTAACCCACTGTTCCTAGGTCGTCATTGAAAATAAGAATTTGTTCTTAACTGACTTGCCTAGTAAAATAAAGGTTTTAAAAAATAATGTGTTTGACTTGAGGGACCTACTCTACAAACCCCACACAACCACCACAACCTCTGGTGTCCTGCCTGAGCAATTACAGAAATCAGGACACCAAAGTTTAGGCAAACATAGAAAGCTGTTTCTTTCCCACCTTCTACCCAGAGGCCTCTTGGAATGAATTCATTTGGCAAGTTAATGCTTTTCAGCCAGATATCAACATTTCAAAGTATTGTCATTTCAGGGTTCTTTAAAAGGTGGCTGAATATGCAGATTCATATTGTGTGTCTAAATGCTGCATAAATTAAATAACTACTCAGAAAATTAATATTCTAATGTTATCACCTAGTCAGTCACACAACTGAATGCCTTCAACTGAAACGTGTTTTCCACATTTAACCCAACCCCTCTGAATCAGAGAGGTGTGTTTTCCACATTTAACCCAACCCCTCTGAATCAGAGAGGTGTGTTTTCCACATTTAACCCAACCCCTCTGAATCAGAGAGGTGTGTTTTCCACATTTAACCCAACCCCTCTGAATCAGAGAGGTGTGTTTTCCACATTTAACCCAACCCCTCTGAATCAGAGAGGTGTGTTTTCCACATTTAACCCAACCCCTCTGAATCAGAGAGGTGTGTTTTCCACATTTAACCCAACCCCTCTGAATCAGAGAGGTGAGGGGGGCTGCCTTAATCGACATCCATGGCGCCCAGACAGCATTGTTTTTGGGGGTTAACTGCCTTGGTCAAGGGCAGAACGGCTGATTTCTCCACCTTGATGGCTCAGGGTTCAAATCAGCAACCTTTTGGTTACTGGCCCACTGCTCTTAATCACTAGGCTACCTGCCCCCCTTTAAAGAGGGAATCATAGAGGATGACAGAACCTTTTTAAAGTGACAGATTCATTGTTTGCGTTCCAGTGGCTTTACACTTCAAATACGCCTTTTAAAATGCCTATGAATGGTTTGGTTAAGATAACATTTAATAACGGTGTGTGTGTGTGTTTCAGTGAGCAAGGTGTTTGCAGGGCAAAGACAAGACAGCGCATGTGAGCTCTCTCTCATCCCACAGCTCTCTGATGACGCAGCCAGGTGACTCTGATGACGCAGCCAGGTGACTCTGATGACGCAGCCAGGTGACTCTCTGATGACGCAGCCAGGAGACTCTCTGATGACGCAGCCAGGTGACTCTCTGATGACGCAGCCAGGAGACTCTGATGACGCAGCCAGGTGACTCTCTGATGACGCAGCCAGGAGACTCTCTGATGACGCAGCCAGGTGACTCTCTGATGACGCAGCCAGGTGACTCTCTGATGACGCAGCCAGGAGACTCTCTGATGACGCAGCCAGGTGACTCTGATGACGCAGCCAGGAGACTCTGATGACGCAGCCAGGTGACTCTCTGATGACGCAGCCAGGAGACTCTGATGACGCAGCCAGGTGACTCTCTGATGACGCAGCCAGGAGACTCTCTGATGACGCAGCCAGGTGACTCTCTGATGACGCAGCCAGGTGACTCTGATGACGCAGCCAGGTGACTCTCTGATGACGCAGCCAGGAGACTCTCTGATGACGCAGCCAGGTGACTCTCTGATGACGCAGCCAGGAGACTCTGATGACGCAGCCAGGTGACTCTGATGACGCAGCCAGGTGACTCTCTGATGACGCAGCCAGGTGACTCTCTGATGACGCAGCCAGGTGACTCTCTGATGACGCAGCCAGGTGACTCTCTGATGACGCAGCCAGGTGACTCTCTGATGACGCAGCCAGGTGACTCTGATGACGCAGCCAGGTGACTCTCTGATGACGCAGCCAGGAGACTCTCTGATGACGCAGCCAGGAGACTCTGATGACGCAGCCAGGTGACTCTGATGACGCAGCCAGGTGACTCTCTGATGACGCAGCCAGGTGACTCTCTGATGACGCAGCCAGGTGACTCTCTGATGACGCAGCCAGGAGACTCTCTGATGACGCAGCCAGGTGACTCTCTGATGACGCAGCCAGGTGACCCTCGGTAGATCTACTGTATGTGCAAATGGGAATCCCCAAAAATGATCACTTTCAACTTGTTCAGTTTCTATATGTGTTCCCTGGTCTGATATCCGTCCAGGAACATTTGTTCATTTTTATTTAAAAAATACATTGTTTATATTATTTCAATTTGTCACCTTGAATAGTGCTGTGCTAGTGAGGTAAATATATTTGTAAAGAGTTTACACATGTCTTCTTCAGGAACAATAGAATGTGCTTTTTAATCAGTGTTAACAGCCTAATGTGAAGACTGTGTGTTGACATGATATGTTTAAAGGACTCCTATTTCTCCCCAGAATGTTGCCTCTGCTTAACACTCCATGAGCTGTGGGTTGTGTCCTAAATGACACCCTATTCTAATATAATAATAATAATATAATAATTATTATTATTATCTATGTAGTGCACTATATATAGGGAATAGGGTGCCATTTAGGACTCAGTGTGGTCTTGTTAAACTCTTTTTTATCCTCTGGGTATTGTTGTCCTTCTGTAGCTCAGTTGGTAGAGCATGGCGCTTGTAACGCCAGGGTAGTGGGTTCGATTCCCGGGACCACCCATACGTAGAATGTATGCACACATGACTGTAAGTCGCTTTGGATAAAAGCGTCTGCTAAATGGCATATATATATATATATTTATACACTGGCAGGAGGATTTGTATTTTTTTTTTCTACATGTCAAGGATGGACTAATATTAGGTCTACAATTACAGTACTAACATATGAGTACTTGGGGGTTAGGTTCAAAACACAGGATACAAAATGGTTGTGTCTGTTGTTTGACTACTATTTGAGTCAGTGAGGGGGAAGAACCATCTGTTGAATGATGGATGGATGCGTGTGTGTGTTACGCAGATGAGCGCATGTATGTCTGTGTATGCCAGCCCACACATGACTGTGTGTGTGTGGGCACCGTGGAGTGGTGCTGCGGATCCTTCTGGGCTGGTTCTGGCCTGTGTTTGTGTTGGCTCCATCCCAGGCCTTCATTACTCCTCCTGAGATACAGCCCTGGGTTCACTCCCAAAAGGCACCCTTTTCCCTATAGGGCCCTGGTCAAAAGTAGTGCACTATGTAGGGAATAAGGTTCCATTTGGAACGTAACCCTGGCCTCAGGACTATTTACAGCTTCTCTGTTCCACCGTGGCGTGCAAGATAAAAATCCTCTCCTCTCCTCTCCTCTCCTCTCCTCTCCTCTCCTCTCCTCAGCGCAGGAGAGCTGGAAAGATGGAGACAGCCCCCGTCACGTGCGCCGATGTTTGTTGAAACTCCTGCCGATTCATCGTTTTCTCTCAGTGGGGAGAGTTAGAATTCCAAAAAGTTATTTCTCTCCCCGGTCTTCTCAGCCAAGCCGAGGGTCAAGAGAGAGTGTAGAAACATGTCCATCTTCCACTTACTCTCTCTCTCATCCACTCCTCTCCCTCATCCACTCCTCTCCCCGATCCACTCCTCTCCCCCATCCACTCTTCTCTCTCATCCACTCTTCTCTCTCATCCACTCCTCTCTCTCATCCACTCTTCTCCCTCATCCACTCCTCTCCCTCATCCACTCTTCTTCCTCATCCACTCCTCTCTCTCATCCTCTCCCTCATCCACTCCTCTCTCTCATCCACTCCTCTCCCTCATCCACTCCTCTCCCCCATCCACTCCTCTCCCTCATCCACTCCTCTCCCTCATCCACTCTTCTCCCTCATCCACTCCTCCCCCTCTTCTCTCCTCCCTTTCTCACCACGGCTTCTCTCTATTCTCTTACCTCCTTCAATCGTAGAATGCCCTTTCTTCATTTTCATGTCTACTAGTCAATGCAAACCTTCTGAAGTCGTTGTTAAAGCCACTTTGCTGTTGTCTATCCTTATTAACTAGTTCCCACACACATATAGAATCAAAGCTCAGTGAGAGAACTTTAGTTGGCAGCGCTACATGTTTGCTATATGTTTGCGCAGTTGCCCAATACCCAATACCCATTCATTTTGGCCAATGTCATTTTACTGCAGTTGTGTGTGGTTTCCAGGAGGTATATGGAGGCATTCCTTTTTACTGCTCTCATCTAAACAGATTTAGTTGAAAGGGACGCATTACGACGCAGCTCAGCTCAGCTCCTCCGGTGGTTCCTATCTGACTGCTTGCTCAGCCTGCTAGGGTTTCCTACACATGTCAAGGTGGGTTAGTCTTTCCCCCCGTCTCCGCTTGCTGAGGCCTTGGTGGGCTATCAGTCACACCGCCGGCCGTGCCTAGGTCACCTCACTCCCCTAACCTTCTCTCCCCTAACCCTGGCTCTCCTAACCCTCCCTCGCCTAACTCTCCCTCCCCTAACCCTGGCTCCCCTAACCCTCCCTCCCCTAACCCTGGCTCCCCTAACCCTCCCTCCCCTAACCCTCCCTCCTCTAACCCTGGCTCCTCTAACCCTCCCTCCTCTAACCCTCCCTCCTCTAACCCTGGCTCCCCTAACCCTCCCTCCCCTAACCCTGGCTCCCCTAACCCTCCCTCCGCTAACCCTACCTCCCCTAACCCTCCCTCCCCTAACCCTGGCTCCTCTAACCCTCCCTCCTCTAACCCTCCCTCCTCTAACCCTCCCTCCTCTAACCCTGGCTCCCCTAACCCTCCCTCCCCTAACCCTGGCTCCCCTAACCCTACCTCCCCTAACCCTGGCTCCTCTAACCCTCCCTCCTCCAACGCTCCCTCCTCTAACCCTCCCTCCTCTAACGCTCCCTCCTCTAACCCTGGCTCCCCTAACATTCCCTCCCCTAACCCTGGCTCCTCTAATCCTGGATCATCTAACCCTCCCTCCTCTAACCCTGGCTCCCTAACCCTCCCTCCCCTAACCCTGGCTCCCCTAACCCTCCCTCCGCTAACCCTACCTCCCCTAACCCTCCCTCCCCTAACCCTGGCTCCTCTAACCCTCCCTCCTCTAACCCTCCCTCCTCTAACCCTCCCTCCTCTAACCCTGGCTCCCCTAACCCTCCCTCCCCTAACCCTGGCTCCCCTAACCCTCCCTCCCCTAACCCTCGCTCCCCTAACCCTCCCTCCCCTAACCCTACCTCCCCTAACCCTGGCTCCTCTAACCCTCCCTCCTCCAACGCTCCCTCCTCTAACCCTCCCTCCTCTAACGCTCCCTCCTCTAACCCTGGCTCCCCTAACATTCCCTCCCCTAACCCTGGCTCCTCTAATCCTGGATCATCTAACCCTCCCTCCTCTAATGCTCCCTCCTCTAACCATCCCTCCCCTAACCCTGGCTCCCTTAACCCTCCCTCCCCTAACCCTCCCTCCGCTAACCCTACCTCCCCTAACCCTCCCTCCCCTAACCCTGGCTCCTCTAACCCACCCTCCTCTAACCCTCCCTCCTCTAATGCTCCCTCCTCTAACCCTGGCTCCCCTAACCCTGACTCCCCTAACCCTCCCTCCCCTAACCCTCCCTTCTCTAACCCTCACTCCCCTAACCCTGGCTCCTCTAACCCTCACTCCCCTAACCCTGGCTCCCCTAACCCTCCCTCCCCTAACCCTGGCTCCTCTAACCCTCCCTCCCCTAACCCTGGCTCCCCTAACCCTCCCTCCCTCCCCTAACCCTGGCTCCCCTAACCCTGGCTCCCTAACCCTCCCTCCCCTAACCCTGGCTCCTCTAACCCTCCCTTCCCTAACCCTGGCTCCCTAACCCTCCCTCCCTAACCCTGGCTCCTCTAACCCTGGCTCCTCTAACCCTGGCTCCTCTAACCCTCCCTCCTCTAACCCTCCCTCCTCTAACCCTGGCTCCCCTAACTCTCCCTCCCCTAACCCTCCTTCAACTAACCCTCCCTCCTCTAACCCTGGCTCCCCTAACCCTCCCTCCCTCCCCTAACCCTCCCTCCCCTAACCCTGCCTCCCCTAACCCTCCTTCCCGTAACCCTGGCTCCCGTAACCCTCTCTCCCTCCCCTAACCCTCCCTCCCCTAACCCTGCCTCCCCTAACCCTCCTTCCCGTAACCCTGGCTCCCGTAACCCTCTCTCCCCTAACTCTCCCTCCCCTAACCCTCCCTCCTCTAACCCTGGCTCCCCTAATCCTCTCTCCCCTAACCCTGGCTCCCCTAACCCTTTCTCTCAACTGTCACCTTTCATCCTCTCCCCTATGACCTATGACCTGTGTCTAAACACAAGGCAATGGACTTCCTCCTAATACTGGTCAGTTGCCCCCCCCCCAACGCCAGGGCACACCTAACGTGTTCCGGATACAAGATTGTGTCCAGAATCTGTCTCTTTTAGGATTCCTTTCCCTCAGCTCCCCCTTAACTATCAAGCCACAAGTTCAACAAGTTGAGATGGAGATATTTATTCAGGTAACCACAGCAGGATAGTGTGGGACGTTAGAAATCCTGTTTACTGAACGGGCTGCAGCTGCTCTTGCCTGTTGGTGGAATTAACACACACCATCAGGCTGATATAGAAGGAAGTCCAGCACTCCTCAGACACGCACGTACATACCTTTGGCAGGGATGCAAAAGGATTTTGCCCCTCTGAAACATTATTGTCCATAGTGGAAATGCCTTCACACACCCAGGTGCTTTCTGCTACATTCTCTCCACTATGACATCACTTGTTATCCAGGAAGTTTGTAGAATAGAATGTCTGGACTGGTTCCAGGTCATTCTGATAGTTGGAGTGTGTCGATGATTTTACAGCATGCACTTCTATTAGCCTATGGGGAATAGTGCAGGTGTCATTCCAGATTCCAATATGGCAACCAAGGAACATGATGTAACATCTCCATGTTATATCAGTCCATCGCTACTCCACAGGAACACCTTGATGCTCTTTCATCAGGGCTGGAACCAACCGTTAAGAAATAGCACCACATGCCTGAGCAGGTTATACAGTGCCTTTGGAAAGTATTCAAACGCCTTGACTTTTTCCACATTTTGTTACGTTACAGCCTTATTCTAAAATTGATTACAAAGTTTTTTTCCTTCATCAATCTACACACAATACCCACAGTGACAAGGCAAAAACAGGTTTTTAGAAATGTGTTAAACATAAAAACTGAAATTTCACATTATTTTTGTTTGTTTGTGTCACGATCGTCATAATGATCGGACCAAGGTGCAGCGTGGTATATGTACATTCTTCTTTTAATAAAGAAAGACCACTGAACAAACTAACAAAACGAACAAACCGTGAAGCTAATACGAATAGTGCAGACAGGCAACTAAACATAGAATAAGAACCCACAAACACAAAAGGGATAATGGCCACCTAAATATAATCCCCAATCAGAGACAACGATAAACAGCTGCCTCTGATTGGGAACCATATCAGGCCACCATAGACATATAAATACCTAGACCTACAAAACCCCTAGACCTACAAAAACCCTAGACAATACAAAAATTAGCATACCCACCCTTGTCACACCCTGACCTAACCAAAATATTTAAAAAACAGAGATATTAAAGGTCAGAGTGTAACAGTACCCCCCCAAAGATGCGGACTCCCGGCCGCAAACCTGAACCTATAGGGGAGGGTCCGGGTGGGCATCTACCCTCGGTGGCGGCTCCGGTGCTGGAGGCAGCCACCCCTCCTTACGCTGATCCCTCCGCCTTTGTAAAACTGGACCGTGGATCATCGCCGGAGGCTCTGGACTGCGGATCATCGCCAGAGACACCAGACTGGGGATCGTCGCTGGAGGCTCTGGACTGGGTACTGTCGCCGGAAGCTCTGGACTGGGTACTGTCGCCGGAAGCTCTGGACTGGGTACTGTCGCCGGAAGCTCTGGACTGGGTACTGTTGCCGGAAGCTCTGGACTGCGGAGGCGCACTGGATACCTGGTGCCGGCACTGGTGGTACCGGGCTGAAGACACACACCTCAGGGCCAGTGCGAGGAGGAGGCACAGGACGTACTGGACTCTGGAGGCGCACTGGAGATCTGGAGCGTAGAGCTGGCACAATGCGTCCTGGCTTGATGCTCACCTGAGCCCAGCAAGTGCACAGGACGCACTGGGCTGTGCAGACGCCCTGGAGACACAGTACACAGAGCCGGCACAGGATATCCTGGTCCAAGGAGGTGTACTGGAGACCAGGAGCGCTGACCCGGCACCATCCGTCCTGGCTGGAAGCCCATTCTAGCCCGGCAAATGCGAGGAGCTGGAATAGAGTGCACCGGGCTATGAATGCGAACTGGAGACACCGTGCGCATCTCTGCATAACACGGTGCCTGTCTCCAACCTGACTCAGCCAATCTCCCCGTGTGCCCCCCAATTATTTTTTATTGGGGCTGCATCTCGTGCTTGCCTCGTTTGTATTTCTCCTCGTAATATCGGCGTTTCGCTTTAGCTGCCTCTATTTCTTCCTTCGGAAGGCGATACTCCCCCACCTACGTCCATGGTCCTGCTCCATCCAGAATCTCTTCCCATGTCCATTCCTCCTGAACACGCTGCTTGGTCCTTTTGTGGTGGGTTCTTCTGTCATGATCGTCATAATGATCGGACCAAGGTGCAGCGTGGTATATGTACATTCTTCTTTTAATAAAGAAAGAACACTGAACAAACTAACAAAACAACAAAACGAATGAAACGTGAAGCTAATACGAAGAGTGCAGACAGGCAACTAGACATAGAATAAGAACCCACAAACACAAAAGGGAAATGGCCACCTAAATATAATCCCCAATCAGAGACAAAGATAAACAGCTGCCTCTGATTGGGAACCATATCAGGCCACCATAGATACCTAGACCTACAAAACCCCTAGAAATACAAAAACCCTAGACAATACAAAACTAGCATACCCTCCCTTGTTACACCCTGACCTAACCAAAATATTAAAAAACAGAGATATTAAAGGTCAGAGCGTGACAGTTTGTTAATTTGACCTTTATTTAACAAGGCAAGTCAATTAAGAACAAATTGTTACAATGACGGCCTACCCTGGCCAAACCTGGACGACGCTGGGCCAATTGTGTGCCGCCCAATGGGACTCCCAATCACGGCCGGATGTGATACAGCCTGGAATCGAACCTGGGACTGTAGTGACGCCCCTTAGACCACTGCGCCACTCAGGAGTATTCAGACCCTTTACTCAGTACTTTGTTGAAGCACCTTTGGCAGCGATTACAGCATTGAGTCTTCTTGGGTATGAAGCTACAAGCTTGGCACACCTGTATTTGGGGAGTTTACCATTTTTCTTTGCAGATCCTCTCAAGCTCTATCAGGTTGGATGGGGAGCGTCACTGCACAGCTATATTCAGCTCTCTCCAGAGATGTTCGATAGGGTTCAAGTCCGGGCTCTGGCTGTGCCACTCAAGGACATTCAGAGACTTGTCCCGAAGCCACTCCTGCATTGTCTTGAATGTGTGCTTAGGGTTGTTGTCCTGTTGGAAGGTGAACCTTCGCCCCAGTCTGAGGTCCTGAGTGCTCTGGAGCAGGTTTTCATCAAGGATCTCTTTGTACTTTGCTCCGTTCATCTTTGCCTCGATCCTGACTAGTTTCCCAGTCCCTGCCGTTGAAAAACATCCCCACAGCATGATGCTGTCACCACCACCATGCTTCACTGTAGGGATGGTGCCAGGTTTCCTTCAGACGTAACGCTTGGTGAAGCTTGGCATTCAGGCCAAAGACTTCAATCTTGGTTTCATCAGACCAGAGAATGTTGTTTCTCATGGTCTGAGAGTCTTTAGATGCCTTTTGGCAAACTCCAATCAGTTGTCATGGGCCTTTTACTGAGGAGTGGCTTCCGTCTGGCCACTCTGGAGTGCTGCAGAGATGGTTGTCCTTCTGGAAGGTTCTCCCATCTCCACAGAGGAACTCTAGAACTCTGTCAGAGTGACCATCGGGTTCTTGGTAACCTCCCTGACCAAGGCCCTTCTACACCAATTGCTCAGTTTGGCCGGGTACCCAGCTCTAGGAAGAGTCTTGGTGGTTCCAAACATTCTCCATTTAAGAATGATGGAGGCCACTGTGTTCTTGGGGACTTTCAATGCTGCAGATATTTTTTTTGGTACTCTTCCCCAGATCTGTGCCTCGACACAATCCTGTCTCTGAGTTCTACGGACAATTCCTTTGACCTTATGGCTTGGTTTTTGCTCTGTCAACTGTGAGACCTTATATAGACAGGTGTGTGCCCTTCCAAATCATGTGCAATCAATTGAATTTACCACAGGTGGACTCTAATCAGGTTGTAGAAACAGCTCAAGGATGATCAATGGAAACAAGATGGCACCTGAGCTCAATTTCGAGTCTCATAAGCAAAGGTCTGAAAACTTATGTAAATAAGATATTTCATTTTTTTTCTTCTAAAAACCTGTTTTCGCAATGTCATTATGGGGTATAAAGTATGTAGATTGCTGAGGATGTATTTATTTTTTAATCAATTTTAGAATTAGGCTGTAACGTAACAAAATGTGGAAAAATAAATGGGTCTCAATACATTCCGAAGGCCCTGTATACTTTCACCATGACCAGAGTTTTCATACCACTCTGTGTGTTTGAGAACTATTACAGAGAGGGACCTTGTTGAAAACAGAGTCACGGTGTTTCCTCTGTCAGGCTAGGCTGTGCTGTGTTGTTGTTCAGGTACTCCGTGAGAGAGAGACAGTCCAGGCCAGGGCACCGGTCCACAGCCATCTACAGCTTCAACCTGCCCACAGTGTGTTCCAAACGGCACCCTATTCCTCATATAGTGCACTACTTTTGACCAGAGGCCTGTCGTCTCTGGTGAAAAGTAGTGCACTAAATAGGGAATAGTGTGCCATTTAGGATGTATCCACAGACAAATAATCCCAGCACTTCCACGTTTGCCTTGCCTGTTAGTGTCCCACGTGGAGCCTGTACACAACCCAATTACAACACCAATGCTTAATTGTGATCTGCCAGTCAGTTTGTGAGTCAAAACTAAAATAACTTTTTGCAAAGAATAATAAACAGGACAGGGATTTTTCGTGGGAGGAAACCTTTAGTTTACTGTATGACATGTTTCTTAATAGTGCTAAAGTGTTCTGTGTTCTTTAGATAAACAGTTGGGAGTTTTGCATTCTGGGGCATGGAAGAATGCAGTGTTTCTCTGCCCCTTACACACACATGTCTGCAATTTGGCCGCCTTGTGTATTTTGGATGTAAAAAAAACCTGCAGCATTTCAAAGTAAACGAAAGAAGGAAAGTCTTATCCGCCTGGCAGCTGTGTTCGGCACCAAATTGCTTTCAGCTGATGCACTGCAGCTCAAACCTGCTTGGATAATGTCAAGTGATGCATTGCAATGCTGAGAAAACAACACAGACAAAACAAAGAATGAGAAAAGAAACGGTGGAAAGTTCCTTGTCTGGGCAAACCTCCCTACTCACCACCCAAAACCTCCCTACTCACCACCCAAAACCTCCCTACTCACCAGCCAAAACCTCCCTACTCACCACCCAAAACCTCCCTACTCACCACCCAAAACCTCCCTACTCACCACCCAAAACCTCCCTACTCACCACCCAAAACCTCCCCACCACCCAAAACCTCCCACCACCCAAAACCTCCCACCACCCAAAACCTCCCTACTCACCACCCAAAACCTCCCTACTCACCACCCAAAACCTCCCTACTCACCACCCAAAACCTCCCTACTCACCAGCCAAAACCTCCCTACTCACCACCCAAAACCTCCCTACTCACCACCCAAAACCTCCCTACTCACCACCCAAAACCTCCCTACTCACCACCCAAAACCTCCCTACTCACCACCCAAAACCTCCCTACTCACCACCCAAAACCTCCCTACTCACCACCCAAAACCTCTCTACTCACCACCCAAAACCTCCCTACTCACCAGCCAAAACCTCCCTACTCACCACCCAAAACCTCCCTACTCACCACCCAAAACCTCCCTACTCACCACCCAAAACCTCCCTACTCACCACCCAAAACCTCCCTACTCACCACCCAAAACCTCCCTACTCACCACCCAAAACCTCCCTACTCACCACCCAAAACCTCCCTACTCACCACCCAAAACCTCCAAACTCCCAACCTTCACCCACGTCCTCCTCAGGTCTCTGAAAAAGAGGATCATGGTACCTAAGATACGATCCATTGCCAGGTCATCATTGTAAATAACAATTTGTTCTATACTGACTCTCCTGGTTAAATAAAGGTTAATAATAATAAAGGCTTCATTAAATATAAAATTCACCTCTTGCAAAAAAAATCAACTCCTAATCAATCTTCTCATCAGATACTTAGTAGGGGTTTGATACGCAGAACAACTGATAAGCCACTCTCCACTGCACATTGTGCCCTCAAGGAAACAGAAAACCTCAATCCTACAGATGATAATATGTGATGATGACGTGTCTGTAAACAATCCAATGAGGTGCAGAAGTTGGTATGATCATATATCCTGGAACGTCTTCCAGGAAGCAGAGCGACGTGAGTACATGGTGTGAGCAGTGAGCACATGGTGTGAGCACATGGTGTGAGCAGTGAGCACATGGTGTGAGCACATGGTGTGAGCAGTGAGCACATGGTGTGAGCACATGGTGTGAGCAGTGAGCACATGGTGTGAGCACATGGTGTGAGCAGTGAGCACATGGAGTGAGCACATGGTGTGAGCACATGGTGTGAGCACATGGTTGTGAGCACATGGTGTGAGCACATGGTGTGAGCACATGGTGTGAGCACATGGTGTGAGCACATGGTTGTGAGCACATGGTGTGAGCACATGGTGAGCACATGGTGTGAGCGAAGAGTAAGATACATTTCATTATTTTGCCTGTTTGAATAGAGATAACTTGACAATACAACATATGTACTTGTGTAGGAACCTCTAAAGAGAAAGAATGGGCCCCAGAAGGAGGTTTGATCGGCAGGGAAATACTTGTTTATGGCCCCTTTATGCCCATTTTGGTATGAAGGGTTTCTACTTTAGTTCACTTAATAAATGGTCTGAAAATATCTGATTTTACTTGGTGTTTTAGCACCCTTATGGCACAGCGTTGCTCTGAGGCACTGAGGCACTGAGGTTCTGAGGCACTGAGGCTCTGAGGCACTGAGGCTCTGAGGCTCTGAGGCTCTGAGGCTCTGAGGCTCTGAGGCACTGAGGCTCTGAGGCACTGAGGCTCTGAGGCACTGAGGCTCTGAGGCTCTGAGGCACTGAGGCACTGAGGCTCTGAGGCACTGAGGCTCTGAGGTACTGAGGCACTGAGGTTCTGAGGCACTGAGGTTCTGAGGCACTGAGGTTCTGAGGCACTGAGGCTCTGAGGCACTGAGGCACTGAGGCACTGAGGCACTGAGGCTCTGAGGCACTGAGGATCTGAGGCTCTGAGGCTCTGAGGCACTGAGGCTCTGAGGCTCTGAGGCACTGAGGATCTGAGGCTCTGAGGCACTGAGGATCTGAGGCACTGAGGCTCTGAGGATCTGAGGAAACCCAAAAAATGTCTGGGTGTGGCGGGTAAAATGTGATCTTTTCAACTATTGATACATTATCAGAAAGCATAAATCTTCCAAAAAATAGGATGGAATATTTTTTTTTTACAATGGAAAAACCAAAATGTGTGCAGTTGAGGGTTAACACCTAACTTTATCAGTTATTCTCCATTACAATGCAACAGCTCTGAAGGTGAATTCCATGTGTTATACAACATTTACACACAGCTACATGTGTGTATGACTTCATGGTATTATCTCAACCCTGTAGGCATATATATGTATGCGATCTCTTGACTGATATAATCATGCCTTTCTCTCTTTAACAACAGTTAGGTAACGCCCCAAATGGCACCCTATTCCCTATAGAGTGCACTACTTTAGACCAGGGTTCACAGGTCTCTGGTAAAGAGTAATGCACTTTGTAGGACTGCCATTTGGAACACAGTTAGTTCTCTTGCTACGAATCCCCCTCTAAGCACATCTCAATAGGTTACAATCCAAACCTTCAAGTACCTCAGTAGATCTTTAACTGCCTAAGTGCACCTTTCAATGGCTCGGGGAGTATAATGGATTTGAACCACTAACAGCCGTAAGTTGGATAGTGTGTGCCGTTTTTCATAAATCCTTTTTTATAAGCTTATATTAACCGTAGTCTTACTGTTACTATGTACCTTTTTTTACGGTCCTCTTTCCACCATTAACTACCTGGCCGCTACCAAATGGTACCAAGTGGTGCTACTTGTTTAAACAACAAATGAACACAAAGAAAGGGATTCATAGAATATTACTCTGTATCTACAATCTCAATATGTCCTCTCTAAGTAAATATATGATCATTGCTGTACTCTATTTATAATCTCAATATGTCATCTCTAAGTAAATATATGATCATTACTGTACTGTATTTACAATCTCAGTATGTCATCTCTAAGTAAATGTATGATCATTACTGTACTGTATTTACAATCTCAGTATGTCATCTCTAAGTAAATATATGATCATTACTGTACTGTATTTACAATCTCAGTATGTCATCTCTAAGTAAATGTATGATCATTACTGTACTGTATTTACAATCTCAGTATGTCATCTCTAAGTAAATGTATGATCATTACTGTACTGTATTTACAATCTCAGTATGTCATCTCTAAGTAAATATATGATCATTACTGTACTGTATTTACAATCTCAGTATGTCATCTCTAAGTAAATGTATGATCATTACTGTACTGTATTTACAATCTCAGTATGTCATCTCTAAGTAAATATATGATCATTACTGTACTCTATTTACAATCTCAATATGTCATCTCTAAGTAAATATATGATCATTGCTGTACTCTATTTACAATTTCAATATGTAATCTCTAAATAAATATATGATCATTGCTGTACCGTAACATAAAGTGCTACCCTGATATGAATTTTGAAATGGTGCTTTTTTTTGGTGAAAACACAAACACTAATATTCGATCAGTCTCTGGAGCGGAGTTTACTTCCTGTACAGTCATGGTTATTATGTACAGCTCTGCTGTGGTGGAGTCTAAACATACATACAACCTGTGCTTCAGGACAGAGGCAGTTAGCCAGGACTGTGTTATCTCAAAGGAATTTCTGTTTTGAGGCAATGTGTTTGCGACAGCGCTGCTACCGCCATTGGGGGGGTATGGTTTATAGCAGGCACTTCGTCAAAGGTCATGGACGTAGGGGGGAGACTCTTTGACCTCTGTTAATTAGGGGTGATTTGAGTCTCGCTCTGCCACACGCATGGCGGGTGTAGGCTAGCTACCCTAGAGGAACACCTCCCCTCCCCTTAGCCTTCCTATAACCACTTCACCTCTCTAACCCAGAGCTCAGTCACTAATGTTAACCCCCCCTATAACCACTTCACCTCTCTAACCCTCTAACCCAGAGCTCAGTCACTAATGTTAACCTTCCTATAACCACTTCTCTCTAACCCAGAGCTCAGTCACTAATGTTAACCCCCCCTATAACCACTTCACCTCTCTAACCCTCTAACCCAGAGCTCAGTCACTAATGTTAACCTTCCTATAACCACTTCTCTCTAACCCAGAGCTCAGTCACTAATATTAACCTTCCTATAACCACTTCTCTCTAACCCTCTAACCCAGAGCTCAGTCACTAATGTTAACCCCCCCTATAACCACTTCACCTCTCTAACCCTCTAACCCAGAGCTCAGTCACTAATGTTAACCTTCCTATAACCACTTCACCTCTCTATATATATATATATATATGCCATTTAGCAGACCCTCTAACCCAGAGCTCAGTCACTAATGTTAACCTTCCTATAACCACTTCACCTCTCTAACCCAGAGCTCAGTCACTAATGTTAACCTTCCTATAACCACTTCTCTCTAACCCAGAGCTCAGTCACTAATGTTAACCTTCCTATAACCACTTCTCTCTAACCCTCTAACCCAGAGCTCAGTCACTAATGTTAACCTTCCTATAACCACTTCACCCCTCTAACCCAGAGCTCAGTCCCTAATATTAACCTTCCTATAACCACTTCACCTCTCTAACCCTCTAACCCAGAGCTCAGTCACTAATGTTAACCTTCCTATAACCACTTCTCTCTAACCCTCTAACCCAGAGCTCAGTCCCTAATGTTAACCTTCCTATAACCACTTCACCTCTCTAACCCAGAGCTCAGTCCCTAATATTAACCTTCCTATAACCACTTCACCTCTCTAACCCTCTAACCCAGAGCTCAGTCCCTAATGTTAACCTTCCTATAACCACTTCACCTCTCTAACCCAGAGCTCAGTCACTAATATTAACCTTCCTATAACCACTTCACCTCTCTAACCCTCTAACCCAGAGCTCAGTCCCTAATGTTAACCTTCCTATAACCACTTCACCTCCCTAACCCAGAGCTCAGTCCCTAATGTTAACCTTCCTATAACCACTTCACCTCTCTAACCCAGAGCTCAGTCCCTAATGTTAACCTTCCTATAACCACTTCACCTCTCTAACCCTCTAACCCAGAGCTCAGTCACTAATGTTAACCTTCCTATAACCACTTCACCTCTCTAACCCTCTAACCCAGAGCTCAGTCACTAATGTTAACCTTCCTATAACCACTTCACCTCTCTAACCCTCTAACCCAGAGCTCAGTCCCTAATGTTAACCTTCCTATAACCACTTCACCTCTCTAACCCTCTAACCCAGAGCTCAGTCACTAATGTTAACCTTCCTATAACCACTTCACCTCTCTAACCCTCTAACCCAGAGCTCAGTCACTAATATTAACCTTCCTATAACCACTTCACCTCTCTAACCCTCTAACCCAGAGCTCAGTCCCTAATATTAACCTTCCTATAACCACTTCACCTCTCTAACCCTCTAACCCAGAGCTCAGTCACTAATGTTAACCTTCCTATAACCACTTCACCTCTCTAACCCAGAGCTCAGTCCCTAATATTAACCTTCCTATAACCACTTCACCTCTCTAACCCTCTAACCCAGAGCTCAGTCCCTAATGTTAACCTTCCTATAACCACTTCACCCCTCTAACCCAGAGCTCAGTCCCTAATATTAACCTTCCTATAACCACTTCACCTCTCTAACCCTCTAACCCAGAGCTCAGTCACTAATGTTAACCTTCCTATAACCACTTCACCTCTCTAACCCAGAGCTCAGTCACTAATGTTAACCTTCCTATAACCACTTCACCTCTCTAACCCAGAGCTCAGTCACTAATATTAACCTTCCTATAACCACTTCACCTCTCTAACCCTCTAACCCAGAGCTCAGTCCCTAATATTAACCTTTCTATAACCACTTCACCTCTCTAACCCAGAGCTCAGTCACTAATGTTAACCTTCCTACAACCACTTCACCTCTCTAACCCAGAGCTCAGTCACTAATGTTAACCTTCCTATAACCACTTCACCTCTCTAACCCAGAGCTCAGTCCCTAATGTTAACCTTCCTATAACCACTTCACCTCTCTAACCCAGAGCTCAGTCCCTAATATTAACCTTCCTATAACCACTTCACCTCTCTAACCCAGAGCTCAGTCCCTAATATTAACCTTCCTATAACCACTTCACCTCTCTAACCCTCTAACCCAGAGCTCAGTCCCTAATGTTAACCTTCCTATAACCACTTCACCTCTCTAACCCTCTAACCCAGAGCTCTGTCCCTAATGTTAACCTTCCTATAACCACTTCACCTCTCTAACCCTCTAACCCAGAGCTCAGTCCCTAATGTTAACCTTCCTATAACCACTTCACCTCTCTAACCCAGAGCTCAGTCCCTAATATTAACCTTCCTATAACCACTTCACCTCTCTAACCCAGAGCTCAGTCCCTAATATTAACCTTCCTATAACCACTTCACCTCTCTAACCCAGAGCTCAGTCCCTAATATTAACCTTCCTATAACCACTTCACCTCTCTAACCCAGAGCTCAGTCCCTAATGTTAACCTTCCTATAACCACTTCACCTCTCTAACCCTCTAACCCAGAGCTCAGTCCCTAATGTTAACCTTCCTATAACCATTTCACCTCTCTAACCCAGAGCTCAGTCCCTAATATTAACCTTCCTATAACCACTTCACCTCTCTAACCCTCTAACCCAGAGCTCTGTCCCTAATGTTAACCTTCCTATAACCACTTCACCTCTCTAACCCTCTAACCCAGAGCTCAGTCCCTAATGTTAACCTTCCTATAACCACTTCACCTCTCTAACCCAGAGCTCAGTCCCTAATATTAACCTTCCTATAACCACTTCACCTCTCTAACCCAGAGCTCAGTCCCTAATATTAACCTTCCTATAACCACTTCACCTCTCTAACCCAGAGCTCAGTCCCTAATATTAACCTTCCTATAACCACTTCACCTCTCTAACCCAGAGCTCAGTCCCTAATATTAACCTTCCTATAACCACTTCACCTCTCTAACCCAGAGCTCAGTCCCTAATATTAACCTTCCTATAACCACTTCACCTCTCTAACCCAGAGCTCAGTCCCTAATATTAACCTTCCTATAACCACTTCACCTCTCTAACCCAGAGCTCAGTCCCTAATATTAACCTTCCTATAACCACTTAACCTCTCTAACCCAGAGCTCAGTCCCTAATATTAACCTTCCTATAACCACTTCACCTCTCTAACCCAGAGCTCTGTCCCTAATGTTAACCTTCCTATAACCACTTCACCTCTCTAACCCTCTAACCCAGAGCTCAGTCCCTAATGTTAACCTTCCTATAACCACTTCACCTCTCTAACCCTCTAACCCAGAGCTCTGTCCCTAATGTTAACCTTCCTATAACCACTTCACCTCTCTAACCCTCTAACCCAGAGCTCAGTCCCTAATATTAACCTTCCTATAACCACTTCACATGTCTAACCCAGAGCTCAGTCCCTAATATTAACCTTCCTATAACCACTTCACCTCTCTAACCCAGAGCTCTGTCCCTAATGTTAACCTTCCTATAACCACTTCACCTCTCTAACCCTCTAACCCAGAGCTCAGTCCCTAATATTAACCTTCCTATAATCACTTCACCTCTCTAACCCTCTAACCCAGAGCTCAGTCCCTAATATTAACCTTCCTATAACCACTTCACCTCTCTAACCCTCTAACCCAGAGCTCAGTCACTAATGTTAACCTTCCTATAACCACTTCACCTCTCTAACCCAGAGCTCAGTCACTAATATTAACCTTCCTATAACCACTTCACCTCTCTAACCCTCTAACCCAGAGCTCAGTCCCTAATATTAACCTTTCTATAACCACTTCACCTCTCTAACCCAGAGCTCAGTCACTAATGTTAACCTTCCTACAACCACTTCACCTCTCTAACCCAGAGCTCAGTCACTAATGTTAACCTTCCTATAACCACTTCACCTCTCTAACCCAGAGCTCAGTCCCTAATGTTAACCTTCCTATAACCACTTCACCTCTCTAACCCAGAGCTCAGTCCCTAATATTAACCTTCCTATAACCACTTCACCTCTCTAACCCAGAGCTCAGTCCCTAATGTTAACCTTCCTATAACCACTTCACCTCTCTAACCCTCTAACCCAGAGCTCAGTCCCTAATATTAACCTTCCTATAACCACTTCACCTCTCTAACCCAGAGCTCAGTCCCTAATATTAACCTTCCTATAACCACTTCACCTCTCTAACCCTCTAACCCAGAGCTCTGTCCCTAATATTAACCTTCCTATAACCACTTCACCTCTCTAACCCAGAGCTCTGTCCCTAATGTTAACCTTCCCATAACCACTTCACCTCTCTAACCCTCTAACCCAGAGCTCTGTCCCTAATGTTAACCTTCCTATAACCACTTCACCTCTCTAACCCTCTAACCCAGAGCTCAGTCCCTAATGTTAACCTTCCTATAACCACTTCACCTCTCTAACCATCTAACCCAGAGCTCTGTCCCTAATGTTAACCTTCCTATAACCACTTCACCTCTCTAACCCTCTAACCCAGAGCTCAGTCCCTAATGTTAACCTTCCTATAACCACTTCACCTCTCTAACCCTCTAACCCAGAGCTCTGTCCCTAATGTTAACCTTCCTATAACCACTTCACCTCTCTAACCCTCTAACCCAGAGCTCAGTCCCTAATGTTAACCTTCCTATAACCACTTCACCTCTCTAACCCAGAGCTCAGTCCCTAATATTAACCTTCCTATAACCACTTCACCTCTCTAACCCAGAGCTCAGTCCCTAATGTTAACCTTCCTATAACCACTTCACCTCTCTAACCCAGAGCTCAGTCCCTAATATTAACCTTCCTATAACCACTTCACCTCTCTAACCCAGAGCTCAGTCCCTAATATTAACCTTCCTATAACCACTTCACCTCTCTAACCCAGAGCTCAGTCCCTAATATTAACCTTCCTATAACCACTTCACCTCTCTAACCCAGAGCTCAGTCCCTAATATTAACCTTCCTATAACCACTTCACCTCTCTAACCCAGAGCTCAGTCCCTAATGTTAACCTTCCTATAACCACTTCACCTCTCTAACCCTCTAACCCAGAGCTCAGTCCCTAATGTTAACCTTCCTATAACCACTTCACCTCTCTAACCCAGAGCTCAGTCCCTAATATTAACCTTCCTATAACCACTTCACCTCTCTAACCCTCTAACCCAGAGCTCAGTCACTAATGTTAACCTTCCTATAACCACTTCTCTCTAACCCTCTAACCCAGAGCTCAGTCCCTAATGTTAACCTTCCTATAACCACTTCACCCCTCTAACCCAGAGCTCAGTCCCTAATATTAACCTTCCTATAACCACTTCACCCCTCTAACCCAGAGCTCAGTCCCTAATGTTAACCTTCCTATAACCACTTCACCTCTCTAACCCAGAGCTCAGTCCCTAATATTAACCTTCCTATAACCACTTCACCTCTCTAACCCAGAGCTCTGTCCCTAATGTTAACCTTCCTATAACCACTTCACCTCTCTAACCCTCTAACCCAGAGCTCAGTCCCTAATGTTAACCTTCCTATAACCACTTCACCTCTCTAACCCTCTAACCCAGAGCTCAGTCCCTAATGTTAACCTTCCTATAACCACTTCACCTCTCTAACCCAGAGCTCAGTCCCTAATGTTAACCTTCCTATAACCACTTCACCTCTCTAACCCTCTAACCCAGAGCTCAGTCACTAATGTTAACCTTCCTATAACCACTTCTCTCTAACCCTCTAACCCAGAGCTCAGTCCCTAATGTTAACCTTCCTATAACCACTTCACCTCTCTAACCCAGAGCTCAGTCCCTAATATTAACCTTCCCTATAACCACTTCACCTCTCTAACCCAGAGCTCAGTCCCTAATATTAACCTTCCTATAACCACTTCACTCTCTAACCCAGAGCTCAGTCCCTAATATTAACCTTCCTATAACCACTTCACCTCTCTAACCCAGAGCTCTGTCCCTAATGTTAACCTTCCTATAACCACTTCACCTCTCTAACCCTCTAACCCAGAGCTCAGTCCCTAATGTTAACCTTCCTATAACCACTTCACCTCTCTAACCCTCTAACCCAGAGCTCAGTCCCTAATATTAACCTTCCTATAACCACTTCACCTCTCTAACCCAGAGCTCAGTCCCTAATATTAACCTTCCTATAACCACTTCACCTCTCTAACCCTCTAACCCAGAGCTCTGTCCCTAATATTAACCTTCCTATAACCACTTCACCTCTCTAACCCTCTAACCCAGAGCTCTGTCCCTAATGTTAACCTTCCTATAACCACTTCACCTCTCTAACCCTCTAACCCAGAGCTCTGTCCCTAATGTTAACCTTCCTATAACCACTTCACCTCTCTAACCCTCTAACCCAGAGCTCAGTCCCTAATGTTAACCTTCCTATAACCACTTCACCTCTCTAACCATCTAACCCAGAGCTCTGTCCCTAATGTTAACCTTCCTATAACCACTTCACCTCTCTAACCCTCTAACCCAGAGCTCAGTCCCTAATGTTAACCTTCCTATAACCACTTCACCTCTCTAACCCTCTAACCCAGAGCTCTGTCCCTAATGTTAACCTTCCTATAACCACTTCACCTCTCTAACCCTCTAACCCAGAGCTCAGTCCCTAATGTTAACCTTCCTATAACCACTTCACCTCTCTAACCCAGAGCTCAGTCCCTAATATTAACCTTCATATAACCACTTCACCTCTCTAACCCAGAGCTCAGTCCCTAATGTTAACCTTCCTATAACCACTTCACCTCTCTAACCCAGAGCTCAGTCCCTAATATTAATCTTCCTATAACCACTTCACCTCTCTAACCCAGAGCTCAGTCCTTAATATTAACCTTCCTATAACCACTTCACCTCTCTAACCCAGAGCTCAGTCCCTAATGTTAACCTTCCTATAACCACTTCACCTCTCTAACCCAGAGCTCAGTCCCTAATATTAACCTTCCTATAACCACTTCACCTCTCTAACCCAGAGCTCAGTCCCTAATGTTAACCTTCCTATAACCACTTCACCTCTCTAACCCTCTAACCCAGAGCTCAGTCCCTAATGTTAACCTTCCTATAACCACTTCACCTCTCTAACCCAGAGCTCAGTCCCTAATATTAACCTTCCTATAACCACTTCACCTCTCTAACCCTCTAACCCAGAGCTCAGTCACTAATGTTAACCTTCCTATAACCACTTCTCTCTAACCCTCTAACCCAGAGCTCAGTCCCTAATGTTAACCTTCCTATAACCACTTCACACCTCTAACCCAGAGCTCAGTCCCTAATATTAACCTTCCTATAACCACTTCACCTCTCTAACCCAGAGCTCAGTCCCTAATGTTAACCTTCCTATAACCACTTCACCTCTCTAACCCAGAGCTCAGTCCCTAATATTAACCTTCCTATAACCACTTCACCTCTCTAACCCAGAGCTCTGTCCCTAATGTTAACCTTCCTATAACCACTTCACCTCTCTAACCCTCTAACCCAGAGCTCAGTCCCTAATGTTAACCTTCCTATAACCACTTCACCTCTCTAACCCTCTAACCCAGAGCTCAGTCCCTAATGTTAACCTTCCTATAACCACTTCACCTCTCTAACCCAGAGCTCAGTCACTAATATTAACCTTCCTATAACCACTTCACCTCTCTAACCCTCTAACCCAGAGCTCAGTCACTAATGTTAACCTTCCTATAACCACTTCTCTCTAACCCTCTAACCCAGAGCTCAGTCCCTAATGTTAACCTTCCTATAACCACTTCACCTCTCTAACCCAGAGCTCAGTCCCTAATATTAACCTTCCTATAACCACTTCACCTCTCTAACCCAGAGCTCAGTCCCTAATATTAACCTTCCTATAACCACTTCACCTCTCTAACCCAGAGCTCAGTCCCTAATATTAACCTTCCTATAACCACTTCACCTCTCTAACCCAGAGCTCTGTCCCTAATGTTAACCTTCCTATAACCACTTCACCTCTCTAACCCTCTAACCCAGAGCTCAGTCCCTAATGTTAACCTTCCTATAACCACTTCACCTCTCTAACCCTCTAACCCAGAGCTCTGTCCCTAATGTTAACCTTCCTATAACCACTTCACCTCTCTAACCCTCTAACCCAGAGCTCAGTCCCTAATATTAACCTTCCTATAACCACTTCACCTCTCTAACCCAGAGCTCAGTCCCTAATGTTAACCTTCCTATAACCACTTCACCTCTCTAACCCAGAGCTCAGTCCCTAATGTTAACCTTCCTATAACCACTTCACCTCTCTAACCCTCTAACCCAGAGCTCAGTCACTAATGTTAACCTTCCTATAACCACTTCACCCCTCTAACCCAGAGCTCAGTCCCTAATGTTAACCTTCCTATAACCACTTCACCTCTCTAACCCTCTAACCCAGAGCTCAGTCACTAATGTTAACCTTCCTATAACCACTTCACCTCTCTAACCCTCTAACCCAGAGCTCAGTCACTAATATTAACCTTCCTATAATCACTTCACCTCTCTAACCCTCTAACCCAGAGCTCAGTCCCTAATATTAACCTTCCTATAACCACTTCACCTCTCTAACCCTCTAACCCAGAGCTCAGTCACTAATGTTAACCTTCCTATAACCACTTCACCTCTCTAACCCAGAGCTCAGTCACTAATATTAACCTTCCTATAACCACTTCACCTCTCTAACCCTCTAACCCAGAGCTCAGTCCCTAATATTAACCTACCTTTCTATAACCACTTCACCTCTCTAACCCAGAGCTCAGTCACTAATGTTAACCTTCCTATAACCACTTCACCTCTCTAACCCAGAGCTCAGTCCCTAATGTTAACCTTCCTATAACCACTTCACCTCTCTAACCCAGAGCTCAGTCCCTAATATTAACCTTCCTATAACCACTTCACCTCTCTAACCCAGAGCTCAGTCCCTAATATTAACCTTCCTATGACCACTTCACCTCTCTAACCCAGAGCTCAGTCCCTAATATTAACCTTCCTATAACCACTTCACCTCTCTAACCCAGAGCTCAGTCCCTAATATTAACCTTCCTATAACCACTTCACCTCTCTAACCCAGAGCTCAGTCCCTAATATTAATCTTCCTATAACCACTTCACCTCTCTAACCCTCTAACCCAGAGCTCTGTGCCTAATGTTAACCTTCCTATAACCACTTCACCTCTCTAACCCTCTAACCCAGAGCTCTGTCCCTAATGTTAACCTTCCTATAACCACTTCACCTCTCTAACCCTCTAACCCAGAGCTCAGTCCCTAATGTTAACCTTCCTATAACCACTTCACCTCTCTAACCCTCTAACCCAGAGCTCAGTCCCTAATGTTAACCTTCCTATAACCACTTCACCTCTCTAACCCTCTAACCCAGAGCTCAGTCCCTAATGTTAACCTTCCTATAACCACTTCACCTCTCTAACCCTCTAACCCAGAGCTCTGCCCCTAATGTTAACTTTCCTATAACCACTTCACCTCTCTAACCCTCTAACCCAGAGCTCAGTCCCTAATGTTAACCTTCCTATAACCACTTCACCTCTCTAACCCAGAGCTCAGTCCCTAATATTAACCTTCCTATAACCACTTCACCTCTCTAACCCAGAGCTCAGTCCCTAATGTTAACCTTCCTATAACCACTTCACCTCTCTAACCCAGAGCTCAGTCCCTAATATTAACCTTCCTATAACCACTTCACCTCTCTAACCCAGAGCTCAGTCCCTAATATTAACCTTCCTATAACCACTTCACCTCTCTAACCCAGAGCTCAGTCCCTAATATTAACCTTCCTATAACCACTTCACCTCTCTAACCCAGAGCTCAGTCCCTAATATTAACCTTCCTATAACCACTTCACCTCTCTAACCCAGAGCTCAGTCCCTAATGTTAACCTTCCTATAACCACTTCACCTCTCTAACCCTCTAACCCAGAGCTCAGTCCCTAATGTTAACCTTCCTATAACCACTTCACCTCTCTAACCCAGAGCTCAGTCCCTAATATTAACCTTCCTATAACCACTTCACCTCTCTAACCCAGAGCTCAGTCCCTAATATTAACCTTCCTATAACCACTTCACCTCTCTAACCCAGAGCTCAGTCCCTAATATTAACCTTCCTATAACCACTTCACCTCTCTAACCCAGAGCTCAGTCCCTAATATTAACCTTCCTATAACCACTTCACCTCTCTAACCCAGAGCTCAGTCCCTAATATTAACCTTCCTATAACCACTTCACCTCTCTAACCCAGAGCTCAGTCCTTAATGTTAACCTTCCTATAACCACTTCACCCCTCCGAACGCCCTAATATTGCATTTCACCCCCCTTTGCCCTCAGAACAGCCTCAATTTGTCTCTACAAGGTGTCGAAAGCGTCCAACATGTATGCTGGCCCATGTGGAGTCCAACGCTTCCCACAGTTGTGTCAAATTGGCTGAATGTCCATTGGCTGGTGGACCATTCTTGATACACTTGGAAAACTGTTGAGCATGAAAAGCCCAGCACCGTTGCAGTTCTTGACACACTCCAACCGGTGTGCCTGGCACCTACTATCATACCCCTTTCAAAGGCACATACATGTGTTGTCTTGCCCACTCACCCTCTGAATGGTACACATACACAATCCATCTTTCAATGTTCTCAAGGCTTAAACATCCTTCTTCAACCTGTCTCCTCCCCTTCATCTACACTGATTGGTGGATTTAACAGGTGACATCAATCATGGATCATTGCTTTCACCTGGATTCACCTGCTCAGTCTATTGCATTGAAAGAGCCGGTGTTCCTAATGTTTTGTACACTCATTGTAGTGCACTACTTTTGACCAGACCAATGCTCTATAGGGAATAGGGTGTCATTTGAGATGCAGACGATCCTGGTGACCTGTTAGCCAAATGTGTTTATTCTGTGAGGTTGCTATTACCCCCAGTATGATCCCAAGCTCTGGGAGCTAATGGCTCCACGAATTTCCTTCTATGAGTTTTTGTGAAATAATTGATCACATATGAGTGGTCTGGCGCACGTTTCCTCTCCATCCTCTTGCGTTTTAGAAGGTGATATCATGCTGTGGTTAGACGGCTCTTGCGATACCGTGATTGCTTCCGGAATCGGAAGACGGAGGTAGATTCTGCAAGGTTTTACATCATTAAATCATCTGCACACACATATTAACGCAAGGTGTTATCGCTAGCCAATCACAAACTACCCTTGGATGTGAGCCACCTGGACAATAGCGTTCTACAAACCTGTGGTTTTAAGTCATTACGAGACCAGTTAATTGGACTATATTAGACATGGCAAGAGCATGTATTTTACAGATAACTCAATGGGAGTGTGATTTGTTGGCATTTCCATGGATGAGCAAGGTTCCATGTAGCAGTACTGAACAGAAAGGATGAGCAAGGTTCCATGTAGCAGTACTGAACAGAAAGAATGAGCAAGGTTCCATGTAGCAGTACTGAACAGAAAGGATGAGCAAGGTTCCATGTAGCAGTACTGAACAGAAAGGATGAGCAAGGTTCCATGTAGCAGTACTGAACAGAAAGGATGAGCAAGGTTCCATGTAGCAGTACTGAACAGAAAGAGCCCCAGAAGGAGCTGGTCCTAAAGTAAAGGGCTCTGATATCTATATCCTAACAGTCCAGTTTATCATAACAGTCCAGTTTATCCTAACAGTCCAGTTTAGTGCATCTGGATTTTTCACTCTTAGAACCACTTGGAGAAATGTAGCTATGTGTCAAGTTAAACCTACACAACACAGGACTGCTGTGACGAGGCCCTGCTCATAAACACTGACTGAGAGGGAGCCTCAGCCTGGAGCCTCAGCCTGGAGCCTCAGCCTCAGCCTGGAGCCCCAGCCTGGAGCCTCAGCCTGGAGCCTCAGCCTGGAGCCTCAGCCTGGACTGACTGTGTTAGCTCTAACTGTTCCCCTTGTTTCTCTCTCATTTTGACAAATTTGCGTTTCCAGGAAGCGACTGAGGTCAGCGCTACATCGGCATCTGTTGGTACTTACATTTCTGAGTCAAGACGCAGGCGAGGTAGGGGATAGCTGCTTAGCTTTGTGTGGGTTGTCCAGGCAACTGAGCGCCGCAATCAGATCTGAATGTCTGCTCAGGTCACGTGACTGTCTGTAGTAGTAGGCCTCAGAACTTTGGAACCTCAGAAACTCTGAACTTTGGAACCTCAGAACTTTGGAACCTCAGAACATCAGAAAGTTCAAATTAACTATTAAGGATGTCCCTGAGTAACGCTGGCAAGACATTTTCGGTTACGGGCTGGTGAGCCCTTCAAGGCTTCAACCTCCAATCCCTCATATCCCTGTGTTTTACAGTGTGATTGTCCATTCATCCTTAGTAAGAAAAAGTGGATATTTCTGGATTTCAGGGATACAATATTTTCAACTTAACTTCCGTTTCCCCTGAAAAGTGGAAGAGGGGACTCCCCTCAGGCATCTTTCTACACCTGCTACATAAGGTTACATTAGGTCCTGTGTGGCTCAGTTGGTAGAGCATGGCACTTACAAACACCAGTACGAACAAATACAAAAATATATGCACTCACTACTGTAAGTCGCTCTGGATAAGAGCGTTTGCTAAATGACACAAATGTTACTGTCCATTACCTTTCAGACTTTCTTTGCAAAGTCGGCCTGCATTAATGACCAAACATGGAGTTGCCTGCCATCAACGTCTCGAGTACCTCTGCAATTTTCATCAACAATAAAAAGGAAACAGAAATGTGTCTCATAATTATGGGAATTCGAAAATACATTGAATACCCAAGATGAAAGAAGCCAGACATGATCGGGAACTTTCGAGGAATGTTTTCTCCGGCCCAAACCAACAGGAACCGTTCCTTCACAGCCAAGTCCCAAAGCCAGACAGACTCTCAGGTCGAAGAGTCCTAATAAAGAATCAGACTCAATTTGTAAGTCGCTCTGGATAAGAGCGTCTGCTAAATGACTTAAATGTAAATGTAAATGTATACAGTTGTGTAGAGGAATGTACAACTAGAGAACTGTGTGGTTCAGACAGATGATTGGGAGCAGAGGATGGAACATGGAAGTCATGATGCAACTGTTGGATCACCTGAAATGGAACATCATCATTAGTGTCAGCTGGGTTCTTTGTGTCAGTTTCTCTGTCTAGTCGTGTCAATTCTACACACTTTGAGATAATTCTGTATAATGAAAAGCGTTTTACATATGTAATACATTATTTTATATATTTTTTTTGCCTTAAAGCTGAAACGTTTTATTGGTAAGGGGTAGAATACACCGTATCATCAGCCTCCATAGTACAATGGTCTCCCAGGTTTAATGTTCTGGCTGGAAAGAGTGCAGTATCGTGGTCCCAAATGTAACTTTATAATACTCAGTACGCTTGTCAATGTCAGACACATATCGTAACACCCAAGTCAACCTCAGTTTATAAACTCCAAAGGAACTCATTCAACAACGAAGAAGTTGGGTTTTAGACAGAGCAGAAATGTCCCCCATTTTTCACATCATAGATGATTTAGAGTTCAATGCAGAGAATGTGATTTAGCCCACCAGTACCTTGCCATTTGATTGACTTCCAGAGCCCTGTTGTGTTAACAGGGCAGGCGTGTTATACAGCGAGGAGTCAAAGACGACCCCACAAAGGTTTCCCTCCCAAAACTTAACCAGATGTGTAATGAGCGTCTCCTCAGTGTAATTCTGTTCACCTGTCCTGATACAATCCCCTGTGTCCGAAGATAGATGCTAATATGAGCAGCAACCCTGTCAGCACACACGCACTCACGCACTCACATACTCTCCCCTCTCTTTGTCTCTCCCTCTTCCCCACTCTCTCTCCCTCTCCCCTCTCTTTGTCTCTCCCTGTTCCCCGTTCTGTCTCTCTCCCCCCTCTCTGTCTCTCTCCCCCTCTCTCTCTATCTCCCTCTCCCCCTCTCTGTCTCTCTCTCTCCCCTCTCTGTCTCTCTCTCTCTCCCTCTGTCTCTCTCTGTCTCTCCCCCCTCTTTCTCTCTCTCTTCCTGTCCCCCTCTCTGTCTCTCTCTCTCTCCCTTCTCTCTGTCTCTCCCTCTCCCCCTCCCTGTCTCTCTTTCCCCCCTCTCTGTCTCTCTCTCCCCCTCTCTGTCTCTCTCCCCCTCTCTCTGTCTCTCTCCCTTCTCTCTGTCTCTCCCTCTCCCCCCTCTCTGTCTCTCTCCCCCTCTCTGTCTCTCTCTCCCCCTCTCTGTCTCTCTCCCCCTCTCTCTCTCCCTCTCCCCCCTCTCTGTCTCTCTCCCCCTCTCTCCCTCTCCCCCCCTCTGTCTCTCTCCCCTCCCCCCTCTCTGTCTCTCTCTCTCTCCCCCCTCTCTGTCTCTCCCCCTCTGTCTCTGTCTCTCCCCCCTCTCTGTCTCTCTCCCTCTCCCCCTCGTTGTCTCTCTCCCTCTATGTCTCTCTCCCTCTCCCCTCTCTGTCTCTCTCCTCTCCCCCTGTCTGTCTCTCTCCTTCTCCCCACTCTCTGTCTCTCTCCCTCTCTGTCTCTCCCCCTCTCCCCCTCTCTGTCTCTCTACTCCCTCTCCCCCTCTCTGTCCCTCTCTCTCCCCTACCCCTCTCTGTCTCTCTCTCTCCCTCTCTGTCTCTCTCTCTTTCCCTCTCCCCCTCTCTGTCTCTGTCTCTCTCTCTCCCCCTCTCTGTCTCTCTCCCTCTCCCCCTCTCTGTCTCCCTCTCCCCCTCTCTGTCTCTCCCCCTCTCTGTCCCTCTCGCTCTCCCCCTCTCTGTCTCTCCCTCTCCCCCCTCTCTCTCTCTCCCTCTCCCCCTCTCTGTCTCTCCCTCCCCCTCTCTCTCTCTCCCTCTCCCCCTCTCTGTCTCTCTCTCTCTCCCTTCCCTCTCCCCCTCTCTCTCTCTCCCTCTCCCCCTCTCTGTCTCTCTCTCTCTCCCCCGCTCTGTCTCTCCCTCTCCCCCTCTCTGTCTCTCTCTCTCTCCCTCTCCCCCTCTCTGTCCTTCTCCCTCTCCCCCTTTCTGTCTCTCTCTCTCTCTCTCTCCCTCTCCCCGTACCTCATCCCTCTAACTCCCCTCATATCGTCCTCTCCCGTACCTCATCCCTCTAACTCCCCCTCATATCACCCCTCCCCGTACCTCATCCCCTAACTCCCCTCATATCACCCCTCCCCGTACCTCATCTCCCTAACTCCCCTCATATCGTCCTCTCCCGTACCTCATCCCCCTAACTCCCCTCATATCTCCCCTCCCGTACCTCATCCCCTAACTCCCCCTCATATTGTCCTCTCGCCGTACCTCATCCCTCTAACTCCCCTCATATCACCCCCTCCCCGTGCCTCATCCCCCTAACTCCCCTCATATCACCCCCTCCCCGTACCTCATCCCCCTAACTCCCCCTCATATCACCCCCCTCCCGTACCTCATCCCCTAACTCCCCTCATATCGTCCTCTCCCCGTACCTCATTCCCTAACTCCCCCTCATATCTCCCCCTCCCCGTGCCTCATCCCCCTAACTCCCCTCATATCGTCCTCTCCCCGTACCTCATCCCTCTAACTCCCCTCATATCACCCCCTCCCCGTACCTCATCCCCTAACTCCCCCTCATATCCCCCCTCCCCGTGCCTCATCCCCCTAACTCCCCCTCATATCGTCCTCTCCCGTACCTCATCCCCTAACTCCCCCTCATATCGTCCTCTCCCGTACCTCATCCCTCTAACTCCCCCTCATATCACCCCTCCCCATACCTCATCCCCTAACTCCCCTCATATCGTCCTCTCCCGTACCTCATCCCCCTAACTCCCCCAAATATCTCCCCTCCCCGTACCTCATCCCCTAACTCCCCCTCATATCGTCCTCTCCCCGTACCTCATCCCCTAACTCCCCTCATATCTCCCCCTCCCCCGTACCTCATCCCCCTAACTCCCCCTCATATCACCCCCTCCCCGTGCCTCATCTCCTAACTCCCCTCATATCGTCCTCTCCCGTACCTCATCCCCTAACTCCCCCTCATATCTCCCCTCCCCCGTACCTCATCTCCCTAACTCCCCTCATATCGTCCTCTCCCCGTACCTCATCCCTCTAACTCCCCTCATATCACCCCCTCCCCGTACCTCATCCCCCTAACTCCCCCTCATATCGCCCCCTCCCCGTACCTCATCCCCCTAACTCCCCCTCATATCTCCCCCTCCCCGTACCTCATCCCCCTAACTCCCCCTCATATCGTCCTCTCCCCGTACCTCATCCCTCTAACTCCCCCTCATATCACCCCCTCCCCGTACCTCATCCCCCTAACTCCCCCTCATATCACCCCCTCCCCATACCTCATCCCCCTAACTCCCCCTCATATCACCCCCACCCCGTACCTCATCCCCTAACTCCCCCTCATATCGTCCTCTCCCCGTGCCTCATCCCCTAACTCCCCAAATATCTCCCCCTCCCCGTACCTCATCCCCTAACTCCCCCTCATATTGGTCCTCTCCCCGTACCTCATCCCCTAACTCCCCTCATATCGCCCCTCCCCCGTACCTCATCCCCTAACTCCCCTCATATCTCCCCCTCCCCGTACCTCATCCCCTAACTCCCCTCATATCACCCCTCCCGTACCTCATCTCCCTAACTCCCCTCATATCGTCCTCTCCCGTACCTCATCCCCTAACTCCCCCTCATATCTCCCCCTCCCCGTACCTCATCTCCCTAACTCCCCTCATATCGTCCTCTCCCCGTACCTCATCCCTCTAACTCCCCTCATATCACCCCCCTCCCCGTACCTCATCCCCTAACTCCCCTCATATCACCCCTCCCCCGTACCTCATCCCCCTAACTCCCCTCATATCTCCCCTCCCCGTACCTCATCCCCTAACTCCCCTCATATTGTCCTCTCGCCGTACTTCATCCCTCTAACTCCCCCTCATATCACCCCCTCCCCGTACCTCATCCCCCTAACTCCCCTCATATCACCCCTCCCCATACCTCATCCCCTAACTCCCCCTCATATCACCCCCACCCCGTACCTCATCCCCCTAACTCCCCTCATATCGTCCTCTCCCGTACCTCATCCCCCTAACTCCCCCAAATATCTCCCCTCCCCGTACCTCATCCCCTAACTCCCCTCATATTGGTCCTCTCCCCGTACCTCATCCCCTAACTCCCCTCATATCGCCCCCTCCCCGTACCTCATCCCCTAACTCCCCCTCATATCTCCCCCTCCCCGTACCTCATCCCCTAACTCCCCCTCATATCACCCCCTCCCGTACATCATCTCCCTAACTCCCCTCATATCGGTCCTCTCCCGTACCTCATCCCCTAACTCCCCTCATATCGGTCCTCTCCCCGTACCTCATCTCCCTAACTCCCCCTCATATCGGTCCTCTCCCCGTACCTCATCCCCCTAACTCCCCCTCATATCACCCCCTCCCCGTACCTCATCCCCCTAACTCCCCCTCATATTGGTCCTCTCCCCTACCTCACCCACTCATTTCTACCTTACAGCTGTTGTTTTGGATTAGTGAAATAGCTGCTGCCAAATGAAAGGATCCTTTTCCACTGCCACCCACCATGCCGGGCGAGAATGACAGTTAGGTGTCAGGGGGAGGGCCCTAGGGCTAGTGGTTTGCCATGAGAATTGTGGTGGGCTTGACAGGTGCTCTCTTTCACTTCCAGGTACCGCGACGGAGCTGGAATACTTTTCACACCTTTCAGAGCCGTTTGTTGTTTCACGCGGACAAAGAATGTCATAAATTCCCACCTTTTCTGGAATTCACCTCTCCTCTCTCGTGTGGAGGGAGTCTTCTGAAAACGCCTTCTTCCCCCTCCTCTTATTGTAGAGTTCTGACAACTGACAGTCTGGTCAATCACACTGAAACTGACAGTCTGGTCAATCACACTGAAACTGACAGTCTGGTCAATCACACTGACAACTGACAGTCTGGTCAATCACACTGAAACTGACTGTCTGGTCAATCACACTGACAACTGACAGTCTGGTCAATCACACTGACAACTGACAGTCTGGTCAATCACACTGACAACTGACAGTCTGGTCAATCACACTGAAACTGACAGTCTGGTCAATCACACTGACAACTGACAGTCTGGTCAATCACACTGAAACTGACTGTCTTGTCAATCACACTGACAACTGACAGTCTGGTCAATCACACTGACAACTGACAGTCTGGTCAATCACACTGAAACTGACTGTCTTGTCAATCACACTGACAACTGACAGTCTGGTCAATCACACTGACAACTGACAGTCTGGTCAATCACACTGACAACTGACAGTCTGGTCAATCACACTGACAACTGACAGTCTGGTCAATCACACTGAAACTGACTGTCTTGTCAATCACACTGACAACTGACAGTCTGGTCAATCACACTGACAACTGACAGTCTGGTCAATCACACTGAAACTGACAGTCTGGTCAATCACACTGAAACTGACTGTCTTGTCAATCACACTGACAACTGACAGTCTGGTCAATCACACTGACAACTGACAGTCTGGTCAATCACACTGACAACTGACAGTCTGGTCAATCACACTGAAACTGACAGTCTGGTCAACCACACTGACAACTGAAGTGGTTCATTACATTACATTTACATTTACATTTAAGTCATTTAGCAGACGCTCTTATCCAGAGCGACTTACAAATTGGTGCAAACACCTATGACACCCAGTGGAACAGCCACTTGCATCTAAATCTTGTTGGGGGAGAAGGGGGGTGAGAAGGATTACTTACCCTTACTTACCCTATCCTAGGTATTCCTTATAAAGAGGTGGGGTTTCAGGTGTCTCCGGAAGGTGGTGATTGACTCCGCTGTCCTGGCGTCGTGAGGGAGTTTGTTCCACCATTGGGGGCCAGAGCAGCGAACAGTTTTGACTGGGCTGAGCGGGAACTGTACTTCCTCAGTGGTAGGGAGGCGAGCAGGCCAGAGGTGGATGAACGCAGTGCCCTTGTTTGGGTGTAGGGCCTGATCAGAGCCTGGAGGTACTGAGGTGCCGTTCCCCTCACAGCTCCGTAGGCAAGCACCATGGTCTTGTAGCGGATGCGAGCTTCAACAGGAAGCCAGTGGAGAGAGCGGAGGAGCGGGGTGACGTGAGAGAACTTGGGAAGGTTGAACACCAGACGGGCTGCGGCGTTCTGGATGAGTTGTAGGGGTTTAATGGCACAGGCAGGGAGCCCAGCCAACAGCGAGTTGCAGTAATCAAGACGGGAGATGACAAGTGCCTGGATTAGGACCTGCGCCGCTTCCTGTGTGAGGCAGGGTCGTACTCTGCGGATGTTGTAGAGCATGAACCTACAGGAACGGGACACCGCCTTGATGTTAGTTGAGAACGTCAGGGTGTTGTCCAGGATCACGCCAAGGTTCTTAGCGCTCTGGGAGGAGGACACAATGGAGTTGTCAACCGTGATGGCGAGATCATGGAACGGGCAGTCCTTCCCCGGGAGGAAGAGGAGCTCCGTCTTGCTGAGGTTCAGCTTGAGGTGGTGATCCGTCATCCACACTGATATGTCTGCCAGACATGCAGAGATGCGATTCGCCACCTGGTCATCAGAAGGGGGAAAGGAGAAGATTAATTGTGTGTCGTCTGCATAGCAATGATAGGAGAGACCATGTGAGGTTATGACAGAGCCAAGTGGTTCAGTAACATGATGGAGATGGGAGTGATCTTTTTCAATGGTTTGTAGAAAGAGTTACTAACTTTGCATGTGTGGTGTCCAGTGGCAATGTCAGAGTCAATGGGATATAGGGAGGGGTCCACCAATTCACAACAGACAGAGTCAATGGGATATAGGGAGGGGTCCACCAATTCACAACAGACAGAGTCAATGGGATATAGGGAGGGGTCCACCAATTCACAACAGACAGAGTCAATGGAATATAGGGGGTCCACCCACAATCACCTCACATAATAACCGTTACAATTCACAACAGACAGATTCAACAAACAAGGCTACTGAATTGTAAGCCGCAGGCCCCACACGTGCGCCATTCAAACAGTAAATATCAGGCATGTTGCTCATCAATTCCTACTACAACAAACATCTGCGTTTCACAAATCAAGACAATCGAATTTAAGTGGCCGCTTTAATCAGCTACAACCGATAATGAGGGACAAGTCCTTTCCATCCACAGAAAGACAACATTCATAAAGCATTTATAAACCCTCTATCACAAAACAGAACTTTAGTTGACATCGACCTCAACAACTCCATAAAAACCCTAGTTAGTGTTGTAATAGGTTTTCATTGTTTCCTGCCTGTCTGTCGGTCTGAGGCCTACCAACCTCTACTGCGATCATTCTCCTTCAGCGTTAATGTGTGTATTGCTTGCTTTGAGTTAGTAGTGGGAGGCCCCGGTGGCTACAGCACAGTGAAGTGGAACAAGGGCTTGATTTAGAGGATGATTCAGGGGCCCCGTTGATGGTTTCCAGAGGGGAGCCATGATTAGACTGTAACACTGTACCCTGGCTGGTAGAGAGGTACAGCAGGAGTCTAACCCATCCAGTCCTCCTGTACCATACCTCTGGCTGGCTGGCTGGCTGGTAGAGAGGTACAGCAGGAGTCTAACCCACCCAGTCCTCCTGTACCATACCTCTGTACCATACCTCTGTACCATACATCTGTACCATACCTCTATCAAATCACAATACATATTCACTGAGTATACCAAACTGCTCCCCTGCCCTTTGACCCGGCTGAAGACGAGTACATCCAGGCCGCCTCCTCCACTCCAGTTTCCTCTTCAGAGACAATGGAGGGGGGCGGGTGACACCTCCTGGGGCAGATTTATGACAGAGGAAATGGCGGACTGGTGTCAGCGGAGAGGGAACAATAGAGGATTCACAGCGCGCCCAGCGGCCCCTGGACAGGAGCTCACTCTCCTGCAGACCCCTCTCTTCCTCCCCTACCGCCGGCTGACCCCTCTCTTCCTGTCCTACCGCCGGCTGCTGGGAGGAAACTTCCTTCCTGACCTGCTGCAGGTTTGGCAGAAAAAAAATGACAGGTCGACATCCTCTCTCTCCAATTTAGGGGCTTTATTGGCATGGAAAACATATATTAACATTGCCAAAGCAAGGGAAACATTACATCTCCTTAACTCTCTCTCCTTTTAACTAAGCAAGTCAGTTCAGAACAAAATCATATTTACAATGACAGCCTACCAGGGAACAGTGGGTTAACTGCCTGGTTCAGGGGCAGAATGACAAATTTTGACCTTGTCAGCTCGGGGATTTGATCCAGTAACCTTTCGGTTACTGGCTCTAACCACTAGGCTACAGGCAGCCCCAAGAATACAGTATATGTATATACTGGATTATATACTATTCTAAGGTATCCTAGTAACTTAATGTTTACATATCTTGCTTTACTCATCTCATATGTATATACTGTTTTCTATTTTTAGTCCGTATCTTAGTCCGTTCCGCTCTGACATCGCTCGTCCATATGTTTATAGTCTTAATACTTCCCTACTTAGATTTGTGTGTATTGGGTATATGTTGTGGAATTTGTTAGATATTACTTGTTAGATGTTAGATATTACTGCACTGTCGGAAATAGAAACACAAGCATTTCGCTACACTCGCAATAACATCTGCTAATCACGTGCATGTGACCAATAAAATTTGATTTGATTTATCTCTTTGTCTCACTCTGCCTCTCTCTCTCCTTTGTCTCTCTCTTTAAATCTCGGTCTCACTCTGCCCCTCTCTCTCTCTCTTTAACTCTGTCTATCTCACTCTGCTTCTCTCTCTCTCTCTTTATCTCTCTTTGTCTCACTCTGCCTCTCTCTCTGTCTCACTCTGCCTCTCTCTCTCTCTCTCTCTCTCTCTCTCTCTCTCTCTCTCTCTCTCTCTCTCTTTAACTCTGTCTCACTCTGCCCCTCTCTCTCTCTCTTTAACGCTCTCTGTCTCACTCTGCCTCTCTCTCTCATTAACTCTCTGTCTCACTGTCTCACTCTGCCTCTCTCTCTCTTTAACTCTCTGTCTCACTGTCTCACTCTGCCTCTCTCTCTCTTTAACTCTCTCTGTCTCACTCTGCCTCTCTCTCTCATTAACTCTCACTCTGCCTCTCTCTCTCTCTCTCTCTTTAACTCTCTGTCTCACTCTGCCCCTCTCTCTCTCTTTAACGCTCTCTGTCTCACTCTGCCTCTCTCTCTCATTAACTCTCACTCTGCCTCTCTCTCTCTTTAACTCTCTCTCTCTCTCTCTCTCTCTCTCTCTCTCTCTCTCTCTCTCTCTCTCTCTCTCTTTAACTCTCTCTGTCTCACTGCCTCTCTCTCTCTCTCTTTAACTCTCTCTGCCTCTCTCTCTCTGCCTCTCTCTCTCTCTCTCTCTCTCTCTCTTTAACTCTCTCTGCCTCTCTCTGCCTCTCTCTCTCTTTAACTCTCACTGTCTCACTCTGCCTCTCTCTCTCTTTAACTCTCTCTGTCTCACTCTGCCTCTCTCTCTCTCTCTCTCTTTAACTCTCTGTCTCACTCTGCCCCTCTCTCTCTCTTTAACGCTCTCTGTCTCACTCTGCCTCTCTCTCTCATTAACTCTCACTCTGCCTCTCAAATCAAATCAAATTTATATATAGCCCTTCGTACATCAGTTGATATCTCAAAGTGCTGTACAGAAACCCAGCCTAAAACCCCAAACAGCAAGCAATGCAGGTGTAGAAGCACGGTGGCTAGGAAAAACTCCCTAGAAAGGCCTTAACTCTCTCTGTCTCACTGCCTCTCTCTCTCTCTTTAACGCTCTCTGTCTCACTCTGCCTCTCTCTCTCATTAACTCTCTCTGTCTCACTGCCTCTCTCTCTCATTAACTCTCTCTGTCTCACTGCCTCTCTCGCTCTCTCTCTCTCATTAACTCTCTCTGTCTCACTGCCTCTCTCTCTCTCTCTCTCTCTCTCTCTTTAACTCTCTCTGTCTCTGCCTCTCTCTCTCTCTTTAACTCTCTCTGTCTCGCTGCCTCTCTCTCTCTCTCTCTCTCTCTCTCTCTCTCTCTCTCTCTCTCTCTCTCTTTTAACTCTCTGTCTCACTGCCTCTCTCTCTCTCTCTCTCTCTTTAACGCTCTCTGTCTCACTCTGCCTCTCTCTCTCATTAACTCTCTCTGTCTCACTGCCTCTCTCCCTCTCTCTCTCTCTCTCTTTAACTCTCTCTGTCTCACTCTGCTTCTCTCTCTCTTTAACTCTCTCTGTCTCACTCTGCCTCTCTCTCTCAATTCAATTCAATTCAAGGGCTTTATTGGCATGGGAAACATGTGTTAACATTGCCAAAGCAAGTGAGGTAGATAATATAGCAAGTGAGGTAGCAAGTGAGGTAGATAATATATCAAGTGAATCTCTCTCTCTCTCTCTCTCTCTCTCTCTCTCTCTCTCTCTCTCTCTCTCTCTCTCTCTCTCTCTCATTAACTCTCTCTCTCTCTCTCTCTCTCTCTCTCTCTCTCTCTCTCTCTCTCTCTCTCTCTCTCTCTCTCTCTCTCTCTCTCTCTCATTAACTCTCTCTGTCTCACTGCCTCTCTCTCTCTCTTTAACTCTCTCTGCCTCTCTCTCTCTCTCATTAACTCTCTGTCTCACTCTGCCTCTCTCTCTCTCTTTAACCCTCTCTGCCTCTCTCTCTCTCTCATTAACTCTCTGTCTCACTCTGCCTCTCTCTCTTTAACTCTCTCTGTCTCACTCTCTCTCTCTCTCTCTCTCTCTCTCTCTCTCTCTCTCTCTCTCTCTCTCTCTCTCATTAACTCTCTGTCTCACTCTGCCTCTCTCTCTCTTTAACTCTCTCTGTCTCACTCTGCCTCTCTCTCTCTTCCCCTCTCTGTCTCTCTCTGCCTCTCTCTCTCTCTCTCTCATTAACTCTCTCTGCCTCCCTCTCTGTCTCACTCTGCCTCTCTCTCTTCCCCTCTCTGTCTCCCACCACTCAGCAGTGGGACTGGGCTGGGACCCAGACGACAGGTCATCAGACAGCTGATATATGGAAGACCCTCCCTCCACCAAGCAGAGCCTCCAGAGCAGAGACATATGAGTCCCAAATAGCACCTTATTCCCTACATATTACACTACTTTTGAACAGAGCCCTGTGGGTCAAAAGTAAGGAATAGGGTGCAATTTGGGATGCAGACAGAGGGGTTCCTGCCCATGCTGCCTGCTTGGCCTGGATCCATGCCCAGGTCTGGGTTTGTTGGTGCAGAGCGCGGCCCAGCCACAACCCACTCTGGGGTTGCTATTGGCAGTCAGAGGAGAGAGAGGATTGGCCACCCTCACAGTCCCTCTCTCCTCCTTCATCAGACTGCATGTCAGCCACATGCATCCCCCTTAACCCAAATCCCCTATGGTCAGAGAGAGGTTTTCAGGACAGACCTGATTGGATGTACAGGAAGGCAGAAAAGAGGGGTCTGTTATGCCATTCACTGTGTGCCATAGAGTCAACATGCTACATGCTATGCATGGCCACCAGAAAAACAATGTACTTTTTTGCAAAACATTTCTAGATAAGACTACTAAAGCACTAGATGCAGAATGTTGATCAAATTCACCCTATATTTTTGAAGTAACTTACTAAGTCAGCCAGAAAACCATGTGTGTTAACGATATAATGGAGATTATGTCTGTATACAGTTAGTTACCTCACTCTATCTAACTAAGGAGAGTTACAGGACCTTTCCTCTCCGGCCCTCTGGCCCCCACAAACAGCAGCGGGTAGAATGTCCTCTCTCAAGCCTGAGACAATAGCCCTGAGTGGCAGCTTTCAATCAATACTTTTCTTTTTCATATTTCCTTTTAACATGAGGCAATTGTTGTGCTGGTTAAAGACAAATGGTAGGCCAGGCACGGGGACGTGATAGGTCTATAAGCCTGTTCTGTTGCAGCCGCAAGAAATAAAGGTGTCTATACAAATGCATAAAATGATGTTGTTTCATTAAGTTTGTCTCCCCTTGTCCTTTCACAATGTGGCAACGGCCATTCAGCGACATAAAGAAGCCTAAATATAGTGTTTAGAGTTGTTACACGCGCGGGCCTGGCTGGTAATTTAAACTTTTTCATTTCGCTTTTGTAATGTCATGTGTCTGCGGGGGTGATTGGCAGGCTCGAGTGGCCGCAGATTAAATGACTCCCGCGTTAATGAATAGAACGCTGATTGCAGGATCCCCGAGCCGCCAAATTACCGTGCTGCCACCCTGAGGTGTAATTACCGGACCCCTCGGCTCGTGGTATATTCATCGTTGCTGCTTTGCATATTGATCAACAACTTTAAAGCGCTGCAATTTACGGTTGAGTAAAAAAAAGGAGCATGTTACTTACCTTTTCTGTCGGGAGTTGAAGGTGTGGATTGAGTAGCAGGCGCGACGCGTGCCACTGCCCCTCACAGATTACCACTGTAGTTCAGGATATTATTTTCCAACAAACTATTTTTAAAGCAAAAATCGGCATTTGGAGGGATTTTATTTCAATTTCTTCTTAAATAAACTCACTATTTCAATTTTAAAATTTTCAATTTTAAATACAATTGTTCAAAAAACGGGCAAAATAAATGTAGGCCCACTAGCCCTAAATATTTGCTAAATAATAATAATAGTGAATAATAATAGTAATTCATCATCTTTGCATTCACTTTTTATCCTGTTGCTCACTGCTAGTCCTGGTAAAATAGCATCATATAGCATCATATAGCATCATATGTTTTTGTTTTAATTCAAATAATGTATGTCTTTTCATTTGACAAATAACACACACATACACACACACACACACACACACACACACACAAACACACACGCATTGTCTCTGTTATCGTTCATTGTTTTACTGAGCGGTTCTGTGATGACTCAAATTAACTCAGGATATTAGTCCATCTCTCTATTCAAGTGATGATTGCATTCATTGGCTTTTGTTCAAATCGTAGGTTATATACTGAACTACTGAGAATTCATCCAAAACGCAAAGTCACTTAAGTACTTTCAGGACAGGAGAAAGAGATGCAGTGTACATATGACAATGTTACAATGGAGAAATGCATCTCCAGATAAAGCTGAGCAACATTAGATTTAAGCCTGCCTCTCAAAACAAACAGACTACCACTACATTATCACTGGATCATATGACCGTATAATTATTGTCTTGTGTTTCTCTGTCTATGGCTCACAGTCGCACCCAATATCTATCTACAGAAAGCATTTCCCAAAGAAGAATTCAGTGTTGCTGATTATGGAAATATGAAGGAGTCTGGGGAACAAATTATGTTTTCATTTTGTCCTATTATGACATTTATATTACTTTGTATTTGACATTTTTAGGCTACCATACTTCATACTTTAGGCTACCATACTTCATACTTTAGGCTACCATACTTCATACTTTAGGCTACCATACTTCATACTTTAGGCTACCATACTTCATACTTTAGGCTACCATACTTGTTTCATACCAGTTGTGAGAAAGCTTGAGAAGGCTTGCCAGCTTGCTGTTCTAATGAGCTACGGATTGCTCATTGTTCTTGCAGAACTAATGGATGCTGTGTTTTGTGTACATTAAATCACTACCTTTTTAATATCTTGCTTATATATTATATGTATAACACTTCTTTATTGCTAATACTAGATTATGTATATGAGTCAATTCCAGATTTGTTTGCAGTAAAAGAACTGAGTGATCCACATGATGGGGATTGCATTGTATTTGTGATCACAGACACAGGTCATTTCCACACCTGTCCAATCTCCTTTAATAGCCCTAAAACCACGCTAGTGTCTGTCTACCTGCTGTTTGGGGACTATTGATACAGTCCAAAGCTCTCAATGGAATTGTTTAAGCTGTTGTGTTAAAATAAGATACAACACTTGTTAAGTTCCACTCGTTCTGCGTTGCTTTGCTGTCTGGGGTTTTAGGCTGGGTTTCTGTACAGCACGTTGTGACACCTGCTGATGTATAAAGGGTTTTATAAGTGATTTCATTTGTTGTAAAAAAAAAAAAACATTTTAGAAAGAGGCTGGTTCCTGTCCTTCGGTGTTAAAGAAATAACTGTGTCATTTTTAGTCAATGCACTTATGTGTAGGATCTTGCAGACATTGTATTGCTTTTATTCACATCCTCCTGCAATTCAGCATATTCCTTCAATTTGATAGCAAAAACCGCCCAAAAGTGTTAGATGACCCTGCTTAGTGAAACTGTTTCTGGTTCGTCAAAACCAGTTCTTTCTGTAAATGTCTGAGGTTCTAAAGTTCTGTATTTTGGGTAAGTACATTAGGGGTACAAGGCTGGTTATGTGGTGTAGAATACTGTAGCAGCATAACACACACACACACACACACACACACACACACACACACACACACACACACACACACACACACACACTAATCCCTTATACTGTGATGTGTGAGTCACACCTTTCCTTTACACAATGTAAATACCCTTTCATATTCAAAACTATGCCAGAACCGTGTGTTTGTAACCCAAACCTCTGTGTATTTGCTGTAGAGGTCTCTGTAAGGGTCTCTGTAGGAGTCTCTGGAAGGGTCTCTGTAGGGGTCTCTGTAAGGGTCTCTGTAGAGGTCTCTGTAAGGGTCTCTGTAGGGGTCTCTGTAAGGGTCTCTGTAGGGGTCTCTGTAGAGGTCTCTGTAAGGGTCTCTGTAAGGGTCTCTGTAGAGGTCTCTGTAGGGGTCTCTGTAGAGGTCTCTGTAGGGGTCTCTGTAAGGGTCTCTCCAGGGGTCTCTGTAAGGGTCTCTGTAGAGGAGTCTGTAAGAGTCTCTGTAAGGGTCTCTGTAGGAGTCTCTGTAGGGGTCTCTGTAGGGGTCTCTGTAAGGGTCTCTTTAGAGGTCTCTGTAGAGGTCTCTGTAAGGGTCTCTGTAAGGGTCTCTGTAGAGGTCTCTGTAGGGGTCTCTGTAAGGGTCTCTGTAGGGGTCTCTGTAAGGGTCTCTGCAGGGGTCTCTGTAAGGGTCTCTGTAGAGGAGTCTGTAAGAGTCTCTGTAAGGGTCTCTGTAGGAGTCTCTGTAGGGGTCTCTGTAGGGGTCTCTGTAAGGGTCTCTTTAGAGGTCTCTGTAGAGGTCTCTGTAAGGGTCTCTGTAAGGGTCTCTGTAGAGGTCTCTGTAGGGGTCTCTGTAGAGGTCTCTGTAGGGGTCTCTGTAAGGGTCTCTCCAGGGGTCTCTGTAAGGGTCTCTGTAGAGGTCTCTGTAGGGGTCTCTGTAAGGGTCTCTTTAGAGGTCTCTGTAGAGGTCTCTGTAGGGGTCTCTGTAGGGGTCTCTGGAGGGGTCTCTGTAGAGGTCTCTGTAGGGGTCTCTGTAAGGGTCTCTGGAGAGGTCTCTGTAAGGGTCGCTGTAGTACTCTGTAAGGGTCTCTGTCGGGGTCTCTGTAGGGGTCTCTGTAAGGGTCTCTCCAGGGGTCTCTGTAAGGGTCTCTGTAGAGGTCTCTGTAGGGGTCTCTGTAGAGGAGTCTGTAAGAGTCTCTGTAAGGGTCTCTGTAGGAGTCTCTGTAGGGGTCTCTGTAGGGGTCTCTGTAAGGGTCTCTTTAGAGGTCTCTGTAGAGGTCTCTGTAGGGGTCTCTGTAGAGGTCTCTGGAAGGGTCTCTGTAGAGGTCTCTGTAGGGGTCTCTGTAAGGGTCTCTGGAGAGGTCTCTGTAAGGGTCTCTGTAGTATTCTGTAAGGGTCTCTGTAGGGGTCTCTGTAGGGGTCTCCGTAAGGGTCTCTGTATGGGTCTCTGTAGGGGTCTCTGTAAGGGTCTCTGTAGAGGTCTCTGTAAGGGTCTCTGTAAGGGTCTCTGTAGGGGTCTCTGTAGGGGTCTCCGTAAGGGTCTCTGTAAGGGTCTCTGTAGGGGTCTCTGTAAGGGTCTCTGTAGAGGTCTCTGTAAGGGTCCCTGTAGAGGTCTCTGTAGGGGTCTCTGTAAGGGTCTCTATAGGTGTCGGTCCCTCTGCTGGTATAATCACATATGAGGAGTGAGGAAGGCCTAAGTAATGTCAGGAGTTGCATTAGACGAATAATTTACTTATTGATTAAACAACAACTTAAATCTATTTTGACTGACTCCTCTCAATTAACATGGGTGAGTAGAGACATTCACAAACTGCTGTTTCTTGGAGATGTACTGTAGTGTGTTACTGCCCTCTCTTGGAGACGTAGCTTGTTACTGCCCTCTTTTGGAGACGTAGCTTGTTACTGCCCTCTCTTGGAGATGTAGCTTGTTACTGCCCTCTCTTGGAGACGTAGCTTGTTACTGCCCTCTTTTGGAGACGTAGCTTGTTACTGCCCTCTCTTGGAAATGTAGCTTGTTACTGCCCTCTCTTGGAGATGTAGCTTGTTACTGCCCTCTCTTGGAGATATAGCTTGTTACTGCCCTCTCTTGGAGACGTAGCTTGTTACTGCCCTCTCTTGGAGATGTAGCGTGCTATTGCCCTCTCTTGGAGATGTAGCGTGCTATTGCCCTCTCTTGGAGATGTAGCTTGCTACTGCCCTCTCTTGGAGGTGTACTGCCCTCTCTTGGAGATGTAGCGGGCTACTGCCCTCTCTTGGAGATGTACTGCCCTCTCTTGGAGATATAGCGTGCTACTGCCCTCTCTTGGAGATGTACTGCCCTCTCTTGCAGATGTAGCTTGCTAGTGCCCTCTCTTGGAGATGTAGCTTGCTACTGCCCTCTCTTGGAGATGTAGCGTGCTACTGCCCTCTCTTGGAGATGTAGCTTGCTACTGCCCTCTCTTGGAGATGTAGCGTGCTACTGCCCTCTCTTGGAGATGTACTGCCCTCTCTTGGAGATGTAGCGTGCTACTGCCCTCTCTTGGAGGTGTACTGCCCTCTCTTGGAGATGTAGCGGGCTACTGCCCTCTCTTGGAGGTGTACTGCCCTCTCTTGGAGATGAAGCGTGCTACTGCACTCTCTTGGAGATGTACTGCCCTCTCTTGGAGATGTAGCTTGCTACTGCCCTCTCTTGGAGATGTAGTCTGCTACTGCCCTCTCTTGGAGATGTAGCATGCTACTGCCCTCTCTTGGAGATGTAGCATGCTACTGCCCTCTCTTGGAGATGTACTGCCCTCTCTTGGAGATGTAGCTTGCTATTGCCCTCTCTTGGAGATGTAGCATGATTACTGCCCTCTATTGGAGATGTAGCGGGCTACTGCCCTCTCTTGGAGATGTACTGCCCTCTCTTGGAGGTGTACTGCCCTCTCTTGGAGATGTAGCGTGCTACTGCCCTCTCTTGGAGATGTACTGCCCTCTATTGGAGATGTAGCGGGCTACTGCCCTCTCTTGGAGATGTACTGCCCTCTCTTGGAGATGTACTGCCCTCTCTTGGAGATGTAGAATGCTACTGCCCTCTCTTGGAGATGTACAGCCCTCTCTTGGAGATGTAGGTTGCTACTGCCCTCTCTTGGAGATGTAGCATGCTCCTGCCCTCTCTTGGAGATGTCGCGGGCTACTGCCCTCTCTTGGAGATGAAGTGTGCTACTTACTGCCCTCTCTTGGAGATGTACTGCCCTCTCTTGGAGATGTACTGCCCTCTCTTGGAGATGTAGCTTGCTCCTGCCCTCTCTTGGAGATGTAGCGTGCTACTGCCCTCTCTTGGAGATGAAGCTTGCTATTGCCCTCTCTTGGAGATGTAGCTTGCTACTGCCCTCTCTTGGAGGTGTACTGCCCTCTCTTGGAGATGTGGCGTGCTACTGCCCTCTCTTGGAGGTGTACTGCCCTCTCTTGGAGATGTAGCGGGCTACTGCCCTCTCTTGGAGGTGTACTGCCCTCTCTTGGAGATGAAGCGTGCTACTGCACTCTCTTGGAGATGTACTGCCCTCTCTTGGAGATGTAGCTTGCTACTGCCCTCTCTTGGAGATGTAGCCTGCTACTGCCCTCTCTTGGAGATGTAGCATGCTACTGCCCTCTCTTGGAGATGTAGCATGCTACTGCCCTCTCTTGGAGATGTACTGCCCTCTCTTGGAGATGTAGCTTGCTATTGCCCTCTCTTGGAGATGTAGCATGATTACTGCCCTCTATTGGAGATGTAGTGGGCTACTGCCCTCTCTTGGAGATGTACTGCCCTCTCTTGGAGGTGTACTGCCCTCTCTTGGAGATGTAGCGTGCTACTGCCCTCTCTTGGAGATGTACTGCCCTCTCTTGGAGATGTAGCGGGCTACTGCCCTCTCTTGGAGATGTACTGCCATCTCTTGGAGATGTAGAATGCTACTGCCCTCTCTTGGAGATGTACAGCCCTCTCTTGGAGATGTACTGCCCTCTCTTGGAGATGTAGCTTGCTACTGCCCTCTCTTGGAGATGTAGCTTGCTACTGCCCTCTCTTGGAGATGTAGCATGCTCCTGCCCTCTCTTGAGAGATGTACTGCCCTCTCTTGGAGATGTAGCTTTACCTCTCTTGGAGATGTAGCGTGCTCCTGCCCTCTCTTGAGATGTCGTGTACTGCCCTCTCTTGGAGATGTAGCGTGCTACTGCCCTCTCTTGGAGATGTACTGCCCTCTCTTGGAGATGTAGCTTGCTACTGCCCTCTCTTGGAGATGTAGCTTGCTATTGCCCTCTCTTGGAGATGTAGCATGCTACTGCCCTCTCTTGGAGATGTAGCTTGCTATTGCCCCTCTTGGAGATGTAGCGTGCTACTGCCCTCTCTTGGAGATGTAGCTTGCTGCTGCCCTCTCTTGGAGATGTAGCTTGCTACTGCCCTCTCTTGGAGATGTGTACTGCCCTCTCTTGGAGATGTAGCATGCTACTGCCCTCTCTTGGAGATGTGTACTGCCCTCTCTTGGAGATGTAAGCATGCTACTGCCCTCTCTTGGAGGTATAATGTGTACTGCCCTCTCTTGGAGATGTAGCATGCTACTGCGCTCTCTTGGAGATGTAGCTTGTTACTGCCCTCTCTTGGAGATGTAGCTTGTTACTGCCCTCTCTTGGAGATGTAGCTTGTTACTGCCCTCTCTTGGAGATGTAGCGTGCTATTGCCCTCTCTTGGAGATGTAGCTTGCTACTGCCCTCTCTTGGAGATGTACTGCCCTCTCTTGGAGATGTAGCTTGCTACTGCCCTCTCTTGGAGATGTAGCGTGCTACTGCCCTCTCTTGGAGATGTACTGCCCTCTCTTGGAGATGTAGCGTGCTACTGCCCTCTCTTGGAGATGTACTGCCCTCTCTTGGAGATGTAGCGTGCTACTGCCCTCTCTTGGAGATGTACTGCCCTCTCTTGGAGATGTAGCTTGCTACTGCCCTCTCTTGGAGATGTACTGCCCTCTCTTGGAGATGTAGCTTGCTACTGCCCTCTCTTGGAGATGTAGCGTGCTACTGCCCTCTCTTGGAGATGTACTGCCCTCTCTTGGAGATGTAGCTTGTTACTGCCCTCTCTTGAGATGAGCGTGCTTGTTACTGCCCTCTCTTGGAGATGTAGCGTGCTATTGCCCTCTCTTGGAGATGTACTGCCCTCTCTTGGAGATGTACTGCCCTCTCTTGGAGATGTATGTACTGCCCTCTCTTGGAGATGATGCTACTGCCCTCTCTTGGAGATGTACTGCCCTCTCTTGGAGATGTAGCGTGCTACTGCCTCTCTTGGAGATGTAGCTTGCTACTGCCCTCTCTTGGAGATGTAGCTTGCTACTGTGCCCTCTCTTGGAGATGTAGCGTGCTACTGCCCTCTCTTGGAGGTGATGCTACTGCCCTCTCCTGGAGATGTGCTACTGCCGTCTCTTGGAGATGTAGCGTGCTACTGCCCTCTCTTGGAGATGTAGCTTGATTACTGCCCTCTCTTGGAGATGTAGCTTGTTACTGCCCTCTCTTGGAGAGATGTACTGCCCTCTCTTGGAGATGATGCTACTGCCCTCTCTTGGAGATGTAGCGTGCCCTCTCTTACTGCCCTCTCTTGGAGATGTAGCTTGCTACTGCCCTCTCTTGGAGATGTACTGCCCTCTCTTGAGATGTAGCTTGCTACTGCCCTCTCTTGGAGATGTAGCGTGCTACTGCCCTCTCTTGAGAGATGTACTGCCCTCTCTTGGAGATGTAGCGTGCTACTGCCCTCTCTTGGAGGTGTACTGCCCTCTCTTGGAGATGTAGCTTGCTATTGCCCTCTCTTGGAGATGTAGCTTGCTACTGCCCTCTCTTGGAGATGTAGCGTGCTACTGCCCTCTCTTGAGAGATGTACTGCCCTCTCTTGGAGATGTAGCGTGCTATTGCCCTCTCTTGGAGATGTAGCTTGCTACTGCCCTCTCTTGGAGGTGTACTTTCTCTCTTGGAGATCTAGCGTGCTACTGCCCTCTCTTGGAGATGTACTGCCCTCTCTTGGAGATATAGCGTGCTACTGCCCTCTCTTGGAGATGTACTGCCCTCTCTTGGAGATGTAGCTTGCTACTGCCCTCTCTTGGAGATGTGGCGTGCTACTGCCCTCTCTTGGAGGTGTACTGCCCTCTCTTGGAGATGTAGCTTGCTACTGCCCTCTCTTGGAGATGTATGTGCTACCCTCTCTTGGAGATGTAGCTTGCTACTGCCCTCTCTTGGAGATGTGCATGATTACTGCCCTCTCTTGAGATGTAGCGTGCTACTGCCCTCTCTTGGAGATGTACTGCCCTGCCCTCTTGGAGATGTAGCGTGCTACTGCCCTCTCTTGGAGATGTACTGCCCTCTCTTGGAGATGTGCTACTGCCCTCTCTTGGAGATGCTACTGCCCTCTCTTGAGATGTACTGCCCTCTCTTGAGAGATGTACTGCCCTCTCTTGGAGATGTACTGCCCTCTCTTGGAGATGTAGCTTGCTACTGCCCTCTCCTGGAGATGTACTGCCCTCTCTTGGAGATGTAGCATGCTACTGCCCTCTCTTGGAGATGTAGTGGGCTACTGCCCTCTCTTGGAGATGTAGCGTGCTACTGCCCTCTCTTGGAGAGTGTGCGTGCTACTGCCCTCTCTTGAGATGCTACTGCCCTCTTGAGAGAGGTGATGTACTGCCCTCTCTTGGAGATGTAGCTTTCCCCTCTCTTGAGATGTAGCGTGCTACTGCCCCTCTCTTGAGAGTAGTGTACTGCCCTCTCTTGGAGATGTAGCGTGCTACTGCCCTCTCTTGGAGATGTACTGCCCTCTCTTGGAGATGTAGCTTGCTACTGCCCTCTCTTGGAGATGTAGCTTGCTATTGCCCTCTCTTGGAGATGTAGCATGCTACTGCCCTCTCTTGGAGATGTGTACTGCCCTCTCTTGGAGATGTAGCGTGCTACTGCCCTCTCTTAGAGATGTATGCTGCTGCCCTCTCTTGGAGGTGTAGCTTGCTACTGCCCTCTCTTGGAGATGTAGCGTGCTACTGCCCTCTCTTGGAGATGTAGCTTGCTACTGCTCTCTTGGAGATGTAGCGTGCTACTGCCCTCTCTTGGAGATGTGGCGTGCTACTGCCCTCTCTTGGAGATGTACTGCCCTCTCTTGGAGATGTAGCTTGCTACTGCCCTCTCTTGGAGATGTAGCTTGTTACTGCCCTCTCTTGGAGATGTAGCTTGTTACTGCCCTCTCTTGGAGATGTAGCTTGTTACTGCCCTCTCTTGGAGATGTAGCGTGCTATTGCCCTCTCTTGGAGATGTAGCTTGCTACTGCCCTCTCTTGGAGATGTACTGCCCTCTCTTGAGATGTAGCTTGCTAGTGCCCTCTCTTGGAGATGTAGCGTGCTACTGCCCTCTCTTGGAGATGTACTGCCCTCTCTTGGAGATGTAGCGTGCTACTGCCCTCTCTTGGAGGTGTACTGCCCTCTCTTGGAGATGTAGCGTGCTACTGCCCTCTCTTGGAGTTGTACTGCCCTCTCTTGGAGATGTAGCTTGCTACTGCCCTCTCTTGGAGATGTACTGCCCTATCTTGGAGATGTAGCTTGCTACTGCCCTCTCTTGGAGATGTAGCGTGCTACTGCCCTCTCTTGGAGATGTACTGCCCTCTCTTGGAGATGTAGCTTGTTACTGCCCTCTCTTGGAGACGTAGCTTGTTACTGCCCTCTCTTGGAGATGTAGCGTGCTATTGCCCTCTCTTGGAGATGTACTGCCCTCTCTTGGAGATGTAGCTTGCTATTGCCCTCTCTTGGAGATGTAGCTTGTTACTGCCCTCTCTTGGAGATGTAGCGTGCTACTGCCCTCTCTTGGAGGTGTACTGCCCTCTCTTGGAGATGTAGCGTGCTACTGCCCTCTCTTGGAGTTGTACTGCCCTCTCTTGGAGATGTAGCTTGCTAGTGCCCTCTCTTGGAGATGTAGCATGCTACTGCCCTCTCTTGGAGATGTACTGCCCTCTCTTGGAGATGTAGCGTGCTACTGCCCTCTCTTGGAGATGTACTGCCCTCTCTTGGAGATGTAGCTTGTTACTGCCCTCTCTTGGAGATGTAGCTTGTTACTGCCCTCTCTTGGATGTAGCTTGTTACTGCCCTCTCTTGGAGATGTAGCTTGCTACTGCCCTCTCTTGGAGATGTAGCGTGCTATTGCCCTCTCTTGGAGATGTAGCTTGCTACTGCCCTCTCTTGGAGATGTACTGCCCTCTCTTGGAGATGTAGCTTGCTGCCCTCTCTTGGAGATGTAGCGTGCTACTGCCCTCTCTTGGAGATGTACTGCCCTCTCTTGGAGATGTAGCGTGCTACTGCCCTCTCTTGGAGGTGTACTGCCCTCTCTTGGAGATGTAGCTTGCTACTGCCCTCTCTTGGAGATGTAGTACTGCCCTCTCTTGGAGATGTAGCGTGCTATTGCCCTCTCTTGAGAGATGTACTGCCCTCTCTTGGAGATGTAGCGTGCTGCCCTCTCTTGGAGATGTAGCTTGCTACTGCCCTCTCTTGGAGATGTGTACTTTCTCTCTTGGAGATGTAGCGTGCTACTGCCCTCTCTTGGAGATGTACTGCCCTCTCTTGGAGATGTAGCGTGCTACTGCCCTCTCTTGGAGATGTACTGCCCTCTCTTGGAGATGTAGCTGCTACTGCCTCTCTTGGAGATGTAGCTTGCTACTGCCCTCTCTTGGAGATGTAGCTTGCTACTGCCCTCTCTTGGAGATGTACTGCCCTCTCTTGGAGATGTATGTGCTACTGCCCTCTCTTGGAGATGTAGCTTGCTACTGCCCTCTCTTGAGAGATGTACTGCCCTCTCTTGGAGATGTAGCATGCTACTGCCCTCTCTTGGAGATGTAGCATGCTACTGCCCTCTCTTGGAGATGTAGCATGCTACTGCCCTCTCTTGGAGATGTAGCATGGTTACTGCCCTCTCTTGGAGACGTAGCGGTCTACTGCCCTCTCTTGGAGATGTAGCGGGCTACTACCCTCTCTTGGAGATGTACTGCCCTCTCTTGGAGATGTACTGCCCTCTCTTGGAGATGTAGCGTGCTACTGCCCTCTCTTGGAGTTGTACTGCCCTCTCTTGGAGATGTAGCTTGCTACTGCCCTCTCTTGGAGATGTACTGCCCTATCTTGGAGATGTAGCTTGCTACTGCCCTCTCTTGGAGATGTAGCTTGCTATTGCCCTCTCTTGGAGATGTAGCATGCTACTGCCCTCTCTGGAGAGGTGTAGCTTGCTACTGCCCTCTCTTGGAGATGTGCTGCCCTCTCTTGAGATGTAGCGTGCTGCTGCCCTGATCTTGCGTGTGTACTGCCCTCTCTTGGAGATGTAGCTTGCTACTGCCCTCTCTTGGAGATGTACTGCCCTGCCCTCTCTTGGAGATGTAGCTTGCTACTGCCCTCTCTTGGAGATGTAGCTTGCTACTGTGCCCTCTTGGAGATGTAGCGTGCTACTGCCCTCTCTTGGAGATGTAACATGCTACTGCCCTCTCTTGGAGATGCTACTGCCCTCTCTTGGAGATGTAGCGTGCTACTGCCCTCTCTTGGAGATGTAGCTTGTTACTGCCCTCTCTTGGAGATGTAGCTTGTTACTGCCCTCTCTTGGAGATGAGCTTGTACTGCCCTCTCTTGGAGATGTAGCGTGCTATTGCCCTCTCTTGGAGATGTAGCGTGCTATTGCCCTCTCTTGGAGATGTAGCTTGCTACTGCCCTCTCTTGAGAGATGTACTGCCCTCTTTGAGATGTAGCTTGCTAGTGCCCTCTCTTGGAGATGTGGCGTGCTACTGCCCTCTCTTGGAGATGTACTGCCCTCTCTTGGAGATGTAGCTTGTTACTGCCCTCTCTTGGAGACGTAGCTTGTTACTGCCCTCTCTTGGAGATGTAGCTTGTTACTGCCCTCTCTTGGAGATGTAGCTTGTTACTGCCCTCTCTTGGAGATGTAGCGGGCTACTGCCATCTCTTGGAGACGTAGCTTGTTACTGCCCTCTCTTGGAGATGTAGCGTGCTATTGCCCTCTCTTGGAGATGTAGCTTTCTACTGCCCTCTCTTGGAGGTGTACTGCCCTCTCTTGGAGATGTAGCGGGCTACTGCCCTCTCTTGGAGATGTACTACCCTCTCTTGGAGATGTAGCGTGCTGCTGCCCTGTCTTGGAGGTGTACTGCCCTCTCTTGGAGATGTAGCGTGCTACTGCGCTCTCTTGGAGATGTACTGCCCTCTCTTGGAGATGTAGCTTGCTACTGCCCTCTCTTGGAGATGTAGCTTGCTACTGCCCTCTCTTGGAGGTGTAACGTGCTACTGCCCTCTCTTGGAGATGTACTGCCCTCTCTTGGAGATGTGCCCTCTCTTGGAGATGTAGCGTGCTACTGCCCTCTCTTGGAGGTGTACTGCCCTCTCTTGGAGATGTAGCGTGCTACTGCCCTCTCTTGAGAGGTGTACTGCCCTCTCTTGGAGATGTAGCTTGCTACTGCCCTCTCTTGGAGATGTAGCATGCTACTGCCCTCTCTTGGAGATGTACTGCCCTCTCTTGGAGATGTACTGCCCTCTCTTGGAGATGTAGCGTGCTACTGCCCTCTCCTTGGAGATGTACTGCCCTCTCTTGGAGATGTAGCTTGCTACTGCCCTCTCTTGGAGATGTAGCGTGCTACTGCCCTCTCTTGGAGATGTAGCTTGCTACTGCCTCTCTTGTGAGATGCTACTGCCCTCTCTTGGAGATGTAGCGGGCTACTACCCTCTCTTGGAGATGTACTGCCCTCTCTTGGAGATGTACTGCCCTCTCTTGGAGATGTAGCGTGCTACTGCCCTCTCTTGGAGTTGTACTGCCCTCTCTTGGAGATGTAGCTTGCTACTGCCCTCTCTTGGAGATGTACTGCCCTATCTTGGAGATGTAGCTTGCTACTGCCCTCTCTTGGAGATGTAGCTTGCTATTGCCCTCTCTTGGAGATGTAGCATGCTACTGCCCTCTCTTGGAGATGTAGCGGGCGACTGCCCTCTCTTAGAGATGTAGCGTGCTACTGCCCTCTCTTAGAGGTGTAGCGTGCTGCTGCCCTCTCTTAGAGGTGTAGCTTGCTACTGCCCTATCCTGGAGATGAAGCGTGCTACTGCCCTCTCTTGGAGATGTAGCTTGCTACTGCGCTCTCTTGGAGATGTAGCTTGCTACTGCCCTCTCTTGGAGGTGTAACATGCTACTGCCCTCTCTTGGAGGTATAATGTGCTACTGCCGTCTCTTGGAGATGTAGCGTGCTACTGCGCTCTCTTGGAGATGTAGCTTGTTACTGCCCTCTCTTGGAGATGTAGCTTGTTACTGCCCTCTCTTGGAGACGTAGCTTGTTACTGCCCTCTCTTGGAGATGTAGCGTGCTACTGCCCTCTCTTGGAGATGTAGCGTGCTACTGCCCTCTCTTGGAGATGTAGCGTGCTGCTGCCCTCTCTTGCAGATGTAGCTTGCTACTGCCCTCTCTTGGAGATGTAGCGTGCTACTGCCCTCTCTTGGAGATGTACTGCCCTCTCTTGGAGATGTAGCGTGCTACTGCCCTCTCTTGGAGGTGTACTGCCCTCTCTTGGAGATGTAGCGTGCTACTGCCCTCTCTTGGAGTTGTACTGCCCTCTCTTGGAGATGTAGCTTGCTACTGCCCTCTCTTGGAGATGTACTGCCCTATCTTGGAGATGTAGCTTGCTACTGCCCTCTCTTGGAGATGTAGCGTGCTACTGCCCTCTCTTGGAGATGTACTGCCCTCTCTTGGAGATGTAGCTTGTTACTGCCCTCTCTTGGAGACGTAGCTTGTTACTGCCCTCTCTTGGAGATGTAGCGTGCTATTGCCCTCTCTTGGAGATGTACTGCCCTCTCTAGGAGATGTAGCTTGCTATTGCCCTCTCTTGGAGATGTAGCTTGTTACTGCCCTCTCTTGGAGATGTAGCGTGCTATTGCCCTCTCTTGGAGATGTAGCTTGCTACTGCCCTCTCTTGGAGATGAAGCGTGCTACTGCCCTATCCTGTAGATGAAGCATGCTACTGCCCTCTCTTGGAGATGTAGCTTGCTACTGCGCTCTCTTGGAGATGTAGCGTGCTACTGCCCTCTCTTGGAGGTGTAACATGCTACTGCCCTCTCTTGGAGGTATAATGTGCTACTGCCGTCTCTTGGAGATGTAGCGTGCTACTGCGCTCTCTTGGAGATGTAGCTTGTTACTGCCCTCTCTTGGAGATGTAGCTTGTTACTGCCCTCTCTTGGAGACGTAGCTTGTTACTGCCCTCTCTTGGAGATGTAGCGTGCTATTGCCCTCTCTTGGAGATGTAGCGTGCTATTGCCCTCTCTTGGAGATGTAGCTTGCTACTGCCCTCTCTTGGAGATGTACTGCCCTCTCTTGCAGATGTAGCTTGCTAGTGCCCTCTCTTGGAGATGTAGCGTGCTACTGCCCTCTCTTGGAGATGTACTGCCCTCTCTTGGAGATGTAGCGTGCTACTGCCCTCTCTTGGAGGTGTACTGCCCTCTCTTGGAGATGTAGCGTGCTATTGCCCTCTCTTGGAGATGTACTGCCCTCTCTAGGAGATGTAGCTTGCTATTGCCCTCTCTTGGAGATGTATCTTGTTACTGCCCTCTCTTGGAGATGTAGCGTGCTATTGCCCTCTCTTGGAGATGTAGCTTGCTACTGCCCTCTCTTGGAGGTGTACTTTCTCTCTTGGAGATCTAGCGGGCTACTGCCCTCTCTTGGAGATGTACTGCCCTCTCTTGGAGATATAGCGTGCTACTGCCCTCTCTTGGAGATGTACTGCCCTCTCTTGGAGATGTAGCTTGCTACTGCCCTCTCTTGGAGATGTAGCTTGCTACTGCCCTCTCTTGGAGATGTAGCGTGCTACTGCCCTCTCTTGGAGGTGTAACATGCTACTGCCCTCTCTTGGAGGTGTAATGTGCTACTGCCGTCTCTTGGAGATGTAGCTTGCTACTGCCCTCTCTTGGAGATGTGCTTTCCTCTCTCTTGTAGATGTAGCGTGCTGCTGTCCTGTCTTGGAGGTGTACTGCCCTCTCTTGGAGATGTAGTGTGCTACTGCCCTCTCTTGGAGGTGTACTGCCCTCTCTTGGAGATGTAGCGGGCTACTGCCCTCTCTTGGAGATGTCGCGGGCTACTGCCCTCTCTTGGAGATGTACTGCCCTCTCTTGAGAGATGAAGCGTGCTACTGCCCTCTCTTGGAGATGTACTGCCCTCTCTTGGAGATGTAGTGCTACTGCCCTCTCCTGGAGTTGTACTGCCCTCTCTTGGAGCTGTAGCATGCTACTGCCCTCTCTTGGAGATGTAGTGGGCTACTGCCCTCTCTTAGAGATGTAGCGTGCTACTGCCCTCTCTTAGAGGTGTAGCGTGCTACTGCCCTCTCTTAGAGGTGTAGCGTGCTACTGCCCTTTCTTAGAGGTGTAGCTTGCTACTGCCCTCTCTTGGAGATGTGCTTTCCTCTCTCTTGTAGATGTAGCGTGCTGCTGCCCTGTCTTGGAGGTGTACTGCCCTCTCTTGGAGATGTAGCGTGCTACTGCCCTCTCTTGGAGGTGTACTGCCCTCTCTTGGAGATGTAGCGGGCTACTGCCCTCTCTTGGAGATGTCGCGGGCTACTGCCCTCTCTTGGAGATGTACTGCCCTCTCTTGGAGATGAAGCGTGCTACTGCCCTCTCTTGGAGATGTAGCGTGCTACTGCCCTCTCTTGGAGTTGTACTGCCCTCTCTTGGAGATGTAGCATGCTACTGCCCTCTCTTGGAGATGTAGTGGGCTACTGCCCTCTCTTAGAGATGTAGCGTGCTACTGCCCTCTCTTAGAGGTGTAGCGTGCTACTGCCCTCTCTTAGAGGTGTAGCGTGCTACTGCCCTTTCTTAGAGGTGTAGCTTGCTACTGCCCTATCCTGGAGATGAAGCATGCTACTGCCCTCTCTTGGAGATGAAGTTTGCTTCTGCGCTCTCTTGGAGATGTAGCTTGCTACTGCCCTCTCTTGGAGGTGTAACGTGCTACTGCCCTCTCTTGGAGATGTACTGCCCTCTCTTGGAGACGTGGATTGTTACTGCCCTCTCTTGGAGATGTAGCGTGCTATTGCCCTCTCTTGGAGATGTACTGCCCTCTCTTGGAGATGTAGCGTGCTATTGCCCTCTCTTGGAGATGTAGCTTGCTACTGCCCTCTCTTGGTGGTGTACTTTCTCTCTTGGAGATGTAGCGGGCTACTGCCCTCTCTTGGAGATGTACTGCCCTCTCTTGGAGATATAGCGTGCTACTGCCCTCTCTTTGAGATGTACTGCCCTCTCTTGGAGATGTAGCTTGCTAGTGCCCTCTCTTGGAGATGTAGCTTGCTACTGCGCTCTCTTGGAGAGGTAGCTTGCTACTGCCCTCTCTTGGAGATGTAGCTTGCTACTGCGCTCTCCTGGAGATGTAGCGTGCTACTGCCCTCTCTTGGAGGTGTAACATGCTACTGCCCTCTCTTGGAGGTGTAATGTGCTACTGCCGTCTCTTGGAGATGTAGCGTGCTACTGTGCTCTCTTGGAGATGTAGCTTGCTACTGCCCTCTCTTGGAGATGTGCTTTCCTCTCTCTTGTAGATGTAGCGTGCTGCTGCCCTGTCTTGGAGGTGTACTGCCCTCTCTTGGAGATGTAGCGTGCTACTGCCCTCTCTTGGAGGTGTACTGCCCTCTCTTGGAGATGTAGCGGGCTACTGCCCTCTCTTGGAGATGTCGCGGGCTACTGCCCCCTCTTGGAGATGTACTGCCCTCTCTTGGAGATGTACTGCCCTCTCTTGGAGATGTAGCGTGCTACTGCCCTCTCCTGGAGTTGTACTGCCCTCTCTTGGAGCTGTAGCATGCTACTGCCCTCTCTTGGAGATGTAGTGGGCTACTGCCCTCTCTTAGAGATGTAGCGTGCTACTGCCCTCTCTTAGAGGTGTAGCGTGCTACTGCCCTCTCTTAGAGGTGTAGCGTGCTACTGCCCTTTCTTAGAGGTGTAGCTTGCTACTGCCCTATCCTGGAGATGAAGCATGCTACTGCCCTCTCTTGGAGATGTAGCTTGCTTCTGCGCTCTCTTGGAGATGTAGCTTGCTACTGCCCTCTCTTGGAGGTGTAACGTGCTACTGCCCTCTCTTGGAGATGTACTGCCCTCTCTTGGAGACGTGGATTGTTACTGCCCTCTCTTGGAGACGTAGATGGTTACTGCCCTCTCTTGGAGGTGTAACGTGCTACTGCCCTCTCTTGGAGATGTACTGCCCTCTCTTGCAGATGTAGCGTGCTACTGCTCCTCTCTTGGAGGGGTAACGTGCTACTGCCCTCTCTTGGAGATGTCCTGCCCTCTCTTGGAGATGTGGTGAATGCCAATGCTGCAGTCTTGAAGATCTGGCTTATGCTTTATCAGGTTTGCCCAATTCCAGTCCTGAAGGGCTGAAACACTTCTGCTTTTTGTTTCTACCTGGTAGTTAATTGCAGACACCCGGTGTCCCATGTCTGGTCCCTGATTAGAAGGTGAGGAAGAAAACCAGAAGCTTTTCGTCCCTCCAAGACTGGAATTATGCAGCCCTGTGCTATATCCTCCATAGTGGAGCCTTTTTCACTAGCTGGCAACAGTTACCTTTCTAATAGGGCAACTGCATTGTGTCACTAAGACTTCAATATTACTTGTATATTTTCTTTGTCAGACCTAATATCTATTTGTCAGACCTAATCTCTCTTAGTCAGACCTAATATCTCTTTGTCTGACCTAATATCTATTTGTCAGACCTAATCTCTCTTAGTCAGACCTAATATCTCTTTGTCTGACCTAATATCTATTTGTCAGACATAATCTCTCTTAGTCAGACCTAATATCTCTTTGTCTGACCTAATATCTCTTAGTCAGACCTAATATCTCTTTGTCTGACCTAATATCTATTTGTCAGACCTAATCTCTCTTCGACAGACCTAATATCTATTAGTCAGACCTAATATCTCTTCGTCAGACCTAATCTCTCTTCGACAGACCTAATATCTATTAGTCAGACCTAATATCTTTTTGTCTGACCTAATATCTATTAGTCAGACCTAATATCTCTTTGTCAGGCCTAAAAACACAGTTATGTTCAGAACATGTAGTTACCATCGTAAGCCACAAGGTGGCAACAATACCCTGCAGATAATAAAAAAGTCTCTAAACTTCTGGCTGTCATTGGATATTCCTTAAATGGTTGCCAAACAAAAGCCCTATACAGAGGATTATTCACTGACGATAGTCAAATCATAAACCAATGGAGGATGTATTCGTAATCTCACCAATGCAAATTATGTAAACATCATAAAAAGTATTTTTGCCATCCTTTACAAAATATTATATAAATGGCAGCTAACTTTCAAAGCTTGTACAACTATGACTGTGTGGTGTTTAACCTGAATTTTCTTCTCAAAGTGTGTAGCATATGTTATTCAAAAAAAGAGTGACAGATGCACTTTACCACTGAACCGCAATAACGCTTCAGGCTAGATACAGTATTTGCATGGTTCACCTCCTGTGGATGTTGTACAGTAGGATGCAAAACATTCACCAATGAGCTGACAATATGACTAGTATATATCTGAGACAGAATATCTCACTCTCCTTTTTTACTTATTTTTTTCTCCTCCACTGTCCTCTTTTAACCAACGTGTTGAAAACAACTGTCTACATAGGACAAAACGCACGTTGTCTACAGTGGAACTCGTAGAGCAGGATTTAACTGACAGACCAAAGACTAGTTAGTGACAGGAGATTCTTTGATCTACTACACATCTTGAGGCAAAATGGCTGCTGTACCTGCTCCACATGTGTTGTCTTGTTACGTATTCACACTATTCAGCTCTGTTGAACAAAGGAAGAAGGGAGAAAGGAAAACCACACCAGAGCAACATTAATCACATTAATCATCAGGCAGTTTACAGAGAGGCGTCAGGTTGACAAGACGGTCAACAGTACTTGAATATTTGAGATAAATATCTTCAGGACACAGATTTTTACAACACTACAGGATACTTACTGTATGTCTTTTGTGTGCCCTCTATTTTGCTCTATGATGCTATTTCATAGTATGTATGGACTAACACCGTATGAAGAAGTGTAATAACAGCATTGAGGCCAAGCTCAGTACCAGCTACTGTGGAACCTCAGGAAGCGCACCTGCTGAGACCTGTTGGAGGGAGATATTGTGGTTATGGCGGCAGGAAGTCAGGAAGTCATCAAGTTGGGATGGACCTTACTGAAGAGCAGGTGTGTTGGCTGTGATCAACCTGATTAACGTCACAGAGAGATTGGGGGGGACAGTTTACAAGAGGAAGACAGACTTATAGGAAGACCAGGAAATCCACAGTGTCTCCACAGTCTCTCTCTCTCTCTCTCTCTCTCTCTCTCTCTCTCTCTCTCTCTCTCTCTCTCTCTCTCTCTCTCTCTCTCTCTCTCTCTCTCTCTCTCTCTCTCTCTCTTCTCTCGCTTGCTCTCTCAAACATTGTTGTGTTACAATTTTTAGCACTGCCTCAGACCCCTTGACTTTTTCCACATTTTGTTACGTTACAGCCTTATTCTAAAATGTGTTAAATAGATGTTTTCCCCTCATCAATCTACACACAATACCCCATAATGAAAAAGCAAAAACAGGTTTTTAGAATTTTTTGCAAATTTATAAAATAAAAAAAATGTATCCAGACCCTTTACTCAGTACTTTGTTGAAGCACCTTTGGCAGCGATTACAGCCTCGAGTCTTCTTGGGTATGACGCTACAAGCCTGGCACACCTGAATTTAGGGAGTTTCTCCCATTCTTCTTTGCAGATCCTCTCAAGCTCTGACAGCTTGAATAGGGAGCATCGCTGCTATTTTCAGATCTCTCAAGAGATGTTCGATCGGGTTCAAGTCCGGGCTCTGGCTGGGCCACTCAAAGACATTCAGAGACTTGTCCCGAAACCACTCCTGCGTTGTCTTGGCTGTGTGCTTAGGGTCGTTGTCCTGTTGGAAGGTAAACTTTCGCCCCAGTCTGAGGTCCTGAGCACTCTGGAGCAGGTTTTCATCGGTCAACTCTCTGTAGCCTCAAGGGTCTTAAAATACAGCCACATACCTCCTAAATTCCTTAGAATAAACAGTTAAGCCCTTCTATAGCCCTCTCATTAGAATCGATATATCCAATCACCTAAACTCTTCAGAAGTGATAGAACTATTTAGTATTGACATAGCCACACATGCAGTAGAACTATTTAGTATTGACATAGCCACACATGCAGTAGAACTATTTAGTATTGACATAGCCACACATGCAGTATAACTATTTAGTATTGACATAGCCACACATACAGTATAACTATTTAGTATTGACATAGCCACACATGCAGTAGAACTATTTAGTATTGACATAGCCACACATACAGTAGAACTATTTAGTATTGACATAGCCACACATGCAGTAGAACTATTTAGTATTGACAAAACCACACATACAGTATAAATCTATTGACATAGCCTTCTGTTGTTTGATTAGACCAATTCTCTTTCCTTCTTTTAAAATATTTGATTTTACTCTGCTGAATGAAGTTCAGGTGACTTCTAGCTACCTGCAGGAGAGAACAACTCCAATGTCTTACAGAAGCTTCAGAGGCTACACCCACTTTTAGATGTGACCCCTCCCCATTTCTCACCTCTATATTAATGCACCTGTAGCATTAGTCTCACAGTAGACTCAGCATTCTCCAGGATCCCTCTCTCCCTCTTTCTATTTCTCACTGAATAAAACAGAATCCAGGTCAGTGGTTTCATTTCACTATTTCTATTTAATCTTATCTTATATGAATCGAAGATTTAAAAAAAGAAAGATAATCAAGTTTGTCTGAATAACTGTAATTAAATTTATTTTTGAAAACAGTAAATGTATAATGACAAAAACATTGAAAACTAAGTTATAATGAAAGATTGTAATTCATAAGATTATAAATTATTGTTCAAATATCTTTATTTGTGCCTCTATCGCCTTATTTCTATATGTTTCTCTACTCATCACATCACAAAGGAAGGTTTTATTTTTTCTGATGTTTTGTCGTTGGTGGGAGAATCTCGTCTTAAATGACAGAGAGAGTTTGACCCATTGAACGGCCCACCCACAGGTCCAATCAGTGTTGTTTCCATGTCATTTCAACCAAAAAACTCAATGTGATGACATTAAATTAACTTGGAAAACTGATCGAATTTTCAAAAAGTCCTCAACATAGGGAATTCTGTATGTTTTTCACCCAACTTTTCCCCTAAATCCAATGACAGGGTGACATTTTTGGTTGATTTCATATTGAATTCACTTTAGCGGACAACTCAACCAAATGTAAATCCAACGTTGAACTGACATCTGTGCCCAGTGGCTGGTAACTGTGGACACTGTCTGTTTACCATGCAAACACCAAACAGTACTAGTATTGTTTTAGACAGAACAGAACTATGAACTCCTTAATCTGAACTCATGTTTGTTCTTGGTTTTGTGATTTCTGTCATTGACAAGAGGTAAAAACTAACTTTCTAACTTATTGTTGAATAGAATAATAACAACAATAACTATCCCCATAGTAATGTAAGATATGAAGGGTTTTCTGACAGTTCTTGGGAAACTCTTCTGATACCAGATTGGTAATTTACATGTTGATGATTGTACTGTAAACTGGGATGAAGTAATTGTTGATTGTCTCAAACAGTTTAGTAGTCACAAAGACAGTCTAATAGTCATACAAACTGTCTAGTAGCCGTGAAGACAGTCTAGTAACCATAAAGACAGTCTATTAGTCATACAAACTGTCTAGTAGCCGTGAAGACAGTCTAGTAACCATAAAGACAGTCTAGTAACCATAAAGACAGTCTATTAGTCATACAAACTGTCTAGTAGCCGTGAAGACAGTCTAGTAACCATAAAGACAGTCTAATAGTCATACAAACTGTCTAGTAGCCGTGAAGACAGTCTAGTAACCATAAAGACAGTCTATTAGTCACAAAGACAGCCCAGTAATCACAAAAACAGTCTAGTAACCAGTGCTCCCGCACATTGGCTAACCGGGCTTTCTGCATCGTGTCCCGCCAACCCCTCTTTTACGCTACTGCTACTCTCTGTTCATCATATATGCATATATGTCACTTTTTTAACCATATCTACATGCACATACTACCTCAATCAGCCTGACTAACCAGTGTCTGTACATAGCCTCGCTACTGTATATAGCCTCGCTACTGTATATAGCCTCGCTAATATAGCCTCGCTACTGTATATAGCCTCGCTACTGTATATAGCCTCGCTAATATAGCCTCGCTACTGTATATAGCCTCGCTACTGTATATAGCCTCGCTACTGTATATAGCCTCGCTAATATAGCCTCGCTACTGTTATTTTCAACTGTATTTTACCTATTGTACCTTTTTTGCACTATTGGTTAGAGCCTGTAAGTGAGCATTTCACTGCTGTATTCGGCGCATGTGACAAATAAACTTTGATTTGATAATCATAAAGACAGTATAGTAGCCATAATGACAGTTTAGTAGCCATAAAGACAGTTTAGTAGCCATAAAGACAGTTTAGTAGTCATAAAGACAGTTTAGTAGTCATAAAGACTGTCTAGTAGCCGTATAGACAGTCTAGTAGTCATACAAACTGTCTAGTAGCCGTGCAGACAGTCTAGTAGTCATAAAGACAGTCTAGTAGTCATAAAGACAGTCTGGTAGTCATAAAGACAGTCTGGTAGTCATAAAGACAGTCTGGTAGCCATAAAGACAGTCTGGTAGTTATAAAGACAGTCTAGTAGTCATAAAGACAGTCTAGTAGCCATAAAGACAGTTTAGTAGCCATAAAGACAGTCTAGTAGTCATAAAGACAGTCTAGTAGCCGTAAAGACAGTCTAGTAGTCATAAAGACAGTCTAGTAGTCATAAAATCCGTCGAGTGGCCATACAAACTGTCTAGTAGCCGTACAGACAGTCTGGTAGTCATAAAGACAGTCTGGTAGTCATAAAGACAGTCTGGTAGTCATAAAGACAGTCTGGTAGCCATAAAGACAGTCTGGTAGTCAGAAAAACTGTCTAGTAATCATAAAGACAGTGTAGTAGTTATAAAAATAGTAATCCATTGAGGTTTATCACTGGCTGATTCTTAGTTTGAATAGACAGCAGCGGTGGGCTTGTTCACAATGGCCCCCAGGCTGTGTTCTTTTTAGCCAATGAATATATTGTTTCCGTCTGATCAAAATCATGCACATTTGGTATGTTGACAGACCTGTTATACTAGCCTAAGGTTTACGTGCCTTTAATAATTATTTGCATACTACAACAATCAATGGTGTAATGACCTTGATCAATTTTGTCCTCAAATAATTGAGGATTTCCATATGAAACTGAGCTGAAGCATCACTAGACTAGAGACATGTTTCTTGAGGCCACATTAGTTATGTGTAGTCGATACAAGTGTGTTTATTACAACAGCGTTCCGACCCTCAAATTTTTATCAGGTCTTCTTCCTCTTTGTCACTTCCCAAACAGAGCCGTCATGTCGTCCAGTTTCTCAGTGCGGAGCTTCTCTGTAGGCCGTCAGCCCTCTTTCTCAAGCCTGTCTCTGAGAGACAGCGTCCGTGCCCGCTCCAGAGCTGCCGTGTCCTTTGCCACCAGCCCCCTGACCCGCTCCGCCTCCATCAGCCATGACCTGAACAGAGTTCCAGTCACCCTGAACCTCAATGGGCAGCTGGGCAACCACACCAACGAGAAGGAGGCCATGCAGGGCCTCAACAACCGCCTGGCCACTTACCTGGACAAGGTGGGTGGAAGGTAGCCTAGGGGGTAGAGGTTAGAGAAGTGGTTCAGCAACCGGAGGCTCGCTGGTTCAAATCCTAGATCTGACTGGAAATCTAGTGCAGAGTGAGCTAGCAGCTATCCTGAACAGAGGAGGCTGGTGGGAGGAGCTTAGGAGGAAGAGCTCATTGTAATATCTGTAATGTCATTAATGGAACTTTATCAGACACATGGAAACCACATGTTTAACCTCATTCCATGGATTCCATTCCAGCCATTACAATGAGCCCGCCCTCTTCTGATCCTGAGTGCCATCCTGTCGTTGTACCCTTGAGCAAGCACTTTGCAAGATAATGGATAATAAGTCTTGTTCTTAGGTGCGCTCCCTGGAGACGTCCAACGCAGACCTGGAGCTGAGGATCAAGCAGATAATGATTGAGCGCCTCCCCAAAGGTCACGACTTCGAAACCATGATGGCCCAGGCCCACCAGGTGGAACAGGAGGTGGGTTCCCAGCGTCCCTACGTTCCCATGAGCCCTCTCTCTTAACCAATGCTCTTTTCTCACTGTACAATGAGGACACTGTGTCTATGTCTGAGATGATGGAAACCTTCAACTGTAACATTGTACTAGTACATGGTAGATATGTGAAAGGTAACGCTTACCGTGATCCCTGTCTTTCCTCAGGTGAGGAAGAAGACACTGGAGAACGCTCGCCTCATGCTGGAGATTGACAATGCTAAACTGGCAGCTGACGACTTCAGGATCAAGTGAGTGGTTCTCTGTGTTTGCTTCTGAACATGAGTCCAGTTCAGTTTTGAAGTGAAAGCTCTTCAAACATGGTTTGCAGATGTATGTTCAGGCTCCACACCAACGCTGCACTAAGTAGACAAATATTTGTCTGCATAGTACAACTGTGTGCTTGTGTATGTTTTAGTCTGTGTTTGTGTCAGTTAATCCTTCCCCTCCTCCCTCACCCCACCCCACCCCTTCTTTCAAGTGTAATGTTGATTTTACTATCTGTATTGAATACTTTAGAAACATTAGTCACCAAAGCTCTCACAATCTCTCCCTTCTCAATCTCTTCCTCCTCCACCTCCTCCTCCTCCTCCTCCTCCTCCTCCTCCTCCTCCTCCAGGTGGGAGACAGAGTTGTGCATGTCCCAGTCTGTGGAGAGGGACTGTTTGGCCCTGAAGAAGGCCAAGGTGGACCATGATCAGATCATTGGGTCCCTGAAAGGAGACCTAGACAGCCTGAAGGAAGAGATCTACTTCCTGAAGAAGAACCATGAGGAGGTGAGAGGAGGTAGCTCCGTAGATCCGGACTTTATCCATCCTAAAGCATATAAGTCAGAAATTGGAGAGGTCGACTTTCTTTATTAAGAATGATGGTATCCCGACAGACAAAACTAGTGGAAACGATGTCATCAAGATGTCGTTTTAACCAGTTTTGACCTCTGGGATAGAGGGGCCAGGAGTTTTTCCTCACTTCATTACGAAGCCAGGAAAAACTATGGGTCCCTAGTTATAGCCAGGTTATAACTGAACCACAGATTTTTCCCATGGTCTCCTAGAATGGGGAGATATCTCTGACTGGAGTAAGACAAGGATGTCCTCTGTCACCTTTCCTCTTCTTACTGGCCATTGACCGAATGGTCTGAACTGAATGACAGACCACTGAATCACGTAAGTGGTCTGAAAGGGGAAGAGACTGGTCCTCTGTTCATTTCTGTCCCAGTGGTGGTATCACTCTACATCCCCTTGGAAGCTTGGAGTAGGAACCGGCTCAGACTCTGAAACCCAGCACCGGAGGCCTCTTTGTCTTAAGTAACTCAAAGCCTGAGTAACTCAGGTCTTAGCTTTTTTTACTCAAGTCTACAGAGACCCCTCTCAAAACAGCATTGGATCACTGGTTGCTCTGCTCTGAATAGGAACACTACAGACCTGTGTGAAGGGATAAGTCACCTTGTACTACTTGTATGTGGCACTGGGTAGAATGATGTGATTGTAAGTTTCTTCTGGTGTGTGTGTGTGCACGTGCCTGCGTCGTGTGCGTGTGCGTGTGCGTGTGCGTGCCTGCCTCTGTGTGTGTGGGTGCTTGGCTCATCCCTTCCTATTTTCCTATGGTGTGTGTATGTGTGTGTGTTTGTGTGTTGTCGATAACTGGCCCTAGATGTGCTCGGTGTGTCTATAAAGCTGGTTGTGGTGCCAATGCAGTGGTGCCATATGCTGAGTCTATTAAGATGTGTATTTCACAGAGAGGGAGAGGGAGAGGGAGAGGGAGAGGGAGAGAGAGAGAGAGAGAGAGAGAGAGAGAGAGAGGGAGAGGGAGAGAGAGAGAGAGAGAGGGAGAGGGAGAGGGAGAGGGAGAGGGAGAGGGAGAGGGAGAGGGAGAGGGAGAGAGAGAGAGAGAGGGAGAGGGAGACGGAGAGGGAGGGAGGGAGAGAGAGAGAGAGAGAGAGAGAGAGAGAGAGAGAGAGAGAGAGAGAGAGAGAGAGAGAGAGAGGGGGCAGTGAGAGGCCCCTGAGCAAGGCAGTTAACCCACTGTTTTCCGGGCGCCGATGGCGTGGAAGTAGATTAAGGCAACTAACAGCACCTCTCTGATTCAGAGGGGTTGGATTAAATGCAGAAGACACATTTCAGTTGAATGCATTCAGTTGTACAACTGACGAGGTATCCCCCTGTCCCTGTGAGAGACAACAGTGAGAGACAACAGTGAGAGACAACAGTGAGAGACAACAGTGAGAGACAACAGTGAGAGGGAACAGTGAGAGGGAACAGTGAGAGGGAACAGTGAGAGGGAACAGTGAGAGGAAACAGTGAGAGGGAACAGTGACATGAGCTCACCTTCATCAAGTATTCATGGAGATGATGTTAATAATGAAGAGGGTCTCCCTGTCACAGTGGGGTGTAGAATTCACTGACCTCTCTGTCACAGTGGGGTGTAGAATTCACTGACCTCTCTGTCAGAGTGGGGTGTAGAATTCACTGACCTCTCTGTCACAGTGGGGTGTAGAATTCACTGACCTCTCTGTCACAGTGGGGTGTAGAATTCACTGACCTCTCTGTCACAGTGGTGTGTAGAATTCACTGACCTCTTTGTCAGAGTGGGGTGTAGAATTCACTGACCTCTTTGTCAGAGTGGGGTGTAGAATTCACTGACCTCTCTGTCACAGTGGTGTGTAGAATTCACTGACCTCTTTGTCAGAGTGGGGTGTAGAATTCACTGACCTCTCTGTCACAGTGGTGTGTAGAATTCACTGACCTCTCTGTCACAGTGGTGTGTAGAATTCACTGACCTCTTTGTCACAGTGGTGTGTAGAATTCACTGACCTCTCTGTCACAGTGGTGTGTAGAATTCACTGACCTCTCTGTCACAGTGGTGTGTAGAATTCACTGACCTCTTTGTCACAGTGGTGTGTAGAATTCACTGACCTCTCTGTCACAGTGGTGTGTAGAATTCACTGACCTCTCTGTCACAGTGGTGTGTAGAATTCACTGACCTCTTTGTCACAGTGGTGTGTAGAATTCACTGACCCTCTGTCACAGTGGTGTGTAGAATTCACTGACCTCTCTGTCACAGTGGTGTGTAGAATTCACTGACCTCTTTGTCACAGTGGTGTGTAGAATTCACTGACCTCTCTGTCACAGTGGTGTGTAGAATTCACTGACCTCTCTGTCACAGTGGTGTGTAGAATTCACTGACCTCTTTGTCACAGTGGTGTGTAGAATTCACTGACCTCTCTGTCACAGTGGTGTGTAGAATTCACTGACCTCTCTGTCACAGTGGGGTGTAGAATTCACTGACCTCTTTGTCACAGTGGTGTGTAGAATTCACTGACCTCTTTGTCAGAGTGGGGTGTAGAATTCACTGACCTCTTTGTCAGAGTGGGGTGTAGAATTCACTGACCTCTTTGTCAGAGTGGGGTGTAGAATTCACTGACCTCTCTGTCACAGTGGTGTGTAGAATTCACTGACCTCTCTGTCACAGTGGTGTGTAGAATTCACTGACCTCTTTGTCACAGTGGTGTGTAGAATTCACTGACCCTCTGTCACAGTGGGGTGTAGAATTCACTGACCTCTCTGTCACAGTGGGGTGTAGAATTCACTGACCTCTCTGTCAGAGTGGGGTGTAGAATTCACTGACCTCTTTGTCAGAGTGGGGTGTAGAATTCACCGACCTCTTTGTCAGAGTGGGGTGTAGAATTCACTGACCTCTCTGTCACAGTGGGGTGTAGAATTCACTGACCTCTCTGTCAGAGTGGGGTGTAGAATTCACTGACCTCTCTGTCAGAGTGGGGTGTAGAATTCACTGACCTCTCTGTCACAGTGGGGTGTAGAATTCACTGACCTCTCTGTCAGAGTGGGGTGTAGAATTCACTGACCTCTCTGTCACAGTGGTGTGTAGAATTCACTGACCTCTCTGTCAGAGTGGGGTGTAGAATTCACTGACCTCTCTGTCAGAGTGGGGTGTAGAATTCACTGACCTCTCTGTCACAGTGGGGTGTAGAATTCACTGACCTCTCTGTCAGAGTGGGGTGTAGAATTCACTGACCTCTCTGTCAGAGTGGGGTGTAGAATTCACTGACCTCTCTGTCACAGTGGGGTGTAGAATTCACTGACCTCTCTGTCACAGTGGGGTGTAGAATTCACTGACCTCTCTGTCACAGTGGTGTGTAGAATTCACTGACCTCTTTGTCAGAGTGGGGTGTAGAATTCACTGACCTCTTTGTCAGAGTGGGGTGTAGAATTCACTGACCTCTCTGTCACAGTGGTGTGTAGAATTCACTGACCTCTTTGTCAGAGTGGGGTGTAGAATTCACTGACCTCTCTGTCAGAGTGGGGTGTAGAATTCACTGACCTCTCTGTCAGAGTGGGGTGTAGAATTCACTGACCTCTCTGTCAGAGTGGGGTGTAGAATTCACTGACCTCTCTGTCACAGTGGGGTGTAGAATTCACTGACCTCTCTGTCAGAGTGGGGTGTAGAATTCACTGACCTCTCTGTCAGAGTGGGGTGTAGAATTCACTCACTTTTTCTAGTTATGCTAGTTGAGGATACTTCAGTTATCACATTTCCCTTTGGAATTATTAACCACAAAAAGGTAAGACGTGCTTTTAATTCTAGTGCTGCTCTGCACAAACAAGCTTGTTAGCTGGCTAACGTTAGCTTTGTCCAACATTAAGACAGCTCTCGGATGTTCAAAGACATTCAAAGTTCCTCCATAGACTCTGCTCCTCGTAGGTATAATTCTGTGGTCCTAATTCAGATTATGCAGACCATAATAAGATGCCCAGAGCTTCAAGGCAAGCCTCCTTCTGCACCCTTTCTCACTCTTTCCCCACCTGCAAAATCTCAGTCGCATCTCATGTCCTACACTTGTCTGTCCACAGTGACTGGCAGCACAGTACACAGTGTAAAAGGGTTTGGCTTTCATTATGATTAAACCAGTCTGTTACAGCAAAAGACAATTACATTTACATTTACATTTAAGTCATTTAGCTCTTAATGACTTTCCCATACAGATGAAACCGTTTGCCTGCTCTGTAGCAAGCTGCTCCATCCGCACTGAGTATTTTAATGTCGAGCTCAATGTAAAAAAAACAATCATCTCAGAGGTTTAAAAAGGAACAGAAAGGAGCCATATAACAGTACATTTTGGGGGGTTCGGACCGTTTCAGAACTTTATTTTACTGGTTGGAACAGTGGACGGAATAAAATAAATAATGGTTCTGTTCAGAAAGACGCCATTGGAAAAAAGGTCCAACCCCTGGTACTTTGTGACAACATTTGATTGATTGATTGATTGATTGATGTATGAATTGTCTCTCTGCAGGAGGTGGAGTCTATGAAGGGCCATATTGCTGCTCAGACTGTGAACGTGGAGGTGGACGCGGGTCGTGGTGGACCTGAACTGGGCACAGTAATGTCAGAGCTCAGAACTCAGTACGAGGGCATCATCAAGAAGAACAAGGACCAGGCTGAGCAGTGGTACCTCAAGAAGGTTAGTGGGGGACTGACTGGATGGGGACCTCAAGAAGGTCAGTGGGAGACTGGCTGGATGGGGACCTCAAGAAGGTCAGTGGGAGACTGACTGGATGGGGACCTCAAGAAGGTCAGTGGGAGACTGACTGGATGGGGACCTCAAGAAGGTCAGTGGGGGACTGGCTGGATGGGGACCTCAAGAAGGTTAGTGGGGACTGGCTGGATGGGGACCTCAAGAAGGTCAGTGGGAGACTGGCTGGATGGGGACCTCAAGAAGGTCAGTGGGGGACTGGCTGGATGGGGACCTCAAGAAGGTCGGTGGGGACTGGCTGGATGGGGACCTCAAGAAGGTCAGTGGGGACTGGCTGGATGGGGACCTCAAGAAGGTCAGTGGGAGACTGGCTGGATGGGGACCTCAAGAAGGTCGGTGGGGGACTGGCTGGATGGGGACCTCAAGAAGGTCGGTGGGGACTGGCTGGATGGGGACCTCAAGAAGGTCAGTGGGGACTGGCTGGATGGGGACCTCAAGAAGGTCAGTGGGGGACTGGCTGGATGGGGACCTCAAGAAGGTCAGTGGGAGACTGGCTGGATGGGGACCTCAAGAAGGTCAGTGGGAGACTGGCTGGATGGGGACCTCAAGAAGGTCAGTGGGGGACTGGCTGGATGGGGACCTCAAGAAGGTCAGTGGGGGACTGGCTGGATGGGGACCTCAAGAAGGTCAGTGGGAGATTGGCTGGATGGGTGCATCACCATGCCAGAAACTAGACACTAGAGTTTAGTCTCTCAGGGCTGATTTGTAACATGAGATAAGTGCGTGTGACTCAAATGTTCATGCAAATCTCCCGTTGGCATTGCATGTGTATCTCAAGTTACGATTCAGGCGTATCATAGTTATCATATCCAGGTTAACCCAGGTGTGGTATCTCGTAACTTACTGTAGTGTTTTCAGTAACCTGGGGATGCGGTGTGTTCAGGAACGTGTGTGTTACTGTTCTCAGTAACCTGGGGGTGCGGTGCATTCAGGAACATGTGTGTGGTGTGTTACAGCTGGAGATGGTGCAGAACGAGGTAAAGGAGTCTAACGAGGCTCTCAGGGGGGCTCAGAGTGAGTTGGTGGAGAGACAACGCTTCCTACAGAACCTGGAGGCGGAGCTGGAGAGTCTGCACAAACAGGTAGGAACTAGGAACCTGTCAACTGGGCGTTGTGTTGTACTGGGGATCTACAGCTGGACAACCAGCACAACTACAGTATCGATGGGATCCTTGCTCTTTTCCTCACCCATGTTATCCTTGTTGACTGTAAATATATCTCACCTTCCTTGATGTTGGGTCAGATACACTCCTTTAGGAGAACCCTTTTTGGTTCTAGGGTTCTTTAAATGGTTCTTCTAGCAGGTTCTAGACAGCACCTTGTTTCTAAGAGTGTAGGGATAAGTATTATAACGACACCCATCCCCTGACCTGTATACACAGATTCTCTTCCTTTCTGTAATCACACACTGTATATTTGATGAGAAGGTGTATCGGGTATACATTTAATCTGCGTGTGTACATCACTGTATATTTGATGAGAAGGTGTATCGGGTATACATTTAATCTGCGCGTGTTCATGTGTGCATGCATGTTTGTCTCGTCCTCAGTTTATTTGCATTGCCCCTCCCCCCTGGAACGCTGCTGCTACTCTCTGTTGTTATTTATGCATAGTCACTTTAATAACTCTACCTACATGTACATATTACCTCAATACCGGTACCCCCTGTATAAAGCCTCCACATTGACTCTGAGCCGGTACCCCCTGTATAAAGCCTCCACATTGACTCTGAGCCGGTACCCCCTGTATATAGCCTCCACATTGACTCTGAGCCGGTACCCCCTGTATAAAGCCTCCACATTGACTCTGAGCCGGTACCCCCTGTATAAAGCCTCCACATTGACTCTGAGCCGGTACCCCCTGTATAAAGCCCTGCTATTGTTATTTATTGCTGCTCTTTAATCATTTGTTATTCTTATTTCTGACTTTTTTTGTATTTTCTTAAATCTGCATTGTTGATTAAGGGCTTGTAAGTCAGCATTTCACTTTAAATACCTGTTGTATTTGGCGCATGTGACAAATAACATTTGATTTGATGTGATTTCTTTATCGGACTCACCCTCTCCACCCCAGGTGTCAGCTCTGAAGGGTAACCTGGGGGAGACAGGTCAGAAGTACAGCCTGGAGATGGAGCGTCTGCAGACCACGCTGTCCCAGCTGGAGGAGGACCTGTCTCAGCTGCGTCTGGACATGCAGGTACTCACTGGTAGCCCAGCGGCTAAGGAGGTGGAACTGTATTCATATCTACATTGTTTACAGTAACAAATGGACTAATAAAGTTGTGTTGTATTTTATTGCAGCGCAACAAGACGGATTATGAACAGCTGCTCCGCATCAAGCAGAACTTAGAGATAGAGATCGCCACCTACAGGAGACTGCTGGAGGGAGAGGAGATGTGAGTCACGAGGATGATCGTCTTTATGTGAACGTTTAAAGGGACATTTTCAACTTCATATTCATCATCTCCAGCACCACCCTAACATTAACATATATGAAAATTGCATGTTTCTGTGTTTTGTAGTAAAAAAATAGAGGAAGATAAGTGTTTCCAGGGACATCATCCGTGTGCATCGTGTGATTTTAACCAATTATGATTAGGCATTGCCTGCTAATTGTCTACTAATTCATTGATGATGTCATTGGAAACATTTCTCTTTCTCTATCTTTGTTACATATAATGCTATGGTCAGATAAGGGGTGCTTAGTACTGTATATCCAGGAAAGTTCTGCTCTCAGTTGAGTTGAATCAAACAGATAATTGTTCTTCCTGGGACATAACATCTTCTGCCAGTCACAATTTCCATGTATCAGTTAAAGTCATTGGGCACATTCTTTTTCCATTATTGATGCAGGATGAAAGAAGTACCACCACCAAAACGTGAGTAACAGTTCTTTAACTTGACATCACTCTCACATCCTCATTGACACAGGCTAACCTTACTTACTCAGAAAAACATTGATTGATTGGCGCACAATTGGCCCAGCGTCCTCCAGGTTTGGCCTGGGTAGGCCGTCATTGTAAATAAGAATTTGCTCGTAACTGACTTGCCTAGTTAAATAAAGGTTCAATAAAAAATAAAATAAACTATTAAAATGATTGTGGACGTGACCGTACACCTGGATGGAGAAAGCTGATAAAGGTATCAGTGTGACATTAGGTAATTCCATCCATGGCGTTTGAAAAGAGTCCCCATTCATTCATGAGTAGGTCATTTCATTCTCACACAGAGAGACCTCAATTCACCTCAGCCTCTCAAATGGACTGCATGGACTTATCCTGGTCACCCATCCTGGTCACCCATCCTGATCACCCATCCTGATCACCCATCCTGGTCACCCATCCATCGTTTGTTTCCCTTTCTTTCTTTCTTTCGTATCTTCCCTCCTTCCTTCTCTCATCCCTCCTCCCTTCTCTCCTCCCTCCTCCCTCCTCCCTTCTCTCGTCCCTCCTCCCTTCTCTCGTCCCTCCTCCCTTCTCTCGTCCCTCCTCCCTTCCCTCCTCCCTTCTCTCGTCCCTCTTCCCTTCTCTCGTCCCTCCTTCCTTCTCTCGTCCCTCCTCCCTCTCTCTCCTCCCTCCTCCCTCCTCCCTTCTCTCGTCCCTCCTCCCTTCTCTCGTCCCTCCTCCCTTCTCTCGTCCCTCCTCCCTTCCCTCCTCCCTTCTCTCGTCCCTCTTCCCTTCTCTCGTCCCTCCTTCCTTCTCTCGTCCCTCCTCCCTCCTCCCTTCTCTCGTCCCTCCTCCCTTCTCTCGTCCCTCCTCCCTTCTCCAACTCACCCTCACATTCACTCTCACCTTCATCAAGCATTTCATTGGTCTGAATGTTCACCAGGCTCAAGGTCCAGGGGGGTTACGCTCCCGGGGGAAGTTTCCCCTAGGTACAGATTTAGGATCAGCTTCCCCTCTCCCAATCCTAGTCGGGAAACTGCTAAACTGACCCAAGATCAGAATCTAGGGGCAACTTTACCCTACGCCAAGCAGTTACACGGGGAAACGACCCTAGGCTAGCTTGTGTAGGTACTGTCGGTGACTTATAGAGTAAAGTGGAGGTACTCCGGGCCATTGGCTCGCTGACAAAGCCAACTGCCCAACACCTATTTACACTGCAAGTTTAAAATAGGGTCAGCGGTGTTGCCTTATGTCAGAATCAAATGTACAACTTCATTCTGTGCTGCTTCCTCCACCCTGGCATCAAATCAAGGGGCCGTGGCCACAGACTAATGGCAGTTTCATAAGCCTGCAAACAAAGCAAACACCCAAAACAGCACTGTCCCTAGCAACTGCATTAGGTGAAAATAATACCACAAGTCTCAATGTTGTAACGGAGTGTTACTATAGGCTTGTGACTACTCACTGCATCAATTTGGTAGCACTTTATTTGGGGTGTACTTACAAAAGGAATTCCTAGCACATTCATAAACTATACTTAACACATTCATTAGCTATACTTAACACATTCAGAAACTATACATAACACATTCATTAGCTATACTTAACACATTCATTAGCTATACTTAACACATTCATAAGCTATACTTAACACATTCATTAGCTATACTTAACACATTCATAAGCTATACTTAACACATTCATAAGCTATACTTAACACATTCAGAAACTATACATAACACATTCATAAGCTATACTTAACTCATTCATTAGCTATACTTAACTCATTCATTAGCTATACTTAACACATTCATAAGCTATACTTAACACATTCATAAGCTATACTTAACTCATTCATTAGCTATACTTAACACATTCATAAGCTATACTTAACACATTCATTAGCTATACTTAACACATTCAGAAACTATACTTAACACATTCATAAGCTATACTTAACACATTCAGAAACTATACTTAACTCATTCATTAGCTATACTTAACTCATTCAGAAACTATACTTAACACATTCATAAGCTATACTTAACACATTCAGAAACTATACTTAACTCATTCATTAGCTATACTTAACACATTCAGAAACTATACTTAACTCATTCATTAGCTATACTTAACTCATTCATTAGCTATACTTAACTCATTCATTAGCTATACTTAACACATTCAGAAACTATACTTAACACATTCATTAGCTATACTTAACACATTCAGAAACTATACTTAACACATTCATAAGCTATACTTAACACATTCAGAAACTATACTTAACTCATTCATTAGCTATACATAACTCATTCAGAAACTATACTTAACTCATTCATAAGCTATACTTAACTCATTCAGAAACTATACTTAACTCATTCATTAGCTATACTTAACACATTCAGAAACTATACTTAACTCATTCATTAGCTATACTTAACACATTCATTAGCTATACTTAACACATTCAGAAACTATACTTAACACATTCATAAGCTATACTTAACACATTCAGAAACTATACTTAACTCATTCATTAGCTATACATAACTCATTCAGAAACTATACTTAACTCATTCATAAGCTATACTTAACTCATTCAGAAACTATACTTAACTCATTCATTAGCTATACTTAACACATTCAGAAACTATACTTAACTCATTCATTAGCTATACTTAACACATTCATTAGCTATACTTAACACATTCAGAAACTATACTTAACACATTCATAAGCTATACTTAACACATTCAGAAACTATACTTAACTCATTCATTAGCTATACATAACTCATTCAGAAACTATACTTAACTCATTCATAAGCTATACTTAACTCATTCAGAAACTATACTTAACTCATTCATTAGCTATACTTAACACATTCAGAAACTATACTTAACTCATTCATTAGCTATACTTAACACATTCAGAAACTATACTTAACACATTCATTAGCTATACTTAACTCATTCATAAGCTATACTTAACACATTCATTAGCTATACTTAACACATTCAGAAACTATACTTAACACATTCATAAGCTATACTTAACTCATTCATAAGCTATACTTAACTCATTCATTAGCTATACTTAACACATTCAGAAACTATACTTAACACATTCATAAGCTATACTTAACTCATTCATTAGCTATACTTAACACATTCAGAAACTATACTTAACACATTCATAAGCTATACTTAACTCATTCATTAGCTATACTTAACACATTCAGAAACTATACTTAACACATTCATAAGCTATACTTAACTCATTCATTAGCTATACTTAACACATTCAGAAACTATACTTAACACATTCATAAGCTATACTTAACACATTCAGAAACTATACTTAACACATTCATTAGCTATACTTAACACATTCAGAAACTATACTTAACTCATTCATAAGCTATACTTAACTCATTCAGAAACTATACTTAACTCATTCATAAGCTATACTTAACTCATTCATCAACTATACATAACACATTCAGAAACTATACTTAACACATTCAGAAACTATACTTAACACATTCATAAGCTATACTTAACTCATTCATTAGCTATACTTAACACATTCATTAGCTATACTTAACACATTCAGAAACTATACTTAACACATTCATTAGCTATACTTAACACATTCAGAAACTATACTTAACACATTCATAAGCTATACTTAACACATTCAGAAACTATACTTAACTCATTCATTAGCTATACATAACTCATTCAGAAACTATACTTAACTCATTCATAAGCTATACTTAACTCATTCAGAAACTATACTTAACTCATTCATTAGCTATACTTAACACATTCAGAAACTATACTTAACTCATTCATTAGCTATACTTAACACATTCATTAGCTATACTTAACACATTCAGAAACTATACTTAACACATTCATAAGCTATACTTAACACATTCAGAAACTATACTTAACTCATTCATTAGCTATACATAACTCATTCAGAAACTATACTTAACTCATTCATAAGCTATACTTAACTCATTCAGAAACTATACTTAACTCATTCATTAGCTATACTTAACACATTCAGAAACTATACTTAACTCATTCATTAGCTATACTTAACACATTCATTAGCTATACTTAACACATTCAGAAACTATACTTAACACATTCATAAGCTATACTTAACACATTCAGAAACTATACTTAACTCATTCATTAGCTATACATAACTCATTCAGAAACTATACTTAACTCATTCATAAGCTATACTTAACTCATTCAGAAACTATACTTAACTCATTCATTAGCTATACTTAACACATTCATAAGCTATACTTAACTCATTCAGAAACTATACTTAACACATTCAGAAACTATACTTAACTCATTCAGAAACTATACTTAACACATTCATAAGCTATACTTAACTCATTCATTAGCTATACTTAACACATTCAGAAACTATACATAACACATTCATAAGCTATACTTAACTCATTCATTAGCTATACTTAACACATTCATTAGCTATACTTAACACATTCATTAGCTATACTTAACACATTCAGAAACTATACTTAACACATTCATTAGCTATACTTAACTCATTCATAAGCTATACTTAACACATTCATTAGCTATACTTAACACATTCAGAAACTATACTTAACACATTCATTAGCTATACTTAACTCATTCATAAGCTATACTTAACACATTCATTAGCTATACTTAACACATTCAGAAACTATACTTAACTCATTCATTAGCTATACATAACTCATTCAGAAACTATACTTAACTCATTCATAAGCTATACTTAACTCATTCAGAAACTATACTTAACTCATTCATTAGCTATACTTAACACATTCAGAAACTATACTTAACTCATTCATTAGCTATACTTAACACATTCATTAGCTATACTTAACACATTCAGAAACTATACTTAACACATTCATAAGCTATACTTAACACATTCAGAAACTATACTTAACTCATTCATTAGCTATACATAACTCATTCAGAAACTATACTTAACTCATTCATAAGCTATACTTAACTCATTCAGAAACTATACTTAACTCATTCATTAGCTATACTTAACACATTCAGAAACTATACTTAACTCATTCATTAGCTATACTTAACACATTCATTAGCTATACTTAACACATTCAGAAACTATACTTAACACATTCATAAGCTATACTTAACACATTCAGAAACTATACTTAACTCATTCATTAGCTATACATAACTCATTCATAAACTATACTTAACTCATTCATAAGCTATACTTAACTCATTCAGAAACTATACTTAACACATTCATTAGCTATACTTAACACATTCAGAAACTATACTTAACTCATTCATAAGCTATACTTAACACATTCAGAAACTATACTTAACTCATTCATAAGCTATACTTAACTCATTCAGAAACTATACTTAACACATTCAGAAACTATACTTAACACATTCAGAAACTATACTTAACACATTCATAAGCTATACTTAACTCATTCATTAGCTATACTTAACTCATTCAGAAACTATACTTAACACATTCATAAGCTATACTTAACTCATTCATTAGCTATACTTAACACATTCAGAAACTATACTTAACACATTCATAAGCTATACTTAACTCATTCATTAGCTATACTTAACACATTCAGAAACTATACTTAACACATTCATAAGCTATACTTAACACATTCATAAGCTATACTTAACACATTCATTAGCTATACTTAACACATTCAGAAACTATACTTAACACATTCATTAGCTATACTTAACACATTCATAAGCTATACTTAACACATTCAGAAACTATACTTAACACATTCATTAGCTATACTTAACACATTCAGAAACTATACTTAACTCATTCATAAGCTATACTTAACTCATTCATCAACTATACATAACACATTCATAAGCTATACTTAACTCATTCATAAGCTATACTTAACTCATTTATAAGCTATACTTAACACATTCATAAGCTATACATAACACATTCATAAGCTATACTTAACTCATTCATAAGCTATACTTAACTCATTTATAAGCTATACTTAACACATTCATAAGCTATACTTAACTCATTCATAAGCTATACTTAACTCATTTATAAGCTATACTTAACACATTCATAAGCTATACATAACACATTCATAAGCTATACTTAACTCATTCATAAGCTATACTTAACTCATTTATAAGCTATACTTAACACATTCATAAGCTATACTTAACTCATTTATAAGCTATACTTAACTCATTCATAAGCTATACATAACACATTCATAAGCTATACTTAACACATTCATAAGCAGTAGATCCATCATCAAAAAGTTGGCAAGTTCATAGGTCGTGTTACAAATCAGAGCCTGTTCGGTTACAGCAATACTGTGACATCCTCTCCCTCATCCTCTTCCTCAACCTCTTCCTCTCGTTTCCCTGCAGAGGAGCCGGATGTGCGGACCAGGAAGATAGTGAAGGTGGTGACTCAGACTATGATCAACGGCAAGGTGGTGGATGAGTCCAGCGAGGTGGAGCAGATACAGGAGGAGGTGAAGAAGAAGAAGAAGTGAGAAGGGCCTCATCATCATCATCATCTTCATATAGCCTCGTTATTGTTATTTTATTGTGTTCTTTTTTAAATTAATTTTTACTTTATTTAGTAAAAATGTTCTGAACTATATTTTCTTAAAACTGCATTGTTGGCTAAGGGCTTGTAAGTAAGCATTTCACAGTAAGGTCTACACCTGTGTGACAAATAACATTTGATTTGATAATTTCTTCTCACACACCGTGGTCAAGGGCCAGCCTTACCCACTGACCCTCAGGGGCCTCCACTAACATGGATGTCTGTTTCATTCCCATCAGAGTGTTAGTCTACCCTGTTCATTTCACAGCCTGATGGATATGTCTGGGGACACTATGAGCTATATAGTATATAGTATGCATACAATAATATAATAATATAATACAATAATATGAGATATACTGAAAGTCAATGAGATGTATCATATGGCATCTGTCCCTCAGTTGTCACATGACTAACATGGCTGTTGTTTAATAAAAGGTTTTGCTTTGTGCATTAAACTATTTATTTCTATATTTAGGTAACAAGCAATAGACACAGTAAATCTCTTTCAACTGAACTGCATTTTCTGGGCTTGGCTTTCAACAGGCTTTTGTGTCTGTGTCTATAAACGTCTGTAATGTCTGAAATAAAGGTTTGTCTTTTAGTCAAAGTTGGTATTATTTTCTCTTTTATTTTGTTTCATCATCATGGAGTGTCCAAAATACTTCCTATATGTTCAATTACTATCAACCACAATCTACAATGTAAGACGTATTACATCCAACACATTCCACACATACTCAATACATACTCAAAACATACTGAAAACACATTCTATGAATTCTACACATACTGAAAACACATTCTATGAATTCTACACATACTGAAAACACATTCTATGAATTCTACACATAATGAAAACACATTCTATGAATTCTACACATACTCAAAACACATTCTATGAATTCTACACATACTGAAAACACATTCTATGAATTCTACACATACTGAAAACACATTCTATGAATTCTACACATACTCAAAACACATTCTATGAATTCAACACATACTCAAAACACATTCTATGAATTCTACACATACTGAAAACACATTCTATGAATTCTACACATACTGAAAACACATTCTATGAATTCTACACATACTCAAAACACATTCTATGAATTCTACACATACTGAAAACACATTCTATGAATTCTACACATACTGAAAACACATTCTATGAATTCTACACATACTCAAAACACATTCTATGAATTCAACACATACTCAAAACACATTCTATGAATTCTACACATACTGAAAACACATTCTATGAATTCTACACATACTGAAAACACATTCTATGAATTCTACACATACTCATAACACATTCTATGAATTCTACACATACTCAAAACACATTCTATGTAAAACCATAAAACTACCCTGTCTACTACGTAGCCTGATGAGCACAATGACACGTCAGTGGAGATAACTGTGCCTGTTCATGTGCGTGTGATGACTGCTTTGTGCAGTAGGTAGGCATGCATACAACACTGTAAGGTTACCTTCATGTTGAGCCTAAACGTCTGTCTGACAGCTCTGATTAATGCTCCAGTCCTATTCATCCATCATAGCACTTAGCTAATGACACTTTGTAATGATGAAAGCTTAGTAAGACTATTCGATTGATGTCCTTATTGTACTTATGGCCTTTAATCAACTTTAACATTGAAGTCAAATAATGCAAATGCCATCCAATCTTTCACCAGAATACTTTACCTTGTAATCAGAGACATTTAATAAATGCTGCTTGGACTTAGAGGTCCCTGCACAGCAATTTGTGTGCACAGATGTTTAAAGGCAGACTGCCATGCAATCTCTGAACAATGAAGTCATCGATTTGATGTCTCTGTTAATCTTTGCGTTGGAAAAACCATTAGGTGTTTCATTAAGTATATAGGGTGGTATTTCTGGTTTTGGGCTGTGAGGTATGAGACAGAGGTGCCGTCTAAATAATATGTTTTACTAAATGACTGACTGACTTCAACAGACAAACAGCTTTTACAATGACAAGTTCACGACCTCCATCAAATGCAGGTCAGCTGAGTCCAAAAACTGTGTTGCTGAAATGCATTGTTGTGAATGTAACGCAGTGTGTTGCTGAGCTACACAGATGTAATTACATAATCATTACCTGCAGAAACCATTATGCTGTCACCTTGGAATCAGTTATTTATGGGAAGATCATCTGTGAAAGCAACAAATGTGTCTAAATATGCGATAGGATAGGGCTGTTTGTAAGTATGTGTGGGTCTGTCCGGGTCTGTGAGGGTCTGTGTGGGTCTTTGTGGGTCTGTCCCGGTCTGTGTGGGTCTGTCCAGGTCTGTGTGGGTCTGTGTGGGTCTGTCCCGGTCTCTGTGGGTCTGTGTGGGTCTGTCCAGGTCTGTGTAGGTCTGTGTGGGTCTGTCCGGGTCTCTGTGGGTCTCTGTGGGTCTGTCCAGGTCTGTGTGGGTCTGTGTGGGTCTGTCCCGGTCTCTGTGGGTCTGTCCAGGTCTGTGTGGGTCTTTGTGGGTCTGTCCCAGTCTGTGTGGGTCTGTCCAGGTCTGTGTGGGTCTGTCCCGGTCTCTGTGGGTCTGTGTGGGTCTGTCCAGGTCTATGTGGGTCTGTGGGTCTATGTGGGTCTGTCCATGTTTGTGTCGGTCTTTTTGTGTCTGTGTTGGTCTGTCCAGGTCTGTGTGGGTCTATGTGGGACTGTGTGGGTCTATGTGGGTCTGTCCGGGTCTGTGTGGGTCTGTTTGGGTGTATAGAGACCCACACAGACCCAGATAGTCATGTATGATCATGTATAGTCATTTATAGTCATGTATAGTCATGTGTAGTCATTTACAGTCTTGTATAGTCATGTGTAGTCATTTATAGTCATGTATAATCTTGTATAGTCATGTATGGTCTTGTATAGTCATGTGTAGTCATGTATGGTCTTGTATAGTCTTGTATAGTCATGTATGGTCTTGTATAGTCTTGTATGATCATGTGTAGTCATTTGTAGTCATTTATAGTAATGTATGGTCTTGTATAGTCATGTATGGTCTTGTAGAGTTATGTATGTGTGTGCTGCTTCAAAAGCTCTCCATCAACACAGTGTCACAGTCAGACATTGAAGCCTTCTTGGGAGGTGATTGTCTCTCTGGACACTAATCATTGTCACAATGAACAATTATTGGAAATATGTGTGTGTCTGCTTGTCTCTTTCCTCTACTGTCTACCATCCTCAACCAGCCAAGCCACATGGGCTGAGGAGACCAGGGTGTGTGTGGGACTTTCCCAGCGACAAACCCTCTAAGCTCCCTGACACACATCAGAAGAAGGGACTGACTGATGAGGGTGGGCGCCACACTATGTGCCCAGCCCAAAGTTTCTCCTTCCTTCCTTAATAACGGCCACTTTCAGAGATCTGTTAAACCCTACTATTGGCATGGCGTGAGCTGAGGCAGACTGAGAGGACTGTGAGGCAGCCAGACATAGTACAGGAGAGATTCCGTCCCACTCTCATTCATAAGTTTATGATAAACAGACGTCTATGACAGATGTCTATGACAGATGTTCATTCGTCTGTTTGTCTGTCATAGGCATCTATCTATCATAAACTCATGGACGAGAGACAGACAGACAGATGTGTTTCAGAAGACACTATAAACATGCACACGCTACCCGTGTGTGACACACCTGTCCTAAGGAGATGTCTGGGCGGTGCACCACTACATGAGCCTCTGGAAGCCTTATTGATGAGCCAGATTAAGGCCTGTATAATGACTGTGTAATAATGACTGTGTAGTAATGTTTGGCAATGACTGTTATTATTATTATGGTGGTGATGAACAACACCTCCCCCTGTCTCTCTGTCTGGGTTCTGCCTACAGTAGAGTTTCTCCGGAGGTCAGATAAGGTCTTGGAAGTCTGAGGTTATTGTTGTTTCTTAAGAGGCTCCAGTCAACAAATTAGACTATAGTTAATTCAATATGTCATTCATCTTCAATCCCTTGTCCCGATATGAAAGGTAAATAATTACTACAACCTGACCCAGCTTGTCAAAGCTGTGATGCTGATCAGACATTTCTTTTCTACAACTTAACAGACAGAGAAACAGGTCTCGGCATGCTCTTCCACATCATTATATTTTGGGTCCTCGTAATCTGCTGGACCACTAAGGATGGGGAAAATACCTGAAGTGTGACCTCAGACACAATACCTTATGATCTGTGTTTTACCTGAATGAGATGTAACCAGACTGTTCTCATGAATCATGTCTGTCTGTCTGTCTGTCTGTCTGTCTGTCTGTCTGTCTGTCTGTCTGTCTGTCTGTCTGTCTGTCTGCCTGCCTGCCTGCCTGCCTGCCTGTCTGTCTGTCTGTCTGTCTGTCTGTCTGTCTGTCTGTCTGTCTGTCTGTCTGTCTGTCTGTCAATGTGGAGGCTATATACAGGGGGTTCCGGTACAGAGTCAATGTGGAGGCTATATACAGGGTGTACCAGTACAGAGTCAATGTGGAGGCTATATACAGGGGGTACCAGTACAGAGTCAATGTGGAGGCTATATACAGGGGGTTCCGGAACAGAGTCAATGTGGAGGCTATACACAGGGGGTACCAGTACAGAGTCAATGTGGAGGCTATATACAGGGGGTACCAGTACAGAGTCAACGTGGAGGCTATATACAGAGGGTACCGGTACAGAGTCAATGTGGAGGCTATACACAGGGGGTTCCGGAACAGAGTCAATGTGGAGGCTATATACAGGGAGTTCCGGAACAGAGTCAATGTGGAGGCTATATACAGGGGGTTCCGGAACAGAGTCAATGTGGAGGCTATATACAGGGGGTTCCGGAACAGAGTCAATGTGGAGGCTATATACAGGGGGTTCCGGAACAGAATCAATGTGGAGGCTATATACAGGGGGTTCCGGAACAGAGTCAATGTGGAGGCTATATACAGGGGGTTCCGGAACAGAGTCAATGTGGAGGCTATATACAGGGGGTTCCGGAACAGAGTCAATGTGGAGGCTATATTCAGGGGGTTCTGGAACAGAGTCAATGTGGAGGCTATATAGAGGGGGTTCTGGAACAGAGTCAATGTGGAGGCTATATAGAGGGGGTTCCGGAACAGAGTCAATGTGGAGGCTATATACAGGGGGTTCTGGAACAGAGTCAATGTGGAGGCTATATACAGGGGGTTCTGGAACAGAGTCAATGTGGAGGCTATATACAGGGGGTTCTGGAACAGAGTCAATGTGGAGGCTATATACAGGGGGTTCTGGAACAGAGTCAATGTGGAGGCTATATACAGGGGGTTCCGGAACAGAGTCAATGTGGAGGCTATATACAGGGGGTTACGGTACAGAGTCAATGTGGAGGCTATGTACAGGGGGTTCCGGAACAGAGTCAATGTGGAGGCTATATACAGGGGTTCCGGTACAGAGTCAATGTGGAGGCTATATACAGGGGGTTCCGGTACAGAGTCAATGTGGAGGCTATATAGAGGGGGTACCGGTACAGAGTCAATGTGGAGGCTATATACAGGGGGTACCAGTACAGAGTCAATGTGGAGGCTATATACAGGGGGTTCCGGTACAGAGTCAATGTGGAGGCTATATACAGGGTGTACCAGTACAGAGTCAATGTGGAGGCTATGTACAGGGGGTACCAGTACAGAGTCAATGTGGAGGCTATATACAGGGGTTCCGGAACATCATTCTTTAAAAGTAACTTCCTCACCATTTTAGATAAGCATGCTCCGTTCAAAAATGCAGAACCAAGAACAGATACAGCCCTTGGTTCACTCCAGACCTGACTGCCCTCGACCAGCACAAAAACATCCTGTGGCGGACTGCAATAGCATCGAATAGCCCCCGTGATATGCAACTGTTCAGGGAAGTCAGGAACCAATACACGCAGTCAGTCAGGAAAGCTAAGGCCAGCTTCTTCAGGCAGAAGTTTGCATCCTGTAGCTCCAACTCCAAAAGTTCTGGGACACTGTGAAGTCCATGGAGAACAAGAGCACCTCCTCCCAGCTGCCCACTGCACTGAGGCTAGGAAACACGGTCTCCACCGATAAATCCATGATTATCGAAAACTTCAATAAGCACTTCTCAACGGCTGGCAATGCCTTCCGCCTGGCTACTCCAACCTCGGCCAACAGCTCCGCCCCCCGTAGTTCCTCACCCAAGCCTCTCCAGGTTCTCCTTTACCCAAATCCAGATAGCAGATGTTCTGAAAGAGCTGCAAAACCTGGACCCGTACAAATCAGCTGGGCTTGACAATCTGGACCCGCTATTTCTGAAACTATCTGCCGCCATTGTCGCAACCCCTATTACCAGCCTGTTCAACCTCTCTTTCATATCGTCTGAGATCCCCAAGGATTGAAAGCTGCCGCAGTCATCCCCCTCTTCAAAGGGGGAGACACCCTGGACCCAAACTGCTATAGACCTATATCCATCCTGCCCTGCCTATCTAAGGTCTTCGAAAGCCAAGTCAACAAACAGGTCACTGACCATCTCGAATCCCACCGTACCTTCTCCGCTGTGCAATCTGGTTTCCGAGCCGGTCACGGGTGCACCTCAGCCACACTCAAGGTACTAAATGATATCATAACCGCCATCGATAAAAGACAGTACTGTGCAGCCGTCTTCATCGACCTCGCCAAGGCTTTCGACTCTGTCAATCACCAAATTCTTATCGGCAGACTCAACAGCCTCGGTTTTTCGGATGACTGCCTTGCCTGGTTCACCAATTACTTTGCAGACAGAGTTCAGTGTGTCAAATCAGAGGGCATGCTGTCCGGTCCTCTGGCAGTCTCTATGGGGGTGCCACAGGGTTCAATTCTCGGGCCGACTCTTTTCTCTGTATATATCAATGATGTTGCTCTTGCTGCGGGCGATTCCCTGATCCACCTCTACGCAGACGACACCATTCTATATACTTTCGGCCCGTCATTGACACTGTGCTATCCAACCTCCAAACGAGCTTCAATGCCATACAGCACTCCTTCCGTGGCCTCCAACTGCTCTTAAACGCGAGTAAAACCAAATGCATGCTTTTCAACCGATCGCTGCCTGCACCCGCATGCCCGACTAGCATCACCACCCTGGATGGTTCCAACCTTGAATATGTGGACATCTATAAGTACCTAGGTGTCTGGCTAGACTGCAAACTCTCCTTCCAGACTCACATCAAACATCTCCAATCAAAAATCAAATCCAGAGTCGGCTTTCTATTCCGCAACAAAGCCTCCTTCACTCACGCTGCCAAGCTTACCCTAGTAAAACTGACTATCCTACCGATCCTCGACTTCGGCGATGTCATCTACAAAATGGCTTCCAACACTCTACTCAGCAAACTGGATGCAGTCTACCACAGTGCCATCCGTTTTGTCACTAAAGCACCTTATACCACCCACCACTGCGACTTGTATGCTCTAGTCGGCTGGCCCTCACTACATATTCGTCGCCAGACCCACTGGCTCCAGGTCATCTACAAGTCCATGCTAGGTAAAGCTCCGCCTTATCTCAGTTCACTGGTCACGATGGCAACACCCATCCGTAGCACGCGCTCCAGCAGGTGTATCTCACTGATCATCCCTAAAGCCAACACCTCATTTGGCCGCCTTTCGTTCCAGTACTCTGCTGCCTGTGACTGGAACGAATTGCAAAAATCGCTGAAGTTGGAGACTTTTATCTCCCTCTCCAACTTCAAACATCAGCTATCCGAGCAGCTAACCGATCGCTGCAGCTGTACATAGTCTATAGGTAAATAGCTCACCCTTTTTCACCTACCTCATTCCCATACTGTTTTTATACTGTTTTTATTTATTTACTTTTCTGCTCTTTTGCACACCAATATCTCTACCTGTACATGCCCATCTGATCATTTATCACTCCAGTGTTAATCTGCAAAATTGTATTATTCGCCTACCTCCTCATGCCTTTTGCACACATTGTATATAGACTGCCCATTTTTTTCTACTGTGTTATTGACTTGCTAATTGTTTACTCCATGTGTAACTCTGTGTTGTCTGTTCACACTGCTATGCTTTATCTTGGCCAGGTCGCAGTTGCAAATGAGAACTTGTTCTCAACTAGCCTACCTGGTTAAATAAAGGTGAAATAAAAAAATAAAAAAATATACAGGGGTTCCGGAACAGAGTCAATGTGGAGGCTATACACAGGGGGGTTCCGGTACAGAGTCAATGTGGAGGCTATATACAGGGGTTCAGGAACAGAGTCAATGTGGAGACTATATACAGGGGTTCCGGAACAGAGTCAATGTGGAGGCTATATAGAGGGGGTTCCGGTACAGAGTCAATGTGGAGGCTATATACAGGGGGTACCAGTACAGAGTCAATGTGGAGGCTATATACAGGGGTACCAGTACAGAGTCAATGTGGAGGCTATATACAGGGGGTTCCGGTACAGAGTCAATGTGGAGGCTATATACAGGGTGTACCAGTACAGAGTCAATGTGGAGGCTATATACAGGGGGTACCAGTACAGAGTCAATGTGGAGGCTATATACAGGGGGTTCCGGAACAGAGTCAATGTGGAGGCTATACACAGGGGGTACCAGTACAGAGTCAATGTGGAGGCTATATACAGGGGTACCAGTACAGAGTCAATGTGGAGGCTATATACAGGGTGTACCAGTACAGAGTCAATGTGGAGGCTATATACAGGGGGTACCAGTACAGAGTCAATGTGGAGGCTATACACAGGGGTTCCGGAACAGAGTCAATGTGGAGGCTATACACAGGGGTTCCGGAACAGAGTCAATGTGGAGGCTATATACAGGGGGTTCCGGAACAGAGTCAATGTGGAGGCTTTATACAGGGGTTCCGGAACAGAGTCAATGTGGAGGCTATATACAGGGGTTCCGGTACAGAGTCAATGTGGAGGCTATATACAGGGTGTACCAGTACAGAGTCTATGTGGAGGCTATATACAGGGGTACCAGTACAGAGTCAATGTGGAGGCTATATACAGGGGGTTCCGGAACAGAGTCAATGTGGAGGCTATACACAGGGGGTACCAGTACAGAGTCAATGTGGAGGCTATTTACAGGGGGTACCAGTACAGAGTCAATGTGGAGGCTATATACAGGGTGTACCAGTACAGAGTCAATGTGGAGGCTATATACAGGGGTACCAGTACAGAGTCAATGTGGAGGCTATATACAGGGGGTACCAGTACAGAGTCAATGTGGAGGCTATACACAGGGGGTTCCGGAACAGAGTCAATGTGGAGGCTATACACAGGGGTTCCGGAACAGAGTCAATGTGGAGGCTTTATACAGGGGGTTCCGGAACAGAGTCAATGTGGAGGCTATATACAGGGGTTCTGGAACAGAGTCAATGTGGAGGCTATATTCAGGGGGTTCTGGAACAGAGTCAATGTGGAGGCTATATAGAGGGGGTTCTGGAACAGAGTCAATGTGGAGGCTATATACAGGGGGTTCCGTAACAGAGTCAATGTGGAGGCTATATACAGGGGGTTCTGGAACAGAGTCAATGTGGAGGATATATACAGGGGGTTCTGGACCAGAGTCAATGTGGAGGCTATATTCAGGGGTTCTGGAACAGAGTCAATGTGGAGGCTATATTCAGGGGGTTCTGGAACAGAGTCAATGTGGAGGCTATATAGAGGGGGTTCTGGAACAGAGTCAATGTGGAGGCTATATAGAGGGGGTTCCGGAACAGAGTCAATGTGGAGGCTATATAGAGGGGGTTCCGGAACAGAGTCAATGTGGAGGCTATATAGAGGGGGTTCCGGAACAGAGTCAATGTGGAGGCTATATAGAGGGGGTTCCGGAACAGAGTCAATGTGGAGGCTATATACAGGGGTTCCGGAACAGAGTCAATGTGGAGGCTATACACAGGGGTTCCGGTACAGAGTCAATGTGGAGGCTATATACAGGGGGTTCAGGAACAGAGTCAATGTGGAGACTATATACAGGGGTTCCGGAACAGAGTCAATGTGGAGGCTATATAGAGGGGGTTCCGGTACAGAGTCAATGTGGAGGCTATATACAGGGGGTACCAGTACAGAGTCAATGTGGAGGCTATATACAGGGGGTACCAGTACAGAGTCAATGTGGAGGCTATATACAGGGGTTCGGTACAGAGTCAATGTGGAGGCTATATACAGGGTGTACCAGTACAGAGTCAATGTGGAGGCTATATACAGGGGGTACCAGTACAGAGTCAATGTGGAGGCTATATACAGGGGGTTCCGGAACAGAGTCAATGTGGAGGCTATACACAGGGGGTACCAGTACAGAGTCAATGTGGAGGCTATATACAGGGGTTCCGGAACAGAGTCAATGTGGAGGCTATACACAGGGGGTTCCGGTACAGAGTCAATGTGGAGGCTATATACAGGGGGTTCAGGAACAGAGTCAATGTGGAGACTATATACAGGGGGTTCCGGAACAGAGTCAATGTGGAGGCTATATAGAGGGGGTTCCGGTACAGAGTCAATGTGGAGGCTATATACAGGGGGTACCAGTACAGAGTCAATGTGGAGGCTATATACAGGGGTACCAGTACAGAGTCAATGTGGAGGCTATATACAGGGGTTCCGGTACAGAGTCAATGTGGAGGCTATATACAGGGTGTACCAGTACAGAGTCAATGTGGAGGCTATATACAGGGGGTACCAGTACAGAGTCAATGTGGAGGCTATATACAGGGGGTTCCGGAACAGAGTCAATGTGGAGGCTATACACAGGGGGTACCAGTACAGAGTCAATGTGGAGGCTATATACAGGGGTACCAGTACAGAGTCAATGTGGAGGCTATATACAGGGTGTACCAGTACAGAGTCAATGTGGAGGCTATATACAGGGGGTACCAGTACAGAGTCAATGTGGAGGCTATACACAGGGGGTTCCGGAACAGAGTCAATGTGGAGGCTATACACGGGGGTTCCGGAACAGAGTCAATGTGGAGGCTTTATACAGGGGTTCCGGAACAGAGTCAATGTGGAGGCTATATACAAGGGGTTCCGGTACAGAGTCAATGTGGAGGCTATATACAGGGTGTACCAGTACAGAGTCAATGTGGAGGCTATATACAGGGGGTACCAGTACAGAGTCAATGTGGAGGCTATATACAGGGGCTTCCGGAACAGAGTCAATGTGGAGGCTATACACAGGGGGTACCAGTACAGAGTCAATGTGGAGGCTATATACAGGGGTACCAGTACAGAGTCAATGTGGAGGCTATATACAGGGTGTACCAGTACAGAGTCAATGTGGAGGCTATATACAGGGGTACCAGTACAGAGTCAATGTGGAGGCTATACACAGGGGGTTCCGGAACAGAGTCAATGTGGAGGCTATACACAGGGGGTTCCGGAACAGAGTCAATGTGGAGGCTATATACAGGGGGTTCCGGAACAGAGTCAATGTGGAGGCTATATACAGGGGGTTCTGGAACAGAGTCAATGTGGAGGCTATATTCAGGGGGTTCCGGAACAGAATCAATGTGGAGGCTATATACAGGGGGTTCCGGAACAGAGTCAATGTGGAGGCTATATACAGGGGGTTCCGGAACAGAGTCAATGTGGAGGCTATATACAGGGGGTTCCGGAACAGAGTCAATGTGGAGGCTATATACAGGGGGTTCCGGAACAGAGTCAATGTGGAGGCTATATACAGGGGGTTCCGGAACAGAGTCAATGTGGAGGCTATATTCAGGGGGTTCTGGAACAGAGTCAATGTGGAGGCTATATAGAGGGGGTTCCGGAACAGAGTCAATGTGGAGGCTATATAGAGGGGGTTCCGGAACAGAGTCAATGTGGAGGCTATATACAGGGGGTTCTGGAACAGAGTCAATGTGGAGGCTATATACAGGGGGTTCCGGAACAGAGTCAATGTGGAGGCTATATACAGGGCGTTACGGAACAGAGTCAATGTGGAGGCTATATACAGGGCGTTCTGGAACAGAGTCAATGTGGAGGCTATATACAGGGGGTTCTGGAACAGAGTCAATGTGGAGGCTATATACAGGGGGTTCTGGAACAGAGTCAATGTGGAGGCTATATACAGGGGTTCCGGAACAGAGTCAATGTGGAGGCTATATAGAGGGGGTTCTGGAACAGAGTCAATGTGGAGGCTATATAGAGGGGGTTCTGGAACAGAGTCAATGTGGAGGCTATATAGAGGGGGTTCTGGAACAGAGTCAATGTGGAGGCTATATAGAGGTGGTTCTGGAACAGAGTCAATGTGGAGGCTATATTCAGGGGTTCTGGAACAGAGTCAATGTGGAGGCTATATTCAGGGGTACCAGTACAGAGTCAATGTGGAGGCTATATACAGGGGGTACCAGTACAGAGTCAATGTGGAGGCTATATACAGGGGGTACCAGTACAGAGTCAATGTGGAGGCTATATACAGGGGGTTCCGGTACAGAGTCAATGTGGAGGCTATATACAGGGTGTACCAGTACAGAGTCAATGTGGAGGCTATAAACAGGGGGTACCAGTACAGAGTCAATGTGGAGGCTATATACAGGGGTTCCGGAACAGAGTCAATGTGGAGGCTATACACAGGGGGTACCAGTACAGAGTCAATGTGGAGGCTATATACAGGGGTACCAGTACAGAGTCAATGTGGAGGCTATATACAGGGTGTACCAGTACAGAGTCAATGTGGAGGCTATATACAGGGGTACCAGTACAGAGTCAATGTGGAGGCTATACACAGGGGTTCCGGAACAGAGTCAATGTGGAGGCTATACACAGGGGGTTCCGGAACAGAGTCAATGTGGAGGCTTTATACAGGGGTTCCGGAACAGAGTCAATGTGGAGGCTATATACAGGGGGTTCTGGAACAGAGTCAATGTGGAGGCTATATTCAGGGGGTTCTGGAACAGAGTCAATGTGGAGGCTATATACAGGGGGTTCTGGAACAGAGTCAATTCTGGAACAGAGTCAATGTGGAGGCTATATAGAGGGGGTTCTGGAACAGAGTCAATGTGGAGGCTATATAGAGGGGGTTCCGGAACAGAGTCAATGTGGAGGCTATATACAGGGGGTTCCGGAACAGAGTCAATGTGGAGGCTATACACAGGGGTTCCGGTACAGAGTCAATGTGGAGGCTATATACAGGGGGTTCAGGAACAGAGTCAACGTGGAGACTATATACAGGGGTTCCGGAACAGAGTCAATGTGGAGGCTATATAGAGGGGGTTCCGGTACAGAGTCAATGTGGAGGCTATATACAGGGGGTACCAGTACAGAGTCAATGTGGAGGCTATATACAGGGGTACCAGTACAGAGTCAATGTGGAGGCTATATACAGGGGGTTCTGGTACAGAGTCAATGTGGAGGCTATATACAGGGTGTACCAGTACAGAGTCAATGTGGAGGCTATATACAGGGGGTACCAGTACAGAGTCAATGTGGAGGCTATATACAGGGGTTCCGGAACAGAGTCAATGTGGAGGCTATACACAGGGGGTACCAGTACAGAGTCAATGTGGAGGCTATATACAGGGGGTACCAGTACAGAGTCAATGTGGAGGCTATATACAGGGTGTACCAGTACAGAGTCAATGTGGAGGCTATATACAGGGGGTACCAGTACAGAGTCAATGTGGAGGCTATACACAGGGGGTTCCGGAACAGAGTCAATGTGGAGGCTATACACAGGGGGTTCCGGAACAGAGTCAATGTGGAGGCTTTATACAGGGGGTTCCGGAACAGAGTCAATGTGGAGGCTATATACAGGGGGTTCCGGTACAGAGTCAATGTGGATGCTATATACAGGGTGTACCAGTACAGAGTCAATGTGGAGGCTCTATACAGGGGTACCAGTACAGAGTCAATGTGGAGGCTATATACAGGGGCTTCCGGAACAGAGTCAATGTGGAGGCTATACACAGGGGGTACCAGTACAGAGTCAATGTGGAGGCTATATACAGGGGGTACCAGTACAGAGTCAATGTGGAGGCTATATACAGGGTGTACCAGTACAGAGTCAATGTGGAGGCTATATACAGGGGGTACCAGTACAGAGTCAATGTGGAGGCTATACACAGGGGTTCCGGAACAGAGTCAATGTGGAGGCTATACACAGGGGGTTCCGGAACAGAGTCAATGTGGAGGCTTTATACAGGGGGTTCCGGAACAGAGTCAATGTGGAGGCTATATAGAGGGGGTTCTGGAACAGAGTCAATGTGGAGGCTATATTCAGGGGGTTCCGGAACAGAATCAATGTGGAAGCTATATACATGGGGTTCCGGAACAGAGTCAATGTGGAGGCTATATACAGGGGTTCCGGAACAGAGTCAATGTGGAGGCTATACACAGGGGGTTCCGGAACAGAGTCAATGTGGAGGCTATATTCAGGGGTTCTGGAACAGAGTCAATGTGGAGGCTATATAGAGGGGGTTCCGGAACAGAGTCAATGTGGAGGCTATATACAGGGGGTTCCGGAACAGAGTCAATGTGGAGGCTATATACAGGGGGTTCTGGAACAGAGTCAATGTGGAGGCTATATACAGGGGGTTCTGGAACAGAGTCAATGTGGAGGCTATATACAGGGGGTTCTGGAACAGAGTCAATGTGGAGGCTATATAGAGGGGGTTCCGGAACAGAGTCAATGTGGAGGCTATATAGAGGGGGTTCCGGAACAGAGTCAATGTGGAGGCTATATACAGGGGGTACCGGTACAGAGTCAATGTGGAGGCTATATACAGGGGGTTCCGGTACAGAGTCAATGTGGAGGCTATATACAGGGGGTTATGGTACAGAGTCAATGTGGAGGCTATGTACAGGGGGTTCCGGAACAGAGTCAATGTGGAGGCTTTATACAGGGGGTTCCGGAACAGAGTCAATGTGGAGGCTATATACAGGGGTTCCGGTACAGAGTCAATGTGGATGCTATATACAGGGTGTACCAGTACAGAGTCAATGTGGAGGCTATATACAGGGGTACCAGTACAGAGTCAATGTGGAGGCTATATACAGGGGCTTCCGGAACAGAGTCAATGTGGAGGCTATACACAGGGGGTACCAGTACAGAGTCAATGTGGAGGCTATATACAGGGGGTACCAGTACAGAGTCAATGTGGAGGCTATATACAGGGTGTACCAGTACAGAGTCAATGTGGAGGCTATATACAGGGGGTACCAGTACAGAGTCAATGTGGAGGCTATACACAGGGGGTTCCGGAACAGAGTCAATGTGGAGGCTATACACAGGGGTTCCGGAACAGAGTCAATGTGGAGGCTTTATACAGGGGGTTCCGGAACAGAGTCAATGTGGAGGCTATATAGAGGGGGTTCTGGAACAGAGTCAATGTGGAGGCTATATTCAGGGGTTCCGGAACAGAATCAATGTGGAAGCTATATACATGGGGTTCCGGAACAGAGTCAATGTGGAGGCTATATACAGGGGGTTCCGGAACAGAGTCAATGTGGAGGCTATACACAGGGGGTTCCGAACAGAGTCAATGTGGAGGCTATATACAGGGGTTCCGGAACAGAGTCAATGTGGAGGCTATACACAGGGGTTCCGGAACAGAGTCAATGTGGAGGCTATATTCAGGGGGTTCTGGAACAGAGTCAATGTGGAGGCTATATAGAGGGGGTTCTGGAACAGAGTCAATGTGGAGGCTATATAGAGGGGGTTCCGGAACAGAGTCAATGTGGAGGCTATATACAGGGGTTCTGGAACAGAGTCAATGTGGAGGCTATATACAGGGGGTTCTGGAACAGAGTCAATGTGGAGGCTATATACAGGGGGTTCTGGAACAGAGTCAATGTGGAGGCTATATAGAGGGGGTTCTGGAACAGAGTCAATGTGGAGGCTATATAGAGGGGGTTCTGGAACAGAGTCAATGTGGAGGCTATATACAGGGGGTTCTGGAACAGAGTCAATGTGGAGGCTATATACAGGGGTTCCGGAACAGAGTCAATGTGGAGGCTATATAGAGGGGGTTCTGGAACAGAGTCAATGTGGAGGCTATATAGAGGGGGTTCTGGAACAGAGTCAATGTGGAGGCTATATAGAGGGGTTCTGGAACAGAGTCAATGTGGAGGCTATATAGAGGTGGTTCTGGAACAGAGTCAATGTGGAGGCTATATTCAGGGGTTCTGGAACAGAGTCAATGTGGAGGCTATATTCAGGGGGTACCAGTACAGAGTCAATGTGGAGGCTATATACAGGGGTACCAGTACAGAGTCAATGTGGAGGCTATATACAGGGGGTACCAGTACAGAGTCAATGTGGAGGCTATATACAGGGGGTTCCGGTACAGAGTCAATGTGGAGGCTATATACAGGGTGTACCAGTACAGAGTCAATGTGGAGGCTATAAACAGGGGGTACCAGTACAGAGTCAATGTGGAGGCTATATACAGGGGGTTCCGGAACAGAGTCAATGTGGAGGCTATACACAGGGGGTACCAGTACAGAGTCAATGTGGAGGCTATATACAGGGGGTACCAGTACAGAGTCAATGTGGAGGCTATATACAGGGTGTACCAGTACAGAGTCAATGTGGAGGCTATATACAGGGGTACCAGTACAGAGTCAATGTGGAGGCTATACACAGGGGGTTCCGGAACAGAGTCAATGTGGAGGCTATACACAGGGGGTTCCGGAACAGAGTCAATGTGGAGGCTTTATACAGGGGTTCCGGAACAGAGTCAATGTGGAGGCTATATACAGGGGGTTCCGGTACAGAGTCAATGTGGAGGCTATATACAGGGTGTACCAGTACAGAGTCAATGTGGAGGCTATATACAGGGGTACCAGTACAGAGTCAATGTGGAGGCTATATACAGGGGGTTCCAGAACAGAGTCAATGTGGAGGCTATACACAGGGGTACCAGTACAGAGTCAATGTGGAGGCTATATACAGGGGGTTCCGGTACAGAGTCAATGTGGATGCTATATACAGGGTGTACCAGTACAGAGTCAATGTGGAGGCTATATACAGGGGTACCAGTACAGAGTCAATGTGGAGGCTATATACAGGGGCTTCCGGAACAGAGTCAATGTGGAGGCTATACACAGGGGTACCAGTACAGAGTCAATGTGGAGGCTATATACAGGGGTACCAGTACAGAGTCAATGTGGAGGCTATATACAGGGTGTACCAGTACAGAGTCAATGTGGAGGCTATATACAGGGGTACCAGTACAGAGTCAATGTGGAGGCTATACACAGGGGTTCCGGAACAGAGTCAATGTGGAGGCTATACACAGGGGGTTCCGGAACAGAGTCAATGTGGAGGCTATATTCAGGGGTTCTGGAACAGAGTCAATGTGGAGGCTATATAGAGGGGGTTCTGGAACAGAGTCAATGTGGAGGCTATATACAGGGGGTTCTGGAACAGAGTCAATGTGGAGGCTATATACAGGGGGTTCCGGAACAGAGTCAATGTGGAGGCTATATACAGGGGGTTCTGGAACAGAGTCAATGTGGAGGCTATATACAGGGGGTTCTGGAACAGAGTCAATGTGGAGGCTATATACAGGGGGTTACGGAACAGAGTCAATGTGGAGGCTATATACAGGGGGTTCCGGTACAGAGTCAATGTGGAGGCTATATACAGGGGGTTCAGGAACAGAGTCAACGTGGAGACTATATACAGGGGTTCCGGAACAGAGTCAATGTGGAGGCTATATAGAGGGGGTTCCGGTACAGAGTCAATGTGGAGGCTATATACAGGGGTACCAGTACAGAGTCAATGTGGAGGCTATATACAGGGGGTACCAGTACAGAGTCAATGTGGAGGCTATATACAGGGGTTCTGGTAGAGAGTCAATGTGGAGGCTATATACAGGGTGTACCAGTACAGAGTCAATGTGGAGGCTATATACAGGGGTACCAGTACAGAGTCAATGTGGAGGCTATATACAGGGGTTCCGGAACAGAGTCAATGTGGAGGCTATACACAGGGGGTACCAGTACAGAGTCAATGTGGAGGCTATATACAGGGGGTACCAGTACAGAGTCAATGTGGAGGCTATATACAGGGTGTACCAGTACAGAGTCAATGTGGAGGCTATATACAGGGGTACCAGTACAGAGTCAATGTGGAGGCTATACACAGGGGTTCCGGAACAGAGTTAATGTGGAGGCTATACACAGGGGTTCCGGAACAGAGTCAATGTGGAGGCTTTATACAGGGGGTTCCGGAACAGAGTCAATGTGGAGGCTATATACAGGGGGTTCCGGTACAGAGTCAATGTGGATGCTATATACAGGGTGTACCAGTACAGAGTCAATGTGGAGGCTATATACAGGGGGTACCAGTACAGAGTCAATGTGGAGGCTATATACAGGGGCTTCCGGAACAGAGTCAATGTGGAGGCTATACACAGGGGTACCAGTACAGAGTCAATGTGGAGGCTATATACAGGGGGTACCAGTACAGAGTCAATGTGGAGGCTATATACAGGGTGTACCAGTACAGAGTCAATGTGGAGGCTATATACAGGGGTACCAGTACAGAGTCAATGTGGAGGCTATACACAGGGGTTCCGGAACAGAGTCAATGTGGAGGCTATACACAGGGGTTCCGGAACAGAGTCAATGTGGAGGCTTTATACAGGGGTTCCGGAACAGAGTCAATGTGGAGGCTATATAGAGGGGGTTCTGGAACAGAGTCAATGTGGAGGCTATATTCAGGGGTTCCGGAACAGAATCAATGTGGAAGCTATATACATGGGGTTCCGGAACAGAGTCAATGTGGAGGCTATATACAGGGGTTCCGGAACAGAGTCAATGTGGAGGCTATACACAGGGGTTCCGGAACAGAGTCAATGTGGAGGCTATATACAGGGGTTCCGGAACAGAGTCAATGTGGAGGCTATACACAGGGGGTTCCGGAACAGAGTCAATGTGGAGGCTATATTCAGGGGTTCTGGAACAGAGTCAATGTGGAGGCTATATAGAGGGGGTTCTGGAACAGAGTCAATGTGGAGGCTATATAGAGGGGTTCCGGAACAGAGTCAATGTGGAGGCTATATACAGGGGTTCTGGAACAGAGTCAATGTGGAGGCTATATAGAGGGGTTCTGGAACAGAGTCAATGTGGAGGCTATATACAGGGGGTTCTGGAACAGAGTCAATGTGGAGGCTATATAGAGGGGGTTCTGGAACAGAGTCAATGTGGAGGCTATATAGAGGGGGTTCTGGAACAGAGTCAATGTGGAGGCTATATAGAGGGGGTTCTGGAACAGAGTCAATGTGGAGGCTATATACAGGGGTTCCGGAACAGAGTCAATGTGGAGGCTATATAGAGGGGGTTCTGGAACAGAGTCAATGTGGAGGCTATATAGAGGGGGTTCTGGAACAGAGTCAATGTGGAGGCTATATAGAGGGGGTTCTGGAACAGAGTCAATGTGGAGGCTATATAGAGGTGGTTCTGGAACAGAGTCAATGTGGAGGCTATATTCAGGGGGTTCTGGAACAGAGTCAATGTGGAGGCTATATTCAGGGGTACCAGTACAGAGTCAATGTGGAGGCTATATACAGGGGTACCAGTACAGAGTCAATGTGGAGGCTATATACAGGGGGTACCAGTACAGAGTCAATGTGGAGGCTATATACAGGGGTTCCGGTACAGAGTCAATGTGGAGGCTATATACAGGGTGTACCAGTACAGAGTCAATGTGGAGGCTATAAACAGGGGGTACCAGTACAGAGTCAATGTGGAGGCTATATACAGGGGTTCCGGAACAGAGTCAATGTGGAGGCTATACACAGGGGTACCAGTACAGAGTCAATGTGGAGGCTATATACAGGGGGTACCAGTACAGAGTCAATGTGGAGGCTATATACAGGGTGTACCAGTACAGAGTCAATGTGGAGGCTATATACAGGGGGTACCAGTACAGAGTCAATGTGGAGGCTATACACAGGGGGTTCCGGAACAGAGTCAATGTGGAGGCTATACACAGGGGTTCCGGAACAGAGTCAATGTGGAGGCTTTATACAGGGGGTTCCGGAACAGAGTCAATGTGGAGGCTATATACAGGGGGTTCCGGTACAGAGTCAATGTGGAGGCTATATACAGGGTGTACCAGTACAGAGTCAATGTGGAGGCTATATACAGGGGGTACCAGTACAGAGTCAATGTGGAGGCTATATACAGGGGGTTCCGGAACAGAGTCAATGTGGAGGCTATACACAGGGGGTACCAGTACAGAGTCAATGTGGAGGCTATATACAGGGGTTCCGGTACAGAGTCAATGTGGATGCTATATACAGGGTGTACCAGTACAGAGTCAATGTGGAGGCTATATACAGGGGTACCAGTACAGAGTCAATGTGGAGGCTATATACAGGGGCTTCCGGAACAGAGTCAATGTGGAGGCTATACACAGGGGTACCAGTACAGAGTCAATGTGGAGGCTATATACAGGGGGTACCAGTACAGAGTCAATGTGGAGGCTATATACAGGGTGTACCAGTACAGAGTCAATGTGGAGGCTATATACAGGGGGTACCAGTACAGAGTCAATGTGGAGGCTATACACAGGGGGTTCCGGAACAGAGTCAATGTGGAGGCTATACACAGGGGTTCCGGAACAGAGTCAATGTGGAGGCTTTATACAGGGGTTCCGGAACAGAGTCAATGTGGAGGCTATATAGAGGGGGTTCTGGAACAGAGTCAATGTGGAGGCTATATTCAGGGGTTCCGGAACAGAATCAATGTGGAAGCTATATACAGGGGGTTCCGGAACAGAGTCAATGTGGAGGCTATATACAGGGGGTTCCGGAACAGAGTCAATGTGGAGGCTATACACAGGGGGTTCCGGAACAGAGTCAATGTGGAGGCTATATACAGGGGGTTCCGGAACAGAGTCAATGTGGAGGCTATACACAGGGGGTTCCGGAACAGAGTCAATGTGGAGGCTATATACAGGGGGTTCTGGAACAGAGTCAATGTGGAGGCTATATAGAGGGGGTTCCGGAACAGAGTCAATGTGGAGGCTATATAGAGGGGGTTCCGGAACAGAGTCAATGTGGAGGCTATATACAGGGGGTTCCGGAACAGAGTCAATGTGGAGGCTATATACAGGGGGTTCTGGAACAGAGTCAATGTGGAGGCTATATACAGGGGTTCTGGAACAGAGTCAATGTGGAGGCTATATAGAGGGGGTTCTGGAACAGAGTCAATGTGGAGGCTATATACAGGGGGTTCTGGAACAGAGTCAATGTGGAGGCTATATAGAGGGGGTTCCGGAACAGAGTCAATGTGGAGGCTATATACAGGGGGTTCCGGAACAGAGTCAATGTGGAGGCTATATACAGGGGGTTCTGGAACAGAGTGAATGTGGAGGCTATATACAGGGGGTTCCGGAACAGAGTCAATGTGGAGGCTATATACAGGGGGTTCTGGAACAGAGTCAATGTGGAGGATATATTCAGGGGGTTCTGGACCAGAGTCAATGTGGAGGCTATATTCAGGGGGTTTCGGAACAGAGTCAATGTGGAGGCTATATTCAGGGGGTACCAGTACAGAGTCAATGTGGAGGCTATATACAGGGGGTACCAGTACAGAGTCAATGTGGAGGCTATATACAGGGGGTACCAGTACAGAGTCAATGTGGAGGCTATATACAGGGGGTTCCGGTACAGAGTCAATGTGGAGGCTATATACAGGGTGTACCAGTACAGAGTCAATGTGGAGGCTATAAACAGGGGGTACCAGTACAGAGTCAATGTGGAGGCTATATACAGGGGGTTCCGGAACAGAGTCAATGTGGAGGCTATACACAGGGGGTACCAGTACAGAGTCAATGTGGAGGCTATATACAGGGGGTACCAGTACAGAGTCAATGTGGAGGCTATATACAGGGTGTACCAGTACAGAGTCAATGTGGAGGCTATATACAGGGGGTACCAGTACAGAGTCAATGTGGAGGCTATACACAGGGGTTCCGGAACAGAGTCAATGTGGAGGCTATACACAGGGGGTTCCGGAACAGAGTCAATGTGGAGGCTTTATACAGGGGTTCCGGAACAGAGTCAATGTGGAGGCTATATACAGGGGGTTCCGGTACAGAGTCAATGTGGAGGCTATATACAGGGTGTTCCGGTACAGAGTCAATGTGGAGGCTATATACAGGGGGTTCCGGTACAGAGTCAATGTGGAGGCTATATACAGGGGGTTCCGGAACAGAGTCAATGTGGAGGCTATATACAGGGGGTACCGGTACAGAGTCAATGTGGAGGCTATATAGAGGGGGTACCGGTACAGAGTCAATGTGGAGGCTATATAGAGGGGGTACCGGTACAGAGTCAATGTGGAGGCTATATACAGGGGGTACCGGTACAGAGTCAATGTGGAGGCTATATACAGGGGGTTCCGGAACAGAGTCAATGTGGAGGCTATATACAGGGGGTTCCGGAACAGAGTCAATGTGGAGGCTATATACAGGGGGTTCTGGAACAGAGTCAATGTGGAGGCTATATACAGGGGGTTCTGGAACAGAGTCAATGTGGAGGCTATATTCAGGGGGTTTCGGAACAGAGTCAATGTGGAGGCTATATAGAGGGGGTTCTGGAACAGAGTCAATGTGGAGGCTATATACAGGGGTTCTGGAACAGAGTCAATGTGGAGGCTATATAGAGGGGGTTCTGGAACAGAGTCAATGTGGAGGCTATATAGAGGGGGTTCTGGAACAGAGTCAATGTGGAGGCTATATAGAGGGGTTCTGGAACAGAGTCAATGTGGAGGCTATATACAGGGGTTCCGGAACAGAGTCAATGTGGAGGCTATATAGAGGGGGTTCTGGAACAGAGTCAATGTGGAGGCTATATAGAGGGGGTTCTGGAACAGAGTCAATGTGGAGGCTATATAGAGGGGGTTCTGGAACAGAGTCAATGTGGAGGCTATATACAGGGGGTTCTGGAACAGAGTCAATGTGGAGGCTATATTCAGGGGGTTCTGGAACAGAGTCAATGTGGAGGCTATATTCAGGGGGTTCCGGAACAGAGTCAATGTGGAGGCTATATTCAGGGGGTTCTGGAACAGAGTCAATGTGGAGGCTATATACAGGGGGTTCTGGAACAGAGTCAATGTGGAGGCTATATACAGGGGGTTCCGGAACAGAGTCAATGTGGAGGCTATATACAGGGGGTTCTGGAACAGAGTCAATGTGGAGGCTATATACAGGGGGTTCCGGAACAGAGTCAATGTGGAGGCTATATACAGGGGGTTCTGGAACAGAATCAATGTGGAGGCTATATACAGGGGGTTCCGGAACAGAGTCAATGTGGAGGCTATATACAGGGGGTACCGGTACAGAGTCAATGTGGAGGCTATATACAGGGGGTTCCGGAACAGAGTCAATGTGGAGGCTATATACAGGGGGTTCCGGAACAGAGTCAATGTGGAGGCTATATAGAGGGGGTACCGGTACAGAGTCAATGTGGAGGCTATATACAGGGGGTTCCGGAACAGAGTCAATGTGGAGGCTATATTCAGGGGGTTCTGGAACAGAGTCAATGTGGAGGCTATATTCAGGGGGTTCTGGAACAGAGTCAATGTGGAGGCTATATTCAGGGGGTTCTGGAACAGAGTCAATGTGGAGGCTATATTCAGGGGGTTCTGGAACAGAGTCAATGTGGAGGCTATATTCAGGGGGTTCTGGAACAGAATCAATGTGGAGGCTATATTCAGGGGGTTCCGGAACAGAGTCAATGTGGAGGCTATATACAGGGGGTTCTGGAACAGAATCAATGTGGAGGCTATACACAGGGGGTTCCGGAACAGAGTCAATGTGGAGGCTATATACAGGGGTTCTGGAACAGAATCAATGTGGAGGCTATATACAGGGGTTCCGGAACAGAGTCAATGTGGAGGCTATATTCAGGGGGTTCTGGAACAGAATCAATGTGGAGGCTATATACAGTGGGTACGTCAATGTGTGGGGGCACCGGTCAGTAGAGGTAATTTAGGTAATATGTACATGTAGGTAGAGGTAAAGTGACTATGCATAGATAATAACAGAGGATAGCAGCAGTGTAAAAATGGGGAGTGGGGACTATGCAAATAGTCCTGGTAGCCATTTGATTAACTGTTCGTCTTATGGGTTGGGGGTAGAAGCTGTTAAGAAGCCTTTTTGACCTGCACTTAGAGAGATACAGTAGAGATACATCTATTCTACAGCCTAGTCTGAATTTCCAGATTGAGGACATGTATGTTTTTTCACAAAAGTAGTGTAGTTCTATTCACAAATGTAAATTGTCTTCATCGGGCTTCCTTAAGCTGAGAACATTGTGTAGAGATTGCTTTGAAATCTGTGAAAGTTTGTATGGTAAATCTACAGTCTAGTCTGAATACTCAGAAAGAGGAAAATGCATGTTTTTAAATGAGACGAATAATCAATATTCACAAAAAAAGTAGCATTCACAACTTTAAAATGCCTGTAAGCCCCGAGGCAAGATAGTTACTGTAGCATCATCAGACTAGGCCAGTTCCAGGCTTTTCTCCTTCAAGCCATTAACTCCTTGAGGAATATACTATCTATTCTTGTAAGAGAAACAATCAAACGTCTGTGGTTGTTGTCAGAACAACGAAGGCATTTAAAACTAAAAGAGAGCTGTGTTTTGATGTTCAACCACAGCCATGATTAGCCTACATGGACAGCTGTGCTCCCGATCCCATATCCATCTGTTTGGCCAGCACTCGTCTTTACCAACTATCAATTCAAATCAAATCAAATTGTATTTGTCACATGCGCCGAATACAACAGGTAGAACTTACCGTGAAATGCTGAATACAAGCCCTTAACCAACAGGTGTAGAACTTACTGTGAAATGCTGAATACAAGCCCTTAACCAACAGGTGTAGAACTTACTGTGAAATGCTGAATACAAGCCCTAACCAACAGGTGTAGAACTTACTGTGAAATGCTGAATACAAGCCCTAACCAACAGGTGTAGAACTTACTGTGAAATGCTGAATACAAGCCCTAACCAACAGGTGTAGAACTTACTGTGAAATGCTGAATACAAGCCCTAACCAACAATGCAGTTTTAAGAAAATATGTACGAAATAAACTAAAGTAAAAAATTGAATTAAAAAATAAAAGAACAATAACAAGGCTCTATATATAATGTGCGGGGGTAGAGGTTAGTGGAGGTAATTTGTACTTGTAGGTAGGGGTATATTGACTGTGCATAGATAATAAACAGTAGCAGCTGGGGGGGTTCAATGTAAATAGTTCAGGTGGCCATTTGATTAATTGTTCAACAGTCTTATGGCTTGGGGATAGAAGACTGCGATGAACTGTTATTTCCTTGGCAGCTCTTCGCCTACATTTTGCCTTTATGTGGTACAACTCACAGAGCTCTTTGGAATGACATGTTCTGGTCCCCCATTGGTCAGTTCAGAGAAAGGATCAGAGACCTGTTGATAAATGTGTCTGTTTTTCTTCATTTTGTATATTGTATGTTGTATTATATGTTTGATGTATTTATGCAGGGCTCATCTGAAAAAGAGAGCCTATTCTCAGTTTTGCTTCCCTGTCCAAATAGAAGTTTAATAATAATAATAACCTAATTTGGAAAGAAATGACAAGAATGCTTCAGGATATACTGTAGCAGCAAATATAATGCCCAAAGGCAAATTCTGCAAGAAAAAGTATTAAGTTAATGCTAGCCAGATAGACTGAGATGACCCCCCCCACTCCCCATACATATATACACACAATCATCTAAATATATTTTTTGTGAATCAAGCAGATATATTGTAGGGACTCAGTGTGTCTCATCTGGTGATGTTAGTCATTTACAACACACACTTGATCATTGGCTTGCCTCAGTGGCTGCTCTATTGTTTGTGTGGACTTCCCTCTAGTGGTGAAACCTTGACATGACAGCAGATAAAGAATACAACCGTTACTTTTGCTACCTTTGTTATTTTATCATATTCCATTCCATGTATTCAGTAGGTCGATGAAATTATAAAAAACAAAGGTAAATTATGTAAATTATCGTCAATATCTTGTAGGCTAACTGTGTTATAATACTAGGTTGCAGGAGTGACACACATGATGAGGAATAATTACTTCATGATCTGAGGATTAAATGAGAGCCACATGAAGGTGGAACAATTTTAGAAACTCAAGCGCATATCACACATATCGAAGGAATGACATAATATTAACGTTAGTGTTCTCATCACCCGTCTGAGGGGACCAAGGCATTTCAGCATGTGCTACTATCAAGCGCTCCTGCGCACAATAAACGAAGTGCGTGCGTTTGGAACGCCCCGGAAACAGGAAGTGATCCGCAAGCGACTCTCTTTTTTTGTGAATGAGCGGTGCTCGCTTGATGATTCTTCAGAGATGCGGAGAGGATTACAGACATCTGTCAGCCTACACAATTATAGACACCATATAATTCGTCACCCACCCTAGACTACGTACTGTATTCAGGAGAAGGAAGAAGAGTAGACTAGGGACTCTACTTCATACTCATATCAGGCGAGTTTGAAATATGCAATCTCTTCTGCTGCATCATTCAACTACAACAATACACTGTCTGTAATTCATGACCAGATTGTTTTCGAATGTATTGTTCAGTTGATAATTGTCGGACATGCAGTAGCACTCGTCATGAAGATACAAGATCCCCACATGAGAAAAAGCACATTTTCAGTCACTGACTGGCCTGTAACTTTTAGATAAATAAAATAGCTCTTCTATAAAAAAAAATTAAAACGATGAAAAATATATTTACCTGCAAAATACGTTTTGTGTCAGTAGAAGGGTACCTCATAAACAGTAACAACTATGTAATGATGATGTTTTAACATTGTAATTACAGAGGGAGAAAAGAGCACCACCATGTCATCTTCATTCTCAGACACACTCCAGTTTCGTTTCTCCAGCCCCGTCCACGATGACTCCATCCTGCAAAAGATGAGCCTGCTGAGAGAGGACCGACGCTTCTGTGACGTCACCCTCGTCCTCGGATCAGGGTCGTTCCGCTTCCCGGGTCACCGGGTGGTCCTGGCGGCCTCCTCTGCCTTCCTCCGGGACCAGTTCCTGCTGCACGAGGGGAGCCGGGAGCTGCTTGTGACTGTGGTGCCCAGTGCGGAGGTGGGCCATCGGCTGCTCCTGTCCTGTTACACAGGCCACCTGGAGGTCCCTCTGAGGGAGCTGGTCAGCTATCTGACAGCAGCGAGCGCACTGCAGATGAGCCACGTGGTGGAGAGGTGTGCCCAGGCCGTCTCTCAGTACCTGGACCCCACCCTTGCCCACCTGAAGCTGGAGAGGAGCCCAGAGACCGAGGGAACCCCTCTACCACCACCAGACAGCGTTAAACCCCAACCCAGCTCAGCAAGTCTGGACGAGGGGGAGATGGAGGGGGAGACCCCGGATGACCCAGAGGACAGGGACCACAGCCTGACCTCAGAAGACACTCTGGACAGTGTCCACATGGTAAACACTAAAGGCACGTACCCTTACAGCCCGTACCCTTACCCGACGGGCGCCCACAGACGCAAGCAGCGCCCGCCCACGCCATGCAGAGAGTTTAGGAAGAGGACCTTCCCCCCAGCAGGAAGTCCTGCCCACAGCAGTTCAGGATTGGCTGACAGCTCCCAGGACCAGGAAGTGGATGGGGACTCTGGAGAGGACATATACATGCTTGCTGCTCGTCATATGCAGGGAGTTGGGGGCGGGTCTCCCGAGTCCTCCTTTAGAGTTCTGACGGGGGCAGAGTTTTCAGGACGGGGACAGGAGATGCTCCTCCAGAGACCCTACCTGTGCAGGAAGTGTGACCGAGGGTTCCACCACCTGGACAGCTATGTGGGACACCTAAAGGAGCACAGGCTCTACCCGTGTCTTCTCTGTGGGAAGAGCTTCAGCCAGAAAAGCAACCTGACCCGACACATCAGGGTTCACACAGGGGTCAAGCCTTTCCAGGTGAGTGGAACACATCCCTCCACCTTTACTGTGTTTAAAGCACTTTGAGCATCTTGACAAGCTCCTATGTGACTCAGTTGGTAAGCGTGTGGGGCTGTCAATGCTAGGGTTGTAAGATGTTTAAGATGTATTTTAATATTGTTTGTATGTAATGTATTGTAATCTGCTTTGGATGTCTGCTAAATTTCATATATTATTATTTTATTACTATATTATTATTCCAGTGCCCACTTTGCCACAAGACCTTTTCCCAGAAGGCCACGCTGCAAGACCACCTTAATCTCCACACAGGGGACAAGCCACACAAGTGCAACTACTGCGCCATCCACTTCGCACACAAACCAGGCCTCCGGCGCCACCTCAAGGACATCCATGGCAAGAGCAGCCTTCAGAACATGTTTGAGGAGGTGGTGTGAGCCTGGGAGCTGCTGGACTTCTGCAGCAAGAGACTTCTGAGTTAAGCATACCAGTGCCTAAATGAAAATTACAAAGAATTTGAACAGCAAAAAATGTAAACTACAGAGAATTAGAACTACAAAGAATTAAAACTACAGAGAATTAGAACTACAAAGAATTAAAACTACAGAGAATTAGAACTACAAAGAATTAGAACTGCAAATAATTAGAACTACAAAGAATTAGAACTACAAAGAATTAAAACTACAGAGCATTAGAACTACAAATAATTCAAACTACATATAATTAGAACTACAAAGAATTAGAACTACAAAGAATTAAAACTACAGAGCATTAGAACTACAAATAATTAAAACGACATATAATTAGAACTACAAATAATTAAAACTACAAAGAATTAGAACTACAAACAATTTAAACTAAAAATAATTAGGACTACAAAGACAAGGAGGAAACTAGTGTAAATGTATGGCACTCAATGTGTATATATGCCAGTATATATTCAACTTGTCTGCCTCTTTAATGATGTAGCTAGAGTTTTAGCACAGACCCATGTCTAAATGAAAACTATGTAGAAGAACAGGCCAGGAGGGAGAAGTAGACTAAACTAGAGTGGATTGAAAAGATATTGAAATGACCAATTGAAGATGATCTTCCACTAGTTTGTCTCTTTCCTGTTTTTGCACTTTATTTTCTCCCCCCATCCACATACTCTAATGAGTGTTTTGATGGATTAGCACAGGAACATACAGAATCAGTCAACAAACTGTAGCTACATCACTGCTATTTATATTTTTGTGCATTAGAGTGTGTACCCACAAGTGTGTGTGTGTATTGTGTGTGTGTGTGTATTTGTGTGTGTGTGTGTGGGTATTCGTGTGTGTGTATTTGTGTGTGTGTATTGTGTGTGTGTGTATTTGTGTGTGTGTATTTGTGTGTGTGTGTGTGTGTGTGTATTTGCGTGTGTATTTGTGTGTGTGTATTTGTGTGTGTGTATTTGTGTGTGTGTGTGTGTGTGTGTGTGTGTGTGTGTGTGTGTGTGTGTGTGTGTGTGTGTGTGTGTGTGTGTGTGTGTGTGTGTGTGTGTGTGTGTTTGTGTGTGTGTGTGTGTGTGTGTGTCTGTGTGTGTGTGTGTATTTGTGTATTTGTCTGTGTGTATTTGTGTGTGTGTGTATTTGTGTGTGTGTGTGTGTATATTTGTGTGTGTGTGTGTGTGTGTGTGTGTGTGTGTGTGTGTGTGTGTGTGTGTGTGTGTGTGTGTGTGTGTGTGTGTGTGTACTGTTAGAGAAATGTGTCCACCTGTCTGTGTTTCTTTACGATAGATATCTGCTGCTTTGATATATGGCCGTGACGCACAACACCTCGAAGGATCCCATGTGTGTGTTTTATTAAGATGATGTTATTAAGATGATGTTGTTAAGATGATGTTGTTAAGATGATGTTGTTAAGATGATGTTGTTAAGATGATGTTATTAAGATGATGTTATTAAGATGATGTTGTTAAGATGATGTTGTTAAGATGATGTTGTTAAGATGATGTTATTAAGATGATGTTGTTAAGATGATGTTATTAAGATGATGTTGTTAAGATGATGTTATTAAGATGATGTTGTTAAGATGATGTTATTAAGATGATGTTGTTAAGATGATGTTATTAAGATGATGTTGTTAAGATGATGTTGTTAAGATGATGTTGTTAAGATGATGTTATTAAGATGATGTTGTTAAGATGATGTTGTTAAGATGATGTTGTTACGATGATGTTATTAAGATGATGTTGTTAAGATGATGTTGTTAAGATGATGTTATTAAGATGATGTTGTTCAGATGATGTTATTAAGATGATGTTGTTAAGAGGATGTTATTAAGATGATGTTTTGGTTTTACTACTTGACTTGTGAAGCACCTGAAAATAATGAGGTAGTTTTATGCTGATTGACAAATCAGACATTGCTAATTTTAGGTAACTTTGCAAATGTAACATTAGCTGTCTCTTTTCATATGAATATTACATAATGTCTCATTGATTAAATGTGTGTCTGTTTAAATCAGCAGTTCTCTTGTCATGGTTGTAGATTTGAACTGCATACTGCGTTGTAGACTTTTATAGATGGCCACAAGGTGGCACCTGCAGTATGGGATGATGTGAATTTCATCTTTCTGACATTTCACTTGGAATAAAGAGTTTACTTGTAGACGGTCATTCTCCAAGAACACGTAATCATGGAATGTGTTGGTGTGTGTGGGAATGGAATGTATTAATCAATATATTCTTTGCGTAAATGAGTGCTCTACAATATGTTGGTGTTTCTGTGTGTTGGTCTGTAGGGCTATGTGTTCTGCATGGGTAAGAGATGTAGAGTGAGGGAAGCAGTGGTATGCCCCAGTATATAACCTGAATCATCTGTGTACCTCACTGAGCCCCAGTATATAACCTGAGTCATCTGTGTACCTCACTGAGCCCCAGTATATAACCTGAATCATCTGTGTACCTCACTGAGCCCCAGTATATAACCTGAGTCATCTGTGTACCTCACTGAGCCCCAGTATATAACCTGAGTCATCTGTGTACCTCACTGAGCCCCAGTATATAACCTGAGTCATCTGTGTACCTCACTGAGCCCCAGTATATAACCTGAGTCATCTGTGTACTTCACTGAGCCCCAGTATATAACCTGAGTCATCTGTGTACCTCACTGAGCCCCAGTATATAACTGAGTCATCTGTGTACCTCACTGAGCCCCAGTATATAACCTGAGTCATCTGTGTACCACACTGAGCCCCAGTATATAACCTGAGTCATCTGTGTACCTCACTGAGCCCCAGTATATAATCTGAATCATCTGTGTACCACACTGAGCCCCAGTATATAATCTGAGTCATCTGTGTACTTCACTGAGCCCCAGTATATAATCTGAGTCATCTGTGTACTTCACTGAGCCCCAGTATATAACCCGAGTCATCACTGAGCATCTACACTGTCTGAGTGTATACTCTTGCATGTCTGAGAGGGTTTCCTTTCAATCTCTCCCCTCCTTAATCTCTCTCAGTCACTCTCTCCTCTTTCTCTTTTATCCCTTTACTGGATAAATGTCAGCCTCACTCAGCTCAGTGCAAACCAACAATTCTCCCATGATCCCCCCGGAGTACTGAGAGGAACACAGAGCGACTGTAAAAGGGAGTTGTGTGTGTGTGTGTGTGTGTGTGTGTGTGTGTGTGTGTGTGTGTGTGTGTGTGTGTGTGTGTGTGTGTGTGTGTGTGTGTGTGTGTGTGTGTGTGTGTGTGTGTGTGTGTGTGTGTGTGTGTGTGTGTGTAAAGTGCTGTTTCCATTATTGAATGAGGAATGGAGGAGAGGAGAGAGGCGGAATATTGGGCCTCTCTTTCTCCATCCTCTGAACAACGTTTCTGCTACTTCTAGAGCCATACTACAACCAGCGAAAACTTAAGATTCCAGTATGGGCTCAATAACTAGGTTATTATAGGAAGGCTACAATCATGACACAGTAACAACTGATGAATTACTGAATGCTAGAAACATTCGGAATGCACTGCACTTTATCTTGCATTAGATTGTACTGTTAGACAAATAAGATTAGCAAGCAGAAACAGTGAGAAGGTCAATTCGATAGGTGACTGTCATTATAGCGCCAAAACCCGCTCAGAGCATTGTGTCTATAGGTCCTATCGCATCCCCTGTCTCTTTAAAAACGATGCGGTCCACGCCTCGAAAAGCGGCTTGTTCCGGCTTTGCCCCTTTACGTCTTTATCCTTGCCCATAATATGAAAATAGTACCATATACGCACAACCATAATAAACAAGGTTTCGAGGTAAATGTTCAATATATATTATTTTGTTCCGCTCGTTTTAACACGAAACACTCTCCTGCTGATCAAGACGCGCCTGCTACCGGCACGCAGTTCAAAAACGGGAAGCGGAGTGATACAATACACACGATCGTTGTCCGTTGTTGTCAAACCAAGGGAGGGTAGGCTACCTGAGCGAACAAGTCGCGTAGGTTGGGAATGAATATAGAAATTGGAGCAGATAACTGTCATTTGATGTGCTGAAATGACAGTTTTCAATGTGGGATCTATATCATTCAGTTGATTACAGCTGTTCCATTGCAACAGCTGCTGATGGTTTTTTCCGTTTGTTCTCTTGGACGATAAAAAGATGATAATTGTAGTACTCCGTTACAGTGCCTAAGGTAAGTGACAGAAAGAGGCGCGAATTTTAGCTGGTTGTCCATTTACGATTTGTTTGTGTTACATGCTACTAAAACGCTAGGCGAATGGCTGTACATTTTGGATGTGGAATCATGTAGTAAATGCAATTTATTTTGGAAATATTGGTGACTTAGCATTTTCTTCAGAGGAATTCATATTTATGCATCGAAAGTGCAGCCCAGTGTTATCATCATGAAGTCAAAATTCACAACCGATAACTGAGAAAAAGACCATATAAACAATTGCATCTTCATCTATTGGAAATAGAGCTATTATTCAATCAAGCTCTTTGCACAGAGGCATCAACAGATTAATGCTAGACAATGTTACACAAACTGGCTGTCCACTGATGTTGCCTAACAAAATGCAGGCTCCAATAATTAATGTTGCACCTACTTCCGTGTATAGTCAGATCTCTCACGGGTGATGTGCCGGTGTCACCCAACCACCGCCAAGGTATTGATGCCAGGCTGAATACACTCTGAAAAGGCCTTCATAAATCAAAATGAATACAGTCTGATATACAGCATATAATGTGCCCCAGGCCTAATATCACAAGGGCTACAAATGTAAAGTTGCACTTATAGTTGTGTTTATAGGACTGCAGTTATTCTGTTCCCAAATGAGAATAACAAATGGTTAAATTAATAGTCTAATATTAACCCTGACATATGGATTATGTTTGAAAGTCACTCCACTAATTAAATTGTAAAATGTTGACCTCTGAATAGAAATCCAAACTGATAAACAAAAACAGGAAATAAACACTGTTGTTATTTTTGAACCCAGGAAGAGGAAACAAGCTTGTTTTGTTGTTTTTCCTACAAACAGTTTGTTTTGAAAGGACCTCGTGTAACGGCTTTCTTCTGTGGACGAAGGAGAGGACCAAAGCGCAGCGTGGTTAGTGTTCATCATCTTTAATATAGACGATAAACGTGAACACTACAAAATACAAAACAACAAATGTGGAAAAACCTAAACAGTTCTGTCTGGTGCAGACACACGAAGACAGAAGACAACCACCCACAAAAACCCAACACAAAACAGGCTAGATAAGTATGGTTCCCAATCAGAGACAATGACTAACACCTGCCTCTGATTGAGAACCATATCAGGCCAAACATAGAAACGGGAAAACTAGACACACAACATAGAATGCCCACTCAGCTCACGTCCTGACCAACACTAAAACAAAGAAAACACAAAAGAACTATGGTCAGAAACTTGACACCGTGATTCTATTTCTCAGATAATGAGGGGTACCGAGCAAAGAGCAAGCTATACCATGCAAAGGAATATAATATTGAACTATTCATTCAGGAGGTAGTGAGGGAATGGTGATTAGGTTTGTGGCGGTCTTTTTTCATGGCTCAAATAGACAGTAATGACTGGGACTCATTGAAGCCCACTCTGCTGGCAATGTTCCGTATTCCATATTCTATATTCCACACATACCTTTGCATGCACGTGTGCACTCTCTCTTTCTGTCTTCCTCTTTCCCTCTTTCTCCCACTCACTCACTCACTCACTCACTCACTCACTCACTCACCACCACCACCACTCACTCACTCACTCACTCACTCACTCACTCACACCACTCACTCACTCACTCACTCACTCACTCACTCACACACACACACACACACACACACACACACACACACACACACACACACACACACACACACACACACACACACACACACACACACACACTTATAAAACAGCCCTACTACTGGAGCTAACCTCCTCACATTACAGGGATTCAGGTTCTACCCCTGCCCAAAGTGGGAGGAGGACCGGCTAACATGAGGGCCTGTCCATCAGCAGACTCACTGATGATCCATTTAGAATGCCAGGCAGTCCTTTAGGTTCTAGAACACCTGCTGTTCTGTTGAGGCACATATGGAGTCAACAGGGAACTCTATGGGGCCATGTGAGGACTGACTGGGCATACAGTATGTTTGAGGAGAGCCAAATGTGTAGAGCCAAACGGGTATAGCCACATGTTAAATGTAAATTATCTGCTGGTGGAAGACTGTGTGTGTGTGTGTGTGTGTGTGTGTGTGTGTGTGTGTGTGTGTGTGTGTGTGTGTGTGTGTGTGTGTGTGTGTGTGTGTGTGTGTGTGTGTGTGTGTGTGTGTGTGTGTGTGTGAGGACAGATATCCCCTTTTCTCACCCACAGTAGTCACAAGATGATGAGCATGCCATTTCCTCTTGTTTATATATAGTTTATCACATCGGTTACTGATTGTATAAGATTCTATATCACGAGGAGATCAGGTCCGATCTTTGCCTATCTGCCACTTTAGGCGAGACTGACGAACACTGCCTCCCGCAAAACTAGAATAAGTAAGCAAAATGACGTTGAAAAGACGTCTAAAAGACATCTAAAATACGTATTTTCCAGAAGTTGAAGTTAGGTTCCATTTAGGTTGTGAATGAAAGTTGAAAATAAGTCATTTATAAATGTCTATGTTTTGGCCAAATCAAGGCTGGTCAAGACCGGACAAAATCGGAACCAAACATAGACCATGTCTGTGGATGTGGAAATCAAGGCAAGTCTGGAACTGCACCAAAAAGAGAGGTCCAAAAGGCATCGGCCTGTGCTTACTGAGGTGTAGCTTACCACGTTGTCTGAAATTGAATGTTATGATGCCCATCAATGTGGTAAGTAAAACACCAAAAAACGTTGTCAGTACAGGATTTAAAAAAATACATCCAAAAGAGGTCGGCTCATGCTTACTGGGGTGTATGTAGCCTACCATGTCGGCCATCCATGTGGTAGGCCCATTTTTTGTAAAACAGGCCATTGCATTGACTTTATAAGTCCTGTTTGCTGTGACAAATCAATTTTACTATTTTAAACTCTGAATATCAGCTACCCAACTCTATCAGTAGTTATCGCGAGCCTATTTGCAATGTGTTTACACAGCGGGAAATACAGAATTATTTTATTTTATATGTCAAAAAAAATTCATAAATGAACAATACAAACTTGAAACCACTGATCATAATAATGGTATGAAACTCCTGGATAATAGTTGTGATTGTCCATTCCATATTGCCCATGTTACTTTGACCGTTACCGTTTTTAGGATATGTTGTTTATTAACATGACAGCACGTTTTTTATTTGTTTGAGCACTATTTAGGTTCGTCTATTTGATCGGAGAAACCTGCTACAGAAAATGCCACATACTATTTCTACCATATCGTATATCTACTACGTGATTTATGTTAGATCATTTTTTTTGAAGGAACTATGGTGGATCGCTGCAGAGATGCGTCTCTCCAACAGCACCATGGAGAGGCGCGCTGGGATTGGACAAGCAAACTGTTTTGCGCCCCTGCCTTTAACAAAGTATTTGCTTATCAACGGGCGCTCACCTAAAAAGCCCATACGCCACTGGTTGAGTGAAATTGTCATCGTTTTTAGGCAGAATTATGTGACGTTTTATGTGTTGTTGTTCGAGGTGCGTCTTGGTCAATTTATCTCAGAAAATGCCTCGTCAATCTGCCACCCTAGGCAGCCGCCTAATCCTTCCTGGGGAGATGTTTTAAATGATCTGGGGCGCCCCGAACAACAGGATATGTCGCCGTATCTTACAGTCAGGAACATGTGGGTTCAACGAGACACTGAATCACTCACTGTGGTTCAAATTGTATTTACCATTTCCCCGCCCAGAGGCTTCGGCGCGTCATCAAATCTAACTTCAGCTCTCCAAAACGTGCCCTTGATAGCCTTTACATGCGTTTTCACTTTAGTCCGCGAGCCAGTGACTGAGCCCTCGCGGAAACATGACGCGCAAGATCAGCACGGAGTTGTTCACGCGGGAGAGGCAATGTGGACACCGCGCGCCCTGGGCCACTTGGATGGTGCGTAATTTAGTTGGAAAAAAGCTTGACCTGCTTGATATTTTAGTAGATAGAATTGTAGGCATGCATATACTTTATGCAACATTTCATTTTCTAGTTGGGTGAGATTCGTGAGTTGAGTTAATTGTTGTTATTACTACATAATGGCATTTTCTAGACTGGCTTATTGGCCAGATCGTCTGCAGCAATGCCAGTCAAGAATGTTCACACACACACACACACACACACACACACACACACACACACACACACACACACACACACACACACACACACACACACACACACACACACACACACACACACACACACACACACACACACACACACACACACACACACACACACACACACACACACACACACACACACACACACACACACACACTTACCTGTCCTTGGGTTCACGGTGGATGGTGTCTCCCTCTCTGCACAATGATTGATTGTGAACAGTAGTGTGTTCCTTTGTTGCATAACTGAACTCAGCATTACAGTAAGATAGTTCAGGTCTAGCCTGGTAGAGCCGTCACTGGGCCTGCCTGATGCAACTTCCTCATGCCATGCATTGGGTGAGGGGTGATGATGGAGCAGTTGGTTCCACCCAGCAGTTGCCGGTCTGTCGGTGCAGCCGTGGCTCCCGGGTGTTTTTCCTGCATCGTACAGAACCCCATGGTCTAAATGAAAGCCTTGCACTGACTGGCTTATTGGCCAGATCGTCTGCAGCAATGATCCTTATCCATTTGGCTACAACTGGCTGTATGAGCATATTCTCTCTATCTCTGTCTGAACCAGAATCTAGCTTTACTGGAGACGTTGATATGGCGAATCTCCTTTAAGCCCATGAAGCAGCCATTCAACTTGCCATTCACTAGCTTTTCAAGGTTAACAATTATTTACTGACGTCACGGCCGGTATGTACTTCCATAAAAGGTTGAAAATAAAAAGGTCTATTCGGGCACCTTCAATCGTTCACGTCCCAAGGGTCCCGAACAGCACTAACCTTACTGCCTACAAATCTACAATACAAAGGATGTTGCCGTAGAGGCATTTTTTCGGGTTGCATGTACATTTTTATTTAGACCTTGCATACCGGCTGTGACAGCAGTAAATGACTATAGCTGATAATCGAAACTCCATATTTGGTGAGTGACTTACGTATTTAGACATTATTAAGCTTGAAACGCTGCTTAATGGCAAGTTAAATGGCTGCTTCCTGGACTTTGCCAGGAGTTTGCCATATAAAGACAGATTCTGGTTAAATCCCTGTCTCCCTCTGTGTGCCCATACTGATCCTGTTGCTTTCTTGGGTTTAACTCAGAGAATTTATAATCCTGTGCCCTGTAGCTGACTTTATAGAGAGAGAGAGAGAGAGACAGAGAGACAGAGAGACAAAGAGACAGAGACAGAGAGCGAGAGAGACAGAGAGAGACAGGGAGCGAGTCAGAGAGAGAGAGGGGTGTAAATCTGGCCTGGTACTCAGTCAGTGTGTAAATCAGACTGATAGGATCATGCCATGGTAGAGCACCTCCATGGTCTTTAGCCAGCCAAGGGAGGCCTCTCCACCTGCTTGCCCAGGAGGAGGCATGATGTAAGGGCAGGGAAGGTATCAGAGAGAGGGTGGAGATGCAGCAGAATGGGTGGGGTTGTGGGTGTGTGACCAACTGAGGTGTTCCCTAATTTCGTGGTCCGCTGAGCTAAAGCCTATGCATTAGATCAGGCAGTTAACACAAGTCTTCAGGTCTCAAGACGAGGTTACTCATCATGAGAGTGTGGTTCAGCAAACCACCTGTGTTACAGAGGGTTGTGGGCACTGGATGAGAGAGGTGTAGAAGAGAGTGAGATTGAGGGAAAGAAAGAAAGCGTTGAGAGATTGCCGCTCACCGCTCTACATTATTTTCCAAGATTGTGATTGTGAAACAGCTACAACGTCTATAGCCACTAGGGGACAGATTTATGGAGCATTGCACCTGGGCAGTTGGCACCTTTTTGTATTTTCAAGGCAACGAAATACAAAAAACTACACTGAAACTCAACAGGCCAGTTTCCCAGACACATTAAAAGCCCAGCCCAAGACTAAAAAGCTTGCTCAATGGAGGAGCAATGGAGTGCAGGATCTCTCTGGCGATGACCAGTCTGGACGCTGACCTGCACTCTAACCCACTTTCTTTCTTCTTCTATACCAGTTGTCAGTGAGCTGTCGGGGCGTGGCGGCATGCGATCCCCCTGAGCAAGACAGCGCCCTCCAGAGGTGACAGCAGGGAGGACAGGCAGCAGGATGCCAGTGCAGGCGGCCCAGTGGACAGAGTTCCTCTCCTGCCCCATCTGCTACAACGAGTTTGACAGCAGTGGCCACAAGCCCATCAGTCTGGGCTGCTCGCACACTGTGTGTAAGACCTGTCTCCACAAGCTGCACCGCAAGGCCTGTCCGTTCGACCAGACAGCCATCAACACTGACATCGACCTCCTGCCAGTCAACAGTGCCCTGCTACAGCTGGTGGGAGCTCAGGTGGGCACAGCATGTCTTGTTGTTGTGGTTCTTCTGATGATGATATTTATGCTAATGATGATAATGATTGTGATGGTAATGATGATTATTGTGATGGTAATGATGATGATTGTGAAAATGATGATGATACTGATGATGATGATACTGAATATTGTGATGATGATGATTGTGATGATAATTATAATGATTGTGATGATACTGATGATGATTGTGAAGATAATGATGATGATTGTGAAGATAATAATGATACTGCTGATGATATTGATGATACTGATGATGGTGATAATGATGATATTGATGATACTGATGACTGTGATGACAATGATGATGATTGTGAAGATGATGATACTGATGATGGTGATAATGATTATAGTGATGATATCGATGATGATTATGAGAGTGATGATAATGATGATGATTGTGAAGCTGATGATACTGATGATGATAACAATGATGATTATACTGATGATGGTGATAATGATTATAATGATGATACCAATGATGAGAGTGATTATTGTGATGATAATACTGATTATGATGTTGAGTGTCATGATAATGATGTTGTGTGTTCCCAGGCTGTGGAGTCCCAGGCTGTGACTCTGAGCAGTGCTGTGGAGGTAGGGCACTATGAGGTGTGCAGGGTGTGTGTGGAGGAGCTGGCTCTCTATCTCAAACCCATCAGTGGAGGAAAAGGTACCAGAACACAGAGATTTGGTGCTAAATGCATCTGTGTGTGTGTGTGTGTGTGTGTGTGTGTGTGTGTGTGTGTGTGTGTGTGTGTGTGTGTGTGTGTGTGTGTGTGTGTGTTTCCAGACAGAGAGGTGCTCTCTGCTGCTGACCCTGTGTTCAACACAGTGTTTTTTTTTCCTTCTGAGGGGACACTGAGGTCAGAGCAGTGTGTGTGTGTGTGCAGTTGAGGTTAGGTTAGGTTAGAGAAACACAGTATTTCCTGTTATTCTCAGGGTCTGAGCTTAATGTGGTGGGAACGTTTGCGTCAGAGCATGTAGAAGCAGCTAGAACCAGGAAGCCCATGCGCTCTGTAAGGCCATACGGAACTTGGGCCCCCAACACCAACACAAAGCCTGAAACCCCACATTACATCAATAGGAAATGTAATGAGTTGTGCCGAAAGTAGTTTGAGTTAAATTAGTTTAATTTAAAGGAGTCCTTCAATTAGATGACAAGAAAAAAGTATATTTACGAAACGTGAAGAAGTTAAACGAACAACATGACTTTACCCTGCATGTCATTTCAAAGGGCACATTTCATTATACCTCATTCTCAGAATAACAGTATATTGCAGAGTAGATCATCTGTAGCGAATACTTTAGTTTATTTATTTTCTTAAAACTACACGGTTGGTTAAGGGCTTGTAAGTAAACATTTCACGGTAAGGTCTACCTACACCTGTTGTATTCAGTGCATGTTACAAATCCAATTTGATTTGATAATTGCATGGTGGAGGATGGAAAATCCTTCTCCCAGGACCCATAAACCGCTGTGAGACGGGCAGTAAACCTTGAGTCCTGTTTTCCCATCAGTGCTTTTAAAAGCCCATATCTGAGGAGCAGTGCTCCGTTTATTGGGTTAATTCACCTGGAAAGCTGAGAATGCAGTTCAATCCCTCGGCAGCTTTGTCAACTGTTTTTGTGGTGATCACAGAATTGGAGAGGGGACAGTGGTCATCCATCCCTGGTCTTTAATAGACTCACTCTAATAAAGGGTTTTAAGACACTTTCGTCAGCACTTTGTCCTGCTATGGGACATTTATTAGAGGATGAGAGGGGTTTTCTACTGTGGGCAGCACTAGCAGACTACATAAATGCACTTTTGTTTTAGACCATGATTACATTTTAGCTCTGGTAAACAATACCAGAGTTTGGGAAATTGTCTCTGTATTAGTATATCATTGTGTGTGTGTTTCTGTTACTGTGTCTGTGTTTCTGTTACTGTGTCTGTGTTTCTGTTACTGTGTCTGTGTTTCTGTTCCTGTGTCTGTGTTTCTGTTCCTGTGTCTGTGTTTCTGTTACTGTGTCTGTGTTTCTGTTCGTGTGTCTGTGTTTCTGTTCGTGTGTCTGTGTGTCTGTGTTTCTGTTCGTGTGTCTGTGTTTCCGTTCGTGTGTCTGTGTTTCTGTTCATGTGTCTGTGTTTCTGTTCGTGTGTCTGTGTTTCTGTTCGTGTGTCTGTGTTTCTGTTCGTGTGTCTGTGTTTCTGTTCATGTGTCTGTGTTTCTGTTTGTGTGTCTGTGTTTCTGTTCATGTGTCTGTGTTTCTGTTTGTGTGTCTGTGTTTCTGTTCATGTGTCTGTGTTTCTGTTCATGTGTTTGTATTTCTGTTTCTGTTCGTGATTCTGTCTGTTTGTGTGCGTATTTCAGTATTTATGTTTCTGATGCCGCCTTCTGACGTTTGACCCCTTCCTCTCTGCAATCCAGGTGTGGTGACCCTCAGTCCGAGCGTGCTCAGTCGGCCCATGCAGAGGAAGCTGGTGACACTCGTCAACTGTCAGCTGGTGGAGGAGGAGGGGCGGTTGCGGGCAGTGCGGGCGGGCAGGTCGCTAGGGGAACGTACCGTCACAGAGCTCATCCTGCAGCACCAGAACCCACAGCAGCTCTCTGCTAACCTGTGGGCCGCCGTCAGAGCACGGGGATGCCAGTTCCTGGGGCCTGGTGAGTGGTGATAGGATAATACACCTGTCAATCACATCTTCAGCATGCTTTTCGCTCTGTGTCCTATCCTCCCTCTCTACTATGTTATATGATGCTGCAGCACTATGGTGTCTTATAATGATTACTCATAGGGCAGATCCTGAGTGAGGGGGTTCCAGTCTGAGGACACTAGTACAACACTGTATCATGTCCTACAGAGTGATAGGATTCCCTCTTGCTGTAAAAAACAAAAATATATGATGAAATGCCAGATATGTACTAATACATATTATGTAATTTATTTATTTGATCAGGTTAGCCTCATTGAGGTGAACAATCTCTTCTACAAGAGAGACCTGGCTAAAATAGCAGCACACAAAGTTTCAGACACATTTACAACATAAACCACAAAGCATAACCTCCCTAAATGACTACCACCCTGTAGCACTCACGTCTGTAGCCATGAAGTGCTTTGAAAGGCTCACATCAACACAATCATCCCGGAAACCCTAAATCCACTCCTATTTGCATAAACACCTCCCTCTGCAACTGGATCCTGGACTTCCTGACCAGCCACCCCCAGGTGGTAAGGGTAGGCAACAACACATATACCACGCTGATTCTCAACAAGGGGGCCCCTCAGGTGTGCGTGCTTGGTCCCCTACTGTACTCCCTGTTCATTCACGACTGCGTGGCTACGCACGACTCCAACACAATCATTAAGTTTGCTGACGACACAACGGTGGTAGGCCTGATCACTGACAATGACGAGACAGCCTAAACGAAGGAGGTCAGAGACCTGGCAGTGTCTTATAACGTTAGCAAGAAAAAGGAGCTGACAGTGGATTACAGGAAAAGGAGGGCCGAACAAACCCCCATTCACATCAACGGAGCTGTAGTGGTGCGGGTCGAGGAAAAGGAGGGCCGAACAAACCCCCATTCACATCGACGGGGCTGTAGTGGTGCGGGTTTAAATTTCTTTGATGTCCACATCACCAACAAACTATGATGGTGCAAACGCACCAAGACAGTTGTGAAGAGGGCACGACATCACCTTTTCCCCCTCAGGAGACTGAAAAGATTTGGCATAGGTCCTCAGATCCTCAAAATGTTCTACAGCTGCACCATCGAGAGCATCCTGACCCGTTACATCACCGCCTGGTATGGAAACTGCTAAACAAGGTGGTGTCAGAGAAAGGCCCAAAAAATTGTCAGAGACTCCAGTCACACAAGTCATAGACTGTTCTCTCTGCTACCGCACGGCAAGCTGTACCTGAGCGCCAAGTCTAGGTCCAAAAGGCTCCTTAATAGCTTCTACCCTCAAACCATAAGACCATAAACCATAAGAACACTTAATCAAATGACAATCCGGTCAATTTGCATTGCCCCCTCCCCCCCTTTGTTTTTACACTGCTGCTACTCGCCGTTTATTATCTATGCATAGTCACTTTACCCCTACCTAAATGTACAAATTACCTCAACTAACCTGTACCCAGCACATTGACTCGGTACCGGTATCCCCTCTAAACAGCCATGTTATTGTTAATTTATTGTGTTACTTTTTAGTTAATTTTTTACTTTAGTTTACTTAGTAAATATTTTCTTTACTCTATTTTCTTAGAACTGCACTGTTGGTTAAATCGGGCTTGTAAGTAAGCATTTCACAGTAAGGTCTGCACCTGTTAGTTAAGGGCTTGTAAGTAAGTATTTCACAGTAAGGTCTGCACCTGTTAGTTAAGGGCTTGTAAGTAAGTATTTCACAGTAAGGTCTGCACCTGTTAGTTAAGGGCTTGTAAGTAAGCATTTCACACTAAGGTCTGCACCTGTTAGTTAAGGGCTTGTAAGTAAGTATTTCACAGTAAGGTCTGCACCTGTTGGTTAAGGGCTTGTAAGTAAGTATTTCACAGTAAGGTCTGCACCTGTTGGTTAAGGGCTTGTAAGTAAGTATTTCACAGTAAGGTCTGCACCTGTTGGTTAAGGGCTTGTAAGTCAGTATTTCACAGTAAGGTCTGCACCTGTTGGTTAAGGGCTTGTAAGTCAGCATTTCACAGTAAGTTCTACACCTGTTGGTTAAGGGCTTGTAAGTCAGTATTTCACAGTAAGGTCTGCACCTGTTGGTTAAGGGCTTGTAAGTCAGCATTTCACAGTAAGTTCTACACCTGTTGGTTAAGGGCTTGTAAGTCAGCATTTCACAGTAAGGTCTGCACCTGTTGGTTAAGGGCTTGTAAGTCAGTATTTCACAGTAAGTTCTACACCTGTTGGTTAAGGGCTTGTAAGTCAGTATTTCACAGTAAGGTCTGCAACTGTTGGTTAAGGGCTTGTAAGTCAGTATTTCACAGTAAGTTCTACACCTGTTGGTTAAGGGCTTGTAAGTCAGCATTTCACAGTAAGGTCTACCTACACCTGTTGGTTAAGGGCTTGTAAGTCAGCATTTCACAGTAAGTTCTACACCTGTTGGTTAAGGGCTTGTAAGTCAGCATTTCACAGTAAGGTCTGCACCTGTTGGTTAAGGGCTTGTAAGTCAGCATTTCACAGTAAGGTCTGCACCTGTTGGTTAAGGGCTTGTAAGTAAGTATTTCACAGTAAGGTCTACTACACCTGTTGGTTAAGGGCTTGTAAGTCAGTATTTCACAGTAAGGTCTACTACACCTGTTGGTTAAGGGCTTGTAAGTCAGTATTTCACAGTAAGGTCTACTACACCTGTTGGTTAAGGGCTTGTAAGTCAGCATTTCACAGTAAGGTCTACTACACCTGTTGGTTAAGGGCTTGTAAGTCAGTATTTCACAGTAAGGTCTACTACACCTGTTGGTTAAGGGCTTGTAAGTCAGTATTTCACAGTAAGGTCTACTACACCTGTTGGTTAAGGGCTTGTAAGTCAGTATTTCACAGTAAGGTCTACTACACCTGTTGGTTAAGGGCTTGTAAGTCAGTATTTCACAGTAAGGTCTGCACCTGTTGGTTAAGGGCTTGTAAGTCAGTATTTCACAGTAAGGTCTGCACCTGTTGGTTAAGGGCTTGTAAGTAAGTATTTCACAGTAAGGTCTACTACACCTGTTGGTTAAGGGCTTGTAAGTCAGCATTTCACAGTAAGGTCTACTACACCTGTTGGTTAAGGGCTTGTAAGTAAGTATTTCACAGTAAGGTCTACTACACCTGTTGGTTAAGGGCTTGTAAGTCAGTATTTCACAGTAAGGTCTGCACCTGTTGGTTAAGGGCTTGTAAGTAAGTATTTCACAGTAAGGTCTGCACCTGTTGGTTAAGGGCTTGTAAGTCAGTATTTCACAGTAAGGTCTGCACCTGTTAGTTAAGGGCTTGTAAGTAAGTATTTCACAGTAAGGTCTACATCTGTTGGTTAAGGGCTTGTAAGTCAGTATTTCACAGTAAGGTCTACATCTGTTGGTTAAGGGCTTGTAAGTAAGTATTTCACAGTAAGGTCTGCACCTGTTAGTTAAGGGCTTGTAAGTAAGTATTTCACAGTAAGGTCTACATCTGTTGGTTAAGGGCTTGTAAGTCAGTATTTCACAGTAAGGTCTGCACCTGTTAGTTAAGGGCTTGTAAGTAAGTATTTCACAGTAAGGTCTACATCTGTTGGTTAAGGGCTTGTAAGTCAGTATTTCACAGTAAGGTCTACATCTGTTGGTTAAGGGCTTGTAAGTAAGTATTTCACAGTAAGGTCTGCACCTGTTAGTTAAGGGCTTGTAAGTAAGTATTTCACAGTAAGGTCTACATCTGTTGGTTAAGGGCTTGTAAGTCAGTATTTCACAGTAAGGTCTGCACCTGTTAGTTAAGGGCTTGTAAGTAAGTATTTCACAGTAAGGTCTACATCTGTTGGTTAAGGGCTTGTAAGTAAGTATTTCACAGTAAGGTCTACATCTGTTAGTTAAGGGCTTGTAAGTCAGTATTTCACAGTAAGGTCTGCACCTGTTGGTTAAGGGCTTGTAAGTCAGTATTTCACAGTAAGGTCTACTACACCTGTTGGTTAAGGGCTTGTAAGTCAGTATTTCACAGTAAGGTCTACTACACCTGTTGGTTAAGGGCTTGTAAGTCAGTATTTCACAGTAAGGTCTGCACCTGTTGGTTAAGGGCTTGTAAGTCAGTATTTCACAGTAAGGTCTACTACACCTGTTGGTTAAGGGCTTGTAAGTCAGTATTTCACAGTAAGGTCTGCACCTGTTGGTTAAGGGCTTGTAAGTCAGTATTTCACAGTAAGGTCTACTACACCTGTTGGTTAAGGGCTTGTAAGTCAGTATTTCACAGTAAGGTCTACTACACCTGTTGGTTAAGGGCTTGTAAGTCAGTATTTCACAGTAAGGTCTGCACCTGTTGGTTAAGGGCTTGTAAGTCAGTATTTCACAGTAAGGTCTACTACACCTGTTGGTTAAGGGCTTGTAAGTCAGTATTTCACAGTAAGGTCTACTACACCTGTTGGTTAAGGGCTTGTAAGTCAGCATTTCACAGTAAGGTCTGCACCTGTTGGTTAAGGGCTTGTAAGTCAGCATTTCACAGTAAGGTCTACTACACCTGTTGGTTAAGGGCTTGTAAGTCAGCATTTCACAGTAAGGTTGTATTAGGCGGATGTTTATTTGATTTGATAATAATACATAAATAAAGCATAGTGATATCAATAATACAGCATATTAATATCAGATACTATGTACTATGTACTAGTACTTAAAACATTCGTTTCGGAACATAAGGTCACTGATATGTACTTCATAAGTACTATGCAGTATGTACTAGTACTTAAATAATTCCTTAATTAATCCTCTTCATCCCCTTTGGAACATAAGGCCACTGATATGTACTAGCATAACTTCATATGTGCTATGCAGTATGTACTGTAGCTACATGATGACAGTTGTGTGTGTTGTCTGATACAGCCACGCAGGAGGATGCTCTGAAGCTGGTACTGTTGGCGCTAGAGGACGGCTCAGCTCTGTCCAGGAAAGTTCTTGTCCTTTTTGTGGTCCAGAAGCTGGAGGCTCGGTTCCCTCAGGCCTCCAAAACCTCCATAGGACATGTGGTTCAGCTACTCTACAGGGCCTCCTGCTTTAAGGTGAGACCTATTCTACTGTATTGGTATATTGTATTGTATATTGTACTGCATATTGTATTGTATAATGTACTGCATATTGTATTGTATATTGTACTGCATATTGTATTGTATGCTCCCAAATGCACTTATGATGCACGTAGGCATGCAAATACACACACATACGCACAAGTACACATGCACACGCACACACCACAAACTCATACACATCACTGGTCTCCATAACCTTGTAGCCTTCAGGCTGTCGTGGTTTAATATAATGATGATAGAAAATATGGTTTTATCAAAGCGCTAAAAAAGCATTTTAAAAGTGCCAGAGACATAACTAGGCACCATACTGTACCATACCACCAGTCATGATTACTGATGCACTCTGAAGTGGTGCCACCTTCTGCCTCTGGCACTCATCATGCCCAGCAGTGGAGAACGCTTCCTCTTGTCACTTACCATGTGTTCCTGAATCTCTCTGGGAGATTTCAAATTCACATCTCTAGTTTAGATTTATATGGCCAATTATGACACATTACTGTAGCTGTCATTAGAAACATGTTCCACATGAAACAACTCAAAATGGTCCTCTTTCTGCTCACTCCTCTGAAAACTCCCAGTGATAGAAACGGTCTGCTAGTGGTGAAGTGTGTGTGTTTGTGTGCATAAGTGCGTGTGCATGTGTGTATGTGTGTGCACTCGTGTATGAGTCCTCCAGCCTGTAAGCATGGTTGGCATGGTTGGCAGGACTGCAATGCCAACCATTTACCCAGGGTGAAACACTGTTCTATATTTTCCCCAGTTGCCCAGTCGGTCACAGAGGCACAGTCACAGAGGCACAGTCACAGAGGCACAGTCACAGAGGGACAGTCACAGAGGGACTGGCCTGGTGTATTATGATAATTACTCATAGGGCCGATTCTGAGTGGGGGAACTCTGTTTCTCACACCTGATCTGAGTTTTGAGTTTCGAGTCTGAGGACACAAGGCAATAAAACACAAATATCTTCTCAGTCATATGAGAGTGATGCGATTCTGTTTACTGGTTACTATAGGTCATTGGGTTACTGAAGGTCACTGGGTTACTGTAGGTCACTGGGTTACTGTAGATCACTGGGTTACTGTAGGTCACTGGGTTACTGTAGATCACTGGGTTACTGTAGATCACTGGGTTACTGTAGGTCACTGGGTTACTGTAGGTCACTGGGTTACTGTAGGTCACTGGGTTACTGTAGATCACTGGGTTACTGTAGGTCACTGGGTTACTGTAGGTCACTGGGTTACTGTAGATCACTGGGTTACTGTAGGTCACTGGGTTACTGTAGGTCACTGGGTTACTGCAGGTCACAGGGTTACTGTAGGTCACTGGGTTACTGTAGATCACTGGGTTACTGTAGATGACTGGGTTACTGTAGGTCACTGGGTTACTGTAGGTCACTGGGTTACTGCAGATCACTGGGTTACTGTAGGTCACTGGGTTACTGTAGATCACTGGGTTACTGTAGGTCACTGGGTTACTGCAGGTCACTGGGTTACTGCAGATCACTGGGTTACTGTAGATCACTGGGTTACTGTAGATGACTGGGTTACTGTAGGTCACTGGGTTACTGTAGGTCACTGGGTTACTGTAGATCACTGGGTTATTGTAGGTCACTGGGTTACTGTAGATCACTGGGTTACTGCAGATCACTGGGTTACTGTAGGTCACTGGGTTACTGCAGGTCACTGGGTTACTGCAGGTCACTGGGTTACTGCAGGTCACTGGGTTACTGCAGGTCACTGGGTTACTGTAGATCACTGGGTTACTGTAGGTCACTGGGTTACTGCAGATCACTGGGTTACTGTAGATCACTGGGTTACTGTAGGTCACTGGGTTACTGCAGATCACTGGGTTACTGTAGGTCACTGGGTTACTGCAGGTCACTGGGTTACTGCAGGTCACTGGATTACTGCAGGTCACTGGGTTACTGTAGGTCACTGGGTTACTGCAGATCACTGGGTTACTGTAGGTCACTGGGTTACTGTAGATCACTGGGTTACTGTAGGTCACTGGGTTACTGTAGATCACTGGGTTACTGTAGGTCACTGGGTTACTGCAGGTCACTGGGTTACTGCAGATCACTGGGTTACTGCAGATCACTGGGTTACTGTAGGTCACTGGGTTACTGCAGGTCACTGGGTTACTGCAGATCACTGGGTTACTGTAGGTCACTGGGTTACTGTAGATCACTGGGTTACTGTAGGTCACTGGGTTACTGCAGGTCACTGGGTTACTGTAGATCATGTGAATTTGTTTGGTTTATTGGGTGTAGGTTTCTAACTGTACTGTATGTCCCAACCCTCCCCCCTACATCCTCTCCCTCCCTCCCTCCCCCCTACCTCCCATCCTCCACTCCTCCTCTCGCACCCCCTCACCTCCTTTCCCTCCACCCTACCTCCCAACCTCCGCACCGCTCCTCCCCTCACCTCCCCTCCCTCCACCTTACCTCCCATCCCTCCCTCTCCTACCTACCTTCCTCCCTCCCTCCCTCCCTCCCTCCCTCCCTCCCTCCCTCCCTCCCCCTCCCTCCCTCCCTCCCTCCCTCCCTCCCTCCCTCCACCCTACCTCCTATCCTCCTTCCCTCCCTCCCTCCCAGGTGACGAAGCGTGACGAGGACTCGTCGTTGATGCAGCTAAAGGAGGAGTTCCGTGCGTACGAGGCGCTGCGTCGCGAGCATGATGCCCAGATCGTACACATCGCCATGGAGGCAGGGCTCCGTATCTCCCCTGAACAGTGGTCCTCTCTGCTCTATGGAGACCTCATCCACAAGTCACACATGCAGTCTATCATCGACAAGGTTTGCTGTCAAATCAAATCAAATCAAATTTTATTGGTCACATACACATGGTTAGCAGATGTTAATGCGAGTGTAGCGAAATGCTTGTGCTTCTAGTTCCGACAATGCAGTAATAACCAACAAGTAATCTAACTAACAATTCCAAAACTACTGTCTTATACACAGTGTAAGGGGATAAAGAATATGTACATAAGGATATATGAATGAGTGATGGTACAGAGCAGCATAGGCAAGATACAGTAGATGGTATCGAGTACAGTATATACATACGAGAAGAGTATGTAAACAAAGTGGCATAGTTAAAGTGGCTAGGACCTATTTGGGCGGTAAGCAAATTGGAGTGGGTCTAGGGTGTCAGGTAGGGTGGAGGTGATATGGTCCTTGACTAGTCTCTCAAAGCACTTCATGATGACGGAAGTGAGTGCTACGGGGCGGTAGTCGTTTGGCTCAGTTACCTTAGCTTTCTTGGGAACAGGAACAATGGTGGCCCTCTTGAAGCATGTGGGAACAGCAGACTGGTATAGGGATTGATTGAATATGTCCGTAAACACACCGGCCAGCTGGTCTGCGCATGCTCTGAGGGCGCGGCTGGGGATGCCGTCTGGGCCTGCAGCCTTGCGAGGGTTAACACGTTTAAATGTCTTACTCACCTCTGCTGCAGTGAAGGAGAGACCGCATGTTTTCGTTGCAGGCCGTGTCAGTGGCACTGTATTGTCCTCAAAGCGGGCAAAAAAGTTATTTAGTCTGCCTGGGAGCGAGACATCCTGGTCTGTGACTGGGCTGGATTTCTTCCTGTCGTCCGTGATTGACTGTAGACCCTTTCCACATGCCTCTTGTGTCTGAGCCGTTGAATTGAGATTCTACTTTGTCTCTGTACTGACGCTTAGCTTGTTTGATAGCCTTGCGGAGGGAATAGCTGCACTGTTTGTATTCGGTCATGTTACCAGACACCTTGCCCTGATTAAAAGCAGTGGTTCGCGCTTTCAGTTTCACGCGAATGCTGCCATCAATCCACGGTTTCTGGTTAGGGAATGTTTTAATCGTTGCTATGGGAAGGACATCTTCAACGCACGTTCTAATGAACTCGCACACCGAATCAGCGTATTCGTCAATATTGTTATCTGACGCAATACGAAATATATCCCAGTCCACGTGATGGAAGCAGTCTTGGAGTGTGGAGTCAGCTTGGTCGGACCAGCGTTGGACAGACCTCAGCGTGGGAGCCTCTTGTTTTAGTTTCTGTCTGTAGGCAGGGATCAACAAAATGGAGTCGTGGTCGTCTTCCTCCCCACCACTGTATTACTTTTATTCGTGTAACCTTTATTAAGGCAAGTCAGTTAAGAACAAATTCTTATTCACAATGACGGCCAACCTCGGCCAAACCCTACCTCGGCCAAACCCTACCTCGGCCAAACCCTACCTCGGCCAAACCCTACCTCGGCCAAACCCTACCTCGGCCAAACCCTACCTCGGCCAAACCCTACCCCGGCCAAACCCTACCTCGGCCAAACCCTACCTCGGCCAAACCCTACCTCGGCCAAACCCTAACCCGGCCAAACCCGACCTCGGCCAAACCAGATGTCTATGTGTCAGGGGAGAAGCTCCAGGTGGTATCCAATTTTAAGTACCTTGGCATCATACTTGATTCCAACCTCTCTTTTAAAAAGCATGTGAAAAAGGTAATTCAAATAACTAAATTCAATCTAGCTAATTTCTGATTTATACGAAATTGTTTGACTACAGAGGTAGCAAAACTGTACTTCAAATCTATGATACTCCCCCACTTAACATACTGCTTGACTAGTTGGGCCCAAGCTTGCTGTACAACATTAAAACCTATTCAGTCTGTCTACAAACAGGCTCTCAAAGTGCTTGATAGGAAGCCCAATAGCCATCATCATTGTCACATCCTTAGAAAACATGAGCTCTTGAGTTGGGAAAATCTTGTGCAATACACCGACGCATGTCTTGTATTCAAGATCCTTAATGGCCTGGCTCCCCCTCCACTCAATATTTTTGTTAAACAGAAAACCCAGACATATGGCAGCAGATCCACAAGGTCTGCAATGAAAGGTGACTGTATAGTTCCCCTAAGGAAAAGCACCTTTAGTAAATCTGCATTCTCTGTGAGAGCTTCCCATGTCTGGAATACACTGCCATCAGACACACATAACTGCACCACATATCACACTTTCACAAAATGCTTGAAGACATGGCTAAAGGTCAATCAGATTTGTGAACATGGTCCCTAGCTGTGTGTTGCCGCTTTCCATGTTGTCTGTAGCTTGTGAGGTATGGAAACACTTTGTTGCTTTTATGAATTTTTGTCTTGCTGCTTTTTTGTTCTATGTTGCTCTGTCTGTATGCTATGTCTTGCTTGTCCTATGTTGCTATGTTGCTATGTCTATGGTGCTATTGTCTATATTGTAATTGTTTTTAATAACCTGCCCAGGGACTGCGGTTGAAAATTAGCCGTCTGGCTAAAACCGGCACTTTTACTGAAACGTTGATTGATGTGCACTGTCCCTGTAAAAATAAAATAAAATAAACTAAACTAAACTAAACCCTAACCCGGCCAAACCCTACCTCGGCCAAACCCTAACCCGGCCAAACCCTACCTCGGCCAAACCCTACCTCGGCCAAACCCTACCCCGGCCAAACCCTACCCCGGCCAAACCCTACCTCGGCCAAACCCTAACCTGGACGACGCTGGGCCAATTGTGCGCCGCCCTATGGGACTCCCAATCACGGCCGGTTGTGATACAGCCTGGAATCGAACCAGGGTCTGTAGTGACGCCGGTTTGCCAGGGACCATGTCCCAGGGACCACATCTGCAGTGGAACACATCCCAGGCACCATGTCCCAGGGACCACGTCCCAGGCACCACGTCCCAGGCACCACGTCCCAGGGACCACGTTCCAGGCACACCGGCGACCTAGGGATCCCCACCATACGTTAGCAACAACAACAACAAAAAATCACAACTTGTCTTGTCATCAGGCGAATGATAATGGCAAGGAGAATTCATCAACATTTTAAAATGAAAACATTTAAGAGATAGTTTTTCATTATTTTGACCTCCCCACATTATAATTGGAAGAGGAAATGTAAACTCTATTGACTGGTAGCCTACCACAGGGTTCAATTCTCGGGCCGACTCTTTTCTCTGTAAATATCAATGATGTCGCTCTTGCTGCGGGTGATTCCCTGATCCACCTCTACGCAGACGACACCATTCTGTATACATCTGACCCTTCTTTGGACACTGTGTTAACTAACCTCCAAACGAGCTTCGATGCCATACAACACTCCTTGCGTGGCCTCCAACTGCTCTTAAACGCTAGTAAAACCAAATGCATGCTTTTCAACCGTTCGCTGCCTGCACCCGCCCGCCCGACTAGTATCACTATCCTGGACGGTTCTGACCTAGAATATGTGGACAACTACAAATACCTAGGTGTCTGGCTAGACTGTAAACTCTCCTTCCAGACTCATATTAAACATCTCCAATCCAAAATCAAATCTAGAATTGGCTTCCTATTTCGCAACAAAGCCTCCTTCACTCAAGCCGCCAAACTTACCCTAGTAAAACTGACTCTCCTACCGATCCTCGACTTCGGCGATGTCATTTACAAAATAGCTTCCAATACTCTACTTAGCAAACTGGATGCAGTCTATCACAGTGCCATCTGTTTTGTTACCAAATCCCCTTATACCACCCACCACTGCAAACTGTATGCTCTAGTCGGCAGCCCTCGCTACATATTCGTTGCCAGACCCACTGGCTCCAGGTCATCTATAAGTCTATGCTAGGTAAAGCTCCGCCTTATCTCAGCTCACTGGTCACGATAACAACACCAACCCATAGCACGTGCTCCAGCAGGTGTATCTCACTGGCCATCCCCAAAGCCAACACCTCCTTTGGCCGCCTTTCCTTCCAGTTCTCTGCTGCCATTGACTGGAACGAATTGCAAAAATCGCTGAAGCTGGAGTCTTATATGTCCCTCACAAACTTTAAACATCACATATCTGAGCAGCTAACCGATCGCTGCAGCTGTACATAGCCCATCTAAATAGCCCACCCAATCTACCTACCTCATCCCCATATTGTTTTTATGTACTTTTCTGCTCTTTTGCACACCAGTATCTCTACTTGCACATCATCATCTGCTAATTTATCACTCCAGTGTTAATCTGCTAAATTGTAATTACTTCGCTACTATGGCCTATTTATGGCCTACCTTGTGTTATTAACTGTACGGTTGTTTATTCCATGTGTAATTCTGTGTTGTTGTTTGTGTCGCATTGCTATTCTTTATCTTGGCCAGGTCGCAGCTGTAAATGAGAACATGTTCTCAACTAGCTTACCTGGTTAAATAAAGGTGAAATATATATATATATTTTTTAATTGACTGGTAGCCTATTGACTAGTCGTCTTCTGACTGGTAAGCCTATTGATTGGCTACTGAATGGTAGCCTATTGACTGGCTATTGACTGGTAGCCTATTGACTGGTAGCTTATTGACTGGCTACTGACTGGTAGCCTATTGACTGGTAGCTTATTGACTGGCTATTGACTGGTAGCCTATTGATTGGCTACTGAATGGTAGCCTATTGACTGGCTACTGACTGGTAGCCTATTGACTGGTAGCCTATTGACTGGCTACTGACTGGTAGCCTATTGACTGGTAGCTTATTGATTGGCTATTGACTGGTAGCTTATTGACTGGTAGCTTATTGACGGGTAGGCTATTGACTGGTAGTCTATTGGCTGGTAGCTTATTGACTGATAGCCTATTGACTGGTAGTCTATTGACTGGTAGCTTATTGACTGGTAGCCTATTGATTGGTAGCTTATTGACTGGTAGCCTATTGACTGGTAGCTTATTGACGGGTAGGCTATTGACTGGTAGTCTATTGGCTGGTAGCTTATTGACTGGTAGCCTATTGATTGGTAGCTTATTGACTGGTAGCCTATTGACTGGTAGCTTATTGACGGGTAGGCTATTGACTGGTAGTCTATTGGCTGGTAGCTTATTGACTGATAGCCTATTGACTGGTAGTCTATTGACTGGTAGCTTATTGACTGGTAGCCTATTGATTGGTAGCTTATTGACTGGTAGCCTATTGACTGATAGCCTATTGACTGATAGCCTATTGACTGGTAGCCTATTGACTGATAGCCTATTGACTGGTAGCTTATTGACTGGTAGCTTATTGACTGGTAGCTTATTGACTGGTAGCCTATTGACTGGTAGCCTATTGACTGATAGCTTATTGACTGGTAGCATATTGACTGGTAGCTTATTGACTGGTAGCTTATTGACTGGTAGCCTATTGACTGATAGCCTATTGACTGGTAGCTTATTTGCGGAGGCTTTGAAAAAGCACGTCAGTTACTCCAGTGAGTGTAACTGACTCCAGTGAGTGTTATTGACTCCAGTGAGTGTAACTGACTCCAGTGAGTGTTATTGACTCCAGTGAGTGTAACTGACTCCAGTGAGTGTTATTGACTCCAGTGAGTGTAACTGACTCCAGTGAGTGTAATTGACTCCAGTGAGTGTAATTGACTCCAGTGAGTGTAATTGACTCCAGTGAGTATAACTGACTCTTTTTTTTCTCAAAGCCCATGTCATATACTCCAGTGTGTTTAATTTGCTCAACATTAGGAGTTGAGAAATAAAGTTGGCATTATCAGGAATAAGATATTCTCCTCTTTTCCTACTGTAGGTATGTCATTCAAAATTAGTTTATTCTGTTGTTGCTAGAGATATTCATAAAAGCATTTTTTCCACTTTTATTTTAATGAAAACATATTTTTTTGTGGATCCCCTGCAGTACCTCCACTGACCCCTGGTTGAATACCGCTGGTGTAGACTCAGTACAACCATATTAAATTGCACTTCACTGTGTTGTTAGGTGTTTCTTCACTAACTCTATTGGATGATGGTCACTCCCACAGCTCCAGTCCCCAGAATCCTTCGCAAAGAGTGTCCAGGAGCTGACGATAGTTCTACAGAGAACAGGAGACTCAGCCAATCTGAACAGCCTCAGACCACACCTGGAACTACTGGCCAACATCGACCACAGCCCAGGTAGACACAGTACAGATCAACCTACACCTTTTAGCTCAGGGCCTGGCGAACCCAGCAGCTACCCATGACACTCCCATGAGGTTCAGTCCAGGGTTTCCCTCTGGCTGCACCTTCTGATTTCTGGCCCATAGCACTACACAGCTGATTCAAATAACCAAAGCTTGATGTTCAGTTGGTTATTTGAATCAGCTGTGTAGTTTTAGGGCAAAAACCAGAAGGTGTACCTGGGGAGGGGAACGAGTTTGGGAAGCCCTAGTTTAGATCATCACCAACTATAGTACTGAACAGAAGAGCTAACATGATAATGCACCATTGTTTCATGTTAGTGGGTGAAAACTGCCTGCAGTGAATACACTATGACTCACTAGACTTGTAAAGAAATGGACAGACCGGCCTGTGAGACAGGTGGACAGACCGGGCCTGTGAGACAGGTGGACAGACCGGGCCTGTGAGACAGGTGGACAGACCGGGCCTGTGAGACAGGTGGACAGACCGGGCCTGTGAGACAGGTGGACAGACCGGGCCTGTGAGATAGGTGGACAGACCGGGCCTGTGAGACAGGTGGACAGACCGGGCCTGTGAGACAGGTGGACAGACCGGGCCTGTGAGACAGGTGGACAGACCGGGCCTGTGAGACAGGTGGACAGACCGGACCTGTGAGACAGGTGGACAGACCGGGCCTGTGAGACAGGTGGACAGACCAGGCCTGTGAGACAGGTGGACAGACCGGGCTTGTGAGACAGGTGGACAGACCGGGCCTGTGAGACAGGTGGACAGACCGGGCCTGTGAGACAGGTGGACAGACCGGGCCTGTGAGACAGGTGGACAGACCGGGCCTGTGAGACAGGTGGACAGACCGGGCCTGTGAGACAGGTGGACAGACCGGGCCTGTGAGACAGGTGGACAGACCGGACCTGTGAGACAGGTGGACAGACCGGGCCTGTGAGACAGGTGGACAGACCGGGCCTGTGAGACAGGTGTAGGTATCTGTGGTATATCTTTCTGAGTTTTGCTGGATTGTTTAGAAGCTGCAGACACTATGATATTGTTTAGAAACAAGGAGACAGGGATGTTGATATGGGATGTGTGTTTTGGTGTAGATGCAGCGGCGGCTCCGTGTTGGGAGGAGCTGGAGAGTGTGATGCTGGCGGTGAAGGTGGTCGTTCATGGTCTGGTTGAGTTTATACACAACTTCAGTAGGAAGAGCCATGAGACAGCACAGGTACAGAACCGGACATCACACGTACCCACACACACACACACACACACACACACACACACACACACACACACACACACACACACACACACACACACACACACACACACACACACACACACACACACACACACACACACACACACACACACACACACACACACACACACACACACACACACACACACACACACACACACACACACACACACACACACACACACACACACACACACACACACACACACACACACACACGTACCCACCCACACACACACATGCACGTACCCACACACACGTGCGTACACACACACACGTACCCACACACACACACACGCACGTACCCCACACACACACGTACCCACACACACACGTACCCACACACACACGTACCCACAGACACACACACGTACGCACGCACACACACGTACTCACACACACACACACACACACGTACTCACACACACGCACAAGAACACACACACACAAGAACACACGCACGTACGCACACACACACACACACAAGAACACACGCACGTACGCACACACACGTACGCACACACACGTACGCACTCACACACACACACAAACACACGCAAATGTACACACACACACACACACACACAGAAGCACATGCACGCACACACACATGCACGCAAAATCACACACGCTCATACACACATGCAAATGTAATACAGCTGTTAAATGTACAACAGAGACAATGTGAGAGACATTGATATGTGACAGATATGTCCTTCATCAAGCACAGTGGTTTTCTATTGTCAGTAACATTGTTCTGTCTGTCTCCTTCCCATGCAGCCGCAGCCCAACAGCAAATATAAGACCAGTATCTGTCGAGACCTCCGGCAGCAGGGTGGCTGTCCCCGAGGATCCAACTGCACCTTCGCACACACACAGGACGAGCTAGAGAAGTGAGGGAGAACACCACCACACTCATTTGCATGCGATGCACAGACCAGTTTTTATCAAAGCTTTTATGTGAACAAAACCTTAAATGGACCTACCCTTCTAATTATCTCTGTCTCTCTCTCTGTCCCCCCCCTCTCCACCCTCTCCATCCCCCTTTCAAGGAACAGAATGAGAAACAAGAAGATCAGTGGCGTGGGCCGGCCCTTCCTCCTGGCCCAGGGGAGTATGGGTAGTGCTCTGAGTATGGAGGGGGGCGACTCAGGAGAGGAGGCCTGCACTGGGGGCCTGAAGAGCTCAGACAGTGGGGGGTCAGGGTCCCTAAAGGAGGGGGCCACACCCTCCCAGCTCATGCCCAGGGGAGAGGATATGATGGAGGAGATGAAGAGGGAGAGGTCTGTATTTAACGGATCCACAGCCTCCAGCCGATCCTCATCTGGCTCTATGGAACAGTAAGTAATTCTCTGTCACATTATGATCCTTCTACTGTAATGCTTCATGCTAGCAGTACAGCATTACTTTCACTTTCGCATTCAGTCACTTACTGTATATTCTTACGTTTCAGCTGTCTTTAATGTGTCATCATGTACAATGAGTCATATTGTTGTCTCTGTAGCTCCCTCCAGTACCCACGAGCACAACCGTTCCTTGATTTTAACTGGCAGCTTTATTCTGTAGTTTTAGTCAGAATTATCACCTTCCGTGAGAACTATAAAGTAAATGAAAAGACAGTTAAACACACTCTTACAACCTCCTTACCTCATGGGTGACTTATTAGCTTGGTATAACTCTGAAGTGCTTACATTCATAAACAGTTTAGCCGGAGCTATAACAGTATCAGATTGAACACATGAAAAATACCTCATTGGCTGCTTATTACAGAAGGGAGGAAATCAAAAACTTCACACTTATTATTCCTTGCATGAATTCACGCTTCAACCTTAATTATAACGTTACCATCCTAACATACACAATTCAACCTTTACGAACTACATCCGAAGACATGAAAACTTAGCCAACACAGCGCGGGATTGCCTTCCCTCCAAAGGTGTGTTGCTACAATAATGATCCCCGTTACAACAGTTATTAGCCACGTAGTTCCACTAGTCTTATCATTTCCCCTGCATAGCGAACACGTAAACAATTAAGCCAAAAAACAACGACAGACTTACAGGGTAATTGTCAGTTACAGTCTCTCTCGACTGACATCCTTTCTCTGTTTCTCTCTCTCTGTGTCTCTCGCTGTTTCTCTCACTGTGTCTCTGTCTGTGTGTGTCTCTCTCTCTGTGTCTCTCGCTGTGTCTCTCTCTCTCTTTCTCTGTCCCTTTCTCTGTTTTTCTGTCTCTCTCTCCCTCAATTTTCAATTTAAGGGCTTTGTTGGCATGGGAAACATATGTTTACATTGCCAAAGCAAGTGAAATAGATAAAACAAAAGTGAAATAAACAATAAAAAATACACAGTAAACTTCCAATACTTCCAAAAGAATAAAGACATTGCAAATGTCATATTATGTATATATACAGTGTTTTCTCTGTCTCTCTCCCTCTTTCTGTCTCTCTCTTTCAGGAAGTCTATTTCTCCTCCAAAGACACCAGTCAATTCCTCCTCAGCTCCTTCTCCCTATGGCCCAGGGTCTAGACTAGAGTGTGACTCTGCACACCCCAAACAGGCCCAGTACCTAATGATAAGACCCCTTCCTCAGCCCCCTCCCCACCAACCTCAGTCCTCTGAACTGTGTTACCAGGACCCCCAACCTCCCTACGACGTGCAGCCCTACCAGCCAGCCAGTGAGTACAGCCATCTAAGAGACATTGTAACCGGTGTCTGTCAGACCTGGGTTGAATAGCATTTGTTCTCTTTCAAATACGTTAGCGTTTGATTGAGCCTCCCTGACTGCCAGAGGGGCGGGGTTTGCACAGACTATTCCATTGGTTCCATTGCTCCAGACAACCATAGTCAATTGCAGCTAAAGTATTTGAAAACAAATGCCTTTGAATCCAGGTGTGTCCGTTTCACTCTATTCGATCTTTCATCATCTAAATAAGGTATTATGTAGACTCACTGATGATGTCTTCTGTCCCTCTTTAGGTAACTACTACCCCTCTGCGATACACCACCACAAACCCTGCGTGGCTCGCTTCCTCCGTTCCAGCCATGTCCCAGAGTCCTCTCTGCCTCCCTCCATGTCCCCTCTGTACTCAGAGCAGTACCCCTCCTTGCCCCCACCACGGGAGCACACTGGTCCCTCTCCCTACGGTCCCTCATCGGTCCCCCAGTACGGGCCCCTGGCCCCAGCCCACGGTGGCTACGCTCCCCTGTATGACAGCCGGCATATGTGGAGGCCCCAGCTGTACCACCGAGAGGACGCCAGGAGTAACTCGCTGCCTCCCGAGGTGCTGCACTCCTCTGTGTACCAGCCCCCCCTTCGAGAGAGATACGCCTCCCTGGACAGCCCCTACTGCTCAGCGGGGGAGCACAGAGCAGCACTGCACAGGGTACGGTTACTGTATAGCCTCCTCTGCAAGCACGCAGAACAGTCTTGAACACAACTGGCTTTATCATGCCTTTCTATTCCTCCTGCCTCTCCTCTCCTCCCAATCAGCATAGCAAACTCATTGTCACCCACATATTCTCTTCCTCCTCCTCCGCCCCCTCATCGTTGCCCTCCTCCTCCGCTTCCCCTCATCGTTGCCCTCCTCCTCCGCTTCCCCTCATCGTTGCCCTCCTCCTCCGCTTCCCCTCATCGTTGCCCTCCTCCTCCGTTTCCCCTCATCGTTGCCCTCCTCCTCCGCTTCCCCTCATCGTTGCCCTCCTCCTCCGCTTCCCCTCATCGTTGCCCTCCTCCTCCGCTTCCCCTCATCGTTGCCCTCCTCCTCCGTTTCCCCTCATCGTTGCCCTCCTCCTCCGCTTCCCCTCATCGTTGCCCTCCTCCTCCGCTTCCCCTCATCGTTGCCCTCCTCCTCCGCTTCCCCTCATCGTTGCCCTCCTCCTCCGTTTCCCCTCATCGTTGCCCTCCTCCTCCGCTTCCCCTCATCGTTGCCCTCCTCCTCCGCTTCCCCTCATCGTTGCCCTCCTCCTCCGCTTCCCCTCATCGTTGCCCTCCTCCTCCGCTTCCCCTCATCGTTGCCCTCCTCCTCCGTTTCCCCTCATCGTTGCCCTCCTCCTCCGTTTCCTCTCATCGTTGCCCTCCTCCTCCGTTTCCTCTCATCGTTGCCCTCCTCCTCCGCTTCCCCTCATCGTTGCCCTCCTCCTCCGTTTCCTCTCATCGTTGCCCTCCTCCTCCGTTTCCTCTCATCGTTGCCCTCCTCCTCCGTTTCCTCTCATCGTTGCCCTCCTCCTCCGCTTCCCCTCATCGTTGCCCTCCTCCTCCGCTTCCCCTCATCGTTGCCCTCCTCCTCCGCTTCCCCTCATCGTTGCCCTCCTCCTCCGTTTCCTCTCATCGTTGCCCTCCTCCTCCGTTTCCTCTCATCGTTTCCCTCCTCCTCCGTTTCCTCTCATCGTTGCCCTCCTCCTCCGCTTCCCCTCATCGTTGCCCTCCTCCTCCGCTTCCCCTCATCGTTGCCCTCCTCCTCCGCTTCCCCTCATCGTTGCCCTCCTCCTCCGCTTCCCCTCATCGTTGTCCTCCTCCTCCGTTTCCTCTCATCGTTGCCCTCCTCCTCCGTTTCCCCTCATCGTTGCCCTCATCCTCCGTTTCCTCTCATCGTTGCCCTCCTCCTCCGCTTCCCCTCATCGTTGCCCTCCTCCTCCGCTTCCCCTCATCGTTGCCCTCCTCCTCCGTTTCCCCTTATCGTTGCCCTCCTCCTCCTCCTCCTATTGAAGGCTATGATTAATGTTGTTGTATATGGTTAGTGTACATGGGGGAGATCTCAGACAACTCTAACCCCTGCTCTCTCTCCATCTCTCAATTCAATTTCAATTTAAGGGCTTTATTGGCATGGGAAAAATATGTTAACATTGCCAAAGCAAGTGAAGTAGATAATAAACAAAAATATTATAAAAATGAACAGTAAACATTACACTCACAGAAGTTCCAAAAGAATAAAGACATTTCAAATGTCATATTATGTATATATACAGTGTTCTCTTTCTCTCTCTCCCTCTCTCTCTCTCTCTCCCTCTCTCTCTCTCTCTCCCTCTCTCTCCTCCTCCCTCTCCCTCTCCCCCTCTCTCTCTCTCCTCCTCCCTCTCCCTCTCCAGAACTCTTATGGGCGTTTTCCTCTTGGATGCGAGGATCTGTTCAGGCGGAAACAGGAGCAGTGGGCACACCATCACCACGGCAACGTGAACAGGCCCTCCCAGTCCTCCCCCGTCTTCACCGTAGACTTTGGTGCAGAGGTACGTAGGCCTGCATGTACACAGAGTGTGTTTGTACATCCGTTGTGAGTCACGACCATAGAACGAGAGAGAGAGGGAGAGAGAGGGACAGGGAGAGAGACGAACAGGGAGAGAGGCAGAGGGGGAGAGGTTAGAGAGGGAGAGAGGGAGAGAGACGGACAGGGAAAGACAGACAGGGAGAGAAGGAGAGGTTAGAGAGGGAGAGAGACGGACAGGGAAAGACAGACAGGGAGAGAAGGAGAGGTTAGAGAGAGAGAGGGGGGGGGAGAGACGAACAGGGGGAGAGGGAGAGAGACGGACAGGGAGACAGGGAGAGAGACGGACAGGGAGAGAGAAGGACAGGGAGAGAGAAGGACAGGGAGAGAGACGGACAGGGAGAGAGACGGACAGGGAGAGAGACGGAGAGGGAGAGAGAAGGACAGAGAGAGAGGGAGAGAGATGGACAGCAAGCGAGAGGAAGAGACGGACAGGAAGCGAGAGGAAGAGACGGACAGGGAGAGAGACGGACATGGAGAGAGACGGACAGGGAGAGAGACGGACAGGGAGAGAGACGGACAGGGAGAGAGACGGACAGGGAGAGAGACGGACAGGGAGAGAGACGGACAGGGAGAGAGACGGACAGGGAGAGAGACGGACAGGGAGAGAGACGGACAGGGAGAGAGAAGGACAGGGAGAGAGACGGACAGGGAGAGAGACGGACAGGGAGAGAGACGGACAGGGAGAGAGACGGACAGGGAGAGAGATGGACAGGGAGAGAGAGGAAGAGACGGACAGGGAGAGAGATGGACAGGGAGAGAGAGGAAGAGACGGACAGGGAGAGAGACGGACAGGGAGAGAGACGGACAGGGAGAGAGAAGGACAGGGAGAGAGACGGACAGGGAGAGAGACGGACAGGGAGAGAGACGGACAGGGAGAGAGACGGACAGGGAGAGAGACGGACAGGGAGAGAGACGGACAGGGAGAGAGACGGACAGGGAGAGAGACGGACATGGAGAGAGATGGACAGGGAGAGAGAGGAAGAGACGGACAGGGAGAGAGACGGACAGGGAGAGAGAAGGACAGGGAGAGAGAAGGACAGGGAGAGAGACGGACAGGGAGAGAGACGGACAGGGAGAGAGACGGACAGGGAGAGAGACGGACAGGGAGAGAGAAGGACAGGGAGAGAGAAGGACAGGGAGAGAGAAGGACAGGGAGAGAGAAGGACAGGGAGAGAGAGGAAGAGACGGACAGGGAGAGAGAAGGACATGAAGCGAGAGGAAGAGACGGACAGGGAGAGAGAGGAAGAGACGGACAGGGAGAGAGACGGACAGGGAGAGAGAGGACCTGCCTTCACTATGGTGAATCACTAAAAGAATACAGAAATACACTACGGAAAACGAAGGAACAGCACGTCAGAAATCAGCTCAATGTAATTGAAGCATCCATACACTCTGACCACTTCTGGGAAAATTGGAAACCACTAAACAAACAACAACAACACGAAGAATGATCTATCCAAAATGGAGATGGGTAAACCACTTCTCCAATCTTTTGGCTCTATAACAAAGAATAAAGAGCAAAAACATATACAGGATCAAATACAAATCTTCTAATCAACTAATAATATATATTAAAGACTACAAGAACCCACTGGATTCTCCAATTACCTTGAATGAGCTACAGGACAAAATAAAACCCTTCCACCCCATAAAAGCCTGTGGTGTTGATGGTATCCTCAATGAAATGATCAAATGTACAGACAACAAATTCCAATTGGCTATACTAAAACTCTTTAACATCATACTTAGCTCTGGCATCTTCCCCAATATTTGGAACCAAGGACTGATCACCCCAATCCACAAAAGTGGAGACAAATTTGACCCCAATAACTACCGTGGAATATGTGTCAACAGTAACCTTGGGAAAATCCTCTGCATTATTATTAACAGCAGACTCGTACATTTCCTCAATGAAAACAATGTACTGAGCAAATGTCAAATTGGCTTTTTACCAAATTACCGTACAACAGACCATGTATTCACCCTGCACACCTTAATTGACAACCAAACAAACCAAAACAAAGGCAAAGTCTTCTCATGCTTTGTTGATTTCAAAAAAGCCTTTGACTCAATTTGGCATGAGGGTCTGCTATACAAACTGATGGAAAGTGGTGTTGGGGGTAAAACATATGACATTATAAAATCCATGTACACAAACAACAAGTGTGCGGTTAAAACTGGCAAAAACACACACATTTCTTCACACAGGGCCGTGGGGTTAGACAGGGATGCAGCTTAAGCCCCACCCTCTTCAACATATATATCAACGAACTGGCGCGGGCACTAGAAAAGTCTGCAGCACCCGGCCTCCCCTGCTAGAATCCGAAGTCAAATGTCTGCTGTTTGCTGATGATCTGGTGCTTCTGTCACCAACCAAGGAGGGCCTACAGCAGCACCTAGATCTTATGCACAGATTCTGTCAGACCTGGGCCCTGACAGTAAATCTCAGTAAGACCAAAATAATGGTGTTCCAAAAAGGTCCAGTCACCAGGACCACAAATACAAATTCCATCTAGACACTGTTGCCCTAGAGCACACAAAAACTATACATACCTTGGCCTAAACATCAGCGCCACAGGTAACTTCCACAAAGGTGTGAACGATCTGAGAGACAAGGCAAGAAGGGCATTCTATGCCATCAAAAGAAACATAAATTTCAACATACCAATTAGGATTTGGCTAAAAATACTTGAATCAGTCATAGAGCCCATTGCCCTTTATGGTTGTGAGGTCTGGGGTCCGCTCACCAACCAAGACTTCACAAAATGGGACAAACACCAAATTGAGACTCTGCACGCAGAATTCTGCAAAAATATCCTCCGTGTACAACGTAAAACACCAAATAATGCATGCAGAGCAGAATTAGGCCGATACCCACTAATTATCAAAATTCAGAAAAGAGCCATTAAATTCTACAACCACCTAAAAGGAAGCGATTCACAAACCTTCCATAACAAAGCAATCACAAACAGAGAGATGAACCTGGAGAAGAGTCCCTAAGCAAGCTGGTCCTGGGGCTCTGTTCACAAACACAAACACACCCTACAGAGCCCCAGGACAACAGCACAATTAGACCCAACCAAATCATGAGAAAACAAAAAGATAATTACTTAACACATTGGAAAGAATTAACAAAAAAACAGAGCAAACTAGAATGCTATTTGGCCCTACACAGAGAGTACACAGCGGCAGAATACCTGACCACTGTGACTGACCCAAAATTAAGGAAAGCTTTGACTATGTACAGACTCAGTGAGCATAGCCTTGCTATTGAGAAAGGCCGCCGTAGGCAGACATGGCTCTCAAGAGAAGACAGGCTATGTGCTCACTGCCCACAAAATGAGGTGGAAACTGAGCTGCACTTCCTAACCTCCTGCCCAATGTATGACCATATTAGAGAGACATATTTCCCCCAGATCACACAGATCCACAAAGAATTCGAAAACATATCCAATTTTGAAAAACTCCCATATCTACTGGGTGAAATTCCACAGTGTGCCATCACAGAAGCAAGATTTGTGACCTGTTGCCACGAGAAAAGGGCAACCAGTGAAGAGCAAACACCATTGTAAATACAACCCATATTTATGCTTATTTATTTTATCTTGTGTCCTTTAACTATTTGTACATTGTGTATATATATATATATATATATATATATATATATATATATATATATATATATATATATATATATATATATAATATGACATTTGTAATGTCTTTACTGTTTTGAAACTGTTGTATGTGTAATGTTTACTGTTAATTTTTGTTGTTTTTCACTTTATATATTCACTTTGTATGTTGTCTACCTCACTTGCTTTGGCAATGTTAACACATGTTTCCCATGCCAATAAAGCCCTTGAATTGAATTGAATTGAATTGAGAGAGGGAGAGACGGACAGGAGAGAGAGAGAGAGAGAGAGAGAGAGAGAGAGAGAGAGAGAGAGAGAGAGACGAACAGGGAGAGAAAGGGAGAGAGTAAGACAGACAGAGAGAAAGAGAGACGAACAGGGAGAGAGAGGGAGAGACGGACAGGGAGAGAGAGGGAGAGACGAACAGGGAGAGAGAAAGAGAGACGAACAGGGAGAGAGAGGGAGAGACGAACAGGGGGAGAGAGGGAGAGACAAACAGGGAGAGAGAGGGAGAGACGGACAGGGAGAGAAAGACAGAGAGAAAGAGAGACGAACAGGGAGAGAAAGACAGAGAGAAAGAAAGAAAGAAAGAAAGAAAGAGAGACGAACAGGGAGAGAAAGGGAGAGAGAGAGAAAGACAGAGAGAAAGAGAGACCGGGAGAGAGAGAGAACGTTTGTGTATAGCACAAGTATAAAAGGCATACTGTAATCAGTTTTATCCACTCTGTTGCCCCATGAAATCATGGTAAAGAATGCTGACTTATACAGTATTGTATGTTGTTTGTGTGTGTTTTTGATTCTGGCCCAAAAGCTGTGTTGAATCCAAAGCTATTTTAGACTGTGACTGTTGCTTGGCAACTGGTAGCTACAGCATAGAGAGTCTCAGTTTGTGTTTGGGAGTCCTCATAACTCTCTCCCCCCCTATTCTCTCTGTCCCCCATCCCCATCCCTCCATTATTTTCCCCCCTCCCTCTCTTCTCTCTCACTCAATTTCAATTCAATTTAATTTAAGGGCTTTATTGTCTTGGGAAACGTATGTTTACATTGCCAAAGCAAGACGAATAGATAATAAACAAAAGTGAAATTAACAATAAAAAATGTACAGTAAACATTACACCTACAAAAGTTCCAAAAGAATAAAGACATTTCAAATGTGTGTCTCTCTCTCTCTTTCTGTCTGGCTATCTGTTCTCTCTCTTTCCCTCTCTCTCTCGTTCTTTCTTTCGGTCTATCTTTCTTTCTCTCTCTCTAGCATGATGACGGTGGTGGTGGTCAGTGTATGAACTGTAAGTTCCGTGGCGAGGAGAATCTGTCCCACTACTCTCCCTGGTCCTGTGGAACCATCAGTACCTGCATCAGCCCCTTTGAACCAGAGTATCACAAGGCCTCAGCTCACTCCCGCTCCGAAAACTTAGTGGGTCTCACAACATGCCTTCTTAATTCAACTAAACAGCCACACAGACACATATAGATCCTACAGAACATAACAATATAGTCTAGCATCACATGACAAATTAGACAATTACTGTGACATTATCTACACTAACAAATGAAAATGTCTATGTTTTCTACTAATGCTTTGTCTTTCAGGAAGTAGACAATGGTGAAAAGACGCGGTGGCTACACACGTTTGAGCCCTACCGCCGTCTGAAAGATGAGGACCCCAGCATACCGTTTGAAACCTACCTCCGTCTGAAAGACGAGGACCCCAGCATACCGTTTGAGCCCTACCGCCGTCTGAAAGATGAGGACCCCAGCATACCGTTTGAAACCTACCGCCGTCTGAAAGACGAGGACCCCAGCATACCGTTTGAGCCCTACCGCCGTCTGAAAGACGAGGACCCCAGCATACCGTTTGAAACCTACCGCCGTCTGAAAGATGAGGACCCCAGCATACCGTTTGAAACCTACCGCCGTCTGAAAGACGAGGACCCCAGCATACCGTTTGAAACCTACCGCCGTCTGAAAGACGAGGACCCCAGCATACCGTTTGAAACCTACCGCCGTCTGAAAGACGAGGACCCCAGCATACCGTTTGAAACCTACCGCCGTCTGAAAGACGAGGACCCCAGCATACCGTTTGAGCCCTACCGCCATCTGAAAGACGAGGACCCCAGCATACCGTTTGAGCCCTACCGCCGTCTGAAAGACGAGGACCCCAGCATACCGTTTGAGCCCTACTGCCGTCTGAAAGACGAGGACCCCAGCATACCGTTTGAGCCCTACCGCCGTCTCAGAGACGAGGACCCCAGCATACCGTTTGGAGAGGGGCCCATCATACCGTTTGGAGAAGGGCCTATCATCTCCAAATGGGGGGTGATATCCCGCGCCTCCCGTACAGGATACCACACCACCGACCCGGTCCAGGCCACAGCCTGCCAGGGAAGCAACAGCACCATCCCCATCAACTTCAGAGGTGAGGAGGGGATGGGGGAGGAAGTGGGGGGTTGGAGTTCAAATGTAAAGGAATAAGATATTATACCTCTCTTGTTATGTTTTATATATCCTGTCTATGACTTGTTATGTCTCTGATTTACTGTGAAATGACAGCAGAAGAAAAAAGGTAAGAATTGTTATTCCCTAGTTCATTTTCTCTTTCAAATATGCTAGTTTTAGGACCAGCTGCTAGTCTAGCACAGAGCAGAATCCTCTTAACATTTTATTTTATTCCTTAATTTAACTAGGCAAGTCAGTTAAGAACAAATTCTTATTTTCAATGACGGCCTAGGAACAGTGGGTTAACTGCCTGTTCAGGGGCAGAACAACAGATTTGTACCTTGTCAGCTCGGGGGTTTGAACTTGCAACCTTCCGGTTACTAGTCCAACGCTCTAACCACTAGGCTACCCTGCCGCCCCAACATGTGTTTTAGGACCAGCTGCTAGGCTAGCACAGAGCAGAATCCTCTTAACATGTGTTTTAGGACCAGCTGCTAGGCTAGTACAGAGCAGAATCCTCTTAACATGTGTTTTAGGACCAGCTGCTAGGCTAGCACAGAGCAGAATCCTCTTAACATGTGTTTTAGGACCAGCTGCTAGGCTAGCACAGAGCAGAATCCTCTTAACATGTGTTTTAGGACCAGCTGCTATGCTAGCACAGAGCAGAATCCTCTTAACATGTGTTTTAGGACCAGCTGCTAGGCTAGCACAGAGCAGAATCCTCTAAACATGTGTTTTAGGACCAGCTGCTAGGCTAGCACAGAGCAGAATCCTCTAAACATGTGTTTTAGGACCAGCTGCTAGGCTAGCACAGAGCAGAATCCTCTTAACATGTGTTTTGGACCGGCTGCTAAGCTAGCACAGAGCAGAATCTTCTCAACATGTGTTTTAGGACCAGCTGCTAGGCTAGCACAGAGCAGAATCCTCTTAACATGTGTTTTAGGACCAGCTGCTAAGCTAGCACAGAGCAGAATCTTCTCAACATGTGTTTTAGGACCAGCTGCTAGGCTAGCACAGAGCAGAATCCTCTCAACATGTGTTTTAGGACCAGCTGCTAGGCTAGCACAGAGCAGAATCCTCTTAACATGTGTTTTAGGACCGGCTGCTAGGCTAGCACAGAGCAGAATCCTCTTAACATGTGTTTTAGGACCGGCTGCTAGGCTAGCACAGAGCAGAATCCTCTCAACATGTGGGGGGATTAGAGCGTGAATATGAATGAAAGTTCTTTCATCTCCAGGCCAGTCTCTGAATGCAACCAGCTCTCAGCAGAGCCGTGGTTCACTACAACCAGCTCTCAGCAGAGCCCTGGTTCACTGCAACCAGCTCTCAGCAGAGCCCTGGTTCACTGCAACCAGCTCTCAGCAGGCCCAGTAGAGCCGTGGTTCACTGCAACCAGCTCTCAGCAGGTTCAGCAGAGCCGTGGTTCACTGCAACCAGCTCTCAGCAGGTTCAGCAGAGCCGTGGTTCACTACAACCAGCTCTCAGCAGGTTCAGCAGAGCCGTGGTTCACTGCAACCAGCTCTCAGCAGGCCCAGTAGAGCCGTGGTTCACTGCAACCAGCTCTCAGCAGAGCCGTGGTTCACTGCAACCAGCTCTCAGCAGGCTCAGCAGAGCCGTGGTTCACTACAACCAGCTCTCAGCAGAGCCGTGGTTCACTGCAACCAGCTCTCAGCAGGCTCAGCAGAGCCGTGGTTCACTGCAACCAGCTCTCAGCAGAGCCCTGGTTCACTGCAACCAGCTCTCAGCAGGCTCAGCAGAGCCGTGGTTCACTACAACCAGCTCTCAGCAGGCCCAGCAGAGCCGTGGTTCACTACAACCAGCTCTCAGCAGGCCCAGTAGAGCCGTGGTTCACTGCAACCAGCTCTCAGCAGAGCCCTGGTTCACTGCAACCAGCTCTCAGCAGGCTCAGCAGAGCCGTGGTTCACTGCAACCAGCTCTCAGCAGGCTTAGTAGAGCCGTGGTTCACTGCAACCAGCTCTCAGCAGGCTTAGTAGAGCCGTGGTTCACTGCAACCAGCTCTCAGCAGGCTCAGTAGAGCCGTGGTTCACTGCAACCAGCTCTCAGCAGGCTCAGCAGAGCCGTGGTTCACTGCAACCAGCTCTCTGCAGGCTCAGTAGAGCCGTGGTTCACTGCAACCAGCTCTCTGCAGGCTCAGCAGAGCCGTGGTTCACTGCAACCAGCTCTCTGCAGGCTCAGTAGAGCCGTGGTTCACTGCAACCAGCTCTCTGCAGGCTCAGCAGAGCCGTGGTTCACTGCAACCAGCTCTCTGCAGGCTCAGTAGAGCCGTGGTTCACTGCAACCAGCTCTCTGCAGGCTCAGCAGAGCCGTGGTTCACTGCAACCAGCTCTCTGCAGGCTCAGTAGAGCCGTGGTTCACTGCAACCAGCGCTCCCATGCATTCACTTAAGCATAGTGTTGACAAGGGTGGGAAAATGTATTATAATAGTTTTGCTCAATGTTGTTATTGTAAATCTATGGTTCTAACAGATTATGGTCCACGCATCGGCCATGGGGACTACAGGTGGAGCTCCGGGGGTTCTGACTCTTCCAGCCACTCCAGTTTCCTAGAGGGGTACAGTATGGATTCTATACTATATACTACTATATAATACTATACTATATAATACTATAAAATATGATATACTATATAATACAATACTATATAATGCTATACTATAAAATACTATATAATACTATACTATATACTACTATATAATACTATAAAATATGATATACTATATAATACAATACTATATAATGCTATACTATAAAATACTATATACTCCTATATAATACTATACTATATTATACTATACTATATATATGTAGAGCCATCCCCCCTTTCTCTCTTTTATACCTTGTCTTTTATACCTTGTCTTTTTTATCTTGTTTTTTTTATCTGGTCTTTTATACCTTGTATTTTTATCTTGTCTTTCTTATCTTGTCTTTTTACTTCGAGGTCCTATTGTATGTATGCAGCTGAGTGTTTGCTTGCTCATCATGACTGTGTTGGAAGTGTTGTTTTCACCCTCTACTCTCCACTCCTCCTCTTCTCTCTCCTCTCCCCTTCTCTCTCCTCTCCACTCCTCCTCTTCTCTCTCCTCTCCCTTTCTCTCTCCTCTCCACTCCTCCTCTTCTCTCTCCTCTCCCATTCTCTCTCCTCTCCTCTCCCCTTCTCTTTCCTCTCTCCCCTTCTCTCTTCTCTCCCCTTCTCTCTCCTCTCCACTCCTCCTCTTCTCTCTCCTCTCCCCTTCTCTCTCCTCTCCCCTTCTCTTTCCTCTCTCCCCTTCTCTCTCCTCTCCCCTTCTCTCTCCTCTCCACTCCTCCCCTTCTCTTTCCTCTCTCCACTCCTCTTCTCTTTCCTCTCTCCTCTCCACTCCTCCTCTTCTCTCTCCTCTCCCCTTCTCTTTCCTCTCTCATCTTCTCTCTCCTCTCCACTCCTCCTCTTCTCTCTCCTCTCCACTCCTCCTCTCCTCTCCCCTTCTCTCTCCTCTCCACTCCTCCTCTTTCCTCTCTCCCCTTCTCTCTCCTCTCCACTCCTCCTCTTCTCTCTCCTCTCCCATTATCTTTCCTCTCTCCCCTTATCTCTCCTCCCCACTCCTCCTCTTCTCTCTCCTCTCCCCTTCTCCTTCCTCTCTCCCCTTCTCCTTCCTCTCTCCCCTTCTCTCTCCTCTCCACTCCTCCTCTTCTCTCTCCCCTTCTCTTTCCTCTCTCCACTCCTCCTCTCCTCTCCCCTTCTCTTTCCTCTCTCATCTTCTCTCTCCTCTCCCCTTCTCTCTCCTCTCCACTCCTCCTCTTCTCTCTCCTCTCCACTCCTCCCCTTCTCTCTCCTCTTCTCTCTCCTCTTCTCTCCCCTTCTCTTTCCTCTCTCCTCTCCACTCCTCCTCTTCTCTCTCCTCGCCCCTTCTCTTTCCTCTCTCATCTTCTCTCTCATCTCCCCTTCTCTCTCCTCTCCCCTTCTCTCTCCTCTCCACTCCTCCTCTTCTCTCTCCTCTCCACTCCTCCCCTTCTCTCTCCTCTTCTCTCTCCTCTCCTCTCCCCTTCTCTTCGCTTTCCTCTCCTCTTCTCTTTCCTCTCTCCTCTCCCCTTCTCTTCTCTTTCCTCTCTCTTCTCCCCTTCTCTCTCCTCTCCCCTTCTCTTTCCTCTCTGCTTATCTTTCCTCTCTCCTCTCCACTCCTCCTCTTCTCTCTCCTCTTGTCTCTCCTCTCCCCTTCTCTATCCTCTCCACTCCTCTTCTCCCTCCTCTTGTCTCTCCTCTCCCCTTCTCTCTCCTCTCCACTCCTCCTCCTCTCTCTCCTCTCCACTCCTCCCCTTCTCTCTCCTCTTCTCTCCCCTTCTCTTCGCTTTCCTCTCCTCTTCTCTTTCCTCTCTCCTCTCCCCTTCTCTTCTCTTTCCTCTCTCCTCTCCCCTTCTCTCTCCTCTCCTCTCCCCTTCTCTTTCCTCTCTGCTTATCTTTCCTCTCTCCTCTCCACTCCTCCTCTTCTCTCTCCTCTTCTCTCTCCTCTCCCCTTCTCTCTCCTCTCCACTCCTCCTCTCCTCTCCTCCTCTTCTCTCCCCTTCTCTTTCCTCTCCCCTTCTCTTTCCTCTCTCCTCTCAACTCCTCCTCTTCTCTTCTCTCTCCTCTCCCCTCCCCTTCTCTTTCCTCTCTCCTCTCCCCTTCTCTCTCCTCTCCTCTCCCCTTCTCTTCTCTTTCCTCTCTCCTCTCCCTTTCTCTCCCGTCTCCTCTCCTCTACTCTCCTCTCCCCTTCTCTTTCCTCTCCTCTTCTCTTTCCCCTCTCCTCTCCCCTTCTCTTTCCTCTCTCCTCTCCCCTTCTCTTTCATCTCCTCTTCTCTTTCCTCTCTCCTCTCCCTTTCTCTCCCGTCTCCTCTCCTCTACTCTCCTCTCCCCTTCTCTTTCCTCTCCTCTTCTCTTTCCTCTCTCCTCTCCCCTTCTCTTTCCTCTCTCCTCTCCCTTTCTCTCCCGTCTCCTCTCCCCTTCTCTTTCCTCTCCTCTTCTCTTTCCTCTCTCCTCTCCCCTTCTCTTTCCTCTCTCCTCTCCCCTTCTCTTTCCTCTCTCCTCTCCCCTTCTCTTTCCTCTCTCCTCTCCCCTTCTCTTTCCTCTCTCCTCTCCCCTTCTCTTTCCTCTCTCCTCTCCCCTTCTCTTTCCTCTCTCCTCTCCCTTTCTCTCCCGTCTCCTCTCCTCTACTCTCCTCTCCCCTTCTCTTTCCTCTCCTCTTCTCTTTCCTCTCTCCTCTCCCCTTCTCTTTCCTCTCTCCTCTCCCCTTCTCTTTCCTCTCTCCTCTCCCCTTCTCTTTCCTCTCTCCTCTCCCCTTCTCTTTCCTCTCTCCTCTCCCTTTCTCTCCCGTCTCCTCTCCTCTACTCTCCTCTCCCCTTCTCTTTCCTCTCCTCTTCTCTTTCCTCTCTCCTCTCCCCTTCTCTCTCCTCTCCCCTTCTCTTCTCTTTCCTCTCTCCTCTCCCTTTCTCTCCCGTCTCCTCTCCTCTACTCTCCTCTCCCCTTCTCTTCTCTTTCCTCTCCTCTTCTCTTTCCCCTCTCCTCTCCCCTTCTCTTTCCTCTCTCCTCTCCCCTTCTCTTTCAGCTCCTCTTCTCTTTCCTCTCTCCTCTCCCTTTCTCTCCCGTCTCCTCTCCTCTACTCTCCTCTCCCCTTCTCTTTCCTCTCCTCTTCTCTTTCCTCTCTCCTCTCCCCTTCTCTTTCCTCTCTCCTCTCCCCTTCTCTTTCCTCTCTCCTCTCCCCTTCTCTTTCCTCTCTCCTCTCCCCTTCTCTTTCCTCTCTCCTCTCCCTTTCTCTCCCGTCTCCTCTCCTCTACTCTCCTCTCCCCTTCTCTTTCCTCTCCTCTTCTCTTTCCTCTCTCCTCTCCCCTTCTCTCTCCTCTCCTCTCCCCTTCTCTTCTCTTTCCTCTCTCCTCTCCCTTTCTCTCCCGTCTCCTCTCCTCTACTCTCCTCTCCCCTTCTCTTTCCTCTCCTCTTCTCTTTCCTCTCTCCTCTCCCCTTCTCTTTCCTCTCTCCTCTCCCCTTCTCTTTCCTCTCTCCTCTCCCCTTCTCTTTCCTCTCTCCTCTCCCTTTCTCTCCCGTCTCCTCTCCTCAACTCTCCTCTCCCCTTCTCTTTCCTCTCCTCTTCTCTTTCCTCTCTCCTCTCCCCTTCTCTTTCCTCTCTCCTCTCCCCTTCTCTTTCCTCTCTCCTCTCCCCTTCTCTTTCCTCTCTCCTCTCCCCTTCTCTTTCCTCTCTCCTCTCCCTTTCTCTCCCGTCTCCTCTCCTCTACTCTCCTCTCCCCTTCTCTTTCCTCTCCTCTTCTCTTTCCTCTCTCCTCTCCCCTTCTCTTTCCTCTCTCCTCTCCTCTTCTCTTTCCTCTCTCCTCTCCCCTTCTCTCTCCTATCCTCTCCTCTCCTCTCCCCTTCTCTTTCCTCTCACCTCTCCCCTTCTCTTCTCTTTCCTCTCCTCTTCTCTTTCCTCTCACCTCACCTCACCTCTCCTCTCCTCTCCTCTCCTCTCCTCTCCCCTTCTCTTTCCTCTCACCTCTCCCCTTCTCTTCTCTTTCCTCTCCTCTTCTCTTTCCTCTCACCTCACCTCTCCCCTTCTCTTCTCTTTCCTCTCGCCTCTCCCCTTCTCTTTCCTCTCTCCTCTCCTCTCCCCTTCTCTCTCCTCTCCTCTCCTCTTCTCTCTCATTGTGCTGCAGTCAGTTCTCTCCTCAGACTAAACATAGAGCATCTCTCAGGTCTGTCGTTGCTTGCTGCTCACGTTCTCTTCTGTAACCCCCTCTGACTAACAGTCTCTCTGTAGCTTTGATTGGAGAGGGGAATCTAGTCCTCTGTTCTGTACTCCACAAGTCTCTCATTCTGCTGTCAGTACATCAGCTATTTACACCATTTCAGTCAGAATACACATGATAACAGTACAGTACAATACAATGCAGTACCATACAGTACAAAGCCACTGTTTTACTGTAATGTTGCATATCTGAAGCAGCACATACAATGAAGATATTGTAGATAATCTTAAATTGCCACCATTCCTGTATGTTAACAGTGAACAGCTAGCCGCCCTTCGGCGGTCCTTCAGCAGTGGAGAGAAGGTTGGTGCAGGAGACATGCTGCAGACTGACTACTGTAAAGACACGACAGAGCATCAACTGGACAGAGACGTAGAACTGGAGCTGTCTGTACTAGACGTAGAGGACCCTGTCCTGCAGGACAACCGTCAACAGTCTGAGGTGCAGTGACGTCTCTATGTGTCTGATTGGTTGATTTCATTATTGACTGATTGATTGATTGGTGTCTGTGTCCCATAAGGGATGATCTGGGATCTGTAAAGTGGTGGAATATTGCAACATCTGAATTTGTAATGTAGTTAGTTGGTTAAATCAAATATGTTTTCCAGGAGGCGGAGCTAGCATGTTGGAGTGAACGGCTGTGCGTGAGAGGCTCCTGCAACTTTTTTGTGAAATAATCTAATTTAACCTACTTTATGGCACTTTTTACAACAAACGTTTCTTTCTAATACAAGATTGTAACTTTTTATATGAAAATGCCGAGTAATAAGCGACCAAAGGACAATAAATTCACAACAGAGGCCTACTCCCCACTAAACAACGAGACAGACATGGCGGGAGGCACATGCAACAACGTGACACTTACAGAACTTACCCGGGCTCTGGGGGAGCTACGTGTTGCTATAGCTGAGGATCTTAAGGCCACTATTGCTGAACTGGACACCAAAATCGAGAGCATCATTCGAACGGTCGCGTCGCATGGCCAGAGTATTGTGGACCTTGAGAAAGCTTCTGAATTCAACGCTGGTAGGATCGACGAGTTAGAGAAGCTATGTATGTCATTGCAGGATACTGTGCAGAGGCTTTCTGTGAAAGTGGTGGACCTGGAGGGCCGATCCAGACGTAATAAACTTTGCGTTGTTGGTCTGGCAGAGGGGATAGAGGCTGGCTCTCGCCCTACCGACTTCTTCGCCAAGCTATTGAAGGATGCAATGGGATCGGATGTTTTGGATTTGGATCCCCAGCTGGACCGCGCACATCGCTCCCTTGTCCCAGTGTCTGGACCGGGCCAATGTCCTCGCCCAGTAATCATCTGTTGTCACAGTTTCAAGACCAAGGATCTTATCCTGCGTGAAGCTCGAATGAGGGGCAACCTGTCACATAAAGGGCATCCATTCCGTGTCTATGAGGATTATGCGCCCGATGTGGCAAAGCATCGCGCCGACTACAGAGATGTCATGACCAAACTCTACAAACTCCATCTTCGCCCAGCCTTACTCTTCCCTACAAGAATAAGAATTACCCCGCCTTCCGGTGAGAAGATTTGGCTCTCCTCGGTTTTGGACGCAGAGAAGTTTATCCGGGGATATACACCAATCCCCCGTACAGGTTAGAGTGCCTTGTTATTGCGTGTTAGGGTCTGCTCATGGACTCGAATCCATACTATACCATATTGGGTGAAAACACATTAAACGGGCTCAACAAGGGCTACCGAACATGTAAGACGCTGAGCAGACCAATGGATGGCGGTCAGAGCTCTCATTTAACTTTAAATTCACTTTCATCCCGGCGGTGCTCAGCGATGCATATTTTTTACTTCCAAGTTTGATCACTGACACCTTCGGACGGATATACTTATATTCCCCCACTTTTGTTTTGTTTCGTTATTTATTTTACAATCCTTACATTATTCTTACTACCATACCATTTATTTATTGCTTGCAGGGGACTGGGGGTGATGGTTGGGAGGGGGCAGACGCCTGGTTAGCAAGTTGATGTTTTGTGCCGTTCTGCCTTTGTCTGGCCGTGGGCCTCTCTCCCGACTAGAGTCCCACCAGCCCTCTGTAGTGCTTATGTATGTGTAGGTGTGCGTAAATATAATTACTATTTGTACTTTATTACTATTTTCTCTTAGCATTTTAGTATTATGTATGTGTACATTTTAAATTAGTGTAGATTGTTATTCTGGGGTATGAATGTTTGTATGTGTATGTGTGCCTATGGATGTATATACATATTCTTTAAATATATATATGATTTTTTTTGTGTGGGTATGTATACATACATGTATGTATGTGTGTTTATTTTTTTAATTTTTTATTTCACCTTTATTTAACCAGGTAGGCTAGTTGAGAACAAGTTCTCATTTGCAACTGCGACCTGGCCAAGATAAAGCATAGCAGTGTGAACAGACAACACAGAGTTACACATGGAGTAAACAATTAGCAAGTCAATAACACAGTAGAAAAAAATGGGCAGTCTATATACAATGTGTGCAAAAGGCATGAGGAGGTAGGCGAATAATAACATTTTGCAGATTAACACTGGAGTGATAAATGATCAGATGGGCATGTACAGGTAGAGATATTGGTGTGCAAAAGAGCAGAAAAGTAAATAAATAAAAACAGTATAAAAACAGTATGGGAATGAGGTAGGTGAAAAAGGGTGAGCTATTTACCTATAGACTATGTACAGCTGCAGCGATCGGTTAGCTGCTCGGTGTGTGTGTGTGTATGTATATATATATGTATATATAGGTATGTGTATGTGTGTGTATGTATATATATATGTGTGTGTGTGTGTATATGTGTGTATGTGTATGTATGTATGTGTATATATTTATATATATATATAAATATATAAGGTATATATTTTTATTTATTTTTTATTAAACATATTTTTTTTATGGGGGGGAATGTTTCATTTAACAAATCCTTGTTCCGATCTCCTGACCCACAGTATGTAAAGGTACGGCTGACTATGTCGGTTGCGAATGGTTTATTTTTTGACCAGCAGTGCTTAGCAATATTATCTTGAGGCTATATCTTGCTTATCTCTGGGATTGACCCAGGATGACGCTTAAATGCGCAATATGTTTAAGTTGCAACTTATTCGGTTTAGGTTTATTAGATGCTAACTGAACACTTAACTCGCGGGAGCCTCCTCAGTTCATATGTTAGTAGAAGTTCTAGGATAGTGAGAGGTGAACGTATAGTTGGGATTTTATTTTTGTTTTACCTTGTTAGAGGTCGCGCCGTGCTTTTTTGGCATCGGCCAGACAATGTGTTTATTATTTTTATTTTTCCTTTTTTTTCTCTCCTGTTTGTACATGCCTGTTAAATGTGGGTTGATGGGGGGGGGGGTAAGTGTTGGGGAAATTAGGGGAACAGGGTGGGAAGTAAAGGTGCTTGCAGGGGGAGGGGTGGGTTGGATACTGCTCGGGTGTAGGTGCTACATATGCTGATCGTGATGGTTTGGTGCGCTTTCTTACCTTTCTATCAAGTTACATGGTATGCAGGCCACCATAGGAACTACAAACGAGAGGAGGACGGGACTTACATTCACTTCCTGGAATGTCAAGGGTTTAAACGAACCAATTAAGGCAAGGTCCTAGCCCACCTGAAAGCACTCTCGTCTGATATTATATTTTTGCAAGAAACCCATCTGAAGAATAACTCTCATAGCAGACTTAAGTGTAGGTGGGTGGGGCAAGTGTATCACTCTGACTTCTCTGCCAAAATGAGAGGCACAGCGATTCTGGTACGGAAAGGAATTCCCTTTCTACATAAAACCACTATTGCGGATAAAGAGGGTCGGTATGTGATCGCAATAGGAGAAATCCACTCTACCTCAGTAACTCTACTAAATATCTATGGGCCAAACATTGACAACCCCTCTTTTTTCAAAAGAGTCCTTGCCCTGATTCCAGATATCTCCCATACTAACCTGGTCATTGGAGGGGACATTAACTGTGTGCTAGACCAATACTTGGATAGATCCTCTACCCGGCGAACCCCTACCTCCTATTCAAGCGAATTCTTGAATACCTACATAAAAAATTCAAACTTATTTGATATATGGAGGATCGCTAACCCTACGGGTAGGGAATACTCCTTTTACTCTCATGTTCACAAGGTTTACACTCGAATTGACTACTTTTTGTTGGATGCTAGACTACTCCCCTATACCTGTAATGTGAGGTATCATGATATTATAATCTCGGACCACAGTCCACTCACCTTCTCCCTGAGATTGGGTGACATTGTACCAAACGAGAGGGTCTGGAGGTTGAATCCTCAGCTCCTCACAGAACCAACATTCTGTGAATATCTTAAAGACCAAATTACATTTTTCTTTGATACCAACTACAACACAGAGACCCCCCCAGCATTATTGTGGGAAACACTGAAGGCTTATCTGAGAGGCTGTATCATCTCCTTTCAGGCTGCCAGGAGTAGGCAAAACAGAGGAAAACTGGAAGAACTAGAGGGACAAATTCACTTACTGGATAGGGAGAATGCTAGCCACCCATCTATGGAGAAACATAAAAAAATTACCTCTAAAATTAGAATATAATCAGATTCAAGATATAATCAGATCCCCCTATCTGCACAAAATGTTGGTTCAGGCCAATGAGGATGGAGCTCTCCCTTCTACTTTGGATGAAGCGTTCATTACAGTTATACATAAGAAGGGTAAAGATCCAGAAGAGGTAGGGTCATACAGACCAATATCTCTCCTTAATACAGACCAAAAGATTTGAGCAAAAACTCTGGCTAACAAGCTTAGCACTTTAATTGGCAAATTGGTCCATTCGGATCAGATTGGCTTTATCCCTAACAGAAACTCATTCTTCAATCTCAGGCGCCTCTTCAATATTATGTATTCTCAGAGGTTACCCAACGTGGACCTTGCCGTCATATCTCTTGACGCCGAAAAGGCCTTTGACCAAGTTGAGTGGCCCTATCTATTCAAGGTCCTACAGAAATGTAATATTGGAGATAGGTTCATAAATTGGATCCAGCTTTTATATAGGAACCCCTGTGCCAGAATACTCAATAACCAATCATTGTCGCCCCGATTTAACCTCAACAGGGGGACAAGGCAGGGTTGTGCGCTGTCGCCTATGCTCTTCGCCCTAATTATCGAACCGCTCGCTCAGACGATTAGATCTCATGCAGCAATACACGGCTATAATACTAAAGATACTCTAAATAAGATCTCCCTATACGCAGATGACATCCTCCTCTATGTAACAGAACCCCAGGCTAGTATCCCAGCTATTCTTGATGTGATCAAATTGTTTGGTACCTTCTCGGGATACAGAATAAATTGGAACAAGAGTGAATTAATGCCCAAACGGTCGCAAAATACCTCCTGGCTAGAACATCTCCCATTTAAGTTATCTTCAGAAAAATTTACCTACCTAGGAATTGTAGTTACCAAACAATACTCCTTACTATTTTGAAGAACTCTCCCAATTTCTCTGCTCGGAAGAATTAATGCCATTAAAATGGTCTTCCTCCCACAACTGCTCTACCTATATCAGAACATCCCAGTATTCATACCTAAATCCTTTCATAAACAACTGGACTCAATAATCAATCCTTTCATCTGGGATTATAAAACACACAGGATAGGTAAAAAACACCTCTGTAAATCCAAGATGGAAGGAGGATTGTCTCTCCCAAATGTTATATTTTATTACTGGGCCGCTAACCTCCGCATTGTTACGTTTCTGTTGGATGACGTACTTCCGGCATCCAGCTGGCTTAGTATGGAGCGTGAGGAGTGTCACCCCTTCTCTATTGGCGCTGTGATTTTGTCGCCTGTCAATCTGGAGATGTCACTTTATTGTAACAATCCTATTATACATAGCACAGTCCGAATCTGGAAGCAAATTAAAGTCCACTTTGAGCTTAGACCAATGTCATTCATGCTCCCTGTCGCCAGGAATCCCTCCTTTGCCCCTTCTAACCTTGATAACACCTTTGAGCAAGAGAGTTGGGGATAAGTACCATAGGGGATTTATACATAGAAGGGACCTTTGCTTCCTTTGAGTTGCTGAGGGAAACTTATAATCTTCCCAGAAGTAATTTTTTCTGATACCTACAAATTAGAGACTACGTTATAAAACACCTCCCAACATTTGAGAATGCTAAACCTTCCATGTTTGACAGATGCATAAAAATATGCCCCACCTCAGATAAACTGATATCGCGTCTATATGATGCTTTTTAATTTGTTAGCACACCTTCTACTGATGCCATCAAGGCAAAATGGGAGGAAGAACTCGGGACTGACATCTCGGTGGCAGACTGGGAAGAGAGCTTGGAGTATATCCACACATGCTCCATTAATTCCAGACATCGTCTCATACAATTCAAGGTATTACAGATTACACTATTCCAAAACTAAACTGCATAGGATATTTCCTGACACATCCTCTACATGTGATAAATGTCAGGCTGCGCAGGGTACACTACTCCACTGCTTTGCCCTGTGCTCTAGCTTGCATGGTTATTGGTGTGGAATTTTTAGGATCCTCTCTGAAGTTTTGGAGACTTCAATAGATCCAGACCCGCTTCTGATAATCCTGGGAGTATCTGAGTCCCTAAACGGATTAACCAACCCCCAAAAACAACTCATCTCGTATGGTCTCATCTCATCAAAAAAACTAATCTTGTTGCTTTGGAAAAGGAGGGAAGCGCCCTCTACCAAATTATGGCTCAGTGAAATGGCAAACACTGTACACTTAGAAAGAATTAAGATATATTCTGAACAATAAATTATCAACATTTGATCAAATCTGGCAGCCTTTACTCTCCTACTTGGATGAGTCGGCGCTGTGAATTTGTACTTATTAACGCACTCTCAATTGTAATATTTTAATCTACTTTGGGCAGCGTGTGCTGGCCCTACCACCCGAGCAGTTGGGAGGGGGGGGGAATAGGGGATGGGGAGGGGGAGAGGGGGGACATCTTCCCTCTTTCTTTCTACGTGTCCTTGTTTTGTATGTCGTGTTTTGTATTATTTGTTCTGCACCCAGAACTCTGAGTCTTATTGTTCCTGTCTGCTCTTTTATGTTTAGATAAGAATTGTATACCTGTCATGTATACCTATACACCATTCTTGTGTGTGTTTAATAAAAATATTTGAAAAATATTAAAAATAAAAAATATGTTTTCCATGTCTACTCTCTCCGTCTGACTTTTTCTCTGGTTGTCTTAGAAGCCCCTGGAGCTGAGAGAGCCCCACCTCCTCACCCCTCCCAGCAGTGAACCCATGAGGACACAGACAGACAAGCTGTCAGCAGACAAGATGGAAGCTCAACTACTGAAGAAGATGGCCTTCAGGTGAGCTCGGTCAACAACTAGCCTCAACCGATGTCTGGCAACGTGAGACAAGTAAACACTAAACACACCAGTAGCAAGGCTCAATATTGATGTGGTTTCTCCCTCATCGCAAACATTCCATTCAATAACCTTTATTTATCCCAGAGGGTAATTATTTTTGGCAGGCATGGTCATAACATGGTCATACACACATCAGATAGGCCAACACTTGGGTGAGTAAGTGCAGCATAAAATAAACAACTGTTCCCTTACTGCAGCTTCTCTATTTCTGACAAGGACTATAAAGGCAGAGATCTCTTCTACTCAGTGGTGACTGATCAGAGCTCATACTGCATCTGTGTTCCAGGAGGTCTCTCTCCCCTGTAGGTCTGGGCTCAGGAGGCCTCAGCGTGGGGAAGCTGATGATGAGGACCGGCCCTCTGAGACTGGGGGACATGGGCCCTTGCCCTAACACAGGCCCTGAGATGCTGCTCAACGGGAACTGAGAGGGCAAACACACCTCACCGCCACGCCTGGGGGTGCCGAAGGTGGTCCCGAAGCGGTGGCCCCGAGCATTGGTACCGGCCCAGCGCTACACAGCTCCTACACCTGCTGTCACAGTAACATCTTAGGATTGTATAGGCCTGTATCATCAGACAGCGATAAGGTCTCACCCCACTAATATCACCAGTCTGAGGGCATATTACATACAGTATGCTACTTTAGACCACAGGTAGTGTTGTTTCAAACATGACAAAGAGAGATGTATAGTTCAGACACACACACACACACACACACCAGTAGCCTCTGTCGCATTTACTCTTTTCTCATCTCGGCAGGGTCTTTTTTTGATCAAGTGTTTGTTTGGGTGTGCTGCTCGCTCTCCACTTCCTATAATGATGGTGATGATGGTGTTTATCATGCTTCACATGGCATCCAATAGTTTTATTTTTGTTAGTTCTACAATGTTTCCAAGGTAACAAAGGTGTTCAGCACTGTTGTGTGTGTGTATGCGATCAGCATCTGTTGACATTGAGCTGATGACAATAACAGCACATTACTATGCATTTGTAGTCATAGGAAGGATATTTGCCTCTCGAAAAATTCAAAGTCTTTACTTTGAAAAAAAATAGCGCTAATTGAACAGGGTTTGTAGGTCTTAAAAGAGGACGATGAACAGGAAGAGATGGAGGATACCAACACTAGATGTTGCTCTAGTCCAACTCCCGTCTACTTTAGACATTGTAGTAGCCTATCAAAGGTTCCTAAGGCTTGGCCGTGTTATCCTGTGTGACGTGTCATTTGTTGGTCTCAAGCATTTCATAGATGAGATTGAAGACGATGACGATCAATCAGATGTCACCGCACTCACGTGTATGCACAACTGTGGCCTTTTTTATGTTGGTCAAATATCTCTTCATATTTAGTCTCCACCATGGGGCTAAGACGTTACAAACACCAAATAGTAAAACATGTATCAACAATCCTTGATATATTCAACAGATTTCACTATTCAGTGGTTCTGGCACCATCATGTATTGCCATCCTCTGTGCAACTGCAGCCAGGGATTGAATTATAGTGATCTGCTGTGATGAAATGACACGTCATACTTACAGATATCTGTACACTGTAATCACATGACATATACTCACAATGTAAACTGGTTGTTGCAGCTCATTTTGCTTCTGTGCATCAAACTCATAACCTGCGTTTACTATGACAGATTGTCAACAAACCACCAGGTGATTATTGTGTTCCCTCATGCTTTCTTTGTTTAGTTCTATCCCTGGTCAAACTTTTCACTAATGTTTTGTTATTTTCTTTGAAGCATTGCTAACTTCCGTGAAGTTGTTTGTCAAAATATTTTGTATCGGGATCTCTGTTTTGTTTCGTTGTTGGTCGTAATTTTTGGGAAGAAATGAAACCGATCCATCAGTCTGTCTCTATATTTACATTTACATTACATTTACATTTATATATTCATGTTTCGAGCAGTCTTTTCACTGCTGGTTAACGGTCTAACGAATACAGTCCATCATCATTATGTGATCGCTACAGAGGGTCATGCATTGTCCTAAAAGGGTCAGTGTTATTTTACTGCAGTTTTGTGCACTGAATGTTCTGTTTGCTGTCTTCTCCTGCCTGTGGGGGTGAAGAGATTCGGGTGACGCTATGTGTTAACTTGCAGCACTTAGATAAACTCTCCTATTTATAATAGGGTTTATTTTGTTACGGTCTGAAAGGAAGCAGACAGGCTAAGTGAGACAACTTGACCAGTGATTGATCATTCTTAAGGACTGCCCCATACATATATAGACATACAGTATATCTATTATCTAAGCATTACTGACAGGCTACTGTATTTCTGTTGCTCTTCTGTTCCTGTTTCAGACTTTGACTTAAGAAATTGTCTTAATGTCATATTGTGTACAATCAATCAGCGGAGTCCATTGTTGTCTAATGGTGGACAGGGCCCTTTAGGGGATAGGGGCCTTTGGGTATAAGATGTGGGCAGGACCAGGGGGTCTATTAAGGTTTAGAACCTGGTCAAGTTCAAGGGTAGTGTTGTGATTCTAGACCAATCTATCTGGCTCCTGTAGTTTAGGTTTGTTCCAGCAGGGAGTGCTAGAGCCTAGTCTCTGCAGCCCTTAGTGATAGAGCCTAGTCTCTGCAGCCCTTAGTGATAGAGCCTAGTCTCTGCAGCCCTTAGTGATAGAGCCTAGTCTCTGCAGCCCTTAGTGATAGAGCCTAGTCTCTGCAGCCCTTAGTGATAGAGCCTAGTCTCTGCAGCCCTTAGTGATAGAGCCTAGTCTCTGCAGCCCTTAGTGAGAGCCTAGTCTCTGCAGCCCTTAGTGATAGAGCCTAGTCTCTGCAGCCCTTAGTGATAGAGCCTAGTCTCTGTAGCCCTTAGTGATAGAGCCTAGTCTCTGCAGCCCTTAGTGATAGAGCCTAGTCTCTGCAGCCCTTAGTGATAGAGCCTAGTCTCTGCAGCCCTTAGTGATAAAGCCTAGTCTCTGTAGCCCTTAGTGATAGAGCCTAGTCTCTGCAGCCCTTAGTGATAGAGTCTCTGCAGCCCTTAGTGATAGAGCCTAGTCTCTGCAGCCCTTAGTGATAGAGCCTAGTCTCTGCAGCCCTTAGTGATAGAGCCTAGTCTCTGCAACCCTTAGTGATAGAGCCTAGTCTCTGCAGCCCTTAGTGATAGAGCCTAGTCTCTGCAGCCCTTAGTGATAGAGCCTAGTCTCTGCAGCCCTTAGTGATAGAGCCTAGTCTCTGCAGCCCTTAGTGATAGAGCCTAGTCTCTGCAGCCCTTAGTGATAGAGCCTAGTCTCTGCAGCCCTTAGTGATAGAGCCTAGTCTCTGCAGCCCTTAGTGATAGAGCCTAGTCTCTGCAGCCCTTAGTGATAGAGCCTAGTCTCTGCAGCCCTTAGTGATAGAGCCTAGTCTCTGCAGCCCTTAGTGATAGAGCCTAGTCTCTGCAGCCCTTAGTGATAGAGCCTAGTCTCTGCAGCCCTTAGTGATAGAGCCTAGTCTCTGCAGCCCTTAGTGATGGAGGATTTATGTTGCTAAGCTACTGATAAAGGGTTTACTCATTACGCTGATTCTGTTGAAGGAAGCAAACGGAACCAAACAAGGAGGGACATACCTGAATTTGTACAATATAAACTCTCATTTTAGTTGCAAAACGCAATATTTTGCAACTGTTTGGCTAATGAGTACACCCCTGAACACATCTTCAGCACTGAATATTATGGGTCATGAGCGCAAATATTTACATTAATGAATATAGTTTAATGTAACTTTTCACCACATAAATGTGCTAAGGAGGGATTTATAATTTGCTATAATGTGTTTATGTCTAGATTCAATACCAAAAGTATTACCCAGTTGGGAAGGGAATGGGCACATTTAAGAACAGGGAGTTATGTTGGTAGAGTTCCCAGAGAGTTCCAGTGCCTGTCTAATGACTCACTGGTGTAATGATCTGATCGCACTGCACTTCCCACGTCATCATTGCAAGGTGCTCTTACTACCCACTATCCAGCCAGTGCCCTCAGGTCATGCATGCTAGTCCCTCTTGTTGTCATGGTGAAGGAGGAAGTACATGATTCTGTAGTTGTGATACAACACACCCAGCCCTGTAAGTGTTCTGCACATGCCCACTGTGTGGCCACGCCAAGTATTTTAGCCTGCCTGCAGCATTTGACTGTTTACTGCTTCTGAAATGCTTTATTATTGACAACGATCAATGTATTATTACTTACTACCATCATTGGTTGAGTTGTAGTACTTCACTCTGGATAAGTCAAGTCTGCTTCTTCAGTTGAATTTTGAACATTTTCTGAAGTCAAAGTTAGCCGAGGATGGTCTTGTAAGGTGAAAACATTTGCCTGTTTGTCAATTGTACAACTATGACAGAACTGATGTTTGAATATTTATGTCTGTATTAGACATTTTCTTAGCAAATCTATTGTTCGATTGAAATGTAAATGAAATACAAGATGGTGCACACATCCATCATTATTGTACACGGCTGGCACCATCGTTAGATGGACTAACTGCTTGTTTATACAACAAAATGTCATCAGATATTTAAATAAATACTGATATAGAGGGACAAATAAAGGTTTCACAATGATGAAACTGGCTGAGACAGCATAAAAAAAGTCTAAATGAATAATATGTATTCCATTTATTTCATTTGAAATATCACTTTGTGAAAGGTTTCCCTGCATTGCAAGGCAATATCCTGAACCGTATTCTTAGTTTGAAGTATTGATTGTGTTCAGATGTGACCAGCCAACTGCCTGACCTGTTGGTTGTCTTTGTGTGCTATTTGCTCCTGCACTGACAGCTTGGCCAAGCAGAATACTCCGATACTTTTTTGATGGACCAGGCAGACCTGTGAAATCAGAGGGAGATGTCAGTACCTGAAACGTTGCTTGCTACAATAAATGAAAAACAAACACAAAATATGTGTCCTGTCTCAACTGCTTAGAGGACTTCGGATCTGGGCCCATATTCTGGGCTCCCAAGAGGCACAGCGGTCTAAGACACGGCATCTCAGTGCGAGAGGCATCATTACAGACACCCTGTGGTCCTTCTGTAGCTCAGTTGGTAGAACATGGCGCTTGTAACGCCAGGGTAGTGGGTTCGATCCCCGGGACCACCCATACGTAGAATGTATGCACACATGACTGTAAGTCGCTTTGGATAAAAGCGTCTGCTAAATGACATATATTTTTATTTTATATTGATTCGATTCCAGGCTGTATTACAACTGGCTGTGATTTTGGAGTCCCATTGGGTGTGCACAATTGTAAATAAGAATTTCATCTTAATTGACTGGACTAGTTAATAAACATAAGGTTAAATATTCATAAAGCTTCAGAACAAGTGTGAATGGCTCCCCCTGGTGGGCTGCCTGTGACTATTGCTACGATTTCCTATTGTACACACTTCCCCTCCAGCTCTATTTCAACAGAATATACCAGAGGTAGATACAGAGTTTTATGAGGTAACATTTCACTCTTTAGTCCAGGAACATGATGAAACAAGCCTTGACAGGAAGAACTAGCGTTACATGGCCTTTACCATGGTGTTGCCGAACCTGAATTTAGATTCTGATACAATGTTTCCTCAGGGTTTTGATGGCGGAGGGGAGTTGCACCAATATGCAACAAGAACCATATGTTCAGAGGGGAGTGTGAGAGGAAATGCAGAAAGAGATGGTGAAGCAACAGCTGTGCTGGAATGAGAACAATATGTGTGTCAGTTCTGATGGTACGGAGCGGGAGGATGAGGGTCAAGGACCAGAATGATCGGTACTGGAAAGACATAGGAAGAAGAGAGATCATGATGCAGAAAGCAGTGGAGCGTCTAGTAAAGAAAACAAAGAGGGCCAAGGTAGAAAGCAATAGTCGTGATGTGTTGGAGTGGAAAGTGGTGTTTGATGAGACCACAAGGCCTCACACCCTATCCAACTAACTAATGCCATAGAGAAAGAGGTCGGTGAAGTGAAATGAGCTTGTCTCATTGGAAATGGTAGATTGTTAACATTGTGTGGTAGACAGGCTCAGCAAGAGAAGATTCTGAAAGTGGAAAAGCTTAATGGGAAGAGGATTAAAAGCCATGTCCCTGGTGATAATGCTAGATTGAGGGGTCTTCACTGGGGTCCCAATATCTACGTCCACAGTTGATATTAAAGAGAATGGGAAGGAAGGCAGAGTGATTGAGGCCAAAAGGTTAATCAGTAGGAAAGAGGGTCAAACAAGTGAAAGCTTATCAGTGATGCCGAGGTTTGAGAAAGTCTTCCTTAGTTTCAATGTTAGAGAATTTGTCCCATATGCACTGTGGTGTTTTAAATACCTAAAGAATGGTACATGTAGCTTCTCAGGGTAAAGGAAAGACAAGATGTGCCAAGTGTGGAGGGGAACATGATTATGGTGAATGTGGAAGCAATGTGAAGGTAATGGGGCAAAACACAGAGCAGCTTTTGGTGGATGCCAACTACAGAGAGGCTAGAGAGGCTCAGAGATACAGGATCAGTCATGATGTATCATATGCAGAGGCTGGAAAACAGATTGGTAGAACTACAGTGCAGACTGATGGATCATGGATGTACAGTGGGGCAAAAAAGTATTTAGTCAGCCACCAATTGTGCAAGTTCTCCCACTTAAAAAAGATGAGAGAGGCCTGTAATTTTCATCATAGGTACACGTCAACTATGAGACAAAATTAGATTTTTTTCTCTCCAGAAAATCACATTGTAGGATTTTTAATGAATTTATTTGCAAATTATGGTGGAATATAAGTATTTGGTCACCTACAAACAAGCAAGATTTCTGGCTCTCACAGACCTGTAACTTCTTCTTTAAGAGGCTCCTCTGTCCTCCACTCGTTACCTGTATTAATGGCACCTGTTTGAACTTGTTATCAGTATAAAAGACACCTGTCCACAACCTCAAACAGTCACACTCCAAAATCCACTATGGCCAAGACCAAAGAGCTGTCAAAGGACACCAGAAACAAAATTGTAGACCTGCACCAGGCTGGGAAGACTGAATCTGCAATAGGTAAGCAGCTTGGTTTGAAGAAATCAACTGTGGGAGCAATTATTAGGAAATGGAAGACATACAAGACCACTGATAATGGGTCCTCGATCTGGGGCTCCACGCAAGATCTCACCCTGTGGGGTCAAAATTATCACAAGAACGGTGAGCAAAAATCCCAGAACCACACATGGGGACCTAGTGAATGACCTGCAGAGAGCTGGGACCAAAGTAACAAAGCCTACCATCAGTAACACACTACGCCGCCAGGGACTCAAATCCTGCAGTGCCAGACGTGTCCCCCTGCTTAAGCCAGTACATGTCCAGGCCCGTCTGATGTTTGTTAGAGAGCATTTGGATGATCCGGAAGAAGATTGGGAGAATGTTATATGGTCAGATGAAACCAAAATAGAACTTTTGGGTAAAAACTCAACTCGTCGTGTTTGGAGGACAAAGAACACCATACCTACTGTGAAGCATGGGGGTGGAAACATCATGCTTTGGGGCTGTTTTTCTGCAAAGGAACCAGGACGACTGATCCGTGTAAAGGAAAGAATGAATGGGGCCATGTATCGTGAGATTTTGAGTGAAAACCTCATTCCATCAGCAAGGGCATTGAAGATAAAACGTGGCTGGGTCTTTCAGCATGACAATGATCCCAAACACACCGCCCGGGCAACAAAGGGGTGGCTTCGTAAGAAGCATTTCAAGGTCCTGGTGTGGCCTAGCCAGTCTCCAGATCTCAACCCCATAGAACATCTTTGGAGGGAGTTGAAAGTCCGTGTTGCCCAGCAACAGCCCCAAAACATCACTGCTCTAGCGGAGATCTGCATGGAGGAATGGGCCAAAATACCAGCAACAGTGTGTGAAAACCTTGTGGAGACTTACAGAAAACGTTTGACCTCTGTCATTGCCAATTGACCCTCCTTAAATATACCAGGAGCTGTGCCAGGCCCGCCACGTCTGACTCATCCAGCTGTAAAGCATAGAATTCACTAGCTTGTATGCAAAGTAGTAATTGTTTCAAAACATCTCCTGCTGTGTCACCGATGCTTCGTGAAACAGTGTTGGTTTGATGAAGGCATTGTTTGTATTGTTTTTTTTGTTGCCTTTTCGACCATCATTGTCCCAGCCATGTCCATGGCAGCAGGAAAACTTAAGTCCTCTACAATAGTATGGGGCTTGCCTGTCCTAGCCACACGGTAGCTCACCATTTAAGACGCTTCGAGACCCTTCTTATTGGTGGTATATGTTGGTTTTATACATATCTTACTACTCAAAATTCGTCTTAATTTTCGCTCAAAAGACTCCTGGGGCTTATTTTTCAAATGTACATGTTTTGTTTCTAAATGTATGCGCAGAGTGAAGGTTTCATCGAGTTGTGAGATAGTACTTGTCTGAGAAAAGGCACTACTCCCAATATAAATGAACCCCAAATCAATGTAGTACTCATTATATTTGCGCCTCTTCGATGGTCCAACGTCCCTGTCTGTTGTTCATTGCTTTCCCGGGTAGCTCTTCGGCTGCATCAGATTCACAACTGTAAGTGTCCATGCTAGCTGGGCTAACAACAAATGTAGAATTACTGATGCTAGCATTGGATGTGCTCGTGGAAGAAGAACAACTTGTGTCGTCGACAGGTACAGTTGTAGTACTGCTGGTAGTAGCAGTATGACCAGTAGAGCTGGTATGTGTCTCTATGGACGCGGGCCTAACTGTTTTTAATCATTCATCAATTTTCGAGCAAACGGAATGAGCAGCAGCTACGTTTGGCAACATACAGACAGACGTTCCCGCTGGAAAGTAACGGATAATGTGATTGGATGTTCATTATTTGACGAGGCTACCTGTGTTTGACATTGTGTTGTTATTTCGCAGAACACTAGATGGTTTCATTTTATTTCATTATTTTTGTAAAATATATGTTTTATGTGAATCATATTTTTATTTGGTAGACTACAGTTTGGGAATACCTGATTGTAGTAGATCACGTTTAATGGGTTTGGGTGGAGGGTGTGGTAGAAGATGATTGATCGTACATTCCAGCACAGTAGGTGGCGACATGCACTTTAAACGTTTGTTTGCAGACCGCCATGATATCATAGAAGAAGAAGAACCATATGTTCATCATCCACATTTTTCTGGTGATGCACTGTTCACGGTGTCATTACTGGTATGCCTGAATCCTATGCAGAATACTTATTTGACACTTCATTCGATTTTTCTCAGACACTCAGTGCCTCTTAATTTTCTCATATAGACTTTAAAAAAAAAGATTTTGCACGGCTACATTTTGACAACCAGGACATTGTGCTGCGCATGCGCCGTTACAGTGGAGTTTGGGTTCTGTTTACAGAAGGAATGCTGTTTCAGAAGTAGCAAGCTAACTTGTGCAATGTTATGTCAACCGTCTTTGGAATAAAACACAATTATGGACAAAGGTAAGATATGACACTTACATGCATATTTGTTTTCAATAAATATGTTGTCTCCTTTTGAACAGGATAATTTGAAGCTAATGCGTCTGTTGTTAGTTAGATTGCTAGCTCCGACAGTGCAGTGGGGCTGCTGGACGAACGTCAACGTTCAAGGCTTGTGCATCACTATTAAGGCCAAGTTTTGCCAAAAGTTTTATCACATATTTAGTTATATTTGGTTTTATGTCCAAACTAGACAGTAGCTAGTCAGTAACGTAAGCTAGTTAGATATATAACGTTAGTCTTCCTTCAACTTAAGTTGGCTGGAGAAAGCAGAGTTAGGTAGCTAACGCGTCAGCTAGGCTAGCGGGGCTATCTGCTCACTAGAGGTAATGATAGTTACCGAGAAAAACAACCATCTACGTTAGCTAGTTAACTTAGCTCTACCCAGGCAGCTACTGTACAGTTTATTGCACTCAATCGTGTGTTAGATGGTTGTTTAGCTAACGTTATTTGTTTGCAGATCAAATAATCGTGCTAACCTTAAGTTAGCGTTATTTACAAATGAAGAGGACTTAAAAGATAGCTACTTTAGCTAGTTGCATGGTATTAAATTCCATAATCGGCATTGGCAGATGAATAGTTAGCCAGCTAGCTGGTGGCCCCCTGATGACTAACAAATGACATCAGGGTACTCGCATAGCGGTAGTCATGGCAACGTAGCCAGACCAGGTGAGGTGTGTTCACTCATCTGAAATACAAGCAGCAGTCGACAAAACAACTATGCAGCTTGTCACGCATCCTCTTCCCCATTATCCTGAACTATATTCAAATATTTGCATAAAAACCTGCTTCGGGAGCCCCAGTGGAGGAAAGCTCTTTCCTAAAGTGGTATTTGATCAGTGTTTGGTGGAGTTGTTGTTGACTGTGTGCAGGTGTTTTGAATAATATACCAGGCTGCAGAATTTCAGTAATTTTCCTTTGTGTAAATTAATAGCTGGCCATGTAGCCTTGAATTGTGTTACTTCAGGTATAGACAGGCCTTACTGTTGTTGCATTGTTACCCCTTTGTCCAGTCAGCCTAGCAGTGGCATCTGTTGACAGCCAGGCATGGACAGGAGTCAGGTCATGACAGGACAAGGCTTTCCCCAGAGAACTTTCACAGGTGGTACTCTGGGCTAATTGTACCTGCTGAACAAGGTAGTCAGGTGTTCGCCTGCAGGATGTCACCTGTGTGGATATAAGACACCTATCCTTGTTCTCTATGCAGACAGACACATAGTGTGTGTGCTATTACTGTACCCCTGAAGTAGCTGAGCACACCACCTGGTCTTTCAGCTATGGGAAGGGAGTTTCAGTGTCAGTGTTGCCATGTGCTGTTCATTGATTGATTGTATTATGCAACCTTTCTTACATGGAAAGGGTGTAGGCCAGGCCAACACATACAGATCTTCATGCAGTTTCTCAGTCTTCCACATAATACAGTTTAGTAGCTTATGATGAGAAACTGTGTGTGTAGGATGTCTTTATGAATAGCCAGAAATCACCCTAAGCCAGTCAAGCTTGTTCATGTGGCTGAGTTCTCTAGGTTCAAAATGAGATGGTTATCATTACAGGCACAATGTGATTCAGTGACTGTCACTGTCTCTCTCTGCCTCTCTCTTTCTCTCCCCCTCCTCTCTTTCTTTTGTGCACTGCCACTCGTGACTTGACTGTCCCAAGCTCAACTGTAACCACGGTGTCTCTCTGTCTGTGTCTCTCTCGCTTTCTTTTTCTCACTGCCTTTGAAATCACTGCTGTAAATGTGGTTGAAACTAGCGAATAAGCAAGCCTGACTGCTTACAGTCCCAGTCCCTGTCTATCTTTAGTGAGATGAGAGGGAGAGCGACAGACAAGGGCACAAAGAGATAAGAGAGTCCCCCTGCAGTGTCGGGACTGAAGACACAGCTGACGAAAGCTGTTGAAAGGCAGTGGCAGCTGATTAGCCGAACTTTAGTAACCAAACTACTCCAGCAGCTGAACAGTGAGCAAAGCAGACCCTAGCCGAACTTCTCGAATACACTGACTGATGACCACTGAGAGGCTTTATTAACAGCCCAGACAGTCATTTTTGTCAATATGTTGAACATCTAGAAATCTTAACATGGTCTCTCTAGAGGGATAGATAGATGGTGTTGTCATGGTGAGACACAACTGACATGAGAACAGCTAAGCCTACAGAACAGAAGACAGAAACTGGTTCTTGATGCATCAGCTTAGCAATCAGAATAACCCCCATTTGCTTTCTTCCCATATATGGATGTGAGAGTGAGACTGAGAGAGAAATGTAGGGGAGAGACGGAGGGAAGAGACAGAGGGAGGAAACATCAGCAGCTTGTGTTTCAGTTCAGAGAGGGAGAGGGAAAGCCTTGACAAAACAGCCTTTATAAGGAGCTGGGAGCAGGGAAACAGAGCAGGGTGTCAGGGTGTGAGACAGCAACATGAAACAACGTCTTCTTGTGTGAATATGTCAGTGCAACTGTTAAAGTGGTTTGTTTATTCAGTTTCAGCCAGTGTATTGTGTGTTATTGTCTGTTCATGCATGTGACTGTCTAACTGTCCCATACTTGGACCCCAGGAAGAGTAGCTGCTGCTTCTGTAAAAGCTCATGGAGATTTTAATAAACAAACATATACTGTGTGTGTTGAATTTCTGCCTGGGTGCATCTACAATATCTCCACAGATTATTCACTCGATGTATAAATGTGAAGCATCCGTTTGGCGTTTCCACTCACTACCAGATATGGTGATGAGAGGAAGCCCAGTGGGAAGCCCAGTGGGAAGCCCAGTGTCCGGCAGTGGGAGAAGATGGAGTGAGATGAATTTCTTCCAACATTCTGCTAATTTTCTCATTGATTAAACATTTGATGTCAGTACAGTTTTCTGTTTCCAAAACTATAACAAACAGAGTGGACTGCGTTTTGTAGACTTCACCCAAAGTGCCAGGACGAATTGAGTTATTGCACACGCACACTTTAGAGTAGGCGTTCCCTAATGGAAATATGCAATTAAATGCTAGAATGCGCCAATAGAATCTCACTAGCTTGTGCTTGGCTCTGCCCACTTCCTTGTTTGTTCTGCCCACTTTGATAAATTTGCTCCGATTGGAAACGACAGGCTCTGGTCTATTTTGGGTTAGTTATTAAAATCTTTGACATCTCTGTGTCAATGTATGTGACTTGAAAATAATTAGGCACTGAGCCAATTTGTGTTCATGTTGAAGGAAATGTTGTCAGTGTCTATGATGTAACAATGTGGTTGGTTTGAGGTGGTTATGCTTAGAGCCTTGTGTCCAAGAAAATCATGTCACATGACTTGTGACGAACTGTTCCCTTTGACTTTTTATATCAGATGGTCCAGCACCATCCTCAGACAATTGCTTTCATTGTTGGTGTAATTCTACTTTCTGGAAAGCCTCAAAATGAAGGTTAAAATCGAGGTCATGTGACATGATGGCCCTAAAATGCCATATGACCAGCTCCCTAGCTGTCCTAGAAAACCAAATCTGTGTCAAATTTGGCTAAATTCAAGAAAGGAGTCTCAACAGCTCAGGATAAAAACCCCAACCATGCTTTACTTTCATGTCAGCTGTTGAATCTAGAATGATGGTTTGTGCTGTTTGTGCCGTCATTCAGTTGAAATACTTTGCATCTGCACTGTTCTTTCAGTAAATGTGTTTTTGTGGGTATTGTTCAATGTAGTCCTTGTGTATAGAGTTATATGGTTGGTTTAACTTTACAATCATTGTTTTTTGTTTGACATACATTTTAAAGTGTCAGTGTCACTCTGTTACCATGGAATTGCCCCATGTTGGATTTGATTGTGTTATTGACATATTGTAAAGCTCCGAGCCGTTGCCTTTGTGTGAACTGCTCCCATGTTTGTTCCTCTTATTCCTCCGTTGTTGGGAAGGATCCAGGTATAGCTTGCTGTATGGGCCTTGACCCTCCGCCAAAACCTTCTGGTGCCCTTTTCTTCCTGTTACATCCCTTCTCTTTCTCTGCTCTGTTTTCCCTCCATTCTCCTTTACGTGTAGCTGGCATCTCTCTCTCTACCTCCTCCCCTCTTCCTGCTAGAGAAATCAGCAGCCATGATAACCTGGCAGGCTGTGTGAGAAAAGGCTCCTTTCAAACATCACATGGCTTTCATTAGGCCTTCATTAGCTACCAGACTCAGAGGAATGTGGTTCAGTTCACTGGGGATCTTTGAAAGTGGTAGTTAAGTTGTGTGACTTGCTAATTTGCTGGCAAATATGTATGTAGGCCAAGTGTTTGAATATATTTGGGGCAATAATTCCTTGCTGGTTAAGTAAATATTTGTATTGGTTAGCTTAGGTATTACAGTCACAGCCCTGTTGTGATGGGGTGTCAGAGGGATCATGTGATGGGGTGTTAAAAATATAGGACAAAACACACATCACGACAAGAGAGACAACACTACATAAAGAGAGACCTAAGATGACAACAGCCTGGTAGCAACACAACAATAACATGATAGCAACACATGGCAGCAGCACAACATGGTAGCAGCACAACATGGTAGCAGCACAAAACGGGGTACAAACATGGTTGGGCACAGAGAACACTACAAAGGGCAAGAAGGTAGAGACAACAATACATCACGCAAGTGACAGACCGCACTCTGGACCCAGAACCGGATCAATACGGACCGCGGTCCGGACCCAGAACCGGATCAATACGGACTGTGGGTCCCGACTTAAAAATAATGAAACTTTTTTTTTTAGGAACTCATTCAGGCTTTCAACTTTCTGCTGTTGAGAGTTGTAATAGTAGAATGCCAAAGGTGCAATTTGTAAATGTTGTAGTGCCCTGGCAGTTTTCCTATTACTGCGTTCACTGACTGACCTTCGAGAGCACACATACAGAACCAGTCGATAGTTTGGACACACCTACTCATTCAAGAGTTTTTCTTTATTTTTACTATTTTCTACATTATAGAATAATAGTGAAGACATCAACACTATTAAATAACACGTGGAATCATGTAGTAACCAAAAATATGTCAAACAATCCAAATATATTTGATATTTAAAAAATATATAAAAGTGACCTTTTATTTAACTCGGCAAGTCAGTTAAGAACAAATTCTTATTTTCAATGACTGCCTTGAAACAGTGGGTTTAACTGCCTTGTTCAGGGGCAGAACGACAGATTTTTACCTTGTCAGCTCGGGGATTTGATCTAGCAACCTTCCGGTTATTGGCCCAATGCTCTCGCCACTAGGCAACATGCTGCCTGAGATTCTTCAAAGTAGGAATGTTCCATCAGCAGGAAAACACCATTATCAAAAGTCACCGCAAAATGCAATTATGCATGTAATGCTTTTATTATAACGGTGCATATTTATGGTGAAAATTATCTTCCCCAAACTTGAAACTCACATGCTGCTTATGAATGCCAGTTAGGCTCTACACCCTTTGTAAAGCGGATTAATGTGCTCAATTTTAAGAAGTTATTTGGCCACTTTAGTTGTGATACAAACCTTATTAAAACATATAGGCCTATGGGCTAGGCTACATGAGGTGTGCGACTATGATTCGAAACAAGTCGAAAAAAAGGCATTGTTTCTTATATTGGGCATCATTCACAAGTGATAATATACAATTCACAAGTGATAGGCTGAAATTGTCACCCATCAAACTATTCTTGATTTAATCTTATCTTTAAATATACTAAATAATGTATGTGACATTTGTTTTGATTTAGAATGGACCATTATCAAGCACCTGTATCGAAGCAGGGGAAAACAATCCATGTCATCTATGCACTGAAATAGCAAAAGGAGGCCGCTTTTCCCCGTGGTTTATTTTCATGCCAGCCAGGTAGGCTATACTCCTGTTGTAAATGTAAGCAATGTGCTTAATATTAGGAAAGTTGAGAAATAACTATAGTAGGCCTAGCCTATAGAAAGCTGATAGAATTCTCCTCTTTTTAAGAGGCCATCACTCTGTTTTCTCCCGCAATTACATAGCCTATAGAAATGTTGTGCAACATGAGCTTTCATGAAGTCTTTGATTAGATTTCGATCACATTTGCATTGATGTCAGAGTCATTAGAGGGACAATAGAGTGCTGAGTACCAGGCAGTTAGCCAGTTTGAGGGGCTACTAATGACCATAAGCAGCATCAAACCTTGGAGAAGCCTAATTACCGTGGCTCATGTGGAATTGAACTGCCTTTATGACTCGTGACCGCCGGTGTGGCGGTAATACGGTCATACCGCAGCCCTGTTTATTTAAATGCATTCAGGTGACTACGTCAAGAAGCTGGTTGAGGGAATGTCAAGGATGTGCAAAGCTGTCATCAAGGCAAATTTAACATTCATTTAACTAGGCAAGTCAGCCAAAGGGTGGCTACTTTGAAGAATCTCAAATATAAAATACATTCCATTTGTGTTATTTCATAGTTTTGATGTCTTCACTATTATTCTACAATGTAGAAAATAGTAAACTTTTGACTGGTACTGTAGGTCTTTTTGTTAACTACACCGATAAATGAAAACATCTATCAGGACCTTCTCGAATAGTATTCCACAGTGCTGCTGCTTTTGAACAGTCCTGCATTAGGACAGGGTAGCCTAGTGGTTAGAGCGTTGGACTAGTAACCGAAAGGTCACTAATCCCCGAGCTGACAAGGTACAAATCTGTCGTTCTGCCCCTGAACAGGCAGTTATTTTTTATTTTATTTATTTAACCCACTGTTCCTAGGCCATCATTGAAAATAAGATTTTTTTTCTTAACTGACTTGCCTAGTTAAATAAAGGTAAAATAAAAACTACTGTGATGGAGGGGATGTTTCTGACAGGTGTACCTAGAGGTGTGCCCCGCCCATGTCCAGGCTTACATCCCTCATCCACACACACATTGGCTTTGTATTGTAATGACACTTGGTTTCGCAGCACCATGGCTAAAACTTTACCTTGCGTTCTCTTACTTTGCAGATGACAAGTTTTACATTATACTTCACTGAAATGCATGACTCAACTTTCAATGCAAAATATGGATCTTATTTTCTTCCCTCTCTCTGCTTTCTTTCTCCATTTCTCATCCACTTCCCTCTTTCTGCCTTTATCCTTCCTTCTCTCTCTCAAACTGTCCTTTTCCTCTTATTTCAACAAAAGAACTTGCTCACTGTTGCCACCATCAGGTGCTTATGTGTAACTGCACAAGCTCAACCTCAATGCTCCCTCTGAGTTCTTGATACTTTCCCTACTGTTTTTTTCTTGAGGTTAAATAATAAATGCTATTCACAATATCGGCCTCATTTCATCATTACTTTTATTTTTGTTTTTCCTTTTCCTTTCTAGGTGATTTTACTCATTTCCCCTCCATTCATGCGTCTGGCTTGGTTTAGCTGTCATGGATGACAAGGCCTTGGTGGGGAAAATTAGCGTGTCGTCCGACTCAGTGTCCACCTTGAACAGTGAGGACTTTGTGCTGGTGTCGCGGCTGGGGGACGACACCCCAGGCTCCTCCATTAATAACGGTAGTGATGACGAAAAGACAGGACTGAAGGTAAGACAAAAGAAAGAGTACCTAGGTGAGTGGACAGAACTCTAACGTGCCCGGATCTAATTCACTCACAACCTTTCACCTTTAGCCTGGATGCCAGTCTGTTGCTGCTCTCCAACTCTTTATGAAAATTGTCATGCCAAACATTGACAATAACAAGTGGAGTAGACATGCACTAACAGATCTGGGACCAGGTTACTTCCTTGGCCCTGTGTCCCTACCTAACCCTGTGATGTTTGCACTGTAGATCTGAACTTCCTGGGTAGGTGGTGTAGGCCTAAGCAATGCAGTGATGGAGTTTTTTGAATGTAACATTTATCTCGACAAGGAGTCATGCTGAGACGAAAGTCTCTTTGACATATGAGCCCTGTAATAACAAAAATATACACATCAATACACTATAAGTGAGTGGGTACATTGCACTGTGTAGGGTGCTGTCTTTCAGATGGGATGTTAAACCGGTGTCCTGACTCTCTGTGGACACTAAAGATCCCATGGTACTTATCATAAGAGTAGGGTTGTTAACCCTGGTGTCCTGACTCTCTGTGGACACTAAATATCCCATGGTACTTATCATAAGAGTAGGGTTGTTAACCCTGGTGTCCTGACTCTCTGTGGACACTAAAGATCCCATGGTACTTATCATAAGAGTAGGGTTGTTAACCCTGGTGTCCTGACTCTCTGTGGACACTAAATATCCCATGGTACTTATCATAAGAGTAGGGTTGTTAACCCTGGTGTCCTGACTCTCTGTGGACACTAAAGATCCCATGGTACTTATCGTAAGAGTAGGGTTGTTAACCCTGGTGTCCTGACTCTCTGTGGACACTAAATATCCCATGGTACTTATCGTAAGAGTAGGGTTGTTAACCCTGCTGTCCTGAATCTCTGTGGACACTAAAGATCCCATGGTACTTATCATAAGAGTAGGGTTGTTAACCCTGGTGTCCTGACTCTCTGTGGACACTAAATATCCCATGGTACTTATCGTAAGAGTAGGGGTGTTAAGCCTGGTGTCCTGACTCTCTGTGGACACTAAAGATCCCATGGTACTTATCATAAGAGTAGGGTTGTTAACCCTGGTGTCCTGACTCTCTGTGGACACTAAATATCCCATGGTACTTATCATAAGAGTAGGGGTTTTAACCCCTGTGTCCTGGCTAAATTCCCAATCTGGCCCTCTCATGGGCGCGCGATTCTCACAATGACAAGCCCCATTGAAAGCAGACATCGCGCTGAAGACATAGAAACTGTTCCCAGGTCTGTAGCTGCTTGGGAAGGGTGGGGGCGATGACGTCAAAGTTGGGCCAACTGATGACAAGAGAGAGTTTGGGAGAATGGCTGCCCTGAGAGTTCTGCTTTACATACAGACATAATTTAAACGGTTTTAGAAGCTTTAGAGTGTTTTCTATTCAATAATAATTATTATATGCATATATTAGCAATTTTGGACAGATTTTTTTTCTGCTTACTATGGGCATGCAATTCCTCCAAAGGGGGCAGTAGTCAGCCCTATCTTTAACAGGTTAATCATCCCCAGTTTACAATTGGCTCATTCATCCCCCTCCTCTCCCCTGTAACTATTCCCCAGGTCTTTGCTGTAAATGAGAACGTGTTCTCAGTCAACTCACCTGGTAAAATAACGGATAAATAAAAATGAGCTGTCTGAATTGCCCTAGAGGCACCAAATCATCACATTTGAGAGTTTTGGAGATTATTCCACAAGTCCCTCTGCATGCACATCAGTGACAACTTGAAATGGTCACTTCACACAGACGGCGTGGTGAAGAAGGTGCAACAGCAGCGCCTCTTCAACCTCAGGAGGCTGAATAGATTTGTCTTGGCCCCTAAGTCCCTCACGATCTACTGCAAATGCACCACTCAACTCAACTGACATCACAAAATATACATTTCATTGCATGAGCCACATCAGTTAAAATGAAATGAAATTCTCCATTACCATGGAAATGATTGCATCACAATAGCAGGCGGCTATTGCGAGTGTACCTATGAGTTTACTAGCCAAAGTTAGATGTTCCAAGCCCATTCAATTCATCATTTGCTACAACACCTTGCTTGTTTCAGCAAGGATCAACAAAGTTTCATCACGTTTTATCGCAGAAACGGACTCAACTGCACGAATGACCAGCCATCCCGTCTTCAGCTAGCAGTTCTTTGGGTGGGGGGGGTTAGATATAATGTTTTTTGGGGTGGGCTATGCCTGTTATTTTATCCATAACTGTCGGTTACATGGTTATACAGCAGTTGTGCCAGCCCTACTGTTCATGTGGGTCTGTACCATTTTATGCTGTCAAAGGGAAAACTAGCCTACAGTACATTTTCATTAGCCTATATTTACAATGTCAGTACAGCATATCCATTAAGAGGAGAGGAAGCCAATGATGTACTGTAAATAAACATGAATACACTGTAGTCTATGTACAGTGGGGCAAAAAAGTATTTAGGCAGCCACCAATTGTGCAAGTTTTCCCACTTAAAAAGATGCGAGGCCTGTTATTTTCCACCATAATTTGCAAATAGATTCATTAAAAATCCTAAAATGTGATTTTCTGGATTATTTTTCTTAAATTTGTCTGTCATAGTTGAAGTGTACCTATGATGAACATTACAGGCCTCTCTCATCTTTTTAAGTGGGAGAACTTGCACAATTGGTGGCTGACTAAATACTTTTTTGCCCCACTGTATATATATTGATTTATATATACATACACACACACACACACACACACACACACACACACACACACACACACACACACACACACGTAATATACAGACATAATAAGTGTATATGTGCGTATACATATGTTTGTTAACATTTATGTTAATGTTAGTTTCCCCTTAAATGTTTTACTTTACTTGGTGCCTCTGGACAGACCCATCTTGTGATGATGTGGTGCTTTGAAGTCACCAGGTTATCCTACGTAGAATGTATGCACACATGACTGTAAGTCGCTTTGGATAAAAGCGTCAGCTAAATGGCATATATTATTATTATTATTATTACCAGCAGGTGGTGCTAGTGGACTACTGAAATGACTATACCCAGCTATTCACAGGCAGGCTACTCAATTTCCTTTGGTTGAGGTAGAAGATATAGAAGACATTTAGAAGATATTTAGCCTAAGGAATGTTAAAATGTAAACTCACAAGTTTCAACTCCAACTGTACACATCATCACCATATTTATTAATCAGCAGAATTTATTTGGAAAAAAAACTTCCCTGTTAGTCACTTCTCCCCAAGCCCACTAGGTAGAGGTATGTAGCACATTGTGTCTAAATGTGTTGTTTGTTACGCAGGTGATTTCTGAGGAAGGGGTCAGCTTTAAGGTCAGTTTCTCTCTCTCCCTCTCTGTGCTGTGATTCTGTGGTGACACTGTCTGTGCTCGGTGAGGCTCTAAGTGTTTTTGATTGGCTGTTGAATGATTTGATTGCCCTAGATTGTCTTGTGAGGAGGTAGCAGCTAGCTCAGTTGCTCTGGAGCAAGATCTTGTTCTAGCTATCAGTCCCGGGCTTTCGGGCCAGACCCCCAGTCACCCCTCCTGAGTTCCCCCTCTTGTAGCCTTGTCCGCCACTTTAGGGTGTGATGCGCTGTTAGGCTTCTGCTGTAGGCTGAGGACTATGCTTCGCAGTCTTCACTAGTTGGTGTTTCAGGTTTTGTGCCCCTCTGTTACTGTAATGTCCTCTTTTGCTTAGCGTCTGTCAGCTCTTGGCACCTGCAGATAGTGAGAATGTGCTTTCTCTTTTCTTCGATAGGCTACAATTTATAAACAGACATACCAGAAGTAGTATCTCGACACTTGTTAACCCACCTTTAGTGATCTAATGGATTCACAATACTAAATTAATTCACATACTAATCTAATCACTTGTTACTTCCTCCGTTTGATAATTCCCTTGTCAATCACTTGGAGAGAATCTCAAGATCAGTATAACATGTTAAACCGAGCCATTCAGTATAACATGTTAAACCGAGCCATTCAGTATAACATGTTAAACCGAGCCATTCAGTATAACATGTTAAACCGAGCCATTCAGTATAACATGTTAAACCGAGCCATTCAGTATAACATGTTAAACCGAGCCATTCAGTATAACATGTTAAACCGAGCCATTCAGTATAACATGTTAAACCGAAACCATTCAGTATAACATGTTAAACCGAGCCATTCAGTATAACATGTTAAACCGAGCCATTCAGTATAACATGTTAAACCGAGCCATTCAGTATAACATGTTAAACCGAGCCATTCAGTATAACATGTTAAACCGAGCCATTCAGTATAACATGTTAAACCGAGCCATTCAGTATAACATGTTAAACCGAGCCATTCAGTATAACATGTTAAACCGAGCCATTCAGTATAACATGTTAAACCGAGCCATTCAGTATAACATGTTAAACCGAGCCATTCAGTATAACATGTTAAACCGAGCCATTCAGTATAACATGTTAAACCGAGCCATTCAGTATAACATGTTAAACCGAGCCATTCAGGTAATTGGGGAGGAAAAAGGTTACTGAGGTTAATGAACTGTTTCTTAAGTAGCTTGATGAATGATAATAACCTTGTATTTTAACCGTATTCCCCATCTGTGTGTGTGTCTGCCTCTGGGATTCTCTGTCTGTTTGTGTGCATCCATCCGCCTGACCGTGTGTGTGTGTGTGTGTGTGTGTGTCTCTGTGTGTCTCTGTGTGTCTCTGTGTGTCTCTGTGTGTCTCTGTGTGTCTCTGTGTGTGTCTGTGAGTCTGTGTGTCTGTGTGTCTGTGTGTCTGTGTGTCTGTGTGTCTGTGTGTGTGTGTCTGTGTGTGTGTGTGTCTGTGTGTGTGTCTGTGTGTGTGTGTGTGTGTGTGTGTGACAACAGATTGTGGGAAACGGCAGTGAGCAGCAGTTGCAGAAGGAGCTGGAGGATGTTCTGATGGACCCCTCTGTAGCTGACCAGATTCTGAGCAGTGGCGGTGGTGGCTGCGGAGACCAGGCGGGAGGGGGGGACCATGTGTCCCAGCCCACCACAGCAGTACCACCCCAGTCCATGCCCCAACCGTGCCCTGACCCCCTCAGCGACCCCCTCAACACCCTGCCAAAAGTTGAGATGGTTCTGCCCGTCCAATCCGCACAAGGTGCACAGGAGAGCGAGCTAAATGAACGATCGTACCGCGGTGAGTCGGAGCAAGGATACCAAATCAACCCCGACACCGGGGGTAGGGAAATGTTTTGACTCAAGGGCCATATTGTAAGTCGCTCTGGATAAGAGCGTCTGCTAAATGACTTAAATGTAAATGTAATATTGGGGTTTCGAAATTCAGCAGATTTCTTTTTTTACGGATTTGTTTGTCAAAATCTATTTGTGGTCTAGACAAAGTGCTCATATTGGAAAATATATAGATCCATGATCATTTGCACGTGGTAATCTATCTATTTCTAGACATTCAAGAGTGGCCTGGAGTGTTTTTTTTTTTAACGTAAAATAATAATCTCCAGCTGGCTGGATTGAATGGGCCCCTCGACACTTCTGTAGATATGAGAGGATTGGATAGATGTCAGAACCTCGGTAATAGCTTCATCTTGTCTTCTGATTGGCTGGGTGGAAATATCAATTCTGTATATCCAATGTCCTAGCGGTAGGGTCTACGGTTAGATTTTGGATTCAGGGTTAATCTGATGTCTCTCCCTCTCACTAGACCCTCTCTGTGTGACCTTTGACTTCCACAGGGGATGAGTCATCATCGGAGTGCAGCCCCAGTACACCCATCCCAGACGAGGACAGTGTGGTCTTCAATAAGCTGACCTACCTGGGCTGTGCCTCGGTCAACGCCCCCCGCAGTGAGGTGGAAGCTCTCTGCATGATGACCGTCCTCAGAGGGCAGTGCCAGCTACCCCTGGCAGTCACCCTATCTGTGCCCGGCGTCTCAGAGGGCACCGTCAGGTCAGGACTGCTTGTCAAACAAACCAACACCGGAGAATATTGTGTGTGTGTCTGTGTGCGTGTGTGTGCACGTGTCTGCGCGCATGTGTGTCTGTTGTCCCATCCGGGTTGCCGGTGGGGCGTACTTGGCGTTACTCCTCCTTTCCTCTCCTTTTATCTACTCCTCTTTCTTCTCCTTCTCTCTGCTCTCTTCTCCTTCTGTCTCTACTCCTGGCTCTCTCCTTCTCTCTGCTCTCTTCTCCTTCTGGCTCTCCTTCTCTCTGCTCTCTTCTCCTTCTGTCTCTACTCCTGGCTCTCTCCTTCTCTCTGCTCTCTTCTCCTTCTGTCTCTCTCCTTCTCTCTGCTCTCTTCTCCTTCTGTCTCTACTCATGGCTCTCTCCTTCTCTCTGCTCTCTTCTCCTTCTGGCTCTCCTTCTCTCTGCTCTCTTCTCCTTCTGTCTCTACTCCTGGCTCTCTCCTTCTCTCTGCTCTCTTCTCATTTTCTCCTTCTGTCTCTACTCCTGGCTCTCTCCTTCTCTCTGCTCTCTTCTCCTTCTGTCTCTACTCCTGGCTCTCTCCTTCTCTCTGCTCTCTTCTCCTTTTGTCCTTCTGTCTCCACTCCTGGCTCTCTCCTTCTCTCTGCTCTCTTCTCCTTTTCTCCTTCTGTCTCTACTCCTGGCTCTCTCCTTCTCTCTTCTCCTTTTCTCCTTCTGTCTCCACTCCTGGCTCTCTCCTTCTCTCTGCTCTCTTCTCCTTCTGTCTCCCCTCCTGGCTCTCTCCTTCTCTCTGCTCTCTTCTCCTTCTGTCTCTACTCCTGGTTCTCTCCTTCTCTCTGCTGTATTCTCATTTTCTCCTTCTGTCTCTACTCCTGGCTCTCTCCTTCTCTCTGCTCTCTTCTCCTTTTCTCCTTCTGTCTCTACTCCTGGCTCTCTCCTTCTCTCTGCTCTCTTCTCCTTTTCTCCTTCTGTCTCTACTCCTGGCTCTCTCCTTCTCTCTGCTCTCTTCTCCTTCTGTCTCTACTCCTGGTTCTCTCCTTCTCTCTGCTGTATTCTCATTTTCTCCTTCTGTCTCTACTCCTGGTTCTCTCCTTCTCTCTGCTCTCTTCTCCTTTTCTCCTTCTGTCTCTACTCCTGGCTCTCTCCTTCTCTCTGCTCTCTTCTCCTTGTCTCCTTCTGTCTCTACTCCTGGCTCTCTCCTTCTCTCTGCTCTCTTCTCCTTTTCTCCTTCTGTCTCTACTCCTGGCTCTCTCCTTCTCTCTGCTCTCTTCTCCTTTTCTCCTTCTGGCTCCACTCCTGGCTCTCTCCTTCTCTCTGCTCTCTGCTCCTTTTCTGCTTCTGCCTCTACTCCTGGTTCTCTCCTTCTCTCTGCTCTCTTCTCCTTTTCTGCTTCTGTCTCTACTCCTGGTTCTCTCCTTCTCTCTGCTCTCTTCTCCTTTTCTCCTTCTGTCTCCACTCCTGGCTCTCTCCTTCTCTCTGCTCTCTGCTCCTTTTCTGCTTCTGTCTCTACTCCTGGCTCTCTCCTTCTCTCTGCTCTCTTCTCCTTTTCTCCTTCTGTCTCTACTCCTGGCTCTCTCCTTCTCTCTGCTCTCTTCTCCTTCTGTCTCTACTCCTGGCTCGCTCCTTCTCTTTGCTCTCTTCTCCTTTTCTCCTTCTGTCTCTACTCCTGGCTCTCTCCTTCTCTCTGCTCTCTTCTCCTTCTGTCTCCACTCCTGGCTCGCTCCTTCTCTCTGCACTCTTCTCCTTTTGTCCTTCTGTCTCCACTCCTGGCTCTCTCCTTCTCTCTTCTCCTTTTCTCCTTCTGTCTCTACTCCTGGCTCTCTCCTTCTCTCTGCTCTCCTCTCCTTCTGTCTCTACTCCTGGCTCTCTCCTTCTCTCTGCTCTCTTCTCCTTTTCTCCTTCTGTCTCTACTCCTGGCTCTCTCCTTCTCTCTGCTCTCTTCTCCTTCTGTCTCTACTCCTGGTTCTCTCCTTCTCTCTTCTCCTTTTCTCCTTCTGTCTCTACTCCTGGCTCTCTCCTTCTCTCTGCTCTCATCTCCTTCTGGCTCTCTCCTTCTCTCTGCTCTCTTCTCCTTCTGTCTCCACTCCTGGCTCTCTCCTTCTCTCTGCTCTCTTCTCCTTTTCTCCTTCTGTCTCCACTCCTGGCTCTCTCCTTCTCTCTGCTCTCTTCTCCTTCTGTCTCCACTCCTGGCTCTCTCCTTCTCTCTGCTCTCTTCTCCTTTTCTCCTTCTGTCTCCACTCCTGGCTCGCTCCTTCTCTCTGCACTCTTCTCCTTTTGTCCTTCTGTCTCCACTCCTGGCTCTCTCCTTCTCTCTTCTCCTTTTCTCCTTCTGTCTCTACTCCTGGCTCTCTCCTTCTCTCTGCTCTCCTCTCCTTCTGTCTCTACTCCTGGCTCTCTCCTTCTCTCTGCTCTCTTCTCCTTTTCTCCTTCTGTCTCTACTCCTGGCTCTCTCCTTCTCTGCTCTCTTCTCCTTTTCTCCTTCTGTCTCTACTCCTGGCTCTCTCCTTCTCTCTTCTCCTTTTCTCCTTCTGTCTCTACTCCTGGCTCTCTCCTTCTCTCTGCTCTCATCTCCTTCTGGCTCTCTCCTTCTCTTTGCTCTCTTCTCCTTTTCTCCTTCTGTCTCCACTCCTGGCTCTCTCCTTCTCTCTGCTCTCTTCTCCTTTTCTCCTTCTGGCTCTCTCCTTCTCTCTGCTCTCTTCTCCTTCTGTCTCCACTCCTGGCTCTCTCCTTCTCTCTGCTCTCTTCTCCTTTTCTCCTTCTGTCTCCACTCCTGGCTCTCTCCTTCTCTCTGCTCTCTTCTCCTTTTCTCCTTCTGGCTCTCTCCTTCTCTCTGCTCTCTTCTCCTTTTCTCCTTCTGGCTCTCTCCTTCTCTCTGCTCTCTTCTCCTTCTGTCTCCACTCCTGGCTCTCTCCTTCTCTCTGCTCTCTTCTCCTTTTCTCCTTCTGTCTCCACTCCTGGCTCTCTCCTTCTCTCTGCTCTCTTCTCCTTTTCTCCTTCTGGCTCTCTCCTTCTCTCTGCTCTCTTCTCCTTTTCTCCTTCTGGCTCTCTCCTTCTCTCTGCTCTCTTCTCCTTCTGTCTCCACTCCTGGCTCTCTCCTTCTCTCTGCTCTCTTCTCCTTTTCTCCTTCTGTCTCTACTCCTGGCTCTCTCCTTCTCTCTGCTCTCTTCTCCTTCTGTCTCCACTCCTGGCTCTCTCCTTCTCTCTGCTCTCTTCTCCTTTTCTCCTTCTGTCTCCACTCCTGGCTCTCTCCTTCTCTCTTCTCCTTTTCTCCTTCTGTCTCTACTCCTGGCTCTCTCCTTCTCTCTGCTCTCTTCTCCTTCTGTCTCCACTCCTGGCTCGCTCCTTCTCTCTGCGCTCTTCTCCTTTTGTCCTTCTGTCTCCACTCCTGGCTCTCTCCGTCTCTCCGCTCTCTTCTCTTTTTCTCCTTCTGTCTCTACTCTTGGCTCTCTCCTTCTCTCTGCTCTCTTCTCCTTTTCTCCTTCTGTCTCCACTCCTGGCTCTCTCCTTCTCTCTGCTCTCTTCTCCTTTTCTCCTTCTGTCTCTACTCCTGGCTCTCTCCTTCTCTCTGCTCTCTTCTCCTTTTCTCCTTCTGTCTCTACTCCTGGCTCTCTCCTTCTCTCTGCTCTCTTCTCCTTCTGTCTCCACTCCTGGCTCGCTCCTTCTCTCTGCGCTCTTCTCCTTTTGTCCTTTTGTCTCCACTCCTGGCTCTCTCCTTCTCTCTGCTCTCTTCTCCTTTTCTCCTTCTGTCTCTACTCTTGGCTCTCTCCTTTCCTCTGCTCCATTCTGTCCCTCATACATCTCTACCTCCTGGGATCCTGCCTCTTCTCTGTCTTGTAAAGTAAGCCATACATTTGTTATAAAAATGATAGCTTATGCTTTTAATGAGTTGCCTAACTAAAGAAAGTTAATTCAGGCTGATTTGACGTTAGCTTGCTAAGTTAACGTTACCTGACACTCTTGTCCCTACTCCACCTTTTTCTTTCGCAGCTGTGGCTGGAAATATTTCAATAAACTCAACTGAGAAAAAGAAAATCAAACCAAAGACCGATAAATGTCTTGCTAGCACTTGATACAGTTCCAAACAAACTAGCTAGCTAACTTGCTAGACTAGTAATGTTAGTTAACTATGTGTCTATCATCAACATACTTGTCTATATTGGATAGCTAATTGCCGTTACAAATTGTGGCAGCAAAATAATAGATCTGAATGATGCTAGAAGAGTTTTTAGGTTATAGCTAGCTTATGTAATTGGCTAGCTAACGTTAGTCAAACAAACAAGATAACGTACCTTTCTAGCCATTTCTCACGCAGGTGCATTTTGAAGTGATTCAAGCTAATTGTGTTTGGCGGCACTGAGCGTCTCAAGCACTGGTCACAGGCTTGCATCACTAGTTAACTACGCATGGTTGATATTACTAGGTTAACTAGCTTGTTCAGTGTTGCATATAATCAATGCGGTGCCTGTTAATTTATCATCGAATCACAGCCTACTTCGCCAAACGGGGAAGGATTTAACAAAAGCACATTCTCGGAAAAGTCACAAACGTTGCACGAATGTACCTAACCATAAACATCAATGCCTTTTCTTAAAATCAATACACAGAAGTATATTTTTTTAAACCTTCATATTTAGTTCAAATAAATTAATGTTAGCAGGTAATATTAACTAGGGAAATTGTGTCACTTCTCTTGCGTTCATTGCAAGCAGAGTCAGGGTATATGCAACAGTTTGGGCAGCCTGGATCGTTGCAAACTATTTTGCCAGAATTATACATAATAATGACATAACATTAAAGGTTGTGCAATGTAGCAGCAATATTTAGACTTAGGGTTGCCACTTGTTCGATAAAATACAGAACGGTTCCGTATTTCACTGAAAGAATGAACGTTTTGCTTTTGAAATGATAGTTTCCGGATTTTACCATATTAATGACCAAAGTCTCGTATTTCTATGTTTATTATATTATAATTATGATTTGATATTTGATAGAGCAGTCTGACTGAGCGGTGGTAGGCAGCAGCAGGCTCGTAAGCATTCATTCAAACTTTACTGCGTTTGCCAGCAGCTCTTAGCCATGCTTGACTCACAGTGCTGTTTATGACTTCAAGCCTATCAGCTCCGGAGATTAGGCTGGCAATACTAAAGTGCCTATAAGAACATCCAATAAGGTATATGAAATACAAATAGTATAGAGAGAAATAGTAAACACATCATAATTCCTATAATAACTACAACCTAAAACTTCTTAACTGGGAATATTAAAGAAATGGGAGTATTGAACCACCAGCTTTCATATGTTCTCATGTTCGAGCAAGTAACTTAAACGTTAGCTTTTTTACATGGCACATATTGCACTTTTACTTTCTTCTCCAAAACTGTGTTTTTGCATTATTTAAACCAAATTGAACATGTTTCATTATTTATTTGAGACTAAATAGATTTTATTTATGTATTATGTTAAGTTAAAATAAGTGTTCCTTGTTCATACAGTATTGTTGTAATTGTCATTATTACAAATATATATATAAAAATCGGTATCTGCTTTTTTTGGTCCTCCAATAATCGGTATCGGTGTTGAAAAATCATAATCGGTCCACCTCTAATCTGGATATAAACTATTTAGGATGTATATGATCTGGATATTGGCTGGATATAGGCTGGATATCATCTCTATATAGTTTCTATATAATCTGGATATAATCTCCTATATAGGCTGGATATAATCGCTATATAGTTTCTATATAATCGGGATATAATCTCTATATAGGCTGTATATAGTTTATGTAATCTGTATGTAGTCGCTATATAGTCTGTATGTAGTCTGTATGTACTCTATATAATATGCATGTAGTCTCTATATAGGCTGTATATAATATGTATGTAGTCTGTATGTAGTCTCTATATAGGCTGTATGTAGTCTCTATAGGCTGTATATAATATGTATGTAGTCTCTATATAGGCTGTATATAATCTGTACGTAGTCTATATAGGCTGTATATAATATGTATGTAGTCTCTATATAGGCTGTATATAATCTGTATGTAGTCTCTATATAGGCTGTATATAATCTGTATGTAGTCTCTATATAGGCTCTATATAATATGTATGTAGTCTATATAGGCTGTATATAATATGTATGTAGTCTCTATATAGGCTGTATATAATCTGTATGTAGTCTCTATATAGGCTCTATATAATATGTATGTAGTCTATATAGGCTGTATATAATACGTATGTAGTCCCTATATAGGCTGTATATAATCTGTGTATAGTCTGTATGTAGTCTCTATATAGTCTGTATGTAGTCTCTAGGCTGTATATAATATGTATGTAATCTCTATATAGGCTGTATATAATCTGTACGTAGTCTATATAGGCTGTATATAATATGTATGTAGTCTCTATATAGGCTGTATATAATCTGTTTCTAGTCTCTATATAGGCTGTATATAATCTGTATCTAGTCTCTATATAGGCTGTATATAATCTGTATGTAGTCTCTATATACGCTGTATATACTCTGTATGTAGTCTCTATATAGGCTGTATATAATCTGTATGTAGTCTCTATATAGGCTGTATATAATCTGTATGTATTCTCTATATAGGCTGTATATACTCTGTATGTATTCTCTATATAGGCTGTATATAATCTGTATCTAGTCTCTATATAGGCTGTATATAATCTGTTTCTAGTCTCTATATAGGCTGTATATAATCTGTTTGTAGTCTCTATATAGGCTGTATATAATCTGTATCTAGTCTCTATATAGGCTGTATATAATCTGTATGTAGTCTCTATATAGGCTATATATAATCTGTTTCTAGTCTCTATATAGGCTGTATATAATCTGTATCTAGTCTCTATATAGGCTGTATATAAACTGTATGTAGTCTCTATATAGGCTGTATATAATCTGTTTCTAGTCTCTATATAGGCTGTATATAATCTGTATCTAGTCTCTATATAGGCTGTATATGATCTGTATGTAGTCTCTATATAGGCTGTATATAATCTGTATGTATTCTCTATATAGGCTGTATATACTCTGTATGTATTCTCTATATATCAAATCAAATCAAATTTATTTATATAGCCCTTCGTACATCAGCTGGTATCTCAAAGTGCTGTACAGATTATATAGGCTGTATATAATCTGTATCTAGTCTCTATATAGGCTGTATATAATCTGTTTCTAGTCTCTATATAGGCTGTATATAATCTGTATCTAGTCTCTATATAGGCTGTATATGATCTGTATGTAGTCTCTATATAGGCTGTATATAATCTGTATGTAGTCTCTATATAGGCTGTATATAATCTGTATCTAGTCTCTATATAGGCTGTATATAATCTGTATCTAGTCTCTATATAGGCTGTATATAATCTGTTTGTAGTCTCTATAGACTGTATATAATCTGTTTGTAGTCTCTATATAGGCTGTATATAATCTGTATCTAGTCTCTATATAGGCTGTATATAATCTGTTTGTAGTCTCTATATAGGATGTATGTAGTCTGTATGTATTCTCTATATAGGCTGTATATAATCTGTGTATCATCTATATTTTACTTTTACCAATTAACTTTGAACTATAACAGCCATAACCTTACCTGCCTGTTTCTCTGCAGGTTGCTGGACCCCCAGACAAGCACAGAGATAGCCAGTTACCCCATCTACAAGATCATGTTCTGTGTGCGTGGTCATGACGGCACGCCTGAGACTGACTGCTTTGCCTTCACAGAGAGCCACTACAACGCAGAGATCTTCCGTATACATGTCTTCCGCTGTGAGATCCAAGAGGCGGTGAGGACACACACACACACACAGAGATTCGGGGATGGTGACAGACTGAGACATCAATAATATATATATAATAATAATAATATATGCCATTTAGCAGACGCTTTTATCCAAAGCGACTTACAGTCATGTGTGCATACATTCTACGTATGGGTGGTCCCGGGAATCGAACCCACTACCCTGGCGTTACAAGTGCCATGCTCTACCAACTGAGCTACAGAAGGACCAACACTTGCACATAGCCTTTACAAAAGCCCAGTGGTAAGTAATTCACTTTCAGTGATTGAGTTGTTTAGCTCCATGTTGCCTTGGACTTCCTTCGCCTAACTACACTTCCGTACACATTTAACTGCAGTATAAATCATGAACTGCAGGGGGAGCCAGAGTCCCTACCCTTTTTCACAGTACCAGATTCTTACCTCTGACAGCACTTTTCTCATGCTGCCCACACACAATGCCCAAACATTCATGTTGAGAGGACATATCTCTCCCTGTCAGCTGTTTACCCCTCTCTTTCTCTCTACCCCCTCTCTCTCTATTTATCTCTATCTACCTTTCTCTCTACCCCTCTACCTCTACCTCTACCTCTCTCTCTCTTTCTCTACCTCTCTCTCTACCCCTCTCTCTCTTTCTCTCTACCCCTCTCTACCTCTCTCTATACCTCTCTCTCTCTTTTTCTCTACCTCTCTCTTTCTCTCTACCCCTCCCCTCCCTCTCTCTACCCCTCTCTTCCTCTCTCTACCCCTCTCTCTCTATTTATCTCTATCTACCTTTCTCTCTACCCTTCTCTCTACCTCTACCTTTCTCTCTCTTTTTCTCTACCTCTGTCTCTTTCTCTCTACCTCTCTCTCTTTCTCTCTCTTTCTCTTTCTCTCTACCTCTCTCTTTCTCTCTCTTTCTCTCTCTCTCTCTCTCTCTCTACCCCTCTCTCTCTCTCTCTCTCTCTACCCCTCCCTCTCTCTCTCTCTCTACCTCTCTCTCTCTCCCTCTTTCTCTACTTTTCTCTACCCCTCTCTACCCCTCTCTCTCTCTCTACCCTCTCTCTCTACCCCTCTCTCCCTCTCTCTACCCCCCTCTCTCTCTACCCCTCTCTCTCTCGCTACCGCCCATCTATATACCTCTCAATTCAATTCAAAGGGCTTAGAATAGACAATAGACAATAAACAAAAGGGAAATAAACAAGGGAAACATCAGTAAACATTACACTCACAAAAGTTGTAAAATAATATAGACATTTCAATTGTTATATTATTGGCTATACAGTGTGCATATAATTGAAGTATGAAAGGGAAAATAAATAAACAGATGAATATTGGTTGTATTTACAATGTTGTTTGTGTTCTACTGGTTGACCTTTTCTCATGGCAACGGGCCACAAATCTTGCTGCTGTGATGACACACTGCAGTATTTTGCCAAACAGATATGGGAGTTTATCAATGTTTATTTGTTTTCTAATTCTTTGTGGGTCTGTGTGATCTGTGGGAAATATGTGTCTCTAACGTGGTCATACATTTGGCAGGAGGTTAGGAAGTACAGCTCAGTTTCCACCTAATTTTTCTTGGGCAGTGTGCACATAGGCACATGTGCTCATATAAATATCTTGGCATTTTAATTGATGACGGCCTCTCTTTTAAATTGCATATTCAACAACTTACAAAAATATTGAAGCTGAAATTGGGATTTTATTTTAGGAATAAGGCCTGTTTTTCTTTTGAAGCCAGAAGGAGGCTAGTATCAGCTACAGTTATGCCTTTACTAGACTATGGGGATATTTTATATATGAATTCTTCCCCTCAGTGTTTGAGATCAATTGACACTCTTTACCATGGCACTTTGAGATTTATTTTAAACTGCAAAACCCTTACGCACCACTGCACTTTGTATACCAGGGTTGGCTGGCCTTCTAGTCACTCGTAGGCTCAGGCACTGGTATACTTTATTTACAAAACCATTTTGGGTTTACTACCTTTTTATTTGGGCATTTTTATTGTTCAGAAATGTGGTGGGTACTCTCTTCGTTCGCTGGACTTTATCCTGCTAACTGTTCCAAATGTCCCAACTGAATTTGGTAAAAGGGCTTTGATGTACTCTGTGCCATCGTCTTGGAACGCCTTACAAAATACTTTTAGACTGGAAGAACTTGTCCCGATTGGTATTTTTAAATCGCTGATGAATGATCTTGAGACTGATTCCCTGACCTGTCAATATTTTGAATTTGTTGTTTTTGATTTTGTTATACTTTTGTGAATTCTATGGGTTTTTAGTAGATTACTTGTAGTTTGTCATGTTGTTCGTCTATAATTTTTGTCATGACTTGGTGCTGCCTATCTTGGCCAGCACGCTCTTGAAAAAGATATTTTAAATCTCAATGAGCCCTTCCTGGTTAAATAAAGGTTAAATAAATAGGCAGACATGGCTCTTGAGAGAAGACAGGCTATGGCCTTTCTCTCAATAGCAAGGTTATGCTCACTGAGTCTGTACATAATCATGGATTTTCTTAAGGTATTCTGTATAACACTTAGTGACATCGGCTGATGTATAAAGGGCTTTATAAATACATTTGATTGAGATAGCGTTCCAATTTGTTTGGTTGATTCTTTCCAGTATGTCAAATAGTTCTCTTTTTGCTTTCTCATAATTTGGTTGGATCTAAATGTGTTTCTGTCCTGGGTAGAGATGGGTATCGTTAACATTTTAACGGTATTACTACTCTTACCGATACTGCTTATCCATCCGGTACTTTAACAGTATTCTTTCGGTTATTTTTTACGAGAAAAACAAAAACAAATTAAGAACAGAATTCACATTGCTTTATTTTCTGAAATATAATGTTTTGATCGAATCACTATTATAGACTAGGTTGTGATGATAGGGTTGGGAGCCAGGCCTTTATAGAGTTCGACCTCAAGGTCAACACGCTTGGTGAGGGACGAGGTGTCCTGTTGGATCGTCAACCTCAACTCCCTGTCCTCCTCTGAGAACAGCTCCTCCAAGGCACTCCTTGTTTTGTACAATGGAGGGACTGTCTCCTCCATTTCCTCTCCTTCAGACTCCTTCTGTTGCTGGTGCTCTGTGTCTGTCTGCTGCGGCTCCTCAACAGTTGCCTTCCTCAGCCTGTCCCAGGTGGCGTCACTCACCAGCCTCCCTTTAAATCTGGGGTCCATTGCTGTGTCCTCATGCAGGAAGGATGGAATGTCATCATCCTGATAGCACTCGGAGAGGTTCTCCCACACCTTCTCTTTGATGGTTGCCACTAACATTGTATCTTCATGCTTCACTGTGAAGTTCTCTTCCAGTTTGTGGAGGACGGGTTTGATCTGACCACAGGTGGCATTCTTTTCACATGACACAGTGTGGATGTATAGAGGATTCTCATGAGCTGGACAAACTCCTCAGCCTTATTTATTAAAAAAATAAAATAATAATTTCACCTTTTATTTAACCAGGTAAGCTAGTTGAGAACAAGTTCTCATTTACAACTGTGACCTGGCCAAGATAAAGCAAAGCAGTGTGACACAAACAACAGAGTTACACATGGAATAAACAACCGTACAGTCAGTAACACAATAGAAAAAAAAGAAGTCTATATACAGTGTTTGCAAATGTCATGAGGAGGTAAGGCAATACATTTCCCATTGTAGCGAAGTAATTACTGGTGTGCAAAAGAGCAGAAAAGTAAATAAAAACAATATGGGGATGAGGTAGGTAATTTACAGGCTATTTACAGATGGACAATGTACAGCTGCAGCGATCGGTTAGCTGCTCAGATGGCTGATGTTTAAAGTTAGTGAGGGAGATATGAGTCTCCAGCTTCAGCGATTTTTGTAATTCGTTCCAGTCATTGGCAGCAGAGAATTGGAAGGAAAGGCGGCCAAAGAGGTGTTGGCTTTGGGGATGATCAGTGAGCTATACCTGCTGGAATGCGTGCTATGGGTGGGTGTTGTTATCAAGACCAGTGAGCTGAGATAAGGCAGAGCTTTACCTAGCATAGACTTATAGTTGATCTGGAGCCAGTGGGTCTGGCGACGAATATGTAGCGAGGGCCAGCCGACTAGAGCATACAGGTCGCAGTGGTGGGTGGTATAAGGGGCGTTGGTGACGAAACAGATGGCACTGTGATAGACTGCATCCAGTTTGCTGAGTAGAGTATTGGAAGCTATTTTGTAAATGACATCGTCGAGGATCGGTAGGATCGTCAGTTTTACGCGAGTATGTTTGGCGGCGTGAGTGGATGGAAGTCCTCGTCCTTCAGACGGTCCAGCTTGTCATTGCTTTTCACAGTCGTGGGTCCAAGGCTGCTGCTTGGATTGTTGTATACTGCTCCATGAATCTCTCTATCATTAGATAGAGTTCCATCTGGTCCTGACATCAAGGATGAGTGAGTGTTGCGGAAGGTCTGAAACGACAACAACAACACAACATACATTTATTACCGCACACTGGAATATTGAATTAAATTCTTAAATGTGTGAATTTCAAAATAATATTTGAATATTGTTTTGGGACGGTAGGTAGCCTAGTGGTTAGAGCGTTGGACTAGTAACCGAAAGCGGACAAGGTAAAAATCTGTCATTCTGCCCCTGAACAAGGCAGTTAACCCACAGTTCCTAGGCCGACATTGAAAATAAGAATTTGTTCTCTACTGACTTGCCTAGTTAAATAAAAGGTACAATTAAAACATATATATTGAGCTGTGGCTTCTTACCAATGAGCTGCTGCTTTTCCTTCGACTGTTTTGGACATCGAGGATCTCTTGAACCACACAACCACTGCTCTGATTTCTGTGCTGCCACATTCAATGTGTAGCCTCTTGATGGCAACATCCATATTAACAGCATTATCAACAGTCACAGCTACAATCTGCTCGGCTCTGTCTCAAACTCTTCCAGAATGTCTGAGATGTCCTCTGACACTACTTAGCCAGTTTGTACACTGCCCTGGAGTGGGTGACCTTCTGTTTTACACTGTCCTGGAGTGGGTGACCTTCTCTTTTACACTGCCCTGGAGTGGGTGACCTTCTGTTTTACACTGTCCTGGAGTGGGTGACCTTCTGTTTTACACTGCCCTGGAGTGGGTGACCTTCTGTTTTACACTGTCCTGGAGTGGGTGACCTTCTCTTTTACACTGCCCTGGAGTGGGTGACCTTCTGTTTTACACTGTCCTGGAGTGGGTGACCTTCTGTTTTACACTGCCCTGGAGTGGGTGACCTTCTGTTTTACACTGTCCTGGAGTGGGTGACCTTCTCTTTTACACTGCCCTGGAGTGGGTGACCTTCTCTTTTACACTGCCCTGGAGTGGGTGACCTTCTCTTTTACACTGCCCTGGAGTGGGTGACCTTCTGTTTTACACTGTCCTGGAGTGAGTGACCTTCTCTTTTACACTGCCCTGGAGTGGGTGACCTTCTCTTTTACACTGCCCTGGAGTGGGTGACCTTCTGTTTTACACTGTCCTGGAGTGAGTGACCTTCTGTTTTACACTGTCCTGGAGTGGGTGACCTTCTGTTTTACACTGTCCTGGAGTGGGTGACCTTCTGTTTTACACTGTCCTGGAGTGGGTGACCTTCTCTTTTACACTGCCCTGGAGTGGGTGACCTTCTGTTTTACACTGTCCTGGAGTGGGTGACCTTCTGTTTTACACTGCCCTGGAGTGGGTGACCTTCTGTTTTACACTGTCCTGGAATGGGTGACCTTCTCTTTTACACTGCCCTGGAGTGGGTGACCTTCTGTTTTACACTGTCCTGGAGTGAGTGACCTTCTGTTTTACACTGTCCTGGAGTGAGTGACCTTCTCTTTTACACTGCCCTGGAGTGGGTGACCTTCTCTTTTACACTGCCCTGGAGTGGGTGACCTTCTGTTTTACACTGTCCTGGAGTGAGTGACCTTCTGTTTTACACTGTCCTGGAGTGGGTGACCTTCTGTTTTACACTGTCCTGGAGTGGGTGACCTTCTCTTTTACACTGCCCTGGAGTGGGTGACCTTCTGTTTTACACTGTCCTGGAGTGGGTGACCTTCTGTTTTACACTGTCCTGGAGTGAGTGACCTTCTGTTTTACACTGCCCTGGAGTGAGTGATCTTCTGTTTTACACGGTCCTGGAGTGGGTGACCTTCTCTTTTACACTGCCCTGGAGTGGGTGACCTTCTGTTTTACACTGCCCTGGAGTGGGTGACCTTCTGTTTTACACTGCCCTGGAGTGGAGGACCTTCTGTTTTACACTGTCCTGGAGTGGGTGACCTTCTGTTTTACACTGTCCTGGTGTGGAGGACCTTCTGTTTTACACTGTCCTGGTGTGGAGGACCTTCTGTTTTACACTGTCCTGGAGTGGGTGACCTTCTCTTTTACACTGCCCTGGAGTGGGTGACCTTCTGTTTTACACTGTCCTGGTGTGGAGGAGCTTCTGTTTTACACTGTCCTGGTGTGGAGGACCTTCTGTTTCACACTGTCCTGGTGTGGAGGAGCTTCTGTTTTACACTGTCCTGGTGTGGAGGACCTTCTGTTTCACACTGTCCTGGTGTGGAGGAGCTTCTGTTTTACACTGTCCTGGTGTGGAGGAGCTTCTGTTTTACACTGTCCTGGTTTGGAGGACCTTCTGTTTTACACTGTCCTGGTGTGGAGGACCTTCTGTTTTACACTGTCCTGGTGTGGAGGAGCTTCTGTTTCACACTGTCCTGGTGTGGAGGACCTTCTGTTTCACACTGTCCTGGTGTGGAGGAGCTTCTGTTTTACACTGCCCTGGTGTGGAGGACCTTCTGTTTCACACTGTCCTGGTGTGGAGGACCTTCTGTTTCACACTGTCCTGGTGTGGAGGACCTTCTGTTTCACACTGTCCTGGTGTGGAGGACCTTCTGTTTCACACTGCCCTGGTGTGGAGGACCTTCTGTTTCACACTGCCCTGGTGTGGAGGACCTTCTGTTTCACACTATCCTGGTGTGGAGGACCTTCTGTTTTACACTATCCTGGTGTGGAGGACCTTCTGTTTCACACTGTCCTGGTGTGGAGGACCTTCTGTTTCACACTGCCCTGGTGTGGAGGACCTTCTGTTTCACACTGCCCTGGTGTGGAGGACCTTCTGTTTTACACTATCCTGGTGTGGAGGACCTTCTGTTTTACACTATCCTGGTGTGGGTGACCTTCTGTTTTACACTGTCCTGGAGTGAGTGACCTTCTGTTTTACACTGTCCTGGAGTGGGTGACCTTCTCTTTTACACTGCCCTGGAGTGGGTGACCTTCTGTTTTACACTGCCCTGGAGTGGAGGACCTTCTGTTTTACATTGTCCTGGAGTGGGTGACCTTCTGTTTTACACTGTCCTGGTGTGGAGGAGCTTCTGTTTTACACTGTCCTGGTGTGGAGGACCTTCTGTTTCACACTGTCCTGGTGTGGAGGAGCTTCTGTTTTACACTGTCCTGGTGTGGAGGAGCTTCTGTTTTACACTGTCCTGGTGTGGAGGAGCTTCTGTTTTACACTGTCCTGGTTTGGAGGACCTTCTGTTTTACACTGTCCTGGTGTGGAGGAGCTTCTGTTTTACACTGTCCTGGTGTGGAGGAGCTTCTGTTTTACACTGTCCTGGTGTGGAGGAGCTTCTGTTTCACACTGTCCTGGTGTGGAGGACCTTCTGTTTCACACTGTCCTGGTGTGGAGGAGCTTCTGTTTTACACTGCCCTGGTGTGGAGGACCTTCTGTTTCACACTGTCCTGGTGTGGAGGACCTTCTGTTTCACACTGTCCTGGTGTGGAGGACCTTCTGTTTCACACTGTCCTGGTGTGGAGGACCTTCTGTTTCACACTGTCCTGGTGTGGAGGACCTTCTGTTTCACACTGCCCTGGTGTGGAGGACCTTCTGTTTCACACTGCCCTGGTGTGGAGGACCTTCTGTTTTACACTATCCTGGTGTGGAGGACCTTCTGTTTCACACTGTCCTGGTGTGGAGGACCTTCTGTTTCACACTGCCCTGGTGTGGAGGACCTTCTGTTTCACACTGCCCTGGTGTGGAGGACCTTCTGTTTTACACTATCCTGGTGTGGAGGACCTTCTGTTTTACACTATCCTGGTGTGGAGGACCCTCTGTCATCTTCCAGACAGTCCAGACCCCCATATCATCTTCCAGACAGACAGTCCAGACCCCCCGCCATATCATCTTCCAGGCAGACAGTCCAGACCCCCCCCATATCATCTTCCAGACAGACAGTCCAGACCCCCCGCCATATCATCTTCCAGACAGACAGTCCAGACCCCCATATCATCTTCCAGACAGACAGTCCAGACCCCCATATCATCTTCCAGACAGACAGTCCAGACCCCCCCCCCATATCATCTTCCAGACAGACAGTCCAGACCCCCGCCATATCATCTTCCAGACAGACAGTACAGACCCCCATATCATCTTCCAGGCAGACAGTCCAGGACCCCCCCCCATATCATCTTCCAGACAGTCCAAAACCCCCTCCCCATACCCCCTCACAGTCCAGACCCCCCCCATGTCATCTTCCAGACAGTCCAGACCCCCATGTCATCTTCCAGACAGTCCAGACCCCCCACCCCCATATCATCTTCCAGACAGTCCAGACTAGAGGTCGACCGATTAATCGGAATGGCCGATTTAATTTGGGCCGATTTCAAGTTTTCATAACAATCGGAAATCGTATTTTGGGGTGCCGATTTAACGATTTTTTAAAAACTTATTTGTTCATATTTTTTCATATATTATTAGTTTTTATTTATTTTTACACCTTTATTTAACTAGGCAAGTCAGTTAAGAACACATTCTTATTTTCAATGACTGCCTCGTTCAGGGGCAGAAAGACAGATTTTCACCTTGTCAGCTCGGGGGATCCAATCTTGCAACCTTACAGTTAACTAGTCCAACGCAATAACGACCTGCCTCTCTCTCATTGCACTCCAACAAGGAGACTGCCTGTTACGCAAATACAGTATGCCAAGGTAAGTTGCTAGCTAGCATTAAACTTATCTTATGAAAAACAATCAATCATAATCACTAGTTAACTACACATGGTTGATGATATTACTAGATATTATCTAGCGTGTCCTGTGTTGCATATAATCTGACTGAGCATACAAGTATCTAAGTATCTGCCTGAGCGGTGCTAGGCAGAAGCAGGTGAGTAAACATTCATTCAAACAGCACTTTCGTGCGTTTTGCCAGCAGCTCTTCATTGTGCGTCAAGCATTACGCTGTTTATGACTTCAAACCTATCAACTCCCGAGATGAGGCTGGTGTGACCGAAGTGAAATGGCTGGCCAGTTAGTGCGCGCAAATAGCGTTTCAAACGTCACTCGCTCTGAGCCTTCTAGTAGTTGTTTCCCTTGCTCTGCATGTGTAACACTGCTTTGATGGTGGCTGTTGTCGTTATGTTGCTGGTTCAAGTCCAGGGAGGAGCGAGGAGAGGGACGGAAGCTATACTGTTACACTGGCAATACTAAAGTGCCTATAAGAACATCCAATAGTCAAAGGTTAATGAAATACGAATGGTATAGAGGGAAATAGTCCTATAATAACTACAACCTAAAACTTCTTACCTGGGAATATTGAAGACTCATGTTAAAAGGAACCACCAGCTTTCGTATGTTCTCATGTTCTGAGCAAGGAACTGAAACATTAGCTTTCTTACATGGCACATATTTCACTTTTACTTTCTTCTCCAACACTTTGTTTTTGCATTATTTAAACCAAATTGAACATGTTTCATTATCTACTTGAGGCTAAATTGATTTTATTGATGTATTATATTAAGTTAAAATAAGTGTTAATTCAGTATTGTTGTAATTGTCATTATTACAAATATTTTTTAAATTTTTAAATCTGCCAAATAATCGGTACCGGCTTTTTTTTTGGGTCCTCCAATAATCGGCATCGGTGTTGAAAAATCATAATCGGTCAACCTCTAGTTCAGACCCCCCCATGTCATCTTCCAGACAGTTCAGACCCCCCATGTCATCTTCCAGACAGTTCAGACCCCCCCATGTCATCTTCCAGACAGTTCAGACCCCCCCCATGTCCTCTTCCAGACAGTTCAGACCCCCCCCCATGTCATCTTCCAGACAGTTCAGACCCCCCATGTCATCTTCCAGACAGTTCAGACCCCCATGTCATCTTCCAGACAGTTCAGACCCCCATGTCCTCTTCCAGACAGTTCAGACCCCCCCCCCATGTCCTCTTCCAGACAGTTCAGACCCCCCCATGTCATCTTCCAGACAGTTCAGACCCCCCCATGTCATCTTCCAGACAGTTCAGACCCCCCCATGTCATCTTCCAGACAGTTCAGACCCCCCCATGTCCTCTTCCAGACAGTTCAGACCCCCCATGTCATCTTCCAGACAGTTCAGACCCCCATGTCATCTTCCAGACAGTTCAGACCCACCCCCTCATATCCTCTTCCAGACAGTCCCGACCCCCATGTCATCTTCCAGACAGTTCAGACCCCCCATGTCATCTTCCAGACAGTTCATATCCCCCATGTCATCTTCCAGACAGTTCATATCCCCCATGTCATCTTCCAGACAGTCCAGACCCCCTATATCATCTTCCAGACAGTCCAGACCCCCTATATCATCTTCCAGACAGTTCAGACCCCCCGTGTCATCTTCCAGACAGTACAGACCCCCCTCCCATGTCATCTTCCAGACAGTTCAGACCCCCATGTCATCTTCCAGACAGTTCAGACCCCCCATGTCATCTTCCAGACAGTACAGACCCCCCTCCCATGTCATCTTCCAGACAGTTCAGACCCCCATGTCATCTTCCAGACAGTACAGAACCCCCCCTCCCATGTCATCCTCCAGACAGTCCAGACCCCCATGTCATCTTCCAGACAGTCCAGACCCCCCATATCATCTTCCAGACAGTTCAGACCCCCCCATGTCATCTTCTAGACAGTCCAGACCCCCCATGTCATCTTCCAGACAGTTCAGACCCCCCATATCATCTTCCAGACAGTTCAGACCCCCCATGTCATCTTCCAGACAGTACAGACCCCCCTCCCATGTCATCTTCCAGACAGTTCAGACCCCCCATGTCATCTTCCAGACAGTACAGAACCCCCCTATATCATCTTCCAGACAGTTCAGATCCCCCATGTCATCTTCCAGACAGTCCAGACCCCCCTATATCATCTTCCAGACAGTTCAAACCCCCCTTGTCATCTTCCAGACAGTACAGACCCCCCTCCCATGTCATCTTCCAGACAGTTCAGACCCCCCATGTCATCTTCCAGACAGTTCAGACCCCCCATATAATCTTCCAGACAGTTCAGACCCCCATATAATCTTCCAGACAGTTCAGACCCCCCTTGTCATCTTCCAGACAGTACAGACCCCCCTCCCATGTCATCTTCCAGACAGTTCAGACCCCCCATGTCATCTTCCAGACAGTTCAGACCCCCCATGTCATCTTCCAGACAGTACAGACCCCCCATGTCATCTTCCAGACAGTTCAGACCCCCCATGTCATCTTCCAGACAGTACAGAACCCCCCTCCCATGTCATCCTCCAGACAGTCCAGACCCCCCATGTCATCTTCCAGACAGTACAGACCTCCCCCATGTCATCTTCCAGACAGTTCAGATCCCCCATGTCATCTTCCAGACAATCCAGACCCCCCCCCCCCTATATCATCTTCCAGACAGTTCAGATCCCCCATGTCATCTTCCAGACAGTCCAGACCCCCTATATCATCTTCCAGACAGTTCAGACCCCCCGTGTCATCTTCCAGACAGTACAGTCCCCCCTCCCATGTCATCTTCCAGACAGTTCAGACCCCCATGTCATCTTCCAGACAGTTCAGACCCCCCATGTCATCTTCCAGACAGTACAGACCCCCCTCCCATGTCATCTTCCAGACAGTTCAGACCCCCATGTCATCTTCCAGACAGTACAGACCCCCCTCCCATGTCATCTTCCAGACAGTTCAGACCTCCCCATGTCATCTTCCAGACAGTTCAGATCCCCCATGTCATCTTCCAGACAGTCCAGACACCCCCCTATATCATCTTCCAGACAGTTCAGATCCCCCATGTCATCTTCCAGACAGTCCAGACCCCCTATATCATCTTCCAGACAGTTCAGACCCCCCATGTCATCTTCCAGACAGTACAGACCCCCCTCCCATGTCATCTTCCAGACAGTTCAGACCCCCATGTCATCTTCCAGACAGTACAGAACCCCCCTCCCATGTCATCCTCCAGACAGTCCAGACCCCCATGTCCTTCTGTGGCTCAGTTGGTAGAGCATGGCGCTTGTAACGCCAGGGTAGTGGGTTCGATTCCCGGGACCACCCATACATAGAATGTATGCACACATGACTGTAAGTCGCTTTGGATAAAAGCGTCAGCTAAATGGCATATATTATTATTATTATTATATTATGTCATCTTCCAGACAGTCCAGACCCCCCATATCATCTTCCAGACAGTTCAGACCCCCCCATGTCATCTTCTAGACAGTCCAGACCCCCCCATGTCATCTTCCAGACAGTTCAGACCCCCCATGTCATCTTCCAGACAGTACAGACCCCCCCATATCATCTTCCAGACAGTTCAGACCCCCCATGTCATCTTCCAGACAGTACAGACCCCCCTCCCATGTCATCTTCCAGACAGTTCAGACCCCCATGTCATCTTCCAGACAGTACAGAACCCCCATATCATCTTCCAGACAGTTCAGATCCCCCATGTCATCTTCCAGACAGTCCAGACCCCCCTATATCATCTTCCAGACAGTTCAAACCCCCCTTGTCATCTTCCAGACAGTACAGACCCCCTCCCATGTCATCTTCCAGACAGTTCAGACCCCCATGTCATCTTCCAGACAGTTCAGACCCCCCATATAATCTTCCAGACAGTTCAGACCCCCCTATATCATCTTCCAGACAGTTCAGATCCCCCATGTCATCTTCCAGACAGTCCAGACCCCCCTATATCATCTTCCAGACAGTTCAAACCCCCCTTGTCATCTTCCAGACAGTACAGACCCCCCTCCCATGTCATCTTCCAGACAGTTCAGACCCCCATGTCATCTTCCAGACAGTTCAGACCCCCCATATAATCTTCCAGACAGTTCAGACCCCCCTTGTCATCTTCCAGACAGTACAGACCCCTCTCCCATGTCATCTTCCAGACAGTTCAGACCCCCATGTCATCTTCCAGACAGTTCAGACCCCCCATGTCATCTTCCAGACAGTACAGACCCCCCTCCCCCCATGTCGTCTTCCAGACAGTTCAGACCCCCATGTCATCTTCCAGACAGTACAGAACCCCCTCCCATGTCATCCTCCAGACAGTCCAGACCCCCATGTCATCTTCCAGACAGTCCAGACCCCCCCCATATCATCTTCCAGACAGTTCAGACCCCCCATATCACCTTCCAGACAGTTCAGACCCCCCCATATCATCTTCCAGACAGTTCAGACCCCCATGTCATCTTCCAGACAGTCCAGACCCCCCATATCATCTTCCAGACAGTACAGACCCCCCTTATCATCTTCCAGACAGTCCAGACCCCCCTCCCATGTCATCTTCCAGACAGTTCAGACCCCCATGTCATCTTCCAGACAGGTCAGACCCCCATGTCATCTTCCAGACAGTACAGACCCCCCATGTCATCTTCCAGACTTTTCAGACCCCCATGTCATCTTCCAGACAGTACAGAACCCCCCTCCCATGTCATCCTCCAGACAGTTCAGACCCACCCCCCATATCATCTTCCAGACAGTTCAGATCCCCCATGTCATCTTCCAGACAGTCCAGACCCCCCTTATCATCTTCCAGACAGTCCAGCCCCCCATGTCATCTTCCAGACAGTCCAGACCCCCATATCATCTTCCAGACAGTTCAGACCCCCCATGTCATCTTCCAGACAGTACAGACCCCCCATATCATCTTCCAGACAGTTCAGACCCCCATGTCATCTTCCAGACAGTACAGACCCCCCTCTTATCATCTTCCAGACAGTCCAGACCACCCCCCCATGTCATCTTCCAGAGAGTCCAGACCCCCCTTCCCATGTCATCTTCCAGACAGTTCATACCCCCCTATCATCTTCCAGACAGTACAGACCCCCCCCTCCCATGTCATCTTCCAGACAGTTCAGACCCCCTCATGTCATCTTCCAGAGAGTTCAGACCCCCCCATGTCATCTTCCAGACAGTCCAGACCCCCATGTCATCTTCCAGACAGTACAGACCCCCCACCCATGTCATCTTCCAGACAGTCCAGACCCCCCATATCATCTTCCAGACAGTACAGACCCCCCTTATCATCTTCCAGACAGTCCAGACCCCCCTCCCATGTCATCTTCCAGACAGTTCAGACCCCCATGTCATCTTCCAGACAGGTCAGACCCCCATGTCATCTTCCAGACAGTACAGACCCCCCCCATGTCATCTTCCAGACTTTTCAGACCCCCATGTCATCTTCCAGACAGTACAGAACCCCCCTCCCATGTCATCCTCCAGACAGTTCAGACCCACCCCCATATCATCTTCCAGACAGTTCAGATCCCCCATGTCATCTTCCAGACAGTCCAGACCCCCCTTATCATCTTCCAGACAGTCCAGCCCCCCCATGTCATCTTCCAGACAGTCCAGACCCCCCCCATATCATCTTCCAGACAGTTCAGACCCCCATGTCATCTTCCAGACAGTACAGACCCCCCATATCATCTTCCAGACAGTTCAGACCCCCATGTCATCTTCCAGACAGTACAGACCCCCCTCTTATCATCTTCCAGACAGTCCAGACCACCCCCCATGTCATCTTCCAGAGAGTCCAGACCCCCCTTCCCATGTCATCTTCCAGACAGTTCATACCCCCTATCATCTTCCAGACAGTACAGACCCCCTCCCATGTCATCTTCCAGACAGTTCAGACCCCCTCATGTCATCTTCCAGAGAGTTCAGACCCCCATGTCATCTTCCAGACAGTCCAGACCCCCATGTCATCTTCCAGACAGTACAGACCCCCCACCCATGTCATCTTCCAGACAGTTCAGACCCCCTATATCATCTTCCAGACAGTTCAGACCCCCCCTCCCATGTCATCTTCCAGACAGTCCAGACCACCCCCCTTCCCATGTCATCTTCCAGACAGTTCAGACCCCCTCATGTCATCTTCCAGAGAGTTCAGACCCCCCCATGTCATCTTCCAGACAGTCCAGACCCCCATGTCATCTTCCAGACAGTACAGACCCCCCACCCATGTCATCTTCCAGACAGTCCAGACCCCCATGTCATCTTCCAGACAGTCCAGACCCTCCCATGTCATCTTCCAGACAGTCCAGACCCTCCCATGTCATCTTCCAGACAGTCCAGACCCTCCCATGTCATCTTCCAGACAGTCCAGACCCCCCCATGTCATCTTCCAGACAGTCCAGACCCCCCATGTCATCTTCCAGACAGACAGTCCAGCCTGGTGGGGGCACAGGGCATCCACTGAAACACACACAATCACACACACACACACACTACATACAGAGAGAGAATTTAGCTCAGCCCTATCTATGATACTCTATCATGTCTCCCAATGACTGAAAAACGCTCTAGTACTCTAATGGTGTGTGTATGTCACTGATATTCAATCCCTGTGTGTGTGTGGTGTGGTGTGGTGTGTGTGGTGTGTGAACTCCACAGGTCAGCAGGATACTGTACAGCTTTGCCACAGCCTTTAGGCGGTCTGCCAAGAAGACGCTCCTCTCGGGCTTGGCTCCGCCCCTGACGCCAGACAGCGACGTCTTCACCTTCACCGTCAGTCTAGAGATCAAGGAGGATGATGGGAAAGGGACCTTTAGGTATGGTGCATCGCAACCATGCCATTCATCTTATCAATCTGTACTCTAGAGTCATTGTCCTTAGTCTCTACTTAGTCTCTACGTGTGGTATGGTACATTAGGGTTCATCGTGGACTGGATGGTACATTATATTTCATAATGGACTGGATGGTAAATTAGGATTCATTGTGGACTAGATGGTACATAGTTAAAGCTGTAATGTAACAAAATACTTTCCGAAGGGACTGTATTAGAGGTTGACGGATTAATCGGAATGGACGATTAATTAGGGCCGATTTTAAATTTTCATAACAATCGGAAATAGGTATTTTTGGGCGCCGGTGTGCCGATTTTTAAAAATGTTTTTAGATTTATTCTTTATACTTTTTATATAACTAGGCAAGTCAGTTAACCTCTCTAGGGTAGGTGAGACCCTAACGTCCCACCAGGCCAAAATCTTGTGAAACTGCAGAGAGCTAACATTCTAAATACACCATTTGTGATAGTAAACATTCTTGTAAATACATGAATCTTACATCATTTAAAAGATGAACATCTTGTTAATCCAGTCAGATTTCAAGAAGCCGTTACTGCGAAAGCAAACATGCTATTCTCTGGGGACGGCGCCACGCACACACAAGTATTACTAGTATTTTCCAGCCAAGCATTAGCGTCATGAAAGTCCGAAATAACAATAAAATAATAACAAATAAAATAAATCGCTTACCATTGAAGATGCCAAGTGTCCTAACTACACAGTGAATGTTTGTTTTGTTTGATAAAATGTATTTTTATAGCCAAATACGAAACATTTGTAAACAGCTTGCGTCGTGATTTCCGTCTCATTCAACTTTGGACGATGCGTTCGTGGTAATTACACACACTAAACAAACTTTTATCCAGTCATGGTTTCTTTGCAATCCTCTGAATGTTACTAAAACAACCATACTTGATGGTTCTTTTCCGTATTGACCGAAACAAACAAACAAACAAAACGATTTGAAGACACCAATCAATGACATCATTGCGCACCAATGGTAGGACCGGTCTATCGTTGATTGACTTTATTTTTGCCCAATGACCACTGATCATCTTGAAATATAGCTTGGAAGATTGCCAATGAGCTGAGGTAAACGGCAATATGTAATGGTAATACGTTTGAAGACCAGCCTTTGTCGTGAACTCTGGCGTAAAATCGGTTAATTCGCCGTTGCAAATCCTACTTGACAGAGCCACGGGTGTTACGCATAGCAGTACATATTCAAAAGCATTTTCAACAAGTTTATATATTTAAAATATTTAAAATATTTAAAATGCAAGTGGACATAGATAACAACCAGGGATTCAGGCATTTAGACCTATTCTGTAAACAACAATAATAACCTGCACTGAACATTTGTTTCTTAAACACTGTGATCTGAATAGCAACAAATTCAAAACTACTAAGATGTAGGCTATAGATTATTTACACTATAGAAGTAGTCACTATTTTTGACTGAAAACTCAAATGATTTGTTATTGCATTCCCTCAGATATTAGAATGTATGCACACATGACTGTAAGTCGCTTTGGATAAAAGCGTCTGCTAAATGGCATATATTATTATTATTATATGGCAAATAAATCAGGAAAAGCTAAAACAAAGTTTAGGTATACAGATTTCACCCAAATTATAGAGGAAATAGATAGATACAGAGAGATCGAGTTGCTTCAGGAAAATGAATCTTTCAGCTAAGCTAGTTTTGACTCCCAGGCGGAAGACATGTTTCTTTATGGCGAGGATGCCATGCTGGATTGATAAGTTCTAATGTCATTGTTTGAAATTAATAATATCAAATATGATTCTATTGAGATTTAAAAAAATATTTTCTTATTTTATTTGCAATATATAAAAATATAATCTGTAATGAAATGTGTAAAGTACACATTGGCTAAACTGTGTGTGTGTGTGTGTGTGTGTGTGTGATATATATTTTTAACATTTATTTGACATAAACATGGAATGGAACAGCCCTTCACCACTTCACCATAGTTATTATATTCCATGTACTTGTTGATACAGGGCTCATGTATTATATTAAGATAAAATATGTGTTCATTCAGTATTGTTGTAATTGTCATTACAAATAAATAAAATAAAAACCAGCCGATTAATCGGCATCGGCTTTTCTGGCCCTCCAATAATCGGTATTGGTATCGGCGTTGAAAAATCATAATCGGTTGACCTCTACACTGTACTGTATATTACATTAGAACATTTTAGAACGTCACTGGCCTCATTCTCTCATCTATTTGTTGCTTATTTACAAGGTTATTTCCCCCTCTCAAACCACACCAGTAACTGAATTAGTTCTACTGAAATGTATGGCATTCAATCTCACTCCCTGAAAGAAATATGGCCCTTAAGTGAACAAGGAAATGACAAAAATAGAAATGTCTATTTTTTTTCTTCTTTTAGAGTTCTTTCTTAGAAGTGTAGACATGCTTCCACTAATTTATCACCCTGAGCAGCAGCCTGGCCGTCTCTGCTCTGATACCCTGGTTTCACAAAGAGGCTTATTCACCAGCGGAGTGACACTGGCCCAGGCCAACACACAGACACATTCTCCTAGGATAGGAATCATCACTACTGGACCGGAGACAGCCTGGTTCTGCTCACCAGACAGCCTGGTTCTGCTCACCAGACAGCCTGGTTCTGCTCACCAGACAGCCTGGTTCTGCTCACCAGACAGCCTGGTTCTGCTCACCAGACAGCCTGGATCTGCTCATCAGACAGCCTGGATCTGCTCATCAGACAGCCTGGATCTGCTCACCAGACAGCCTAGTTCCGCTCACCAGACAGCCTGGTTCCGCTCACCAGACAGCCTGGTTCCGCTCATCAGACAGCCTGGTTCCGCTCATCAGACAGCCTGGTTCCGCTCATCAGACAGCCTGGTTCCGCTCATCAGACAGCCTGGTTCTGCTCACCAGACAGCCTGGTTCTGCTCACCAGACAGCCTGGTTCTGCTCACCAGACAGCCTGGTTCTGCTCACCAGACAGCCTGGTTCTGCTCACCAGACAGCCTGGTTCTTGCTCATCAGACAACCTGGTTCTTGCTCATCAGACAGACAGAGAAGATAGTCACTGACTGTCACAGGGTGACTTTAGACATGCCTGCTTGGAATGGAAAGGGAGTGCGGATGCTCTTCAGGCAGGCATAGGTCCTATTATTAGTCAGCTCTGAGCTGGGTTTTATTTATTTTTTGGATGAGAGCAGGATCTGGTCTCTAGAACTAATGGCTTCTCCTCCAAGGCTCTGTCTCAATTGCCTAAAAATGTGTCCTGTCCTCCTCTCCTCCCTGTCATTGTCTACAGTGTCTTCCTGTCCTCCCCTTCTCCTCATCATCTGCACTGATTGGTGGAGGCTCGTCAGTTCTCTCAGATCAGAGTGATGGAGGAGAGGACAGGGGCCGTATGTATCAAGTGTCTCAGGGTAGGATTGTGATATAAAAGGCTAACCTGATCCTGGATCAACACTCCTTCTCTTAATATAATATATAATAATAATAATAATTCTCTTAAAACATACTGCCCCCGCTTTTTATGGCAATTAAGACATAGCCCTAAATCTAACCCGTCCTTCTCAGGCTCTGACATAGCCCTAAATGTAACCCGTCTGTCTTCTCAGGCTCTGACATAGTCCTAAATCTAACCCGTCTGTCTTCTCAGGCTCTGACATAGCCCTAAATCTAACCCGTCTGTCTTCTCAGGCTCTGACATAGCCCTAAATCTAACCCGTCTGTCTTCTCAGGCTCTGACATAGCCCTAAATCTAACTTGTCCTTCTCAGGCTCTGACATAGCCCTAAATCTAACCCGTCCGTCTTCTCAGGCTCTGACATAGCCCTAAATCTAACCTGTCCTTCTCAGGCTCTGACATAGCCCTAAATCTAACCCGTCTGTCTTCTCAGGCTCTGACATAGCCCTAAATCTAACTTGTCCTTCTCAGGCTCTGACATAGCCCTAAATCTAACCCGTCCGTCTTCTCAGGCTCTGACATAGCCCTAAATCTAACCCGTCCGTCTTCTCAGGCTCTGACATAGCCCTAAATGTAACCTGTCCTTCTCCTCAGGCTCTGACATAGCCCTAAATCTAATCTGTCCTTCTCCTCAGGCTCTGACATAGCCCTAAATCTAACCTGTCCTTCTCCTCAGGCTCTGACATAGCCCTAAATCTAACCTGTCCTTCTCCTCAGGCTCTGACATAGCCCTAAATCTAACCTGTCCTTCTCCTCAGGCTCTGACATAGCCCTAAATCTAACCTGTCCTTCTCCTCAGGCTCTGACATAGCCCTAAATCTAACCTGTCCTTCTCCTCAGGCTCTGACATAGCCCTAAATCTAACCTGTCCTTCTCCTCAGGCTCTGACATAGCCCTAAATCTAACCTGTCCTTCTCCTCAGGCTCTGACATAGCCCTAAATCTAACCTGTCCTTCTCCTCAGGCTCTGACATAGCCCTAAATCTAACCTGTCCTTCTCCTCAGGCTCTGACATAGCCCTAAATCTAACCTGTCCTTCTCCTCAGGTTCTGACATAGCCCTAAATCTAACCTGTCCTTCTCCTCAGGCTCTGATGGGGGTTGTTTCCAATTCCCACCAAACAAGTCACTTCCCTTAGCTCACAAATAGCCAAATACTACACTGGTTGTTTTGAAAACATAAAAGTCCCATTGCTTATTTTTAGACGGGCATATTTCCTCCTCATTAAGCCTTGGGTTGCTTGTTTGTGGAATGCTGAGATCTAAGAGCAGCGTTCACACGCTAGCTAGTAATACGCAAGTAGCCTAGTGGTTAGAGCGTTGGACTAGTAACCGGAAGGTTGCGAGTTCAAACCCCCGAGCTGACAAGGTACAAATCTGTCGTTCTGCCCCTGAACAGGCAGTTAACCCACTGTTCCCAGGCCGTCATTGAAAATAAGAATTTGTTCTTAACTGACTTGCCTGGTTAAATAAAAAGGTAAAAATGTTAAGCTCCAGGAATTCCAGAACAGACACTACAACTACAGTACTCAGCAAATATGCAAAGATTGTAAAAAATATTGTTTAGTGTGAAGAGCTGAAATGATCCTTTTTAAGGAACTTGGACTGTCTTACCGTTCAGTCTTCACCCTCTAATATGGTGTTCATTAGCAAATGTATTGGTTTTGTTAAACGTGTATTTACAGAATTACTCTTAGACCGGTTGACACTGTTTTTATTTTGCAGACTAACTTACTGTTTTTACGATCTCACATGATCATAGCTCCCGTGTGGTGTATCTAAAAGCATGTTTGTGCTGTTTTAGTGCCTGAAGTGTGTGCTGTGGAAATTCTTTGTGATTTGTGTAATATATTTTGGGTGGAGGAGTCAGGCTTTGATCAGGTTGACTCATCTATTTCGGCAGACATTCAAAACATTACGATTCAAAACAGAATGAATGATCAGTGCTCGCGTCATCACGTTAGATCAATGAAATGCATGAACAAACGCAAAGTGGGATATTATCATCATGCGTATGGTATTGCGAATTTCATGGAGCTAAAGACTCTCAGGGCAATGAGGCAAGATCTCTCCCAATCCCAGCCAAAGCATTTCAGAGAAAGAACTCTTTATTTTTCTATTTTTCCAGCGCTGTGGCGAAAGACAAAGACAAGAACAGCTTTAAGCTGCGTCCTGGAATGGACAAGAAGGTCTTCATCTACGTACAGCAGACGTCCAATAAGGAGCTGTCTATAGAGAGGTAACGTATACACACAACGCAGACATGACACAGTCCTGCCACCACGGAGACTTCTCAGGCTGGACGTCTCCCTGGTATTCATAACAGGCCGTAATTCAGTTCTAATTGATAAACAACCTCTGTTTGATGTCTGTCTGTTTCCGAGTTGAAGTGTCCCAGTTCAGCCATGAGAATTAGATGGATGTTTCTGTTCTGAGCCTGCTAATTCTCTATGGTTAATAATGTTGTTTTGAACCACCGTCCTCTCATTTCCATGGCTCTTTGTTATTTTACACTTCCTATACTGGGCCGGAATTGGAGAGCTCTTTTATCCTCCGTTTTATGAAGGATATATAGCTAGCTAGACTGATACTATGTGAGAGATGAATCAGCTGAGAATTTCCACCTGGTTCCACTCTTATGAGGTGTGTGTGTGATCTTTGCTTCCTCTCTGTGCGTGTGCTCTTGTGTGTGCTCTTGTGTGTGTTCTGTGTGTGTGTGTGTGTTCTGTGTGTGTGTTCTGTGTGTGTGTTCTGTGCGTGTGTGTGTTCTGTGCGTGTGTGTGTTCTGTGCGTGTGTGTGTTCTGTGCGTGTGTGTGTTGTGTGTTCTGTGCGTGTGTGTGTTGTGTGTGTGTGTGTCTGTGTGTTCTGTGCGTGTGTGTGTTCTGTGCGTGTGTGTGTTCTGTGCGTGTGTGTGTTCTGTGTGTGTGTGTGTTCTGTGCGTGTGTGTGTTCTGTGCGTGTGTGTGTTCTGTGTGTGTGTATTCTGTGCGTGTGTGTATTCTGTGCGTGTGTGTGTTCTGTGTGTGTGTGTGTGTTGTGTGTGAGATCTGTGCTTCCGCTCTGTGCGTGTGCTCTTGTGTGTGTTCTGCGTGTGTTCTGTGTGTGTGTGTGTGTTCCAGGTGCTTCGGCCTACTGCTGAGCCCAGGGAAGAACGTGAAGAACAGTGACATGCACCTGCTAGACCTGGAGTCGATGGGGAAGTCATCCGATGGAAAGTCCTACATCATCACAGGGAGCTGGAATCCCAACACGCCTCAGTTCCAGGCTGTCAACGAGGAGACAGCCAAAGGTACAGCAGGCCATCATGCAGTGGTGTCCCTAGCTTGTTATGTAGAGCCAATTTAACATTGGTATTTGCCCTGTCTGTATATGTCCACCTTTCTAAGTATAATGACCCCAGATAGTTCATAGCCAACCGTGACCGTGGCTGGCTCTCTAGCTGATGTCGTCTCGCTACATAGCTACGATCACAGCTACTGTACTGGTCATAGAGATATTTGTGTTCCAGATAAGTTAATTTACAGGTCCACAACTTTAAGGTTTACATTGATGAGTGTTGGGTTCAAGTACCTGATCACAGATTATTACATTTGTTTTATTTAATTTATTTTTTATTCCAAAATGTTTTTGTTGTACTTTTACCCCCTTTTCTCCCCAATTTCGTGGTGTCCAATTGGTAGTTAGTCTTGTCTCATCGCTGCAACTCCCGTACGGACTCGGGAGAGGCGAAGGTCGAGAACCGTGTGTCCTCCGAAACACAACCCAGCCAAGCCGCACTGATTCGTGACACAACGCCTGCTTAACCCGGAAGCCAGCTGCACCAATGTGTCGGAGGAAACACTGTACATCTGGCGACCGTGTCAGCGTCCACTGTGCCCGGCCCGCCACAGGAGTCGCTAGAGTGCGATGGTACAAGCACATCCCTGCCGGCCAAACCCTCCCCTAACCCGGACGACGCTGGGCCAATTGTGCGCCGCCCCACGGGTCTCCCGGTCGTGGCCGGCTGCGACAGAGCCTGGACTCGAACTAGGATCTCTAGTGGCACAGCTAGCTCTGTAATGCAGTGCCATAGACCACTGCACCACGCAGGAGACCTCGCCTGACCACAGATATAAGGGTTTCTTTAAGGGTTATATTAATGGCGATTATGGGTTATGTCAAACAGATACGTTTATCTACATGACGACGGCGGTGGACCTGGTGATCACTGAGGTGGAGGAGCCGGTTCGTTTCCTGCTGGAGACCAGGGTCAGAGTCTGCTCCCCCAACGAGAGGCTCTTCTGGCCATTCAGCAAACGCAGCTACACAGAGACTTTCTACCTGAAACTCAGACAGGTGAGAGGTTCTTCCTGAAACTCAGACAGGTGAGAGGTTCTTCCTGAAACTCAGACAGGTGAGACGGATCTTCTAGCTGAAACTTGAGACAGGTGAGACGGAGCTTCTAGCTGAAACTTGAGACCGAGCTTCTAGTTGAAACTCAGACAGGTGAGAGGTGAAAGCTGAAACTCAGACGGGTAAGATAGTTTTAAACACTTTAATATCTGACATCATCCTCTATTTATATTCATTGTACTTCACTGAAACCACTACTCCTTTTTCCTGGCTTTTATTGTTGTGCTATTAATAATATATATTTTTATGACACTTAAAAATGAGTGGCCGGTTTCCAATGGATAATCCACATCGAACATACCTTTTGGTGTTCATTTATGTCAACCCAACATGAATTGTGAGAAGGCTCTTTTATATTTTCTTTGACAATGTAACTGCTAGTTAAAGTGGTCACCTATTGTCTTGAGCTTGTATGTGACTCCATTTCCCTCCCCCTTCCCAGAGAGGGACAACAACACCATCCAATGCTTTTAGATCCATGACAGGAAGGGTGTATGTGCCTCTTTACCCATGAAACCGGTTACCTATTGTCTCGACCCTGTACATGACTTTCCCACCTTCCCAGATGGAACGTAAGAGGAACAAGGACACCCTGTACGAGGTGCTGAGCCTGGAGAGCGAGTTAGAGAGGGAGAGGAAGAAGACTACAGCCAGCCCCAACATCCTGCAGTCTGCCTCCCAAGGATCCATGGTGCCATCGCCCCCTGAGGATGATGAGGAGGAAGGTGACTGACTGACATGTAAAAAACATGTATCTTTTCACAGAAAGTCCCATCGAGGCCAGAAGACCTAGTTCCCATTACATTGATATTTTAGTCATTTACCAGACGAGTGGCGCAGTGTTCTAAGGCACTGCATCTCATCACTACAGTCCCTGGTTCGAATCCAGGCTGTATCACATCCGGCCGTGATTGGGAGTCCCATAGGGCGGCGTACAATTGGCCCAGCGTCATCCAGGTTTGGCCTGGGTAGGGCGTCATTGTAAATATGAATTTGTACTTAACTGACTTGCCTGGTTAAATGAAGGTTACAAAGTAGGTAAAGCTATCACAATAATTGCAAGTAAACCCTCCCATTGCTCTATGGTGCCATTACTCTGACGATGACAAGGAGGAAGGTGATCATCTGAGCAACCCTCCCCTCCTGCCCTTCTATGCTGTCTTTATAACCCAACATTTATATTTTATTCATTTAGCATATGGTGTAATCCAGAGCAAATAACAATTTAAAAGTAGCTAGAAAAAGAAAAAAACACCAAATTATTGCAAGTGAAACTTTCTTGAGAATAGCCCCTTTCTGCTGAAGCAGTGCTAGGGGGAGTAAATGATAACCCTTCCTGCACTCCTGTCTCTGTAGCTCTATCCCAATTCAATCCCTAGCCTCTTCCCCCAGCCTATGTCATAGGCACTTGTTGAGTTCTGAGAAGATTAGACAGGCAGAAAATCGACACAGCTGAACTTTAAAACAAAATACAGATTTTGATGGTAGTCTCTCCCTGCCTGTTTGGGGATTGGGTGGTAGTCTCTCCTTGTCTGTATGGGAATTGGGTGGTAGTCTCTCCCTGCCTGTTTGGGGATTGGGTGGTAGTCTCTCCCCTGCCTGTTTGGGGATTGGGTGGTAGTCTCTCCTTGTCTGTATGGGAATTGGGTGGTAGTCTCAACACCATAGTGCCCTCAAAGCTGATCACTAAGCTAAGGATGCTGAGACCAAATACCTCCCTCTGCAACTAGATCCTGGACTTTCTCACGGGCCGCCCCGAGGTGGTAAGGGTAGGTAGCAACACATCTGCCACACTGATTCTCAACACTGGAGCCCCTCAGGGGTGTGTACTTCGTCCCCTCCTGTACTCCCTGTTCACCCATGACTGCATGGGCAGGCACGACTCCCAACACCATCATTAAGTTTGCAGACGATACAACAGTGGTAGGCCTGATCACTGACAACGATGAGACAGCCTATAGGAAGGAGGTCAGAGACCTGGCCGGGTGGTGCCAGAATAACAACCTATCCCCCAACATAATCAAGACAAAGGATATGATTGTGGATTACAGGAAAAGGAAGACCGAGCGCGCTCCCATTCTCATCGATGGGGCTGTAGTGGAGCAGGTTGAGAGCTTCAAGTTCCTTGGTGTCCACATCGCCAACAAACTAGACTATGCATTGTACCCCGCCAACCCCTCTTTTACGCTGCTGCTACTCTCCGTTTATCATCTATGCATAGTCACTTTAACTAATCCTACATGTACCTCAAATAGCCCGACTAACCGGTGCATCTGCACATTGACTCTGTACCGGTATCACCTGTATATAGCCTCACTACTGTTATTTTTTACTGTTTAGAAAAAATCTTTACTTATCTATTGTTCACCTAATACCTATTTTCATACTTAAAAATTGTACTGTTGGTTAAGGGGCTTGTAAGCATTTCACTGTAAGGTACCTGTTGTATTCGGCGCACGTGACAAATAATCTTTGATTTAATGTGAAGCGCAGAGATCGCTCCATGAGTGATCGGGATTTCTGACCGCTCAAGTCTGCTTGCATACTCTGAATTGGGTGGTAGTCTCTCCCTGTCTGTCTGTGGATTGGCTGGTAGTCTCTCCCTGTCTATCTGGGGATTGGCTGGTAGTCTCTCCCTGTCTATCTGGGGATTGGCTGGTAGTCTCTCCCTGTCTGTCTGGGGATTGGCTGGTAGTCTCTCCCTGTCTATCTGGGGATTGGCTGGTAGTCTCTCCCTGTCTATCTGGGGATTGGCTGGTAGTCTCTCCCTGTCTATCTGGGGATTGGCTGGTAGTCTCTCCCTGTCTGTCTGGGGATTGGCTGGTAGTCTCTCCCTGTCTATCTGGGGATTGGCTGGTAGTCTCTCCCTGTCTATCTGGGGATTGGCTGGTAGTCTCTCCCTGTCTGTCTGGGGATTAGCTGGTAGTCTCTCTCTGTCTGTTGTGCCTTATTCTACTCCCTGTACAGTTTGCACTTTGCTAGCCTTGTATGACAGCTAGGTCTATCCCCTCACTGTGTTTGTCACCTGTCTAGCCAGCCTGTTATGTGCCTTATTTTTATTTATTTTATTTCACCTTTATTTAACCAGGTAGGCCAGTTGAGAACAAGTTCTCATTTACAACTGCGACCTGGCCAAGATAAAGCAAAGCAGTGCGACAAAAACAACAACACAGAGTTACACATGGAATAAACAAACGTACAGTCAATAACACAATAGAGAAGTCTGTGTACAGTGTGTGCAGATGAAGTAAGGAGGTAAGGCAATAAATAGGCCATAGTGGCGAAGTAATTACAATTTAGCAATTAACACTGGAGTGATAGATGAGCAGATGAGGATGTGCAAGTATAAATACTGGTATGCAAAAGAGCGGGAAAAAAATATGGGGATGTGGTAGGTAGTTGGTGGGATGGGCTATTTACAGATGGGCTGTGTACAGCTGCAGCGATCGGTAAGCTGCTCTGACAGCCGATGCTAGTGAGGGAGATATAAGTCTCCAACTTCAGTGATTTTTGCAATTCGTTCCAGTCATTGGCAGCAGAGAACTGGAAGGAAAGGCATCCAAAGCAGGTGTTGGCTTTGGGGGTGACCAGTGAGATATACCTGCTGGAGCGCGTGCTATGGGTGCGTGTTGCTATGGTGACCAGGGAGCTGAGATAAGGCAGAGCTTTACCTAGCAAAGACTTACACATGACCTGGAGCCAATGGGTTTGGTGACGAATATGTAGCGAGGACCAGCCAATGAGAGCATACAGGTCGCAGTGGTGGGTGGTATATGGGGCTTTGGTGACAAAACGGATGGCACTGTGATAGACTGCATCCAGTTTGCTGAGTAGAGTTTTGGAGGCTATTTTGTAAATGGCATCACCAAAGTCAAGGATCGGTAGGAGAGTCAGTTTTACTAGGGTAAGTTTGGCAACATGAGTGAAGGAGGCTTTGTTGCGAAATAGGAAGCCGATCCTAGATTTGATTTTGGATTGGAGATGCTTAATGAGTCTGGAAGGAGAGTTTACAGCCTGGCCAGACACCTAGGTATTTATAGTTGTCCACATATTCTAAGTCAGAACCGTCCAGAGTAGTGATGCTAGTTGGGCGGGCGGGTGCGGGCAGCGTTGAAGAGCATGCATTTCGTTTTACTAGTGTTTAAGAGCATTTGGAGGTCACGGAAGGAGTGTTGTGTGGCATCGAAGCTCGTTTGGAGGTTTGTTAAGACCGTGTCCAAAGAAGGGCCAGATGTATACAGAATGGTGTCGTCTGTGTAGAGATGGAGCATGGAATCACTCGCAGGAAGAGCGACATTGATATATGCAGAGAAGAGTCGGCCCTAGAATTGAGCCCTGTGGCACTATTCTCTCTCTGCATGACTGTTTGTGTGTTTATCTGTCTAGTAAGTCACTATACATACAGCATGTTTTTTTACTCTAATCCACACTCAGCTGTGTTGATATGTCAACCCTTTGTCTCTGCCTGCGTCCCAAATGGCACCCTATTCCCTACATAGTGCACTACGTTTGACTATTGGTTGATGGTAGTAGGGTACCACTTGGGACTCTCTCAGTTTTCATCTCTGGAGCAGAGCATAAAGATACATTTATTTCGCAAGATGGACAATAAAGTTGTATTAAATTATATTTTGTCAGACAATGACGAGCCGTTGCTGAGTGGCTCAGGAGACGTGTCAAAAGAGTGTGCTGAGAAGATCCTGGAGACCTGGGGAGACCTGCTGTCCAAATGGTGAGTGACTGACATCTCTGTGGATGTCATACCTTGTCTTCATGTAAATCATAGCACCACCCACTGGGCACCAACTGGTTGAATCAATGTTTCCATTTCATTTCAACATAAAGAATTAAATGTGATGTCTGTCGAGTCAATGTAAAAAACCTGACTTGATTTGCAAAAACGTCATCAATGTAAAGGAATTTCCGAGATTGTTTGTCTTTTCACCCAACTTTTAACCGAAATCTAATGACGTGGTTGAATTTTTTAAATTTCACGTTCAATTCAGGTAAGTTGACAACCCAATCAGATGTCAATCCAAACCTGATGTTGACCTAACGTCTGTGCCTAGTGGGCAGTGTATTTAGCATGTCTCATCTGCATTTCGCTCCACATTCAAAGTGGTGTTAAAGAAAAAATGTACTGTAAACTAACAGAGAAGGAGATGATTTGAACTTTATTTCATTGACCTTGTGAGAATAATAACCAACATGACCACCAGGCAGCAGCCTCTTTCCCAGTGAATAGTTAGCCTGCCTTACCGTCATGGTGTGTAGTTAGTCAGCCTTACCGTCATGGTGTGTAGTTAGCCTGCCTTACCGTCATGGTGTGTAGTTAGCCTGCCTTACCGTCATGGTGTGTAGTTAGCCTGCCTTACCGTCATGGTGTGTAGTTAGCCAGCCTTACCGTCATGGTGTGTAGTTAGTCAGCCTTACCGTCATGGTTTGTAGTTAGTCAGCCTTACCGTCATGGTGTGTAGTTAGTCAGCCTTACCGTCATGGTGTGTAGTTAGTCAGCCTTACCGTCATGGTGTGTAGTTAGTCAGCCTTACCGTCATGGTGTGTAGTTAGTCAGCCTTACCGTCATGGTGTGTAGTTAGTCAGCCTTACCGTCACGGTGTGTAGTTAGCCTTACCGTCACGGTGTGTAGTTAGCCTTACCGTCACGGTGTGTAGTTAGTCAGCCTTACCGTCACGGTGTGTAGTTAGTCAGCCTTACCGTCACGGTGTGTAGTTAGTCAGCCTTACCGTCACGGTGTGTAGTTAGCCTTACCGTCATGGTGTGTAGTCAGCCTTACCGTCATGGTGTGCCAATTTATTGGGCTACAATACCTATTTTGCCAATTTGCCTGGACCCTTTTACTGCCTACACGGAGCCCTGCCAATCCAACATGACTGGTCTGCCGATGTAACTGTCCGACGGCGCTACAACAAACTTTCTTCCATCGCGCCGTACCCCCCTAAGGCCCTTCTGCTAGCCCCGGCCCGCTAGCTGTCTGAATCGCCATGTCTCCAGCTCGCCTAGCCTCCCACTGGTCCCTATGATCACTCGGCTACGCATGCCTCTCCCTACTGTCAATGTGTCTTGTCCATTGCTGTTTTGGTTAGTGATTACTGTCTTATTTCACTGTAGAGCCTCCAGCCCTGCTCAATATGACTTAGCTAGCCCTTTTTGTTTCACCTCCCACACATGCGGTGACCTCACCTGGTCTAAATGATGTCTCCAGAGACAAAACCACTCTCATCATCATGCAATGCCTAGGTTTACCTCCACTGTATTCATATCCTACCATACCCTTGTCTGTACATTATGCCTTGAATCTATTCTTCCGCGCCCAGAAACCTGTTCCTTTTACTCTCTGTTCCAAACGCACTAGACGACCAGTCCTTATAGCCTTTAGCCATTCCCTTATCCTACTCCTCTTCTTTTCCTCTGGTGATGTAGAGGTTAATCCAGGCCCTGCAGCGCCTAGCTCCACTCCCATTCCCCAAGTGCTCTCATTTGTTGATTTCTGTAACCGTAAAAGCCTTGGTTTCATGCATGTTAACATTAGAAGCCTCCTCCCTAAGTTTGTTTTACTCACTGCTTTAGCACACTCTGCTAACCCGGATGTCCTAGCCGTGTCTGAATCCTGGCTTAGGAAGGCCACCAAAAATCCTGAAATTTCCATCTCTAACTATAACATTTTCCGACGAGATAGAACTGCCAAAGGAGGCGGAGTTGCAATCTACTTCAGAGAGAGCCTGCAGAGTTCTGTCATACTATCCAGGTCTGTGCACAAACAATTCAAGCTTGTACTTCTAAAAATCCACCTTTCCAGAAACAAGTCTCTCACTGTTGCCGCTTGTTATAGACCACCCCCAGCCCCCATGCCTCCAGCCATGCCCTGGACACCATATATGAATGGATTGCCCCACATCTATCTTCAGAGATCGTTACTGTTAGGTCACCTAAACTGGGACATACTTAACACCCCCGCCGTCCTACAATCTAAGCTAAATACCCTCAATCTCACACAAATGATCAATGAACCTACCAGGTATAACTCCAAATCTCTAAACATGGGCACCCTCCTAGATATCATCCTGACCAACCTGCCCTCTAAATACACCTCTGCTGTCTTCAGCCAGGATCTCAAATCAAATCACATTTTATTTGTCACATACACATTGTTAGCAGATGTTAATGCGAGTGTAGCGAAATGCTTGTGCTTCTAGTTCCGACAATTCAGTAATAACCAACGCGTAATCTAACCCAACAATTTCACAACTACTACCATATACACACAAGTGTAAAGGGATAAATTATATGTACATAAAGATATATGAATGAGTGATGGTACAGAATGGCATAGGCAAGATACAGTAGATGGTATAGAGTACAGTATATACATATGAGAAGACTAATGTAGGGTATATAAACATAAAGTGGCATCTCAGTGATCATTGCCTGCGTCCGTAATGGGTCTGCGGTCAAATGACCAAACCCTCATCACTGTCAAACGCTCCCTAAAACACTTCAGCGAATAGGCCTTGCTAATCAACCTGGCCCGGGTATCCTGGAAGGATATTGACCTCACTCCGTCAGCAGAGGATGCCTGGTTATTCTTTAAAAGTTCCTTCCTCACCATTTTAAATAAGCATGCCCCATTCAAAAAATGTAGAACCAGGAACAGATATAGCCCTTGGTTCACTCCAGACCTGACTGCCCTTGACCAGCACAAAACATCCTGTGGCGTACTGCATTAGCATCGAACAGCCCCCGCGATATACAACTTTTCAGGGAAGTTAGGAAACAATATACACAGGCAGTTAGGAAAGCTAAAGCTAGCTTTTTCAAACAGAAATGTGCATCCTGTAGTAATAACTCAAAAAAGTTCTGGAACACTGTAAAGTCCATGGAGAAAAAGAGCACCTCCTCCCAGCTGCCCACTACAATGTCACCACTAGGAAACAATGTCACCACCGATAAATCCACTATAATTGAGAATTTCAAAAAGTATTTTTCTACAGCTGGCCATGCTTTCCACCTGGCTACCCCTACCCCGGTCAACAGCCCTGCACCTCCCACAGCAACTTGCCCAAACCTCCCCCATTTCGCCTTCACCCAAATCCAGATAGCTGATGTCCTGAAAGAGCTGCAAAATCTGGACCCCTACAAATCAGCTGGGCTTGACAACCTGGACCTTCTCTTTCTAAAATGATCCGCCGTATTTGTTGCAACCCCTATTACTAACCTGTTCAGCCTCCCTTTCGTGTTGTCTGAGATCCCCATAGATTGGAAAGCTGCCGCGGTCATCCCCCTCTTCAAAGGGGGAGACACTCTAGAACCAAACTGCTACAGACCTATATCTATGCTACCCTGCCTTTCTAAAGTCTTTGAATGACAAGTTAACAAACATATTACCGACCATTTCAAATTCCACCGTACCTTCTCCGCTATGCAATCTGGTTTCCAAGCTAGTCATGGGTGCACCTCAGCCACGCTCAAGGTCTTAAACGATATCATAACCGCCATCTATAAAAGACAATACTTTGCAGCCATATTCATCGACCTGGCCAAGGCTTTCGACTCTGTCAATTACCACACTCTTATCGGCAGACTCAACAGCCGTGGTTTCTCAAACGACTGCCTCGGCGGGTTCACCAATTACTTCTCAGACAGAGTTCAGTGTGTCAAATCGGAGGGCCTGTTGTCCGGACCTCTGGAAGTCTCTATTGGGTGTGCCACAGGGTTCAATTCTCAGGCCAACTCTTTTCTCTTTATACATCAATGCTCTCGCAGCTCTTGCTGCTGTTGATTCTCTGATCCACCTCTACGCAGACGACACCATTCTGTATACTTCTGGCCCTTCTTTGGACACTATGTTAACTAACCTCCAGACGAGCTTCAATGCCATACAACTCTCCTTCCGTGGCCTCCAACTGCTCTTATATGCAAGTAAAACTAAATGAATGCTCTTCAACTGATCGCTGCCCGCACCTGACTTAGAATATGTGGACAATTTCAAATACCTAGGTGTCTGGTTCGACTGTGGACTCTCCTTCCAGAATCACATTAAGCATCTCCAATCCAAGATCAAATCTAGAATCGGCTTCCTATTTCGCAACAAAGCATCCTTCACTCATGTTGCCAAGCATATCCTCGTAAAACTGACTATCCTGCCGATCCTTGACTTTGGCGATTGTCATTTACAAAATAGCATCCAACACTCTACTCAGCAAGTTGGATGCAGTCTATCACAGTGCCATCCGTTTTGCCACCAATGCCCCATATACCACCCACCATTGCGACCTGTATGCTCTCGTTGGCTGGCCCTCGCTTCATATTCGTCACCAAACCCACTGGCTCCAGGTCATCTGTAAATCTTTGCTAGGTAAAGCTCTGTCTTGTCTCAGCTCACTGGTCAACATAGCAACACCCACCCGTAGCACACGCTCCAGCAGGTATATTTCACTGGTCACCCCCAAAGCCTATTCCTCAATTGGCCGCCTTTCCTTCCAGTTCTCTGCTGCCAATGACTGGAACGAATTGAAAAAAATCACTGAAGCTGGAGACTCATATCTCCCTCACTAACTTTAAGAATCAGCTGTCAGAGCAGCTCACGGATCACTGCATCTGTACATAGCTCATCTGTAAATAGCCCATCCAACTACCGCATCCCCATATTGTTATTTGCACAACAGGAGTCTTTCAATAATGTACCATGTACCAGATTCTTCTTCACGCAGGTTCTTTGACTCAACATTTTAGTGGGAAATGCACATTTATCTATGATATGAAAAGAAAACTAACACTAGTTACTGCTTGTAAAATATACGCTTATCCTTCATACAGGGTTCGTTCATCATGAAAATCCTGGAAAAGTCATGGAATTTTAAAGTGGTGTTTTTCTGGGCCTGTAAAAAAAAAAAGGTTTTGGAAAAAGTAATGGAATTATTTTAAGAATTTATATTAATGTAATATATTTAGGCACAGTTTTATGTTATCAATCAAATAAAAATCAACATATCAGCCAGGATCGGCATAATACTTTAGCGTATCTGTGTTTGTGCGTCTCTCCTTGGGCCATTGCTCAAGGAGAGAGACCGTTCATTCACTGCAGCAGCAGGTTGGTCTAGCCTATAAAATATGTAGAGAACAGATTAACAGGTAGCCAATTCAAAAAATATATTGTACCCGCTAGTTAACTGTTTTATCTATCATGTTTTCATGTTTTCGTTATGTTCCCAAAAACGTTCCACTGACACTTGCGAATAAGGCCATACAAAGTTGATTACTTTTTTCTGAACGATTCGTATTATTCATTTACACTATTTTGGACAAAACTATAACGATCCACTTTCCTTCAACCCAGACTTCAGAGAGGGAGGGGAGGGAAGAGGGAGGGAGCACATACAGCCACTAGGTGCATAAAAGGTGCTTTTTTTGCCTCCCAAATACTTTAACACTGTTTTTAGGCTTTGCTATTAACGTGTATCTTGAGAATTGCTGTGCTGACTGAAATAAAACAACTATGTTTAGGAAATTTGCTTTCCTTCAAACTTGCAAAGAATGGTAAATAAATTGCGTAATTCAAATGGGACTGTGATGTGACTCGATGCAGGGCTCTCGTTGTCAGTGGGAGCCATTTTGTATTGCCAACCCGCTGAGCACCAGGGCTGGTTTCACTTACATCACACTGAAAGTACGCCCTTTCTTGTTTCAACTGTTTTATCTGAGCAGAAAAGAAATGCCACGTTGCATTGCGTAACCAACCAAGTAACTCGGGATAAATAAATACATGAAAAGTGGGGGAAAAGTTAACGATTCATCTGGAATGTTCTTAGCTCTCCCAGGGGCATGTGGTGTGGTGTGGAACCTGATCATATGTGCTTCTTGGCATTGTGACTTGTACCTTCCTCCCCCGCCAGCTGCCCAGGGTTCTGGGAAGAACTGAGGGGAGACTCTCTCTCTGTGTCTGTTCTGATCAGAGATAACCCTTTCTCTCTTCTTCTCTCTCTTGCTCGCTCTCCTCTCTCTCTTTCTCTCTCTTCTACCCCTTCTCTCTCCCTCCTCCCTTGATCTCCAGGCCCCACATCACACCTGTTAGATAAGACTCCATCCTCCTGTTCCTCTCCTCTGCCCCTTTAGATACGCCAATTACATTCTCATGATCAGCCCAGCTGGATTTAGTACATAACCGAGACATAGACATTCACTGAGAACCTGGGTCTGTATGTACGGCGTAGTCTGTCGTATGAGACTAATGGGATATACTGCATATATATCGTCTGTCGTATGAGACTAATGGGATATACTGCATATATATCGTCTGTCGTATGAGACTAATGGGATATACTGCATATATATCGTCTGTCGTATGAGACTAATGGGATATACTGCATATATATAGTCTGTCGTATGAGACTAATGGGATATACTGCAGATATATCGTCTGTCGTATGAGACTAATGGGATATACTGCATATATATCGTCTGTCGTATGAGACTAATGGGATATACTGCATATATATCGTCTGTCGTATGAGACTAATGGGATATACTGCAGATATATCGTCTGTCGTATGAGACTAATGGGATATACTGCAGATATATCGTCTGTCGTATGAGACTAATGGGATATACTGCATATATATCGTCTGTCGTATGAGACTAATGGGATATACTGCATATATATCGTCTGTCGTATGAGACTAATGGGATATACTGCATATATATCACCTGAGCTTTGCCTCCTGGAAGGCCGCCATTGTTTTCCCATGACAGCCCTTAATCTAGTCAGTGGTCTCTCCTCCCAGTGTAAATCAGAGCTGATAAGATGGAATTAATGGCCTGCTGACCTGGAACGGTGATATATGACTTGTTTCTGACATGGCTGGATATCTTTCACCTCCATTGATTACATTAAATCAGATTAAATCATACCATCATTATTCAGTTATCATCAGGGATGTAGTGTTTGGTATACGCAGTGCTGTTTACACTCCTTGTCATCTGTGTACGCCACCAATTAAGTTGGATTTGATAGCATTAGTGTTTACATAATGGTTGGTTACATCATGGCTTTCCTCCCTCTGTCCCCAGGCATCTGAACCTGTCTGTGCGTCCCAAGCAGCTCCCGGCTTTGGTGCGTAGCGGGGTCCCAGAGGCCCTCAGAGGAGAGGTGTGGCAGCTCCTGGCTGGTTGCCATAACAACGACCACCAAGTGGAGGAGTACCGCACCCTCATCACTAAGGTAGGCCTGACCCTTGAACCTTCATGGAAATAAATGTATTTCCTGTTACCAAGTCATTTACGTTTTCAATGCCTTTAGTTTTCCATGTGGACCAATTTATCTGTAAATTGTGAAAAGTTATCCAAGGATTGATGCGTCTCCGCTTGGCACTCCGTATTAAGGAGATAGATTGGGGGTAAGGCCCTGCGATAGACTAGCATCCTGTCCAGGGTGTGTACAGCAAGCAGCCTCACGCTACAGAAACAGGAGATGGGGCTCCTGCCCTATGAGCAGTTCTGACTCATACAAGCTAATGCTCGTACCAGGTTACTTACTATCCAAGGAGATTGTTCCATAGGTATTTTAGGGAGTGATATAGTTTTTTGTAGAATACGTTTCATTTTTTTCAATTTTTTTCCATGTTATCTTATTTTTAACTATGAAGTTGTTGATGAAGTTGTTGAAGTTGTTCTTAGCTTTATCCTTTGAAAATAGACACGTAAAAAGATACTGGAGATGAGCATGTGCATCTTCAATATGTACCTGTGGTTCCTCTTTAGTACATTTAACTATCTGTCTCAAGTAAAAGCTTTGGGTGGCGAGTTGATACAAATCCAAGTCTGGAAGGTTAAAACCCTCCTCAGACTTAGGAAGATGTAAAACTTTCCTATTTATTCCATGAGTTTATGGACAGAGTATACTGTTTTAAAGAATGTCTTCAGTGGGGTAATGGACATTACTGAGAAAAAGTATAAAAACTTTGGGAACCATGCCATTCTGAAGAGGTGTATTCTACCTGTTAGATTTATGGGAAGATTGTTCCATTTAATTAGGTCTGCTTTCATATTGTTGAGTAATGGGCTAAAGTTATCTTTATATATTTGTTGTTTGGTATTTCATATTTTGTTTATTGTCCACTTAAAAGATTGCTGTTGAACATGAGTAATTATTTTTCCTATTGCGATTATTTAGTTGTTTTCCACAATAAGTTTATATCTTGAGATTTTTGAGTATTCTGAAAATATTTTCAGCAGGCTGGGGAATTGAGTTTTCAATATTGGTCAGGTACAGTTGAAGTCGGAAGTTTACGTACATCTTAGCCAAATACATTTAAACTCAGTTTTTCACAATTCATAACATTTAATCCTTGTAAAAATTCATTGTTTTAGGTCAGTTAGGATCACCACTTTATTTTAAGAATGTGAAATGTCCAAATAATAGTAGAGTGAATTATTTCAGCTTTTATTTATTTCATCACATTCCCAGTGGGTCAGAAGTTTACATACACTCAATTAGTATTTGGTAGCATTGCCTTTAAATTGATTAACTTGGGTCAAATGTTTCAGGTAGCCTTCCACAAGCTTCCCACAGTAAGTTTGGTGAATTATGTAATTGAGTTAGGTTTGTTGGCCTCCTTGCTCACACACGCCTTTTCAGTTCTGCCCACACATTTTCTATAGGATTGAGGTGCTTTGTGATGGCCACTCCAATACCTTGACTTTGTTGTCCTTAAGCCATTTTGCCACAACTTTGGAAGTATGCTTGAGGTCATTGTCCATTCGGAAGACCCTGTTTGCGACCTAACTTTCTCACTCATGTCTTGAGATATTGCTTCAATATATCCACCTAATTTGATGATGCCATCTATTTTGTGAAGTGCACCAGTCCCTCCTGCAGCAAAGCACCCCCGCAACATGATGCTACCATCCCCGTGCTTCACAGTTGGGATGTTGTTCTTCGGCTTGCAAGCCTCCCCCTTTTCCTCCAAACATAACGATGGTCATTATGGCCAAATAGTTATATTTTTGTTTCATCAGACCAGAGGATATTTCTCCAAAAAGAACGAGCTTTGTCCCCATGTGCAGTTGCAAGCCGTAGTCTGGCTTTTATGGCGGTTTTGGAGCAGTGGCTTCTTCCTTGCTCAGAGGCCATTCAGGTTATGTCGATATAGTACTTGTTTTAATGTAGATATAGATACTTTTGTACCTGTTTCCTCCAGGATCTTCACAAGGTCCTTTGCTGTTGTTCTGGGATTGACTTACATTTTTTTCATCTCCAGGAGACAGAATGCGTCTCCTTCCTGAGCGGTATGACGGCTGCGTGGTCCCTGCGTGGTCCCATCAGAAGCTTCTAAAGCCATGACATAATTTTCTGGAATTTTCCAAGCTGCTTAAATAAAGGCACAACAATTACTTGTGTCATGTACAAAGTAGATATCTTAACCGACTTGCCAAAATGATAGTTTGTTAATTTGTGGAGTGGTTGAAAAACGTGTTTTAATGACTCCATCCTAAGTGTATGTAAACTTCTGACTTCAACTGTATATCAGGAGATCGTCTGCAAGATTGTAAACATATTCATGTTTATCAATACTGCATGTATCAGTAGTCATTATTGATAAATCACCAGTGCCTTCGGAAAGTATTCAGACCCCTTGACTTTTTCCACATTTTGTTATGTTACACCCTTATTCTAAAGTGCATATATATTTTTAAATCCCCTCATCTTCACACAATACCCCATAACGACAAAGGAATTTTTTGACATTTTTTTGCAAATGTATAAAAAAATAAAAAAACACATCACATTTGCATAAGTTTTCAGACTCTGTACTTTGTTGAAGCACCTTTGGCAGCAATTACAGCCTCAAGTTTTCTTGGGTATGACGCTACAAGCTTGGCACACCTGTATTTGGGGAGTTTCTCCCATTCTTCTCTGCAGTTCTTCTCAAGCTCTTTCAGTTTGGATGGGGGGCATTGCTGCACAGCTATTTTCAGGCTACAGATGCAAGTGCTACGGGGCTATAGTCATTTAAGCAATTTACCTTGGTGTTATTGGGTAGGGGGGCTATGGTTGTCTGGTATTTCAATTGGTATTACAGACCAGGTCAGGGATATGTTGAAAATGTTAGTGAAGAACTTGAAGCTCTCGACCCCGCTCCACTGCAGCCCTACCTTAGGTTCACGATCAGCTCCTTTGTCTTGTTGAGGTTAAGTGACAGGTTGTTGTCCTGTCACCACACTGACAGGTCTCTTGACCTCCTCCCTATAGGCTGCCTCATCGTCTTCAGCTCATATTTTGAGTACACATCCTGGTATTCCATTTGGGCTCACAGCTTTGCGAATGTTAACCTATTTAAAGGTCTTACTTCATCAGCTACGGAGAGCGAGATCACACAGTTGTCCGGAACAGCTGGTGCTCTCATGCATGGTTCAGTGTTGCTTGCCTTGAAGCGAGCATAGATGGCATTTAGCTTGTCTGGTAGGTTTGCATCGCTGGGTAGCTCGCCGCTGGGTTTACCTTTGTAATCTGTGATAGTTTACAAGCCCTGTCACATCTGTTCCAGTTTCGTTGGAGGCCACAGTGGGATTTCTTATAAGCATCTGGATTAGTGTCTCGCTCCTTGAAAGCGTTATCTCTAGCATTTAGTTCATTGTGGATGCTGTCTGTAGTCCATGGCTTCTGGTTGGGGTATGTACGGTCACTGTAGGAACGACATCATAGATGCACTTGTAAATGAAGCCGGTGACTTGTATGCATTTCTGTGTGTGGAGTAAAAGTGATCTAGAGTTTTGTTGCCTCCTAGTTGCACAGGTGACATGCTGGTAAAAAATTAGGTAAAACGGATTTGATTTTCCTTGCATTAAAATCACCGGCCATGAGAAACGCTGCCTCTGGATGTGCATTTTCTTGTTTGCTTATGGCTCAATACATATTTTATTTTCATTTTATTTAACCTTCATTTAACTAGGCAAGTCAGTTAACAAATTCTTATTTACCTTGACAGCCTACCTTCCCCTCGTTGAGTGTGGTCATCGGTTTAGGGTGGTAAATAGACAGCTACAAAAAATATAGATGAAAACTCTTGGTAAATGGTAATGTACTCGAATAAGAAAGTGAGTTGTAAATTAAAACAATGGGTCAATGTTTTGACCTCTCTAATCGAACTCCAATTTTATTATTATATTTAGTGGAAATAATAAACAGATTTTGTTTTACAAGATTGTAGGACCAGCTCTTAATCATCTAAGTCATGTGACTCTATCACTAGCTTGATAGCTTAATATTCATCTATGTAATATTTGTGGAATGTAGATTTTGAACAGTGATAATGTTGTTGCTGATGCTTGATTGGTTGTCATTGCTCCCTTCCTGTCACCTGTGTGGTGTTCAGCAATGTACTCGTTTGCGATGGGGTCTTGGCCGAGTTACTGTAAAGTCCTTTTGTGACTGCTGATGTAAAAAAAAAGACTTTTTGCCGCACATCAATTTGATTGAATGATTGATGGATTGAATGCCAGTTAGCCATAGAGATGATCTGCCATTTTGTGTCCTTGCATTGCACACACAGGCAGATGAAGGAATCTGAGGTCAAAACCTCTCTCTTAAGTCATCAAAGTGGAAGATGAAGGCTCATTTACGTACAATATCTCTCTCTGTGACAATCTCAAAATCTTAACAGCCATTTAAAGTCATTATGTCCTTCTTTCCCCCTAATTCGTCAATGTCCTATTTCTTCTTAATATCATTTCTATGTTATGTGACTGCTGGTCAGCCCCTCGTTAGGAGTTTGCACTAAGGTGGTGCTTGGCTGCGGTGTGCTGCAAGTTCTTTACTCACACTGTGGTAGGAGGTTGTGAGCTAAGTACCAGAGTCGTGTGTGTGAGTGTGTGTGTGTGTGCCTCGTAGAAGTGATGGATGGTAATGCTAAATGTTTGTCAACTCTTCTCACATTTAACATTCTGTCCTCCTATATCAAAATGTCAACGTTTTCTTTCCACTGAGGATGACTGAACATTCAAGTTTAAAGTGGACCTTGACCAATGACTACGGCTCTTCTAAGGACATGACAGCATTATACACAAACATGAAGTAGTAGACTGAACCTCTATGTTATCACCATAGCAGACACCTCAGAATATAACATAACAGCTAGACAACTAATGCTGGGTGGACACAACACAACTTTCAAAACCCTAACATCGCTGAGTCTCTCACATTAAATGACCATCTTTCCTGTAGTTGTTTTGTCTTGCCAACGTAGTGGTGCCACACTAAACCATTTTCACTTGGTCGTGAGGATTCTCCATACCACGCTGTCACGCGAAAACAATGATGTGATTAGATTTTACATAGCTAGAAAGAGCTGTGGCTCAAAGCAGGCTCATAGACGTGTTCAATCAGAAATTCAGGCATGCCATACAGAGTTGAAATATCTAGCCACATTTTGAATGGAATAACATTGCTTGCGAACTTCAGGCAAGTACAAACGCATACTAGTAGTAGTCATGGCTCCTGCTCCAGAGTCTACACATCCTGGGTGATGCCAAACAACGGCATCATCTCCTGCTCCAGAGTCTACACATCCTGGGTGATGCCAAACAACGGCATCATCTCCTGCTCCAGAGTCTACACATCCTGGGTGATGCCAAACAACGGCATCATCTCCTGCTCCAGAGTCTACACATCCTGGGTGATGCCAAACAACGGTATCATCTCCTGCTCCAGAGTCTACACATCCTGGGTGATGCCAAACAACGGTATCATCTCCTGCTCCAGAGTCTACACATCCTGGGTGATGCCAAACAACGGCATCATCTCCTGCTCCAGAGTCTACACATCCTGGGTGATGCCAAACAACGGCATCATCTCCTGCTCCAGAGTCTACACATCCTGGGTGATGCCAAACAACGGCATCATCTCAATGGCTACTTCTCTGGCGAGCTCTCATTGGCTATTGCAGATCACCGTTTTCAAATGTGTCTTTGCACATCTCACACTACAAGAACATAGCGAATGTTGTGCCGATAAAATCAAACATGTTTGAAAAGACAGGATCGGTAGCCCTCAGTTGAGCCTCTAACCATCTCACATTAAACGAGCGCTGGTTACTGTTGTGCGCCCCGAGTAAGCAACAAACATCCAGCTTAAGTCTACAGTACAACAATGATGTGCTAAGTAAGCATCCCATACGGTGTGAGCAGATATTTTGTTTATCACACAGATATTGCGTAAAGCTGTGGTAACTTAGTCTGCCCTGTTTGTTTGTTGGCTTGGTGTGGGGCAGTGTTTTTAGTGGCCTCCGCATCAGTCATGTCAACTGGCATTATGTAAAGCCAGCATCCCGCGGTGCCCATGCCAGGTTCCTAGGTGGCAACAAGATGCCCCCCCACTCCCTGCACTCCCATTCCTGTCTGGCCCCATCGTCCTCGCCTGGACCACTGTTCCTGTCTCTATCCTTATCACCTGGGGTTTGTCCAAATGAACTTCATCGCATGCCGTTGCAGGACGTGCGTCTGTGTTGTCATAAGAAATCACTAGCCCAGTATTGTTTGTGTCAGTATCCTGCTGACTGTGGCAATGCTAAGATGGTGGTGGAGTGATATTGATCTGGATGAGAGAGTAGACTTCACCAGGGTGGTAGCTCTAGATAGATGTATTTTCTGTCAGACCATGGAGGTTTGTGGAGCACGCCACACACACACACACACACACACACACACACACACACACACACACACACACACACACACACACACACACACACACACACACACACACACACACACACACACACACACACACACACACACACACACACAGATACAAAGTGCTGAGACGATTGCTGCTTTATTTATCCTCCTCTAAGTAGGACTGCTTGTACCTGATGACTCGAGACACGAGACGTTCCCAGATCTAACCAGGTCACCACTACTCACTGACGAGAGGAATCATCACGTTGGAATCATAAACACAACCTTTTTTCCCCTAAACAAAACATTGTTTTATTTTATTATGGCCTTGGAATGTGAATGTGTGGCGTTCCTCACTCCTAAGTGCCTGGTGGTAACTTATTAAGAATTAACATTATTCTCTGCATAGATGAACTAGAGGAGTACTTTGAATACACATGTATGTTTTATTTGAGGTGGTCCATGCTAAAGGTATCTACAAGGATTTGATTTTGGGGGGCTATTAGCCTAGTGACTACTGAGTGACTAAAACCATGCTGCACTGTAGCTAAATGAGAACCCTTATCTTCATGTGGCCTTTCTTTGCACTGATTGTAAGTATTTGTACTGTTTGTAAGTGGGGAAATAACATCCATGTGTGTCCTTGTACGTACAGCCTGTCCTCTTTTTTACTCCCTCGCTCGCTTTCTATCCCTCTCTCTCCTTCTCTGTGTCTCTTGCTCTCATTTACTCTCTCTCACTCTATTTCTCTCTCTGTCTCCTTCTCTCTGTTTCTTGCTCTCATTTACTCCCTCTCACTCTATTTCTCTCTCTCTCCTTCTCTCTGTCTCTTGCTCTCATTTACTCTCTCTCACTCTCTATTTATCTCTCTCTCCTTCTCTCTGTCTCTTGCTCTCATTTACTCTCTCACTGTATTTCTTACTCTCTCTCTCGCCATCTCTCTCTCTATGTCTCTCTCTCTCTCTCTGTGTCTGTTCAATAAAACATTATAGGAGCTTTATTGGCTTGGGAATCATGTTTACATGGCCAAAGCAAGTGAAAAAACTAAAATACAATGACAAAAAACAACAACAATCAGACAGTAACAGTAAACATTACACACAAAAAGTAAAATAAAATGATTAGCAGTTTAAAATGTTACATTAGCTATACTTTATGTAGTGTTGTGACGATGTACAAATAGTAGAATGTGTGAGTGACGGGGAAATACATACTGCTGGGACACAGATACGGAAGTTAGTCAAAATTTGATTGTTTTGAATTCAAATGATTTGTGGGTTTGTTGAGTCAATTAGACCATGTCCATTTCATGCAAAAAAATAATGATATTTCAGAATATTTAGGCATGTTAGCTGGCTAACTCATTGATCCTGATTTGTGGTATACCCCTGTGGAGGTTGACGTTTGTATGGTTGATTCATCTATTTTTCTACATGTAAAAGGCTCTACCAGCTCACAACCATGAATTAAATCCTTATGGTGTTTTTCCTAAGCCCCATCAGATGCATTGATAACAAGCTACCATGTGGAGAGTCATTTGTCTTGCACATTGCTGTTGACAAAATGTCAGTCCTTGAATACACAATGCTCTACATTAGGTTTATAGTGGACTCTCTCCACGGTCACTCTGATTGGCAAAGTGAATCTACGGAGGTCTAATAGCCTGACCTTATGTGAACTTTTGTGTTGGGCTTAACAACCACTATTCTGTTCCTCTCTCTGCACTCCACCATTGTACTTGATTCAATGGTATTGGCAACAGGAAATACCACCGTATCTGATCTGCATTCTATTTCAGGTTTCAGCCACGTTACCATGTGGTCCTAAAAAGTCAAGTAAGGAATCACTGTGTGTACAAAAGACATCTATCCAATGAATCCTAACAAAGTACATAGTACCTACACAAAACTTGAAATCTAAATAGCCTATTCCTGGGTTTAAGTTATATCTTACACCCACAATCTATTATGATTTAGCCTTTTCAGGTAGTCCTAGTACTATCCACAGAGGTATGGGTTTAAATAATACTGAGTTTCAGTTATGATACTCTAACTGCAGCCTGCATGGAGTTATTGTATGACTCCAAATGGCACCCAATTACCTACAGTTTCCTACTTTTAACCAGAATCCTATAGGGCCCTGGTAAAACAGTTCACTGCGTTGGGATTAGGGGCCATTTTGGAAAGAATAAAAAAAAAACGTTATTGTCTTTGGCATCACCTCACATCTGCTGCCATGTTGTGTTGCTACCATGTTGTGTTGTCATGTGTTGCTGCCATGCTGTGTTGTTGTCTTAGGTCTCTCTTTATGTAGTGTTGTCTCTCTTGTCGTGATGTGTGTTTTTGTCCTATTTTACCTCTTTTTTTTATATCCCCGTCCCCATGGGAGGCCTTCATTGTAAATAAGAATGTGTTTTTAGCTGACTTGCCTAGTTAAATAACGGTTAAATAAAAGATAGAAATAAAGAAACTAATTAAAAGTATCACATACATTCTCACATCAGACACATTTAAACCAGTCGGTCCATCATACTGCATACACTAACATAGAGGATATTGATACATTCACTCACAACTGACCGCTGCCCCAACTGCACTGGATAGATAGGTACATATACCAATATAATTTACATTGCATTTAGTAGCTCAGTGGAGGCTCCTCCTCCGAGGAGGAAGGGGAGGACCATCCTCCTCAGTGAACTTCTTAACTTTAATGTTTCACAAATGTATTTTTATCCATTTTAAATAAAACTAGATTAAATATATTCACATGACACCAAATAATAGCTTCTGCCGTCCTCTGCGTACATTGACTTCAATATACTACCTAGGAGGCTTTTGGTTCTCACACCCATCTATAGACTTACACAGTAATTACGACAACTTCCAGAGGACGTCCTCCAACCAGAGCTCTTGTTCTCCACCCTACAGCTAGTTAGCACTGCAGTGCATAAAATGTGGTGAGTAGTCAACTCAAAGAGCGAAAGACGATAGTTGAACAGTTTTGAACAAATTCATTTCTTCAAAAATGGAGGAGAGGAGAGAGAGGTTTCGTTGTATTTTTTTAAACTTACTTAGCTAGCGTATGCAGGTAGCTAGTTTAGCCTACTGATACAGAGAGGGATACTATGTTAGCTAGATGGCTATGGCTATCCAACAATGGAAATCTTCCTAGTCAAGTTAAGCTTTTGGTTTTATTAATGTATTACCACAGGGGTCAGCCGGTGTGACTGCTTGCTGCTGACTGTACACTGTACTACATGATTGTAGCGGGTTTACTAACGCGTTAGTTCCAGTAGCTATGTTGACTATGACGTTAATATGTTGACAATGATAGCAGTTAGCAGTCATGATATGAAGGTTTGGCTTAGTTTTTTTTTGTTGCCTGGTCACAGACAGCTGATGTGTTGTGCACTGAAGTCCACAAGCGAAGGGAAAGGTGAGTGGAGGAGAGTGTGGAGATGCAAGAAGTCATTATACAACAATCAAAGGTATCATGCTGTTTGTATGTGGCTGCTATGAAAGTGAAGTGTGTTTGTGATCAGTGGTGTATTCATTCCGCCAATTCTGTTGAAAAAACGTTTCTTAAACTAAATGAGGATAGACATATCTGAATTCGTCCAATCGAAACTCTCGCTAGATGCAGGCAGGAGTGTGCAAAGAGGTATTGAATGTGTAGGAGTGTGCAAAACCGTATTGAATGTGTCTGTCACCTTTATTACTATTACTAATGTTTCTCGACCTGTGAACCTACATTTTCAACTGTCATTCATAGTCTAGGTTGTAACAACCTCATGATGAGTACAGGGAACATTTCAGTATCATGCAGGAGCCTAAACCTGTCGCTGTTACATTGAACTGGGTGAATGGAATATGAGTGACAGTCATCCAATATGCTGTAGTAGAAGTAAGGCCATGCTCCTAAAAAACCCAGCACCGCCCTCCAGTGAATCAGCATCACACTTTCCAGGTCTAACAGTATACACTGTGTCTGACGCAAGTCTAGAAACCTGTGTGTTTGGCTGTGCAGTAATGGCCATCCCCTACAGCAGTTTCCCCAATCAGCTTTATCATCATCCTTTTCCTTTTCCTCCTCGCCAGCTTCCCAGATTTGGGGCTTGATGACACGAGATCCTCCATGACTGACACAGGATGTTCTCTCATGGTGCTGCTGTTGTACAGAATGGCTGAACCTGAGGGTATTTCCACAGAGGTTCTGGAGGTTTTCTATGTTTTTTGATACATTCACTGTTTTTCAGACCAAACAGAGCCCATGTCTTAACCTGTGGCTGACACCTCTTCCTCCTCCTCCTCTACCTCCACCAACTCTTCCTTCCTTCCCTCCTCATCCTTCTCCTCCCTTCCGCATCATTCTCCACCTCCTCCTCCTCCTCTTTCTTCACAGCCTCCTCTTCCTTGTCCTGTTGGTGTCTGGTGCTGTCCACATGCTTGTCTGTGCTATTTGGTTACGGTGGACTGGGAGGGGGTTCTACTAGTGTGTGCTCTCTCTCGTTACAAAGCCTGTGGCCGTGTGCTGGTTGGATGGCAGTTGGCTACGCAAGCACCCATTCACCCCACTACCACACACATCCCATATATCCATACTGCCTCCAGATGTGTCCCAGTCCTTCTGTCCATAAACAGAGACCAGAGAGGTCAGACACCATAGAGGTCAGACACAGTGCCGCTGCTGAGGCCCTGGCCCCACGCACGTCACCTCACCCCACGCTGTTAGGGAAAACAAACGCTCCCACAATGACCTGCCTGTTCTCTCAGACTCTCCTGTCGGTCTGTCTGTCTGTGTTTTGTCTGTGTTTGTGTTTGCTCCAGGCCCACAGGACACACCCTTTAAAAAAAGTGTCTGTGTGTGTGTGTGTGTTTGCCCCAGACCCACCACACTACAGAACGTTAAGACCGGAAGCCTGTCACTATCCTGAAGCATCATTCTGTCAGAGTCAATCTTCTAATTCTTCCAAGAAGAGGTTTTCTACCTGGAGGGTTGTGGAACTTGGTTTCCTTTGTTGTTGTTATTACGTCTGTTGTATGTTAGATGTATTATCATACAAAGCCAGTTGATCATGTCGTGGAGAATAATCTCTCTCATTCATTCATTCATTCATAATGGATGAGCCCAGTGTTGTCTTGTATATTATAAATATAGCCTCTATACTTAGCCTCTGGTGTGTGCAGAGGGGAGAGGTGCGTGTCCGACCCTGGCGGTGCATCTTTGAGCTTCATCACGCTACATCCATCTCTCTGCCACGAGGCCTGATGAGACACTGCAGAACTAACAAAGACATCCGGACCGTGACAGACACACTGCGGTAGAGATGGACGGACGGCGGAGAGACAGACAGTGATGCGTCTGGGAAGAAACTCAAAGACAATGCAGTCAGTCATTGTGGGACAGACCAGTAGGCAACATCTAAGTCATGCTCTGTCAGTCTGACCAATGACAACTCTTTCATCTTCATTATTCATTGTTTTTACGTGAGGAAGGGTTGTCAACCAACTTGAGAAAAGGTGCAACCAAAAAATAAATGAGCTTAAGAAAGGAAAATGCACAACTCGCAATTCAAAACTTGATGTTTTTAATTGTGGCGGTTTTGGCCGTCCTTGGCCTACATCTGTGGGAGGCATGACTGGACTGTGTTGTGATGAGCGTCTTCAGTTCAGAGCAGAAGACACGCCGTGGTCCTCAGAGCAGAAGTCACGCCGTGGTCCTCAGAGCAGAAGTCACGCCGTGGTCCTCAGAGCAGAAGTCACGCCGTGGTCCTCAGAGCAGAAGACACGCCGTGGTCCTCAGAGCAGAAGACACGCCGTGGTCCTCAGAGCAGAAGACACGCCGTGGTCCTCAGAGCAGAAGACACGCCGTGGTCCTCAGAGCAGAAGACACGCCGTGGTCCTCAGAGCAGGAGACACGCCGTGGTCCTCAGAGCAGGAGACACGCCGTGGTCCTCAGAGCAGGAGACACGCCGTGGTCCTCAGAGCAGGAGACACGCCGTGGTCCTCAGAGCAGAAGTCACGCCGTGGTCCTCAGAGCAGAAGACACGCCGTGGTCCTCAGAGCAGAAGACACGCCGTGGTCCTCAGAGCAGAAGACACGCCGTGGTCCTCAGAGCAGAAGACACGCCGTGGTCCTCAGAGCAGAAGACACGCTGTGGTCCTCAGAGCAGAAGACACTCTGTGGTCCTCAGAGCAGAAGTCACGCCGTGGTCCTCAGAGCAGAAGACACGCCGTGGTCCTCAGAGCAGGAGACACGCCGTGGTCCTCAGAGCAGGAGACACGCCGTGGTCCTCAGAGCAGGAGACACACTGTGGTCCTCAGAGCAGGAGACACACTGTGGTCCTCAGAGCAGGAGACACACTGTGGTCCTCAGAGCAGGAGACACACTGTGGTCCTCAGAGCAGGAGACACACTGTGGTCCTCAGAGCAGGAGACACGCCGTGGTCCTCAGAGCAGGAGACACACTGTGGTCCTCAGAGCAGGAGACACGCCGTGGTCCTCAGAGCAGAAGACACACTGTGGTCCTCAGAGCAGAAGACACACTGTGGTCCTCAGAGCAGAAGACACACTGTGGTCCTCAGAGCAGAAGACACACTGTGGTCCTCAGAGCAGAAGACACACTGTGGTCCTCAGAGCAGAAGACACGCCGTGGTCCTCAGAGCAGAAGCTAAATGAAGGAAAAGCCTAATGAGAAGCAGGTGTATGAGAGATGACACACACACACACACACACACACACACACACACACACACACACACACACACACACACACACACACACACACACACACACACACACACACACACACACACACACACACACACACACACACACACACACTTCAATGAAGGGCCTTGAGGAAAGAAGTGCATGTAAACACACTCATCTCACACAGTGAGTCCCCTGAAGGACACTAGCTATATTCATATTAATACAAATCACATAAGCCTATCTTAAACATGTTGTAAACTCTGGAAGTATGGTCTTAAATGTCAAATTCGGTATTGTTTTATTGATATGCTGCATGTTAATGGGAGGTGCTAGTTCAGGCTGACCTGCTAATGTTGGCCAGCGCCCACAGCCACACAGGCTTTTACTGGGAGCACATTCAATGATTGCAAACGTGTCGTTTGAGTGTTTCTGTGGTGTTTGCGGTTAAAGTTGAAGAAAAATGCAAAATTCCTTCACAAGATGGACAATAAAGTTTGAAAACACAGATATGCTAAAATAGTGTACTCCCAATGCCCTGCTCATATAAAGTCAAGATCTCCCACAATACAGTTTGATGGGAAAGTCCTGGCTGCTAACACAATTACTATAACAATACACAGTACATATAGTTCCAAAAAACACACTAGTATTTATTTGATTTAGCATCAACTGGGTGAGACCAAGGACCCAAGGCATAGATAACATCCACTGATGTCATTTCAACTATGTGAAAATGTGTGAATCTGAGAGAGTTGGCCTAGTACTAGCGAGGTACTACGTGTGTATCAGTCAAGCAATGAGGAACAATTGGGATTGGCATTTCGGTTAACTTCCTGATTAACTTCATAAAAATGGAAGTGAAACTCCAACCATGGTATTGGGAGAGCGAGGACATTGTTTGTATTATAGCAGTGTACAAATAACCCAATATTAAAACCTATATGGCTGCAGACAGAAACATATGCTAGCTAAACCGCTGGAATCCAAATGTGGTTATATACATCCTAAAGGTATCTAACAAGAGGAGAGATGGGGAGAAAGGGCCTTTTTAACATGAGACTGGTATGACCATAATGCACCAGTTGTTTCTAGATAAGACGGTGTGTGTATATGAGAGAGAGGTGGTGTGTGTGGGAATTAGATAATGGCGGCAGGGGTATGCTGTGTGCAGCCAGCCAGCCAGTCAGTCAGTCATGGGATGAACGAGTGAGACTTGTGTACCCACAGCTGCTTACTGGCTGGAGCCAGAACAGGGGGAGGAGTGTCTCTGCCCTGCCTGCTGCAGGGAGAGAGAGGTAGTTAGAGAGAGCAGAGCGTGAGAGAAAGAAGAGTGAATCCACTCCACAGAAGAGGGAGAGAAGGAGCAGAGAGAGAGGTAGTTAGAGAGAGCAGAGCATGAGAGAAACAAGACTGAATCCGCTCCACAGAAGAGGGAGAGAAGGAGCAGAGAGAGAGGTAGTTAGAGAGAGCAGACCGTGAGAGAAACGAGACTGAATCCGCTCCACAGAAGAGGGAGAGAGCAAGGGAAAGGGACAGAGAGAGAGGTTGGGGTCGCTGCATTGGTATGCCTGCTCCTCCTGCTCTCTCATTTCCACTCCACACGCTGCTGCCTTTCTGAGTAGACCCAGACTCTGTTTGAAATGCCAATCACCTCCTTGAGGCTGCGCCTTCATCTTCATTCATTTACATTTATACTCACCTTTCCCTGCGTGAGGGAGACCGGGACTGCCTCAGACATTCGTGGAGGATCATTTCTGCTGAAGTTGCTGTGAAGAAATTCTGCTCTTTGGATGTGATCCGCCTGATCTTTCCGTGTTTGGAGAGGACACAAAGTCTCTGGAAACATCAAACTCTATATCACCTGGAATATTTGAGAATTTGTGACTGCATCTTTTAGAGACATACAGGAATTCCTGTAAGCCAAGACGATCAAACTTGTTGACAGTTTTCTATATTTTGTTGTCTTTTCTAAGGAGAGAACCAGAGGAGTAGAAGGATAGGCTGCCATAGTATTTTTCCTCCATCTGTGTGTGTCTGCATGATTGAACTGTCTGTGTCTGCACAGTGAGGGATGCCCTGGGGGACTCCCAGATCCTGGTCGTGGACGAGGGCTAGTCTTCACGTTGCTGCTGATATGGCAGAGGGTACACGGCTCCTCTCTCTCGGCCACCAGCCTGATCTGCTGCTGAGCTAGGACCAGGACTAGGACCAGGACGACCAGCCCCAGCCAAGCCCCCTGTCTCTGAGTCTAGGATCAGACCAGACAAGGATCTTTCTGGAGCTTCCTGCCCTCTGCCGGTTGATCTGGTTTCAGACCAGGAGCTTTCAGAAAGCTCTCTGGCTGCAAGATGATGAACTCTTCCCTGGACCTGCTGGAGCTTGAGCTCCTCAACCTGAGCGGCCCTCCTTTCTGCCTCCTGGACGTGGGCTACAGCCAGATCTTAAACACCTGTCTACTGGAGGTAGCCATCATCCTGCTGCTTACTGTCCTCATCATCTCTGGCAACCTGGTGGTGATCTTTGTGTTCCACTGTGCTCCTCTTCTCCAGCACCACACAACCAGTGCCTTCATCCAGACCATGGCCTACGCAGACCTGTTGGTGGGTGTCAGCTGCCTCATCCCCTCCCTGTCCCTCCTCCACCACCTGAAAGGCCTGGATGAGGAGCTGACCTGTAAGGTGTTTGGTTACATGGTTTCCGTGTTGAAGAGCGTTTCCATGGCGTCGCTGGCGTGTGTTAGCGTGGACCGCTACATGGCGATAACACGGCCTCTGTCGTACGCTACCTTGGCGACGCCGTGCCGGATCCGCGCGTGCATCCTCCTCATCTGGGTCTACTCTGCCCTTGTCTTCTTGCCCTCCTTCTTCGGCTGGGGGAAGCCCGGCTACCACGGCGACGTGGTGGAGTGGTGCGCGGTGGAGTGGGAGACGAGGCCGCTCTTCACATCGTTCATTGTGGCGCTGCTCTACGCGCCAGCCGCCATGACGGTCTGCTTCACCTATGTCAACATCTTCCGGATCTGCCGGCAGCATACGAGGGAGATCAGCGAGCGCCGCGCCCGCTTCGGCCCACAGGAAGGCTCTCTGGGACAGGATGGCCAGCCGCAGCATGCGCCGGCGTGCACGGACAAACGCTACGCCATGGTGCTGTTCCGCATCACCAGCGTCTTCTACCTCCTCTGGCTTCCCTATATCCTGTATTTCCTGCTGGAGAGCGCTGACATCTACAGTCACCCTGCCGCCTCGTTCATCACCACCTGGCTGGCTATCAGCAACAGCTTCTTTAACTGTCTGATCTATAGTCTGTCCAACAGTGCCTTCAGGAAGGGTTTAAAACGCCTCTGTTTGTTCTGTGTGCAGCGCGTGGACAGTAAGAAGTCCTTCAGCCCTTCACCAGGGTACGGACAGGGGCCCGTCTGCACACGCTCCACATGCCATGTCTAGGATCTCCCAGAGAGCCTTGTGGCGGTTGAGTCAGAGTATCGTGTTGTTATAGCACTAAGCATGTCCCATACTGATGCTGAGCTAAAGGGAACAGGCTTCGCAGGGAGTTGTGTTGCTGCAGATGCTGCAGATGCTGCAGATGCTGCAGATGCTGCTGTTTATCGACAGTTGAAGGTTTGTTGGAGGGTTGCGTCCCTGGCCACTGCTGCCACTGACGGGATCGTCTCCAGGGCCTGAGAGCTGGGAGACCCACTTGGGAAGTACAGGCAAGGCTCAGCCCCAGCCATGAGAGCGGTGGGAGAGGCGGGATGTGGAGTTACCCTAACCTTTGACTCCTGATATAGATGACGACGTTATGGCTACGTTGTTTCAGCGGGTGAGAGTTGAGGTGACTGAAGACCTCCCTTCTGACAGTACTTGCCAAAAACACAAACTGTAAGAAGAACACACATTGTTTTAGGGGAGGGTTTTTTGCTGGGACTCTGTATCTTCCTAGCAGTTTGTGAAACTATTTGTATTTGTGCTACAATGTATAGAATGCAAAAAAGGACTTGCGTTACTTAAAGGTCCAATGCAGTCAAAATGAAGTTTTTCCTGTTCCATTTCCATTTGAGTAATTTAGCAGGCGCACTTATCTAGAGCAATTTACAATTAGCGGATTCATCTTAAGACAGCTAGGTGTGACAACAACACATCACAGTCGTATCAAGTACATTTTTCCCTCAACAAAGTATCTATCAGCAAAGTCAGTGCCAGTGAAACACTGTGAGAGTTATTTAAGATGCTCTTCAAAGAGGTAGGGTTTCAGACGTTTCAGAAAGATGGGGCTGTCCTGGCTTCAGGGGGAAGCTTGTTCCACCATTGGGGTGCCAGGACAGAGAAGAGCTTTGACTGAGTTGAGCGGGAACATCCCTCCCGTAGGGGTGGTAGAGCCAAGAGACCAGAGGTGGCAGAATGGAGCGCTCGGGTAGGATGTAGGGTTTGAACATAGACGTTAGGGAGGGGCAGTTCCTATTGCTCCTCCATAGGCAAGCACCAGGATGCCAGTAGTGAGCAGAGGAGCGGGGTTACAAGGAGAACCTAGCAGGGTTGAGCCCCAGGCAGCCTGCGGCATTTATAATCTACTACTAATACAGTAAGGTACTTAATTGTTACCCAGAAATTATTTGATGTTAATATAAAAATAGCTGCATTGGGCCTTTAAAAAAACCAGAGAAAAACTTGATTGCTGCTTTCTTATGCCTGAGGGGAGCTGTCAATAACTTATTTAAATGTTTGCCTTTGTGGTTTTTACAGAAACAGATTATTTACAACATTGTGCGCTGAGGGGTGCAACAACCTCCAACTCTGAAGAGAATCTTGTAGGTCTACATCATTTATTTACATCTGGGTTATTCTGAGGCAGAGAAAGAGAGGACTTTGTTTAGCTGCTCAAACACCAGGATTATTAGTAAAGCCTGACCGATAATATTGGCTATTCCACTGATAAACGATGAAAAAAAAGAATCTCATGCTTTCCTGAAAGATTGCGTAACTGTTACTCATTTCACAGTGTAAGAAATCAACATTTGAAGTGTATTTCTTGGACGGCAATTTATGTGGAAAAGAGTATATCGGCAGATATATCAGTACGTTTTGTCACCCCAAAAATCTGAATCGTATCGGATCCCCAAAAAAACATTGGTCGGGCTTTAATTAGTAGTCTCATTTGAACTAGTTACTACTGAGGGATCAGCGTAATCATTGACTGGATGACTCTTGTTTCGACAAACTTCCTCATCATCAGAGCCTGTCTGGCTCTGTAACCAAACTACATTGCACTTCACTTATGAGGAGAATGTGGTCGTTGTGTCAAAGCAGAAGGTTATAGAGAAGTGATTAAGCTCCAGAATAGTTGATCATCTCCAAAGATTTACCCCACATATGTGATCTGTTCTAGTCTAGGAGTGTCTGCTGCTATACCGATGGGGCTCTTACGTTGTGGAGCACAGGGAGGGTTGGGAATCATTAAATCAACCTCACATCTGTCTTAACGTTAATGAAAGTGAATGTTGATGGTGAGTACTGAGAATGCTGTGAGCTGCTGTTAGCTGAGGAACATTCTGCCTCTGGCTGGGTGTGGTAAACGTCTCGTCCGTCTGTCTGTCTGCCCCCCTACCTTTCTCCTCCTGCTCATTACATCACAGAAAGCCAGGGGGATAAAGAGAGGGAGAAAGAGCAGAATAGCAGCTGTGGAGTGAGAGAGAGCCCTAAGATAAACATTATGGCCACAGTAATACTGTGCCACACACACCCACACACACACACACACACACACACACACACACACACACACACACACACACACACAAGGTAATGTGGGACGTTAAACAGTACCACTGTATGTCCAGACCCAGATGCTTCAAGACATTTCACTTTTCCCGCCGGGGCCACAACACTACAGTATAAAACAGGCTGGTTCAGACCAGGCTGTTCCAAATGGAACCTTATGTAGTGCTCAAGTGTTTTTAAACTAATGTTACTGGATATTTATTAGACTTTTTCACAAGTTTTGGCTTCTTGTCACTTTTCTCTCTTTAGTACTCTGACATTTGGGAGCAAATATACAACGGACACAGGGGCTTTATTTTCCTAGTCGACCAAAGTTGAATATTTATTGGATTTTGTATATTTGAAGAAGAAAGAGACTGAATGAGAGATGGCAAGAAAAAGAAAGTGTGATTCAGGTTGATTACTTTCTTTTATGGATGTTTTCATGTTAGGAATTTTGCAGTGATGAAGGTGTGGCCAGACATTGAGGCTGCCTCTGCAATGAATCCAGTGTTCTGGGTACAGGCTCCATCGAGAGGTTTTCAGAGTTGCCTGTACAGCAGTCCTATCTGAATTGATTTAGTCTTTGAGCAGTTACGGTGTGACTATTAAAATGTATTTATTTTAAAATATTTCAAAGCTGTACGTAGTCTTTTATGCATGTTTTACTTACTGTATATATTTGATTGAATTGTCACTTTTCGTATTCAAATCACAAACTGTTGTCAAACTGTCTAAAGTGTAAATGCTTTTGGAGACGTACGTCTTCACGGCAATGCTGTCAAAGGGCACAGTGCAATACATTCAGTCTTCCTCCATTTTGTCAATGTTTTATTGAAGACAGAGAATACACAATAGAAATAGTTATTTTCTTCATTTACCTTTTGAGTGTGTATTGAATAGCGCTGCCCCCGACTATAAATAAATCTTGGTAGACCGAGAGTCATCTGTTATTTCGACCAATTGATTGGTTGAAATTTTAAAACGTGCCGAGCTCAGACTGTGTTTAAAAAAAAAGTCAGTAAGTGACTGGGGGACTAGTATCCGTTGTCTCTCTGTCCTCCATGCTGCAGCGACCACCACAGAGCATCAACAGTGTGAATCGCGCTGTCCATGTTGCTGAAGCTGCAACATAATGCCAGCAGTATACCACCCTGCCAGTAGTCTACCACCCTGCCAGTAGTATACCACCCTGCCAGTAGTATACCACCCTGCCAGTAGTATACCACCCTGCCAGCAGTATACCACCCTGCCAGCAGTATACCACCCTGCCAGTAGTATACCACCCTGCCAGCAGTATACCTCCCTGCCAGTAGTATACCTCCCTGCCAGTAGTATACCACCCTGCCAGTAGTATACCACCCTGCCAGTAGTATACCACCCTGCCAGTAGTATACCACCCTGCCAGCAGTATACCACCCTGCCAGTAGTATACCACCCTGCCAGTAGTATACCACCCTGCCAGTAGTATACCACCCTGCCAGTAGTATACCACCCTGCCAGTAGTATACCACCCTGCCAGTAGTATACCACCCTGCCAGCAGTATACCACCCTGCCAGTAGTATACCACCCTGCCAGCAGTATACCACCCTGCCAGCAGTATACCACCCTGCCAGTAGTATACCACCCTGCCAGTAGTATACCACCCTGCCAGTAGTATACCACCCTGCCAGTAGTATACCACCCTGCCAGTAGTATACCACCCTGCCAGCAGTATACCACCCTGCCAGTAGTATACCACCCTGCCAGTAGTATACCACCCTGCCAGCAGTATACCACCCTGCCAGTAGTATACCACCCTGCCAGTAGTATACCACCCTGCCAGTAGTATACCACCCTGCCAGTAGTATACCACCCTGCCAGCAGTATACCACCCTGCCAGTAGTATACCACCCTGCCAGCAGTATACCACCCTGCAACCCACTGCTGGCTTGCCTCTGAAGCTAAGCAGGGTTGGTCCCTGGATGGGAGACCAGATGCTGCTGGAAGTTGTGTTCGAGGGCCAGTAAGAGGCACTCTTTCCTTTGGGCTAAAACAATATCCCAATGCCCCAGGGCAGTGAGTGGGTACATTGCACTGTGTAGGGTGCTGTCTTTCAGATGGGATGTTAAACGGATGTCCTGACTCTCTGTGGACACTAAATATCCCATGGTACTTATCATAAGAGTAGGGTTGTTAACCCTGGTGTCCTGACTCTCTGTGGACACTAAAGATCCCATGGTACTTATCATAAGAGTAGGGTTGTTAACCCTGGTGTCCTGACTCTCTGTGGACACTAAATATCCCATGGTACTTATCGTAAGAGTAGGGGTGTTAAGCCTGGTTAACCCTGGTGTCCTGGCTAAATTCCCAATCTGGCCCTCATACCATCATGGTCACCTAATCATCCCCAGTCTACAATTGTCTCTTTTATCCTCTCCCCTGTAACTATTCTCCAGGTCGTTGCTGTAAATGAGAATGTGTTCTCAGTCAGCCTACCTGGTAAAATAAGGGTCAAATATATAAATAAATAAAAATGACAGCCATTTCTTACTGAAAAGTTCTGTTACTGAAATGGCTAAATGGTTTAGGTTAAAACAGTCCCTATTCCCTCAACGTGCGCATCTCATGCACATGACTGACAGGGCCTGATCTATTGCATGTCATAATCACATCAATAAATTGGTTTTAACCAACTCTGAACACCATAACAGCAAAATGGATGCAGAGGACGTGACAAACTGGAGATGGGGGAATGTGTACTGGTTTCTCAGGAAGTAAAGGGGAAGTCAGATGTGTGGAATAAATGTGACTAGTTGTTAAATATTGGAGATGAAGATAAGGAACAAGCTTTGTCTGCGTATTATGTTTCCAAACAGATGCTGTTAGATTACAATAAACCTTTTCTGACTGTTTGGAACCGTTTAAACAACACTAAATAAATTATAAGCATACCAGAGTCTAACGTTTAAAAAAAAAATATTTGTAAAGCCTTTATTAAAGCAAAGACTAGAAACAGTCACATTCATTCTTGAATGCAATTTCCGGACATGGAGCAGTTTATTGAATGTTTTGCTAATTATTTAACGATCGCTTTCTTATTAAATATTTGAACTACAATGCTTTATTGCTCATCCAAAGAAATATCAGTCGACCAAAAGCCCATAGACCAAACCAGTTGACTAAATAAGTCCAGGCCTAGAATTGAAACAATAGATGCCAATCTGTTTCTCTCTATTGGCTATATGCTGTTTTTGTATTGTTAGTGATATTGCCTTCTGGTAATAACAGCGTTTCTGCCAGAGTCGTCACACGTTGTTCACTGTTTTTTATTAAGTTCACATGACTCTCCTCCGCCTGACGCTTCTGCCCTTTGGGGATGGATTTGTGTGTCTGGGTGGTTTGTATGCCAGTGTGTTTGATGTGCAAATAATGTGTAAAGGAATAGGTTCATGTACAGTAGATGTGTTCGGTCAGGCATCTCAATTCTCTCACTCTTGGAAGCCTTATCAAATGTTGATTGGTTTTACTGCTACTGTACTTTCAAAGAGGCTGTTATTTTTTCCCCCGAGCTGCCAAGGTAAAAATCTGTCGTTCTGCCCCTGAACAAGGCAGTTAACCCACTGTTCCTCATTGAAAATAAGAATTAGTTCTTAACTGACTTGCCTAGTTAAATAAAGGTCAAATAAAAATAAAAACCATTGACCCTGCTTTCAGTTTTACCCCACATGGGTTCACTAATATTGTTGTGTATTTCAAAGACAATTCAAGTGTCCTTCTTTTGAGGCAGATATGAGTTCAATATTTTACAGTAGTTCCATCCAGGTGTCAGTTAGTCAAACTCTACTCCACCCAGTTAGTCAAACTCTATTCCACCCAGTTAGTCAAACTCTACTCCACCCAGTTAGTCAAACTCTACTCCACCCAGTTAGTTGAACTCTACTCCACCCAGTTAGTCAAACTCTATTCCACCCAGTTAGTCAAACTCTACTCCACCCAGTTAGTCAAACTCTATTCCACCCAGTTAGTCAAACTCTATTCCACCCAGTTAGTCAAACTCTACTCCACCCAGTTAGTCAAACTCTATTCCACCCAGTTAGTCAAACTCTATTCCACCCAGTTAGTCAAACTCTACTCCACCCAGTTAGTCAAACTCTATTCCACCCAGTTAGTCAAACTCTACTCCACCCAGTTAGTCAAACTCTATTCCACCCAGTTAGTCAAACTCTATTCCACCCAGTTAGTCAAACTCTTTTCCACCCAGTTAGTCAAACTCTACTCCACCCAGTTAGTCGAACTCTACTCCACCCAGTTAGTCAAACTCTATTCCACCTAGTTAGTCAAACTCTATTCCACCCAGTTAGTCAAACTCTTTTCCACCCAGTTAGTCAAACTCTACTCCACCCAGTTAGGTGAACTCTACTCCACCCAGTTAGTTGAACTCTACTCCACCCAGTTCGTTGAACTCTACTCCACCCAGTTAGTTTAATTTTATTCCACCCAGTTAGTTGAACTCTACTCCACCCAGTTAGTTGAACTCTACTCCACCCAGTTAGTTGAACTCTACTCCACCCAGTTAGTTGAACTCTACTCCACCCAGTTAGTTGAACTCTACTCCACCCAGTTAGTTGAACTCTACTCCACCCAGTTAGTTGAACTCTACTCCACCCAGTTAGTTGAACTCTACTCCACCCAGTTAGTTGAACTCTACTCCACCCAGTTAGTTGAACTCTACTCCACCCAGTTAGTTGAACTCTACTCCACCCAGTTAGTTGAACTCTATTCCACCCAGTTAGTTGAACTCTATTCCACCCAGTTAGTTGAACTCTACTCCACCCAGTTAGTTGAACTCTACTCCACCCAGTTAGTTGAACTCTACTCCACCCAGTTAGTTGAACTCTACTCCACCTAGTTAGTTGAACTCTACTCCACCCAGTTAGTTGAACTCTACTCCACCCAGTTAGTTGAACTCTACTCCACCCAGTTAGTTGAACTCTACTCCACCCAGTTAGTTGAACTCTACTCCACCCAGTTAGTTGAACTCTACTCCACCCAGTTAGTTGAACTCTACTCGACCCAGTTAGTTGAACTCTACTCCACCCAGTTAGTTGAACTCTACTCCACCCAGTTAGTTGAACTCTACTCCACCCAGCAGTCAGTTGATGGTACTTTAGAAAGGGGCAAAACTGGAGGAAAGGTTTCTTACTTTGCTGACCAAAGAGCCATGGCCGCCTCCTTTCTCTTTCCTGTGGGAAAACGTCAAAACGAGGGCTAGTGATCTCTAGGGACTCAAGCTCCCATAACGACCTGCTCTCTGCAGTGCCATATTAGGACGTTGTGTGAGCTGGCGTGGTACTGGGAACATCCATGCCAACTCTGGGACAGAACTGTTTCCAGTGATCTGAGCATTGAGGCCCTAACTTTACTGTAGGACTGACTACACACCCACACACACAGGCAGAAAGGCAAACTACACACACACACTGTTTTCCCGTCTCTTATCCATCAAATACTTACTCAGATATGTGTTATCGACTGATCATTACCACACATAACAAATCTGGGATCACCACCATCTTCAATCTTGACCACTTTGAACCTTAGCAGTATTTGGGTGCATTTTATTTTAAATCAGGCATAGTTGATCTAAAGATATTTCATAGGTTAGCTCTGTGTGTCCCTGCTTGGAGCCGGTAGTCTGCTTGCTTGTTTAGTAGCCTGTTATCTGGAGCCAGAGGAGCTAGCCATGCTGTACAGAGGCTGAGGGTGGCTATCTGAGGGAGGGCAGGTGGCTGCTCCACACAGGGCCAGGGGAGGATGTGAGGACTATCTCTCCCCCTCTCCCCCCCACCATACTGCCCAGTGCAGGGCTTTCATCTCCCCACTCCCCCCCACAAACGATCTCTCCCTCTCTCCCCCTCTCCCTCCCACCATACTGGCCAGTGCAGGGCTTTCATCGCCCCACTCCAGGTCTCATAATCAGCCCCAAGTAAGAAAAACAAATGTCCATTACACCCATTGTGTTACGATTAACCTGAACTGTTAACAATGGAGGAAAGGGTTACAGTGCTTCCTGCGGAAGACACACACACACGCACGCACGCACGCACGCACGCACGCACGCACACACGCACACACGCACACACGCATGCGCTCCATCACTAACCACCAGCATCACCAAACACAGTCTGTGTTTTTCTCCCTCCCTCCCCACTCACGCAAAGGCTCTTGTTATATCACTGGGCTTTTTAACACTAGAAGAGCAGAGTGAGTCATTTTCACTCAATATGAATTTAAAATGAAAATATCTCTGCCATTTTTAAAGTCATGCCCCCTGCCTCCTTTACTTTTCCTAAATACGTCTATTTAACACGCGTTGGTGTAAGAATTCCAATATCACAAACAGAGTTTGTGTTATAAGCAGTTTTTTAAAGAGGACATGTTTATTTTCTTTGCCCGAAGCGCCATAAAGTGACTTTTTAGAATCCTACAGTCACATGCAGGTAAGACATGATTTCTATATATTATCAGAAAGAGCAGATTCAGAGTTTCCAAAACCCTTACCATTGCCAAATAACTCAGAGAATTGAAGAGACGAGGTCCTTTTAAAAATATATTTTTTCCCCACACATGAGCACGCGGCAACAGATCAGCCTACAGTCACATAAACTAATGAAAATGCTATTTTGTTTCCTATTCTGTTACCCAAAACCTTCATAAACACTCCATAAACACAACCATATTTATTAGACTGTTAGAATGTTTTGAGTCAAAATGACTGCTCATTGGCTCAAAGTGGGGGTCCGCCCTCGAGGCCCGCATTTTCTAGTGTTAAAGGATCTCAGGGTCCGAGATGATAACCCTCCCGAACTTACACATGGATCCTTATCCGTGATGAAGCCTAGGGCCGATACAGGCCCCCGTCCAGGGTGCATCCCAAATGACACCCTATTCCATCCCTATATAGTGCACGGCTTTTGACCAGGGTTCATGTACTGTAACAAAGACTGGACTGGGAGAAAAAAATAAAATAGTGGTTCTGTGTGTCGTTTGGGGCCTTAGTTCCGCCCACCATTCAGTTGTATATTCTTCTGTACATTCTCCTGCTCTCTCTTGGTTTCACTGTTTCTCTATGGAAGTAGAAACACAGTCTTGATGGATGGAGGGAGAGAGGGAGGCAGTCGGTCCACTTGGTGCATTAAGGAGTTTGTCTTTGCTAGCTGGAGATTGGTATAACCAACGGGGTCTAATAGTTTATTATCACTGACTAATACTTTTACGCCCACAACAAAACTATTTACTAAAACAAACTGCATTTTATATATATATATATGATTCACTTCCCCACATGGATATTTTCCAAATACACTGGCATGTTTTGGACTACTATTAGCACCTTTAGTTTTAGATACAGGCGTCTTGGTTGAACCAATTGCTTAATCTATTTATTTTGCATCCATGGATAACCATTAGTCTGTGGGATGGATAACCATTAGTCTGTGGGATGGATAACCATTAGTCTGTGGGATGGATAACCATTGTTCTGTGGGATGGATAACCATTAGTCTGTGGGATGGATAACCATTAGTCTGTGGGATGGATAACCATTAGTCTGTGGGATGGATAACCATTAGTCTGAGGGATGGATAACCATTAGTCTGTGGGATGGTTAACCATTAGTCTGTGGGATGGTTAACCATTAGTCTGTGGGATGGTTAACCATTAGTCTGGGATGGTTAACCATTAGTCTGTGGGATGGTTAACCATTAGTCTGCGGGATGGATAACCATTAGTCTGTGGGATGGATAACCATTAGTCTGTGGGATGGATAACCATTGTTCTGTGGGATGGATAACCATTAGTCTGTGGGATGGATAACCATTAGTCTGTGGGATGGATAACCATTAGTCTGAGGGATGGATAACCATTAGTCTGTGGGATGGTTAACCATTAGTCTGTGGGATGGTTAACCATTAGTCTGTGGGATGGTTAACCATTAGTCTGTGGGATGGATAACCATTAGTCTGTGGGATGGATAACCATTAGTCTGTGGGATGGATAACCATTAGTCTGTGGGATGGTTAACCATTAGTCTGTGGGATGGTTAACCATTAGTCTGTGGGATGGTTAACCATTAGTCTGCGGGATGGATAACCATTAGTCTGCGGGATGGATAACCATTAGTCTGCGGGATGGATAACCATTAGTCTGTGGGATGAATAACCATTAGTCTGTGGGATGGATAACCATTAGTCTGTGGGATGGATAACCATTAGTCTGTGGGATGGATAACCATTAGTCTGTGGGATGGATAACCATTAGTCTGTGGGATGAATAACCATTAGTCTGTGGGATGGATAACCATTAGTCTGTGGGATGGATAACCATTAGTCTGTGGGATGGATAACCATTAGTCTGTGGGATGGTTAACCATTAGTCTGTGGGATGGTTAACCATTAGTCTGTGGGATGGTTAACCATTAGTCTCTGGGATGGATAACCATTAGTCTGTGGGATGGATAACCATTAGTCTGTGGGATGGATAACCATTAGTCTGTGGGATGGATAACCATTAGTCTGTGGGATGGATAACCATTAGTCTGTGGGATGGATAACCATTAGTCTGTGGGATGGATAACCATTAGTCTGTGGGATGGATAACCATTAGTCTGTGGGATGGTTAACCATTAGTCTGTGGGATGGTTAACCATTAGTCTGTGGGATGGATAACCATTAGTCTGTGGGATGGATAACCATTAGTCTGTGGGATGGATAACCATTAGTCTGTGGGATGGATAACCATTAGTCTGTGGGATGGATAACCATTAGTCTGTGGGATGGATAACCATTAGTCTGTGGGATGGATAACCATTAGTCTGTGGGATGGATAACCATTAGTCTGTGGGATGGTTAACCATTAGTCTGTGGGATGGATAACCATTAGTCTGCGGGATGCATAACCATTAGTCTGCGGGATGGATAACCATTAGTCTGTGGGATGGATAACCATTAGTCTGTGGGATGGATAACCATTAGTCTGTGGGATGGATAACCATTAGTCTGCGGGATGGATAACCATTAGTCTGTGGGATGGATAACCATTAGTCTGTGGGATGGATAACCATTAGTCTGTGGGATGGATAACCATTAGTCTGTGGGATGGATAACCATTAGTCTGTGGGATGGATACCCATTAGTCTGTGGGATGGATAACCATTAGTCTGTGGGATGGATAACCATTAGTCTGCGGGATGGATAACCATTAGTCTGCGGGATGGATAACCATTAGTCTGTGGGATGGATAACCATTAGTCTGTGGGATGGTTAACCATTAGTCTGTGGGATGGTTAACCATTAGTCTGTGGGATGGTTAACCATTAGTCTGTGGGATGGATAACCATTAGTCTGTGGGATGGATAACCATTAGTCTGTGGGATGGATAACCATTAGTCTGTGGGATGGATAACCATTAGTCTGTGGGATGGATAACCATTAGTCTGTGGGATGGATAACCATTAGTCTGTGGGATGGATAACCATTAGTCTGTGGGATGGTTAACCATTAGTCTGTGGGATGGTTAACCATTAGTCTGTGGGATGGTTAACCATTAGTCTGCGGGATGGATAACCATTAGTCTGCGGGATGGATAACCATTAGTCTGTGGGATGGATAACCATTAGTCTGTGGGATGGATAACCATTAGTCTGTGGGATGGATAACCATTAGTCTGTGGGATGAATAACCATTAGTCTGTGGGATGGATAACCATTAGTCTGTGGGATGGATAACCATTAGTCTGTGGGATGAATAACCATTAGTCTGTGGGATGGATAACCATTAGTCTGTGGGATGGATAACCATTAGTCTGTGGGATGGATAACCATTAGTCTGTGGGATGGATAACCATTAGTCTATGGGATGGTTAACCATTAGTCTGTGGGATGGTTAACCATTAGTCTCTGGGATGGATAACCATTAGTCTGTGGGATGGATAACCATTAGTCTGTGGGATGGATAACCATTAGTCTGTGGGATGGATAACCATTAGTCTGTGGGATGGATAACCATTAGTCTGTGGGATGGATAACCATTAGTCTGTGGGATGGATAACCATTAGTCTATGGGATGGTTAACCATTAGTCTGTGGGATGGTTAACCATTAGTCTGTGGGATGGTTAACCATTAGTCTCTGGGATGGATAACCATTAGTCTGTGGGATGGATAACCATTAGTCTGTGGGATGGATAACCATTAGTCTGTGGGATGGATAACCATTAGTCTGTGGGATGGATAACCATTAGTCTGTGGGATGGATAACCATTAGTCTGTGGGATGGATAACCATTAGTCTGTGGGATGGTTAACCATTAGTCTGTGGGATGGTTAACCATTAGTCTGTGGGATGGATAACCATTAGTCTGCGGGATGGATAACCATTAGTCTGCGGGATGCATAACCATTAGTCTGCGGGATGGATAACCATTAGTCTGTGGGATGGATAACCATTAGTCTGCGGGATGGATAACCATTAGTCTGCGGGATGGATAACCATTAGTCTGTGGGATGGATAACCATTAGTCTGTGGGATGGATAACCATTAGTCTGTGGGATGGATAACCATTAGTCTGTGGGATGGATAACCATTAGTCTGTGGGATGGATACCCATTAGTCTGTGGGATGGATAACCATTAGTCTGTGGGATGGATAACCATTAGTCTGCGGGATGGATAACCATTAGTCTGCGGGATGGATAACCATTAGTCTGTGGGATGGATAACCATTAGTCTATGGGATGGTTAACCATTAGTCTGTGGGATGGTTAACCATTAGTCTGTGGGATGGTTAACCATTAGTCTGTGGGATGGATAACCATTAGTCTGTGGGATGGATAACCATTAGTCTGTGGGATGGATAACCATTAGTCTGTGGGATGGATAACCATTAGTCTGTGGGATGGATAACCATTAGTCTGTGGGATGGTTAACCATTAGTCTGTGGGATGGTTAACCATTAGTCTGTGGGATGGTTAACCATTAGTCTGTGGGATGGTTAACCATTAGTCTGTGGGATGGTTAACCATTAGTCTGTGGGATGGATAACCATTAGTCTGTGGGATGGATAACCATTAGTCTGTGGGATGGATAACCATTGGTCTGTGGGATGGATAACCATTGGTCTGTGGGATTAACGGGGGATGACTAGAGCGGCGTTTGTGTGACAAGGGCGGATCTCAAAGAATTATAACTGCGGGCCGGGTCTTTTTACAAAAGTGGCTGTAGGTAAGGGGTTCTTCATCCCAGGACATAGTGTCTCTAATACTGTAAGGGGTTCTTCATCCCAGGACATAGTGTCTCTAATACTGTAAGGGGTTCTTCTACATAGACGGTCATAGTAAATCCCAGGACATAGTGTCTATAATACTGTAAGGGGTTCTTCATCCCAGGACATAGTGTCTATAATACTGTAAGGGGTTCTTCATCCCAGGACATAGTGTCTATAATACTGTAAGGGGTTCTTCTACATAGACGGTCATAGTAAATCCCAGGACATAGTGTCTATAATACTGTAAGGGGTTCTTCTACATAGATCATAGGAAATCCCAGGACATAGTGTCTATAATACTGTAAGGGGTTCTTCTACATAGACCATAGTAAATCCCAGGACATAGTGTCTATAATACTGTAAGGGGTTCTTCTACATAGACGGTCATAGTAAATCCCAGGTCATAGTGTCTATAATACTGTAAGGGGTTCTTATACATAGATCATAGGAAATCCCAGGACATAGTGTCTATAATACTGTAAGGGGTTCTTCTACATAGACGGTCATAGTAAATCCCAGGACATAGTGTCTCTAATACTGTAAGGGGTTCTTCTACATAGACGGTCATAGTAAATCCCAGGTCATAGTGTCTATAATACTGTAAGGGGTTCTTATACATAGATCATAGGAAATCCCAGGACATAGTGTCTATAATACTGTAAGGGGTTCTTCTACATAGACGGTCATAGTAAATCCCAGGACATAGTGTCTCTAATACTGTAAGGGGTTCTTCTACATAGACGGTCATAGTAAATCCCAGGACATAGTGTCTATAATACTGTAAGGGGTTCTTCTACATAGATCATAGGAAATCCCAGGACATAGTGTCTATAATACTGTAAGGGGTTCTTCTACATAGATCATAGTAAATCCCAGGACATAGTGTCTATAATACTGTAAGGGGTTCTTCATCCCAGGACATAGTGTCTATAATACTGTAAGGGGTTCTTCTACATAGACGGTCATAGTAAATCCCAGGACATAGTGTCTATAATACTGTAAGGGGTTCTTCTACATAGATCATAGGAAATCCCAGGACATAGTGTCTATAATACTGTAAGGGGTTCTTCTACATAGATCATAGAAAATCCCAGGACATAGTGTCTATAATACTGTTATAAGTTCACATAGTTGCTGTCACAAACTCTTAACTCCACACAGTTGTCACTGACCAGTTGAAATGTAATTTCCCACTGAGCAAACAATTTCTGTACTTTTTGTTCTACTTGCAGCCCCGGTTGTCCTGAAAGGAAAATGGTAAAACACTTCATTGTGATGCAAAATATAAGGGCTGGACATGCAGATAAATGAAAGTCAGATAAATGAAAATATCATTTTTTCTCAGGACTGCCAGGGTTAAAAGTATTGCATCGGTTTAGAGCATAGTGTTCACCAAATGTCTTATACCGATGTACTGCTTTTAAATCATGAGAAAGAGTAAAGGGGGGCACAGGCTGCCACACTTCAGGGAGAGATCTGGAATTGGTCTGTTGGTGACCAGACTGTTGGTCAGCCGCTATGGTCTTGGTAGCTAGTGCTGGATGGTCCCTGTCTCTGTGCTGAGCCAGTCACTAACTGTGACTGTGTGTGGATGCCACTAACTGTGACTGTGTGTGGATGCCACTAGCTGTGACTGTGTGTGGATGCCACTAGCTGTGACTGTGTGTGGATGCTACTAGCTGTGACTGTGTGTGGATGCCACTAGCTGTGACTGTGTGTGGATGCCACTAGCTGTGACTGTGTGTGGATGCTACTAGCTGTGACTGTGTGTGGATGCCACTCACTGTGACTGTGTGTGGATGCCACTAGCTGTGACTGTGTGTGGATGCTACTAGCTGTGACTGTGTGTGGATGCCACTAGCTGTGACTGTGTGTGGATGCTACTAGCTGTGACTGTGTGTGGATGCCACTAGCTGTGACTGTGTGTGGATGCCACTCACTGTGACTGTGTGTAGATGACACTAGCTGTGACTGTGTGTGGATGTCACTAACTGTGACTGTGTGGATGCCACTAACTGTGACTGTGTGGATGCCACTAACTGTGACTGTGTGTGGATGTCACTAACTGTGACTGTGTGTGGATGTCACTAACTGTGACTGTGTGTGGATGCCACTCACTGTGACTGTGTGTGGATGCCACTAGCTGTGACTGTGTGTGGATGTCACTAGCTGTGACTGTGTGTGGATGTCACTAACTGTGACTGTGTGTGGATGTCACTAACTGTGACTGTGTGTGGATGCCACTCACTGTGACTGTGTGTGGATGCCACTAGCTGTGACTGTGTGTGGATGTCACTAGCTGTGACTGTGTGTGGATGTCACTAACTGTGACTGTGTGGATGTCACTAACTGTGACTGTGTGGATGTCACTAACTGTGACTGTGTGTGGATGCCACTCACTGTGACTGTGTGTGGATGCCACTCGCTGTGACTGTGTGTGGATGCCACTAACTGTGACTGTGTGGATGTCACTAACTGTGACTGTGTGTGGATGTCACTAACTGTGACTGTGTGTGGATGCCACTCGCTGTGACTGTGTGTGGATGCCACTAACTGTGACTGTGTGGATGTCACTAACTGTGACTGTGTGTGGATGTCACTAACTGTGACTGTGTGTGGATGCCACTCACTGTGACTGTGTGTGGATGCCACTAACTGTGACTGTGTGTGGATGCCACTCACTGTGACTGTGTGTGGATGCCACTCACTGTGACTGTGTGTGGATGCCACTAGCTGTGACTGTGTGTGGATGCTACTAGCTGTGACTGTGTGTGGATGCCACTAGCTGTGACTGTGTGTGGATGCTACTAGCTGTGACTGTGTGTGGATGCCACTAGCTGTGACTGTGTGTGGATGCCACTCACTGTGACTGTGTGTAGATGACACTAGCTGTGACTGTGTGTGGATGTCACTAACTGTGACTGTGTGGATGCCACTAACTGTGACTGTGTGGATGCCACTAACTGTGACTGTGTGTGGATGTCACTAACTGTGACTGTGTGTGGATGTCACTAACTGTGACTGTGTGTGGATGCCACTCACTGTGACTGTGTGTGGATGCCACTAGCTGTGACTGTGTGTGGATGTCACTAGCTGTGACTGTGTGTGGATGTCACTAACTGTGACTGTGTGTGGATGTCACTAACGGTGACTGTGTGGATGCCACTCACTGTGACTGTGTGGATGCCACTAACTGTGACTGTGTGTGGATGCCACTAACTGTGACTGTGTGTGGATGCCACTAACTGTGACTGTGTGTGGATGCCACTAACTGTGACTATGTGGATGCCACTAACTGTGACTGTGTGGATGCCACTAACTGTGACTGTGTGGATGCCACTAACTGTGACTATGTGGATGCCACTAACTGTGACTGTGTGGATGCCACTAACTGTGACTGTGTGGATGCCACTAACTGTGACTGTGTGGATGCCACTAACTGTGACTGTGTGGATGCCACTAACTGTGACTGTGTGGATGCCACTAACTGTGACTGTGTGTGGATGCCACTAACTGTGACTGTGTGTGGATGCCACTAACTGTGACTGTGTGTGGATGCCACTCACTGTGACTGTGTGTGGATGCCACTAACTGTGACTGTGTGTGGATGCCACTAACTGTGACTGTGTGTGGATGCCACTCACTGTGACTGTGTGTGGATGCCACTCACTGTGACTGTGTGTGGATGCCACTAACTGTGACTGTGTGTGGATGCCACTCACTGTGACTGTGTGTGGATGCCACTCACTGTGACTGTGTGTGGATGCCACTAACTGTGACTGTGTGTGGATGCCACTAACGGTGACTGTGTGTGGATGCCACTAACGGTGACTGTGTGTGGATGCCACTAACGGTGACTGTGTGTGGATGCCACTAACTGTGACTGTGTGTGGATGCCACTAACTGTGACTGTGTGTGGATGCCACTCACTGTGACTGTGTGTGGATGCCACTAACTGTGACTGTGTGTGGATGCCACTAACTGTGACTGTGTGTGGATGCCACTAACTGTGACTGTGTGTGGATGCCACTAACTGTGACTGTGTGTGGATGCCACTAACTGTGACTGTGTGTGGATGCCACTAACTGTGACTGTGTGGATGCCACTCACTGTGACTGTGTGTGGATGCCACTCACTGTGACTGTGTGTGGATGCCACTCACTGTGACTGTGTGTGGATGCCACTCACTGTGACTGTGTGTGGATGCCACTCACTGTGACTGTGTGTGGATGCCACTAACTGTGACTGTGTGTGGATGCCACTCACTGTGACTGTGTGTGGATGCCACTCACTGTGACTGTGTGTGGATGCCACTAGCTGTGACTGTGTGGATGCCACTAACTGTGACTGTGTGGATGCCACTAGCTGTGACTGTGTGTGGATGCCACTCACTGTGACTGTGTGGATGTCACTAACTGTGACTGTGTGGATGCCACTCACTGTGACTGTGTGTGGATGCCACTAACTGTGACTGTGTGTGGATGCCACTAACTGTGACTGTGTGTGGATGCCACTAACTGTGACTGTGTGTGGATGCCACTAACTGTGACTATGTGGAAAGTGTAGTTGCATTATTTAGAGTGTTCTGTTCCAGATAAACATCAATAATGGAAACCAGGGTAATTAATTTTTGAAAAGAGGGTTTGCTAGCATTTTCGTCTGTGTGAGTGTGTGTGTGAGAGTGAGAGTACCAGTCCCTCATATCTAGTGATGGGGGGATAATCGAAAGTCACATATCTGGATATCATTTTTTAAAACAGCATTACCTGCACCAAAACTCACGATTTTTTCCTCATAGCTTGTTCTCCATCTTCATTTTAAATAGGGAGCCAGTTTGTTTTCAGCACTTTTATTTCCATGACTGACCAAAACTATTTTTGTCATGGCTCAGTCTTGCCCCTCTGCAGCAGACATATGGTGAGAAATATGTTTTGAATCGCAGTATAGAATCACAATACATAGAGAATCGTCATAATCATACTCTCACGCTTGGTCGCCCTGGGATACAGATGCAGGTTGGTGGCGTTGATATCTGGCAGTCTGGACCAGCTACATAGGCTTACTGTACATAGCCTTCAGATTACAGGCCTACCTAAGAGTAGAGCAAAAACAACTGGCTAGGTACTGCTCTGTTTCAGCTGTTATGGGAAGCCTAGCTGTGTGGAGAAGGTACTGCTCTGTTTAAGCTGTTATGGGCAGCCTAGCTGTGTGGAGGAGATACTGCTATGTTTCAGCTGTTATGGGCAGCCTAGCTGTGTGGAGGAGATACTGCTATGTTTCAGCTGGTATGGGCAGCCTAGCTGTGTGGAGGAGAAGGTACTGCTCTGTTTCAGCTGTTATGGGCAGCCTAGCTGTGTGGAGGAGAAGGTACTGCTCTGTTTCAGCTGTTATGGGCAGCCTAGCTGTGTGGAGGAGAAGGTACTGCTCTGTTTCAGCTGTTATGGGCAGCCTAGCTGTGTGGAGAATGTACTGCTCTGTTTCAGCTGTTATGGGCAGCCTAGCTGGGTATAGAAGATACTGCTCTGTTTCAGCTGTTATGGGCAGCCTAGCTGTGTAGGATGAGATACTGCTATGTTTCAGCTGTTATGGGCAGCCTAGCTGTGTGGATGAGATACTGCTATGTTTCAGCTGTTATGGGCAGCCTAGCTCTGTAGAGGAGAAGGTACTGCTCTGTTTCAGCTGTTATGGGCAGCCTAGCTGTGTGGAGAAGGTACTGCTCTGTTTCAGCTGTTATGGGCAGCCTAGCTGGGTATAGAAGATACTGCTCTGTTTCAGCTGTTATGGGCAGCCTAGCTGTGTGGATGAGATACTGCTATGTTTCAGCTGTTATGGGCAGCCTAGCTGTGTGGATGAGATACTGCTATGTTTCAGCTGTTATGGGCAGCCTAGCTGTGTGGAGGAGAAGGTACTGCTCTGTTTCAGCTGTTATGGGCAGCCTAGCTGTGTGGAGAATGTACTGCTACGTTTCAGCTGTTATGGGCAGCCTAGCTGTGTGGAGGAGAAGGTACTGCTATGTTTCAGCTGTTATGGGCAGCCTAGCTGTGTGGAGGAGAAGGTACTGCTCTGTTTCAGCTGTTATGGGCAGCCTAGCTGGGTATAGAAGATACTGCTCTGTTTCAGCTGTTATGGGCAGCCTAGCTGTGTGGATGAGATACTGCTATGTTTCAGCTGTTATGGGCAGCCTAGCTGTGTGGAGGAGAAGGTACTGCTTTGTTTCAGCTGTTATGGGCAGCCTAGCTGTGTGGAGGAGAAGGTACTGCTCTGTTTCAGCTGTTATGGGCAGCCTAGCTGTTTGGAGAAGGTACTGCTGTGTTTCAGCTGTTATGGGCAGCCTAGCTGTGTGGAGGAGAAGGTACTGCTCTGTTTCAGCTGTTATGGGCAGCCTAGCTGTGTGGAGGAGAAGGTACTGCTCTGTTTCAGCTGTTATGGGCAGCCTAGCTGTGTGGAGGAGAAGGTACTGCTGTGTTTCAGCTGTTATGGGCAGCCTAGCTGTGTGGAGGAGAAGGTACTGCTCTGTTTCAGCTGTTATGGGCAGCCTAGCTGTGTGGAGGAGAAGGTACTGCTCGGTTTCAGCTGTTATGGGCAGCCTAGCTGTGTGGAGAAGGTTCTGCTCTGTTTCAGCTGTTATGGGCAGCCTAGCTGTGTGGAGGAGAAGGTACTGCTCTGTTTCAGCTGTTATGGGCAGCCTAGCTGTGTGGAGGAGAAGGTACTTTTTGTTTCCTTATGTGTCCTTACATCAATGGCCTTTAAAATGTTTGAATCCTTTATGATGTAATGTGATTTGTGGATTCTAATAAAGTATTTAAAGTTTGTACAGTGTGTATGTACTGTGTGAGCACTCTTGTGTGTGTCCTATAATCACAGTTATTCTATTCTGGTGGTGCCATGTCAGAACGGGGATCCCAGTGGACTAACGTGTCACTACCTCCATGGTTCTTCTCTTGTGATTTTAACACAGACTTGTATTACATGTGTTACTGTAACGTGAGAACAATAATATAGAGCTTGACTGGTAACCAGAGTTGAGCTGACCGGATGGGATCTATTCCACAACACTGTCATCTGAGTGTTGTTTTAAGAAGAGCGGGAGGAGAGGTAAGGAGGCTATAGAGTATTGGAAAAGAATGAAAGAGACAGAAGAAGTGTGGGATCCATCCCTTTCATTGCTTAGTGTTGTTTTAAGAAGAGGTTGAGGAATGAGAGGTAAGGAAGGCATGTATTAAGAAGTGAATGATGTAATAAATTAAGGAAACAGACAGAGATGCAGGTTGAATTAAAGTGTGTGAGAGAGAAGGAGAGAAAGAGGAAGCGTGTGAGGAAGGTGAAGTGACCTGACCACTGGGACATTAAAATTGCATGATGGCCTTAATTCACCCTATACTGCACCTCACTCAGTGCTGAGGATGGCATGGGGGTTCTTTCCTACCCAGACCTCCTGCTGGGACTGCTGTTATGTTGTCTCTAGCAGTGGAAGGGGAGGCTGCTGCCAGTCTAGGCTGGGACTATGCAGAGGGCAATGTGGAGACTTCTTAGGATATCAGGGTTTTCGGTATCAAAAAGGGTCTTAGGTGGTGGCCATGGCAGGGGGGCGTGACAATGGACAATTCCGGCTGAACTATTATGCCACTTTTCTGCAATTCTACACATTTTGACATGCATCTGAGAGAACATGTTGCAGTTTTAAAGCAAATTTACTCAAATTCTATGCATTTTTCCATGGCTATTGCTGTGTTCTTTTGGTCAAACATATCAATATCCATCCCGAAAATGTATTTTGGACTTCGATACAATATTTGGACATCGGGTCAACATTGATTCAACATCCCTTAAACCCCAAAAATGTTAATTCATTATAGACATGTCTGTGTTGTAAAAATCTACCTGCCTACTACTTCAACTGGGTACTAATCGTACCACTATATAGCACAGCATGCCACTGCTTTGAAGACAACTGGGAACTCGGAAACAAAACGACATCAGACTACAAAAACCATGACGTCGATGATCTTCAAGTCGGAGAAGTCGGAGCTCTAAGATGGTGTCTGAGTTTCTGACTTGTAATTCCAAGTTGGATGACCGTTCAAAAGGATTTTTGACCAATCGGAGAGTTTTCACCCAGTTGTCTTGAACGCAGCATCAGTTACGGCTTCACATATGAACCGGAAAGCATCGTCTGTAGCCCTACCCAGTGACCTTAAACTACACAGGAGTGAAGTTGTTTTGGGCTACACTTAACTAAGTAGCTTCCATTTATTTGGAACGACGTAAACTTGAGTGTACCGTATGCCTACACATGTATCTCAACTGAAGAGTCACATGAAGCTTGAGAGGAATGGGAGGTGCAGTAGATGAATGCAGTGCTGAGGCAGAGGGCTCGTAATGAGGACGACTGGCTACTACTCTGAACTGTGTGATGAGCTTTCTGGCGCCCAGAGCTGCTGAGGCATCACCCAAGTGGGTTCCACGCATTGTGAAGGAGCAGTCCAGTTGCTACACGACTCAGGCTGGTTCCCAGAGTAGCTCTCTAAAATATTGCCAGACTCCATCTTCATCAACTATCGCCCTGACCACCTTCCTTTGGTCAACCCATGAACTCTCCATCTTTGGAGGATGTATGCAGTCAGACTTAGCCTCTATTGGTTGACCTACTGTAGTCAAGTATAGCTGGGCTACTCATGGTAATATATTGCTTGTTGTTTTTTTAAACTTTTGATGCGCTTTGAGATTATGAAAAGCATTATAGAAATGTAATCAATTATTATTAAATCGAAGATGGTTTATTTAGTTTAGTAGAGCGAAAAGCTGCCGACACCTGTGCTTTAATAGAAAATGGATACTAGCAATAGCAGTGTCGGGGTACATTTTTTTTCTTTCAAGTGAGCTAGTTGTTAATATGCACCTTCAACAATATAACTCAGATGTGCAAGTGCAATTTTTAATCATGAAATGTTGAAAGTACAAGGAAAGGGGGATACCTAGTCAATTGTACAACTGAATGCCTTCAACTGAAATGTGACTTCCGCATTTAACCCAACCCCTCTGAATCAGAGAGGTACGGTGGGCTGCCTTAATCGACATCCATGTCATCGGCGCTTGGGGAACAGTGGGTTAACTGCCTTGCTCAGGGGCAGAACGACAGATTTTTACCTTGCCAGCTCGGGGAGTCGATCCAGAAATCTTTCGGTTACTGGACCAACGCTCCAAAAACAGTAGATACAATTTTGTTACAAACAAGAAACAGTTTAAAATGAAAAAACAACTCCACCTTGGACACCAAAAATAGTACTAAATGAATAACTATAAATAAAATACATACAGAATACTTAAAACTACTTCTTAATCATGGCCTGTAAAATGACCATAAGGCATGCCTCCATGGCAGTCACCTCCTCCCGCTCCTTCTCCTGCCTCCACATCTGGACCCTTCTGGGAGGGAGAGGAGCCCACAGCTGCACCTTGGGAGGATGAGTAGATGATGATGCAATGGCAGCCCCACAGCGCCTCATCCATCACAGCATACCACTTCCAGGAAGCAGCCTCCTCTCCCTCTGTGCTGACTCCGGTGGGTGGAGCTTTCAACTCCTAAAAAATATGGAAAAGGATCAGCATCAAACATACTTCTTGTAAATCCCTGTAACGAGTATTATTTCAACTGCAGTTTATTTAATTTTTTATTTTACCTTTATTTAACCAGGCAAGTCAGTTAAGAACAAATTCTTATTTTCAATGACGGCCTGGGAACAGTGGGTTGCCTGTTCAGGGGCAGAACGACAGATTAGTACCATGTCAGCTCGGGGGTTTGAACTTGCAACCTTCCGGTTCCTAGTCCAACTCTCTAACCACTAGGCTACCCTGTCGCCCTGCGGCAGTTGCACATTTCTAACATGTATATCTTCACACTTACATGAATGTGCCATTGAAGCATAGGAAATCGATGGGAAAGGGTTGTTTCTCTCAGAGAAAAAGGATAACTTTATTAGCTAAGTACAGTACAGTAATAAATGTCAAGATAACATACAGTAGCGTACCATGTATTTTTGCTTAAGGTTTTTCACCCATGCAGGTGACAGCTGCCCCTCCAGCTCTCACTCCTTTATGTAGATCCTAAGAAGACTTAACCAATATATAAGCCAAGTAGAGTTGTGTGAACTTGTGTAGATTGCTAGACTGCCACATGCTTTATCAAATTGAAGTTCCAAGTTGAAAAAGTAATGAGTGCAGCTTACCATTACTTTCACCATAACAGGTTATGTGGAATGAAACTAGACCCGTTCAGGCAGAAACTAATATAGACCCGTTCAGGCTGTAACCGTTCAGGCAGAAACTAATATAGACCCGTTCAGGCTGTAACCGTTCAGGCAGAAACTAATATAGACCCGTTCAGGTGGAAACTAATATAGACCCGTTCAGGCAGAAACTAATATAGACCCGTTCAGGCAGAAACTAATATAGACCCGTTCAGGTAGAAACTAATATAGACTTGTTTAGGCTGTAACCGTTCAGGCAGAAACTAATATAGACCTGTTCAGGCAGAAACTAATATAGACCCGTTCAGGTAGAAACTAATATAGACCCGTTCAGGTAGAAACTAATATAGACCCGTTCAGGCAGAAACTAATATAGACCCGTTCAGGCAGAAACTAATATAGACCCGTTCAGGCAGAAACTAATATAGACCCGTTCAGGCAGAAACTAATATAGACCAGTTCAGGCAGAAACTAATATAGACCCGTTCAGGCAGAAACTAATATAGACCCGTTCAGGTAGAAACTAATATAGACCCGTTCAGGCTGTAACCGTTCAGGCAGAAACTAATATAGACCCGTTCAGGCAGAAACTAATATAGAGCCGTTCAGGTAGAAACTAATATAGACCCGTTCAGGCAGTAACTAATATAGACCCGTTCAGGTAGAAACTAATATAGACCCGTTCAGGCAGAAACTAATATAGACCCGTTCAGGTAGAAACTAATATAGACCCGTTCAGGCAGAAACTAATATAGACCCGTTCAGGTAGAAACTAATATAGACCCGTTCAGGCAGAAACTAATATAGACCCGTTCAGGCAGAAACTAATATAGACCCGTTCAGGCAGAAACTAATATAGACCCGTTCAGGCTGTAACCGTTCAGGTAGAAACTAATATAGACCCGTTCAGGTAGAAACTAATATAGACCCGTTCAGGCTTTAACCGTTCAGGCAGAAACTAATATAGACCCATTCAGGCTTTAACCGTTCAGGTAGAAACTAATATAGACCCGTTCAGGTAGAAACTAATATAGACCCGTTCAGGTAGAAACTAATATAGACCCGTTCAGGTAGAAACTAATATAGACCCGTTCAGGCAGAAACTAATATAGACCCGTTCAGGTAGAAACTAATATAGACCCGTTCAGGCTGTAACCGTTCAGGTAGAAACTAATATAGACCCGTTCAGGTAGAAACTAATATAGACCCGTTCAGGTAGAAACTAATATAGACCCGTTCAGGCTGTAACCGTTCAGGTAGAAGCTAATATAGTCCCGTTCAGGTAGAAACTAATATAGACCCGTTCAGGTAGAAACTAATATAGACCCGTTCAGGTAGAAACTAATATAGACCCGTTCAGGCAGAAACTAATATAGACCCGTTCAGGCAGAAACTAATATAGACCTGTTCAGGCTGTAACCGTTCAGGTAGAAACTAATATAGACCCATTCAGGCTTTAACCGTTCAGGTAGAAACTAATATAGACCCGTTCAGGCAGTAACTAATATAGACCCGTTCAGGCTTTAACCGTTCAGGCTGTAACTAATATAGACCTGTTCAGGCAGTAACTAATATAGACCCGTTCAGGCAGTAACTATTCAGGAAGAAACTAATATAGCATAGCATCAACACAGATAAACTGAGGTGAAAAATTGAAGAAAAGAGAAGAGTTGGGACCAGGAATGTGGACAATAGGAATGTAGGCTACTGCATTACTGTAGTTATAGCTATTGCATCGTGCAGGCAACAGAGAGCTAGCTATGGCCATATGACTTACTCAAAACCTTACGTTCACGAGTTGTTCGCCACTGAATTAAATGCCTGCTATTGTCATCAGACCCTGCAACAGTTTGAACAAAAGCCTTGGCTAGCTAGCTAGCTAATTAGGCTAAAGTTAAATATGAAGTGGTCGCTCAACAGCAAGTAACTAACGTTACTGTTCGAACAGTTAGAACTTCTACTCCTACTAGCCAGCTAAAAGCAAAGCAGGCAGCAAGCTGCAAATCTGTTTTCAAATCTGTGTGATGAAACAGTCGCGATCCTTTTAAAGACAACAAAAACGACTAACATTTTAACACCACCACAGAAGCTTCTCTATTCGCCATCTTCCAAGAGTTCTAGCTGTCAAAACTTGCAGCTCCCCTCTTCCAATGCGAATTTCCTAAAATTGTGCTGCAAATTATACAAGGTGAAAAGCTCAAATTAGTATAACATTTTGGCATTTAAAACATACTCGATTTTTGAAAATTCACATTCTATTTTCTAACTACTTTCGCAAAACTAAGATATTGTATTGTTTTCCGCTATTCATTGATTTCGGTAGTGCATCGCCATATCTAATTGATCAACTGATTATCAGTTGTTTTCAAAGCCAAAATTAGTATGACATCCGGGCATTTAACGTATACTTGATTTATTGCATACTCAAACGGCCTACTATTTAGAACATAAGTATAGGTATTCGGACACTGCCATTGTTCAAATTAGTTTATTCTGCTGACCACACACACTGTTTAATATTACTCATGTGAGCAGTGTGAGTACCATTATGAGTACCATTGAGTACATTCCTTGGTAAAATGCAGCTGTTTTTATTTCAATATCAAACCATTTCTGGGTAATAATTAAGTACCTTACTGTGATTTGTTTTCAATTAAAATGGTTAAAAATAAACAAAAATAGCTTCTCAACAAAGAGCCATTTCTCAAGCTAGGACTTTTCTGGGAGAGGTATGAGTGGGGAGGGGGAACTGAAAACTTGCTGTTATTGGCAGAGAGGTTTGGAACTCTCCTAGCCAACCAAAACAGGCTGAAATGTCAGGTGTTCTTTTCAAACAGCTCTTACACTAAAAGGGTATGATTATTTTCACAATTTCACAGTATCATCACAATCTCATAGTGTGGAAATATATATAAAACACAGGAAAATCATGTTTTTGACTGCACTGGGCATTTTAATAGTTGTATATTTCTTGGTTAATATGCACCACCTTACTTTCTTTCTTTCCTCGTCTCTCTCTCTCTTTATCTGTCTCTATCTCGCTCCCTAAGGCAAGTTTGCAGCCCATGTGATTATAGGGGCTGAGTTCTCAAACAGAAAGCTTTGAGGGAGCAGAAATGATACACCCTCCAGCGATGGGACTGGTAGCAATAAAATGCTTGATAAGTGCATCATAAGCATGCTTTTAAACAGCTCTTTGTTCTGGGGTTTTGCTTGTTTTAAAAATGTCAAATCCTCCTGTGACACCGGTCCCATACAGGGTACAGAGGTTGGTAATAGCTGACACATATACACACACACACAGTCTTGCACAATTAACCTTGTGGGAACAGTCCCATTCAAAATCCTATTAACCTAACCCTAACTTTAAGCCAATAACCTAACCTAATCCTAGCTCCTAACCCGAAAACTAACCCTAGCTCCTAAAACTAACCCTAGCTCCTAACCCTAAAACTAACCCTAGCTCCTAACCCTAAAACTAACCCTAGCTCCTAACACTAAAACAACCCTAGCTCCTAACCCTAAAACTAACCCTAGCTCCTAAACCTAACCCTAGCTCCTAACCCTCAAACTAAACCCTAGCTCCTAACCCTCAAACTAACCCTAGCTCCTAATGCTCAAAATAACCCTAGCTCCTAACCCTAAAACTAACCTTAGCTCCTAACACTAAAACTAACCCTAGCTCCTAACGCTAAAACTAACCCTAAACCTAACCCTAGCTCCTAACCCTCAAACTAACCCTAGCTCCTCACCCTAAAACTAACCCTACAACTAACCCTAGCTCCTAACCCTCAAACTAAACCCTAGCTCCTAACCCTCAAACTAACCCTAGCTCCTCACCCTAAAACTAAACCTAAAACTAACCCGAGCTCCTAACCCTCAAACTAAACCCTAGCTCCTCACCCTAAAACTAACTGTAGATCCTAACCCTACAACTAACCCTAGCTCCTAACCCTAAACCTATCCCTAGCTCCTCACCCTAAAACTAACCCTAGCTCCTCACCCTCAAACTAAACCCTAGCTCCTAACCCTAAAACTAACCCTAGCTCCTCAACCTCAAACTAAACCCTAGCTCCTCACCCTAACCCTAGTTCCTAACCCTAAAACTAACCCTAGCTCCTCACCCTAACCCTAGCTCCTAACCCTCAAACTAAACCCTAGCTCCTCACCCTAACCCTAGCTCCTAACCCTAACCCTAAAACGAACCCTACCCCTAGCTCCTCACCCTCAAACTAAACCCTAGCTCCTCACCCTAACCCTTAATGGAATTCTAACACTAATTCTAACCTTAACCCTAAACCTCCTAGAAATAGCATTTGACCTTGTGGGGACCAACAAAATATCCCCAGTTGGTCCAATTTTTGTTTGTTTACTATTCTTGTGGGGACATCTAGTCCCCAGATGAATAGTTACTTCACGCGCCGTGGTTACGTCACGCGCCGTGGTTACGTCACGCGCCGTGGTTACGTCAAGCGCCGTGGTTACGTCACGCGCCGTGGTTACGTGACCCTGTTGTCATGTGATGCCGTCAGAATGACCAGTGGTTTCTCATTGTTGGATGTGGTTAGTTCCTCTGGGGTTTCTGTCATATAGCCATGTAAAAAGAAAAGATACCCACACACCGTTAAAGGCTCACGCTGTTTTATTGTGCCTTTCCAGCCAAAGATCTTCTTCTGGGGTCAACATTTTGGTCCCATGTGAATGTACTGTACACTACATTAGCATTTTTAAACTAGCCTTAACATGCCATTCAGCGGACGCTTTTATCCAACGAAACTTACAGTAGTACAGTACAGAGTGTATACATTTTTACATGTGACCCCAGCGGGAATTAAACCCACACGACCCTAGCGTTGCTAGCACCACACTCTTACCAACTGAGCCACACAGGACCACAGCTGTGGGGGTTAACTGGGCCAGAATAAGCCCCTGCTGTGATAGTGACCTAACGTTCCCTGATTCTGCTTTTACACCACGGGATGGCCAGTTGTGACATTTGAGAAGTTTTTGTTTTGTTTGTTTTGGTCAATTGACAGAGAGAGACATGGAGAGAGACATGGAGAGAGACATGGAGAGAGACATGGAGAGAGACATGGAGAGAGACATGGAGAGAGACATACAGACAGAGAGACATACCGAGAGAGAGAGACATGGAGACATGGAGAGAGACATGCAGACAGAGAGACATACCGAGAGAGAGAGAGACATGGAGACATGGAGAGAGACATGCAGACAGACAGAGAGAGAGACATGCAGACAGAGAGACATACCGAGAGAGAGAGACATGGAGACATGGAGAGAGACATGGAGAGAGACATGGAGAGAGACATACAGACAGACCGAGAGAGAGAGAGAGACCGAGAGAGAGAGACAGACCGAGACATGGAGAGAGACATGGAGACATGAAGAGAGACATGGAGAGACATACCGAGAGAGAGAGACATACCGAGAGAGAGAGACAGACCGAGAGAGAGAGACAGACCGAGAGAGAGAGACAGACCGAGAGAGAGAGACAGACCGAGAGAGAGAGACAGACCGAAAGAGAGAGACAGACCGAGAGAGAGAGACATGGAGACATGGAGAGAGACAGACCGAGAGAGAGAGACAGACCGAGAGAGAGAGACAGACCGAGAGAGAGAGACATGGAGGGAGACATGGAGAGAGACATGGAGAGACATACAGACAGAGAGACATACCGAGAGAGAGAGAGAGAGAGAGAGAGAGACAGACAGAGAGAGAGAGACAGACCGAGAGAGAGAGACAGACCGAGAGAGAGAGACAGACCGAGAGAGAGAGACAGACCGAGAGAGAGAGACAGACCGAGACATGGAGAGAGACATGGAGAGAGACATGGAGACATGGAGAGAGACATGGAGAGACATACAGACAGAGAGACATACCGAGAGAGAGAGAGAGACATACCGAGAGAGAGAGACAGACCGAGAGAGAGAGACAGACCGAGAGAGAGAGACATGGAGACATGGAGAGAGACATGGAGACCGAGAGAGAGAGACAGACCGAGAGAGAGAGACAGACCGAGAGAGAGAGACAGACCGAGAGAGAGAGACAGACCGAGAGAGAGAGACATGGAGACATGGAGAGAGACATGGAGAGACATACAGACAGAGAGACATACCGAGAGAGAGAGACAGACCGAGAGAGAGAGACAGACCGAGAGAGAGGGACAGACAGACATGGAGAGAGAGAGAGACAGGCTAGGTTACGTCAGAAATCCCTATAATTGGTTGATAGAGCAGAGGTAGCAGTTCCAGTATAGTGCAGTACAGACCCCTCCAACTCTCCAGTCATCCCCCTCTCTTCTCATCCTCTACTGCGAGGACAAGGGGTGTGGAAAAGTTGATTCTTCTGCACCAATGAGGATGGTTCCGTGCCAATGTTTTGTTTTTGAAGCTCTTGTCACTGTACAGAAGCTGAGACCTCTTTCTCTCTCATGTCAATGAACTCTGTAATGATGGGTCTTACTTTAGACAAAGAGCCCTGGCTTGTTTTTGGACATTCTCCAGGTCATCCTGGGGTGTTGTACAGACACCAACCAGCACCAGAGGTTACTGAACAGGGATACATCCACACACAGAGCTGTAGGAGAGAACCCTGGGTCTCCATCTGGATCTATGTGGCTGGAGACAGACCCTGGCACTGGGCCCAGCACTGCTCTCTGGCTGTCGAAGACACTGTGTCTCAGCCCCTTTCTCAGCTGAGCCAGCCTCAGCCCCTGCCTGTCAGATGTGTTGTGTGTACACATCTCAGATATGCTGCGTTCTGGGTGCCTTCCCTCTCTCCAATCCCCCCTTGTCTCCCCCTCTCTCCTCTCCCAGAGAGTCAGACAAACAAACAGAGAGGCTGCATCCAGCCTGAACAGACAGGGGGAACACTCTGTACCATGCTCTGACAGTCTGGCTGACTAGGAGGGAGATGCTCTGACAGTCTGGCTGACTAGGAGGGAGATGCTCTGACAGTCTGGCTGACTAGGAGGGAGATGCTCTGACAGTCTGGCTGACTGGGAGGGACATGCTCTGACAGTCTGGCTGACTAGGAGGGAGATGCTCTGACAGTCTGGCTGACTGGGAGGGACATGCTCTGACAGTCTGGCTGACTGGGAGGGACATGCTCTGACAGTCTGGCTGACTAGGAGGGAGATGCTCTGACAGTCTGGCTGACTGGGAGGGACATGCTCTGACAGTCTGTCTGACTGGGAGGGAGATGCTCTGACAGTCTGTCTGACTGGGAGGGACATGCTCTGACAGTCTGTCTGACTGGGAGGGACATGCTCTGACAGTCTGGCTGACTGGGAGGGAGATGCTCTGACAGTCTGGCTGACTGGGAGGGACATGCTCTGACAGTCTGGCTGACTAGGAGGGAGATGCTCTGACAGTCTGGCTGACTGGGAGGGACATGCTCTGACAGTCTGTCTGACTGGGAGGGAGATGCTCTGACAGTCTGTCTGACTGGGAGGGACATGCTCTGACAGTCTGGCTGACTGGGAGGGACATGCTCTGACAGTCTGGCTGACTGGGAGGGACATGCTCTGACAGTCTGGCTGACTGGGAGGGACATGCTCTGACAGTCTGGCTGACTGGGAGGGACATGCTCTGACAGTCTGGCTGACTGGGAGGGACATGCTCTGACAGTCTGGCTGACTGGGAGGGACATGCTCTGACAGTCTGGCTGACTGGGAGGGACATGCTCTGACAGTCTGGCTGACTGGGAGGGACATGCTCTGACAGTCTGGCTGACTGGGAGGGACATGCTCTGACAGTCTGGCTGACTGGGAGGGACATGCTCTGACAGTCTGGCTGACTGGGAGGGACATGCTCTGACAGTCTGGCTGACTGGGAGGGACATGCTCTGACAGTCTGGCTGACTGGGAGGGACATGCTCTGACAGTCTGGCAGACTGGGAGGGACATGCTCTGACAGTCTGGCAGACTGGGAGGGACATGCTCTGACAGTCTGGCTGACTGACTGACTGGCTGGCTGACTGGGAGAGACATCCCCTTACTGGCTGACTGGGAGAGACATCCCCTTACTAGCTGACTGACTGATTGACTGGCTGACTGGGAGGGACATGCTCTGACTGACTGGGAGGGACATGCTCTGACTGACTGGGAGGGACATGCTCTGACTGACTGGCTGGGAGGGACATGCTCTGACTGACTGGCTGACTGGGAGGGACATGCTCTGACTGGCTGACTGACTGAGAGGGACATGCTCTGACTGACTGACTGGGAAGGACATGATCTGACTGACTGAGAGGGACATGCTCTGACTGACTGACTGGGAGGGACATGCTCTGACTGACTGGCTGGGAGGGACATGCTCTGACTGGCTGGCTGACTGGGAGAGACATCCCCTTACTGGCTGACTGGGAGGGACATGCTCTGACTGACTGACTGGGAGGGACATGCTCTGACTGACTGACTGACTGGGAGGGACATGATCTGACTGACTGGGAGGGACATGATCAGACTGGGAGGGACATGATCTGACTGACTGGGAGGGACATGATCTGACTGGGAGGGACATGATCTGACTGGCTGACTGGGAGAGACATGCTCTGACTGACTGGGAGGGACATACTCTGACTGACTGACTGGCTGACTGGGAGGGACATGATCTGACTGACTGACTGGGAGGGACATGCTCTGACTGACTGACTGACTGGGAGGGACATGATCTGACTGACTGGGAGGGACATGATCAGACTGGGAGGGACATGATCTGACTGACTGGGAGGGACATGATCTGACTGGGAGGGACATGATCTGACTGGCTGACTGGGAGAGACATGCTCTGACTGACTGGGAGGGACATACTCTGACTGACTGACTGGCTGACTGGGAGGGACATGATCTGACTGACTGACTGGGAGAGACATGCTCTGACTGACTGGGAGGGACATGCTCTGACTGACTGACTGACTGACTGACTGGGAGGGACATGCTCTGACTGACTGACTGGCTGACTGGGAGGGACATGATCTGACTGACTGGGAGGGACATGATCTGACTGACTGACTGGGAGGGACATGATCAGACTGGGAGGGATCTGACTGACTGGGAGGGACATGCTCTGACTGACTGGCTGGGAGGGACATGCTCTGACTGCTGACTGGCTGACTGGGAGGGACATGCTCTGACTGACTGACTGGGAGACATGGACATGACTCTGACTGACTGACTGACTGGGAGGGACACTGGCTGACTGGGAGGGACATGCTCTCTGACTGACTGGGAGGGACATGATCTCTGAGGGACTGACTGACTGGGAGGGACATGATCTGACTGACTGGGAGGGGGACACTGGGAGGGACATGATCTGACTGGCTGACTGGGAGAGACATGCTCTGACTGACTGGGAGGGACATACTCTGACTGACTGACTGGCTGACTGGGAGGGACATGATCTGACTGACTGACTGGGAGAGACATGCTCTGACTGACTGGGAGGGACATGCTCTGACTGACTGACTGACTGACTGGGAGGGACATGATCTGACTGACTGGGAGGGACATGCTCTGACTGACTGACTGACTGACTGGGAGGGACATGATCTGACTGGCTGACTGGGAGGGACATGATCTGACTGGCTGACTGGGAGGGACATGATCTGACTGGCTGACTGGGAGGGACATGATCTGACTGGCTGACTGGGAGGGACATGATCTGACTGGGAGGGACATGATCTGACTGACTGACTGGGAGGGACATGATCTGACTGACTGACTGACTGACTGACTGACTGACTGACTGACTGACTGACTGACTGACTGACTGACTGACTGACTGGGAGGGACATGATCTGACTGACTGGGAGGGACATGATCAGACTGGGAGGGACATGATCTGACTGACTGGGAGGGACATGATCTGACTGGGTGGGACATGCTCTGACTGACTGACTGGGAGGGACATGCTCTGATTGACTGACTGGGAGGGACATGCTCTGACTAGCTGACTGGGAGGGACATGCTCTGACTGGCTGACTGGGAGGGACATGCTCTGACTGACTGACTGACTGGGAGGGACATGCTCTGACTGACTGACTGGGAGGGACATGCTCTTGGGCACCAATGATCTGACTCACTGTCTCAGTAGTTCTGGGGAGAGGGATTTACAATAGTACACTGGCCCCTGGTGGAGCCAGAGAGGAACGGTGTTGACTGGTTTGGGTGAATTTATACTGTTTGCTTTCGCACTCGTCAGCCTGTTGGATTCCTCAGGTTTTAACTGAACTTCATGTACAGTAGCAGTGGTTCATTGGGGACGATCTAACTCCAGGAGAACAGCCAATCTCAATGGAATGAACTATATGGACCACTGGCTGTTTCCTGTCTCTCTCTCTGTCTCTCTCTCTGTCGCTTTCAATTCAATTCACTTTATTGGCATGACGTAACAATGTACATGTTGCCAAAGCTTATTTTGTATTTTTACAATATAAAAATAAATCAAAATGAGAATCAAAATTGTCAATGGGACAACAGTAGCAAAAATAACCAGACATTCAACAATAACAATAAGTATACATGTGCAGGTTGATTGGTCTGTCAGACACTGTCCCTCAACTTATGGTAGGCAGCAATGTAGTGCGCTGCCAACCCACAGCTCTCTGTGTTCTTCCCCTCCCTCTTTCTCTCTCTCTGTTTCTCTCTCTCTCTGCTCTCTGTCTCTCTTTCTCTCTCTCTCTGCTCTCTGTCTCTCTTTCTCTCTCTGTTTCTCTCTGTCTCTGTCTCTCTCTCTCTCTCTCTCTCTGTTTCTCTCAATTCAATTCAGTTCAAGGGCTTTATTGGCATGGGAAACATGTGTTAACATTGCCAAAGCAAGTGAGGTAGACAACATACAAAGTGAATATATAAGGTGAAAAACAACAAAAATGAACAGTAAACATTACACATACAGAAGTTTCAAAACAGTAAAGACATTACAAATGTCATATTATATATATATATATATATATATATATATATATATATATATATATATATATATATATATATACATACACACAATGTACAAATAGTTATGGGACACAAGATAAAATAAATAAGCATAAATATGGGTTGTATTTACAATGGTGTTTGTTCTTCACTGGTTGCCCTTTTCTCGTGGCAACAGGTCACAAATCTTGCTGCTGTGATGGCACACTGTGGAATTTCACCCAGTAGATATGGGAGTTTTTCAAAATTGGATTTGTTTTCGAATTCTTTGTGGATCTGTGTGATCTGGGGGAAATATGTATCTCTAATATGGTCATACATTGGGCAGGAGGTTAGGAAGTGCAGCTCAGTTTCCACCTCATTTTGTGGGCAGTGTGCACAAAGCCTGTCTTCTCTTGAGAGCCATGTCTGCCTACGGCGGCCTTTCTCAATAGCAAGGCTATGCTCACTGAGTCTTTACATAGTCAAAGCTTTCCTTATGTTTGGGTCAGTCACAGTGGTCAGGTATTCTACCACTGTGTACTCTCTGTTTAGGGCCAAATAGCATTCTAGTTTTTTTGTTCTTTCCAAATTGTCAAGTAATTATCTTTTTGTTTTCTCATGATTTGGTTGGGTCTAATTGTGTTTGTCTTTCTCTCTCTCTCCCTCTCTGTGTGTTCTCTTTTCAATGGCTCTCAGGAGTCTCCCCAGGACAGTGCCATCACCAGAGACATTAACAGGACTTTCCCAGCTCACGACTACTTCAAGGACACTGGAGGAGACGGGCAAGACTCACTCTACAAGATCTGCAAGGTGTAGTAGTAGTATGTAGTATCAGTAGTAGTACGCCCCCGCCCCCTTGGGGAATAATAAAACCTTTACATTACTCGGAGAGAGGACTCCACAACCGCTCAAATGTTCGTTGGAATAAGAAGAACTGGAGCCCAAAACCTGGATCTACGTTACAGCAACGCTTGGCTTAGTAGTGAGCACTTCACTGTTGAGTCTAGAGGTCGACCAATTAATTAGGGCCGATTTCAAGTTTTCATAACAGTCGGTAATCTGCATTTTTGGATGCCGATTATGGCCGATTATATTGTACTCCACGAGGAGACTGCGTGGCAGGCTGACCACCTGTTACGCGAGTGCAGCAAGGAGCCAAGGTAAGTTGCTAGTGTGAGGTTCTTATTTTTCAGAGTAAATAACTCACGGACACTAGAGAAGCTTTAACAAAGTTTAATTCTTCCCAAAGGGTCTGTACAGCTGTAATTCAGACACAGACATGGCTTCCCCTGTGGTGGTATTCATACCCCACGTTGCTCTCCTCCCGTCCACCCAACACATTCCAAAGCCGCCTGTCTTTCTACAGAGAACCATTAACTTCTAACATAAAACCCAGTCTCTTTCACTCCTCATATTCTATGCTTCTTCTCTATCATTTATTTAATATCTCAATATTAAAAATGTCAAATCCAACACTAGCTAGCATTAAACTTCTCTTATAAAAAACAATCAACCGTAACATAATCACTAGTTAACTACACATGGTTGATATTACTAGTTTAACTAGCTAGTCCTGCGTTGCAAATAATCAATTTGGTGCCTGTTAATTTATCATCGAATCACAGCCTACTTCGCCAAACGGGTGATTATTTAACAAGCGCAAGCACTGTCGCTGCACCAATGTGTACCAAACCATAAACATCAATGTGTACCAAACCATAAACATCAATGTGTACCTAACCATAAACATCAATGTGTACCTAACCATAAACATCAATGTACCTAACCATAAACATCACTGTACCTAACCATAAACATCAATGTACCTAACCATAAACATCACTGTGTACCTAACCATAAACATCAATGTACCTAACCATAAACATCACTGTACCTAACCATAAACATCACTGTGTACCTAACCATAAACATCAATGTACCTAACCATAAACATCAATGTACCTAACCATAAACATCAATGTACCTAACCATAAACATCACTGTGTACCTAACCATAAACATCAATGTACCTAACCATAAACATCAATGTGTACCTAACCATAAACATCAATGTGTACCTAACCATAAACATCAATGTACCTAACCATAAACATCACTGTACCTAACCATAAACATCAATGTACCTAACCATAAACACCAATGTACCTAACCATAAACACCAATGTACCTAACCATAAACACCAATGTGTACCTAACCATAAACATCACTGTACCTAACCATAAACATCAATGTACCTAACCATAAACACCAATGTACCTAACCATAAACATCAATGTACCTAACCATAAACATCAATGTACCTAACCATAAACATCACTGTACCTAACCATAAACATCACTGTACCTAACCATAAACATCACTGTACCTAACCATAAACATCACTGTACCTAACCATAAACATCACTGTACCTAACCATAAACATCAATGTACCTAACCATAAACATCAATGTACCTAACCATAAACATCAATGTACCTAACCATAAACATCACTGTACCTAACCATAAACATCACTGTACCTAACCATAAACATCACTGTACCTAACCATAAACATCACTGTACCTAACCATAAACATCACTGTACCTAACCATAAACATCACTGTACCTAACCATAAACATCACTGTACCTAACCATAAACATCACTGTACCTAACCATAAACATCACTGTACCTAACCATAAACATCAATGTACCTAACCATAAACATCACTGTACCTAACCATAAACATCACTGTACCTAACCATAAACATCACTGTACCTAACCATAAACATCACTGTACCTAACCATAAACATCACTGTACCTAACCATAAACATCACTGTACCTAACCATAAACATCAATGTACCTAACCATAAACACCAATGTACCTAACCATAAACATCACTGTACCTAACCATAAACATCACTGTACCTAACCATAAACATCACTGTACCTAACCATAAACATCACTGTACCTAACCATAAACATCACTGTACCTAACCATAAACCATAAACATCACTGTACCTAACCATAAACATCACTGTACCTAACCATAAACATCACTGTACCTAACCATAAACATCACTGTACCTAACCATAAACATCACTGTACCTAACCATAAACATCACTGTACCTAACCATAAACATCAATGTACCTAACCATAAACATCAATGTACCTAACCATAAACATCAATGTACCTAACCATAAACATCACTGTACCTAACCATAAACATCACTGTACCTAACCATAAACATCACTGTACCTAACCATAAACATCACTGTACCTAACCATAAACATCACTGTACCTAACCATAAACATCACTGTACCTAACCATAAACATCACTGTACCTAACCATAAACATCACTGTACCTAACCATAAACATCAATGTACCTAACCATAAACATCACTGTACCTAACCATAAACATCACTGTACCTAACCATAAACATCACTGTACCTAACCATAAACATCACTGTACCTAACCATAAACATCACTGTACCTAACCATAAACATCACTGTACCTAACCATAAACATCACTGTACCTAACCATAAACATCAATGTACCTAACCATAAACATCAATGTACCTAACCATAAACATCACTGTACCTAACCATAAACATCACTGTACCTAACCATAAACATCACTGTACCTAACCATAAACATCACTGTACCTAACCATAAACATCACTGTACCTAACCATAAACATCACTGTACCTAACCATAAACATCACTGTACCTAACCATAAACATCACTGTACCTAACCATAAACATCACTGTACCTAACCATAAACATCACTGTACCTAACCATAAACATCACTGTACCTAACCATAAACATCACTGTACCTAACCATAAACATCACTGACGTCATTTCCGGTCACAACTTGCAGGCTTGTTTTCGAGTTGCTGTGCGTTTTGTTGCCAACCTATTTTGCTACCGGACAACTTTACGGTTTTCACTTTTTAATTACCGTTCATATATTTATTTATTTTTTCCTCAACTTTTTCACTCCGGACGATTTCTGGACACGATTCGTCAGGAACTCCAACAGCCGAAGCTAAGTAGTAACATTAACATGATGCCTTCTAATTGTAGTCGCTGTACTCGCCTTACGGCGAGGATAGCTGTGCTACAAGCCCAGCTTCAGACGCAATCGTTAGGCAAGGGTAATTTCAGTGTAGGAAAGGATGAAACAGCGTCTGTGCCACCAGTAAGTACAGATAGTAGTATAAATCCCCTGGCACAGTCCCCGCAGCCGGACAACTTTCTCACGGTTTCTGGAAGGAAATGCTGTAGGAAAGCTCAACCGGTGTCGCTCATTCAGCCGACAGAAACTTTCAACCGGTTTTCCCCATTAAGCAGCGGGTCGGAGTCAGAGGCCGAGTCTTCTCTGGTCTCTACTCCTCCCGTTACGGGGTCTGAGACGCCGAAGCTTCCCACCATTAGCTCTGACAAATTGAAAACTCTAGTCATTGGCGACTCCATTACCCGCAGTATTAGACTTAAAACGAATCATCCAGCGATCATACACTGTTTACCAGGGGGCAGGGCTACCGACGTTAAGGCTAATCTGAAGATGGTGCTGGCTAAAGCTAAAAATGGCGAGTATAGAGATATTGTTATCCACGTCGGCACCAACGATGTTAGGATGAAACAGTCAGAGATCACCAAGCGCAACATAGCTTCTGCGTGCATATCAGCTAGAAAGATGTGTCGGCATCGCGTAATTGTCTCTGGCCCCCTCCCAGTTAGGGGGAGTGATGAGCTCTACAGCAGAGTCTCACAACTCAATCGCTGGTTGAAAACTGTTTTCTGCCCCTCCCAAAAGATAGAATTTGTAGATAACTGGCCCTCTTTCTGGGACTCGCCCACAAACAGGACCAAGCCTGACCTGCTGAGGAGTGACGGACTCCATCCTAGCTGGAGGGGTGCTCTCATCTTATCTACCAACATAGACCGGGCTCTAACTCCTCTAGCTCCACAATGAAATAGGGTGCAGGCCAGGCAGCAGGCTGTTAGCCAGCCTGCCAGCATAGTGGAGTCTGCCACTAGCACAGTCAGTGTAGTCAGCTCAGCTATCACCATTGAGACCGTGTCTGTGCCTCGACCTAGGTTGGGCAAAACTAAACATGGCGGTGTTCGCCTTAGCAATCTCACTAGGATAAAGACCACCTCCATTCCTGTCATTACTGAAAGAGATCATGATACCTCACATCTCAAAATAGGGCTACTTAATGTTAGATACCTTACTTCAAAGGCAATTATAGTCAATGAACTAATCACTGATCATAATCTTGATGTGATTGGCCTGACTGAAACATGGCTTAAGCCTGATGAATTTACTGTTTTAAATGAGGCCTCACCTCCTGGCTACACTAGTGACCATATCCCCCGTGCATCCCCCAAAGGCGGAGGTGTTGCTAACATTTACGATAGCAAATTTCAATTTACAAAAAAAAAAATGACGTTTTCGTCTTTTGAGCTTCTAGTCATGAAATCTATGCAGCCGACTCAATCACTTTTTATAGCTACTGTTTACAGGCCTCCTGGGCCATATACAGCGTTTCTCACTGAGTTCCCTGAATTCCTATCGGACCTTGTAGTCATAGCAGATAATATTCTAATCTTTGGTGACTTTAATATTCACATGGAAAAGTCCACAGACCCACTCCAAAAGGCTTTCGGAGCCATCATCGACTCAGTGGGTTTTGTCCAACATGTCTCTGGACCCACTCACTGTCACAGTCATACGCTGGACCTAGTTTTGTCCCATGGAATAAATGTTGTCGATCTTAATGTTTTTCCTCATAATCCTGGACTATCGGACCACCATTTTATTACGTTTGCAATTGCAACAAATAATCTGCTCAGACCCCAACCAAGGACCATCAAAAGTCGTGCTATAAATTCACAGACAACACAAAGATTCCTTGATGCCCTTCCAGACTCCCTCTGCCTACCCAAGGACGCCAGAGGACAAAAATCAGTTAACCACCTAACTGAGGATCTCTATTTAACCTTGCGCAATACCCTAGATGCAGTTGCACCCCTCAAAACTAAAAACATTTCTCATAAGAAACTAGCTCCCTGGTACACAGAAAATACCCGAGCTCTGAAGCAGGCTTCCAGAAAATTGGAACCGAAATGGCGCCACACCAAACTGGAAGTCTTCCGACTAGCTTGGAAAGACGGTACCGTGCAGTACCGAAAAGCCCTTACTGCTGCTCGATCATCCTATTTTTCTAACTTAATTGAGGAAAATAAGAACAATCCAAAATTCCTTTTTGATACTGTCGCAAAGCTAACTAAAAAGCAGCATTCCCCAAGAGAGGATGACTTTCACTTTAGCAGTGATAAATTCATGAACTTCTTTGAGGAAAAGATTATGATTATTAGAAAGCAAATTACGGACTCTGGGTCTCGACCCCGCCCTGTGCAACTGGGTACTGGACTTCCTGACGGGCCGCCCCCAGGTGGTGAGGGTAGGTAACAACATCTCCTCCCCTCTGATCCTCAACACTGGGGCCCCACAAGGGTGCGTTCTGAGCCCTCTCCTGTACCCCCTGTTCACCCACGACTGCGTGGCCACGCACGCCTCCAACTCAATCATCAAGTTTGCGGACGACACAACAGTGGTAGGCTTGATTACCAACAACGACGAGACGGCCTACAGGGAGGAGGTGAGGGCCTTTGGAGTGTGGTGTCAGGAAAATAACCTCACACTCAACGTCAACGAAACTAAGGAGATGATTGTGGACTTCAGGAAACAGCAGAGGGAACACCCCCCTATCCACATCGATGGAACAGTAGTGGAGAGGTTAGCACGTTTTAAGTTCCTCGGCATACACATCACAGACAAACTGAATTGGTCCACTCACACAGACAGCATCGTGAAGATGCTGTCAACCTCAGGAGGCTGAAGAAATTCGTCTTGTCACCAAAAGCACTCACAAACTTCTACAGATGCACAATCGAGAGCATCCTGGCGGGCTGTATCACCGCCTGGTACGGCAACTGCTCCGCCCTCAACCGTAAGGCTCTCCAGAGGGTAGTGAGGTCTGCACAACGCATCACCGGGGGCAAACTACCTGCCCTCCAGGACACCTACACCACCCGATGTTACAGGAAGGCCATGAAGATCATCAAGGACATCAAAAACCCGAGCCACTGCCTGTTCACCCCGCTATCATCCAGAAGGTGAGGTCAGTACAGGTGCATCAAAGCTGGGACCGAGAGACTGAAAAACAGCTTCTATCTCAAGGCCATCAGACTGTTAAACAGCCACCACTAACATTGAGTGGCCGCTGCCAACACACTGACACTGACTCAACTCCAGCCACTTTAATACTGGGAATGGATGGGAATGATGTAAATAGCCACTTTAAACAATGCTACCTTAAATAATGTTACTTACCATACATTATTCATCTCATATGCATACGTATATACTGTACTCTATATCATCGACTGCATCCTTATGTAATACGTGTTTCACTAGCCATTTTAACTATGCCACTTTGTTTACATACTCATGTTATATGTATATACTGTACTCGATACCATCTACTGTATCTTGCCTATGCTGCTCTGTACCATCACTCATTCATATATCCTTATGTACATATTCTTTATCCCCTTACACTGTGTATAAGACAGTAGTTTAAGAATTGTTAGTTAGATTATTGTTGTTGTTGTTGGTTATTACTGCATTGTCGGAACTAGAAGCACAAGCATTTCGCTACACTCGCATTAACATCTGCTAACCATGTGTATGTGACAAATAAAATATGATTTGATGTAGTAAAATTAGGGAGGTAAGGCAATAAATAGGCCGTAGTGGCGAAATAATTACAATTTAGGAATTAAACACTGGACTGATAGATGTGCAGAAGATGAATGTGCAAGTAGAGATACTGGAGTGCAAAGTAACAAAAAATAAATAACAATATGGGGATGAGGTGGTTGGATGGGCTATTTACAGATGGGCTATGTACAGGTGCAGTGATCTGTGAGCTGCTCTGACAGCTGATGCATAAAGTTAGTGAGGGAGATATCGTCCCTATCATTGGCAGCAGAGAACTGGAAGGAAATTGGCTTTGGGGGTGACCAGTGAAATATACCTGCTGGAGCACGTGCTACGGGTGGGTGCTGCTATGATGACCAGTGAGCTGAGATAAGGTGGGGCTTTACCTAGCAAAGACTTATAGATGACCTGGAGCCAGTGGGTTTGGCGAAGAATATGAAGTGAGGGCCAGCCAACGAGAGCGTACAGGTCTCAGTGGTGGGTGGTATATGGGGCTTTGGTGAGAACGGATGGCACTGTGATAGACTACATCCAATTTAACTCGTATTTCTGTGTGTTTATTATATTATAATTAAGTCTATGATTTGATATTTGTTAGAGCAGTCTGACTGAGCGGTGGTAGGCAGCAGCAGGCTCGTAAGCATCCATTCAAACTTTACTGCGTTTTCCAGCAACTCTTAGCGATGCTTGACTCACAGCGCTGTTTATGACTTATCAACTCCCCAGATTAGGCTGGCAATACTAAAGTGCCTATGAGAACATCCAATAGTCAAAGGTATATGAAATACAAATGGTATAGAGAAAAATAGTCCTATAATAACTATAACCTAAAACTTCCTACCTGGGAATATTGAAGACTCATGTTAAAAGGAAGCACCAGCTTTCATATGTTCTCATGTTCTGAGCAAGGAATTTAAACGTTAGCTTTTTTACATGGCACATATTACAGCAACACTCGGCTGAGTAGTGAGCACTTCACCGTTGAGTCGACAGAGAAGTTGAATTTTGGCTCAGATACTAATTAGGCAGTTGGGTCAATGGGCTAACACCACACTTCCAAACATGATAAACTGAGGCCCAGTTCCCATAATGATTAAACTGAGGCAATGTTTGTGTTTGAGTCTACTGGCCGGGCGGTCTCTATCCATCAAGGAGGACTGAGCAAGCAGCAGTGCTTTGGTGTAGTTGACTGGTTTCACTCTCGATTCCCTGTGACTGGGAGAAAGGTTTGTGGCGATCTAAGTTATTGTTTTTTTGTTTGACCTTTATTTAACTAGGCAAGTCCGTTAAGAACAAACTCTTATTTTCATTGACGGCCTAGGAACAGTGGGTTAACTGGTCTAGGAACAGTGGGTTAACTGGTCTAGGAACAGTGGGTTAACTGGTCTAGGAACAGTGGGTTAACTGCCTTGTTCAGGGGCAGAACAACAGATTTTTAACTTGTCAGCGATCTTTCAACCTTTCTTTACTAGTCCAACGCTCTAAACACTACCTGCTGCCCCATATATTCCTCTGACGTCATGAATCATTTATCCTTTTCAAACAATAACCCCAGGTACTTCTCAATAATTCATCAACTGTCTCTCTCATCTCTCTCTCTGTGTGTGTGTGTGTGTGTGTGTGTGTGTGTGTGTGTGTGTGTGTGTGTGTGTGTGTGTGTGTGTGTGTGTGTGTGTGTGTGTGTGTGTGTGTGTGTGTGTGTGTGTGTGTGTGTGTGTGTGTGTGTGTGTGTGTGTGTGTGTGTGTGTGTGTGAGTGAAAGGGAGTGATCCATATCAATGAACTCCCTGAACTGTTAATGGGGAGAGAGTACTTTCTGTCACTAACATCTACTCTCTCTCTTTCTGTCTCTAACATCTGCACTCTCTCTTTCTGTCTCTAACATCTGCTCTCTCTCTCTTTCTGTCACTAACATCTGCTCTCTCTCTTTCTGTCTCTAACATCTGCTCTCTCTCTTTCTGTCTCTAACATCTGCTCTCTCTCTTTCTGTCTCTAACATCTGCTCTCTCTCTTTCTGTCTCTAACATCTGCTCTCTCTCTTTCTGTCTCTAACATCTGCTCTCTCTCTTTCTGTCTCTAACATCTGCTCTCTCTCTTTTTCTGTCTCTAACATCTGCTCTCTTTCTGTCTCTAACATCTGCTCTCTCTCTTTCTGTCTCTCACATCTGCTCTCTCTCTTTCTGTCACTAACATCTGCTCTCTCTTTCTGTCTCTCACATCTGCTCTCTTTCTGTCTCTAACATCTGCTCTCTCTCTTTCTGTCTCTAACATCTGCTCTCTCTCTTTCTGTCACTAACATCTGCTCTCTCTTTCTGTCTCTCACATCTGCTCTCTCTTTCTGTCTCTAACATCTGCTCTCTCTTTCTGTCTCTCACATCTGCTCTCTCTTTCTGTCTCTAACATCTGCTCTCTCTCTTTCTGTCTCTAACATCTGCTCTCTCTCTTTTTCTGTCTCTAACATCTGCTCTCTTTCTGTCTCTAACATCTGCTCTCTCTCTTTCTGTCTCTCACATCTGCTCTCTCTCTTTCTGTCACTAACATCTGCTCTCTCTTTCTGTCTCTCACATCTGCTCTCTTTCTGTCTCTAACATCTGCTCTCTCTCTTTCTGTCTCTAACATCTGCTCTCTCTCTTTCTGTCACTAACATCTGCTCTCTCTTTCTGTCTCTCACATCTGCTCTCTCTTTCTGTCTCTAACATCTGCTCTCTCTCTTTCTGTCTCTAACATCTGCTCTCTCTCTTTTTCTGTCTCTAACATCTGCTCTCTTTCTGTCTCTAACATCTGCTCTCTCTCTTTCTGTCTCTCACATCTGCTCTCTCTCTTTCTGTCACTAACATCTGCTCTCTCTTTCTGTCTCTCACATCTGCTCTCTTTCTGTCTCTAACATCTGCTCTCTCTCTTTCTGTCACTAACATCTGCTCTCTTTCTGTCACTAACATCTGCTCTCTCTCTTTCTGTCTCTAACATCTGCTCTCTTTCTGTCTCTAACATCTGCTCTCTCTCTTTCTGTCACTAACATCTGCTCTCTCTCTTTCTGTCACTAACATCTGCTCTCTCTCTTTCTGTCTCTAACATCTGCTCTCTTTCTGTCTCTAACATCTGCTCTCTCTCTTTCTGTCTCTAACATCTGCACTCTCTCTTTCTGTCTCTAACATCTGCTCTCTCTCTTTCTGTCTCTAACATCTGCTCTCTTTCTGTCTCTAACATCTGCACTCTCTCTTTCTGTCTCTAACATCTGCTCTCTCTCTTTCTGTCTCTAACATCTGCTCTCTCTCTTTCTGTCTCTAACATCTGCTCTCTTTCTGTCTCTAACATCTGCACTCTCTCTTTCTGTCTCTAACATCTGCACTCTCTCTTTCTGTCTCTAACATCTGCACTCTCTCTTTCTGTCTCTAACATCTGCACTCTCTCTTTCTGTCTAACATCTGCACTCTCTCTTTCTGTCTCTAACATCTGCACTCTCTCTTTCTGTCACTAACATCTGCTCTCTCTCTTTCTGTCACTAACATCTGCTCTCTCTCTTTCTGTCACTAACATCTGCTCTCTCTCTTTCTGTCTCTAACATCTGCTCTCTCTCTTTCTGTCTCTAACATCTGCTCTCTCTCTTTCTGTCTCTAACATCTGCTCTCTCTCTTTCTGTCTCTAACATCTGCTCTCTCTCTTTCTGTCTCTAACATCTGCACTCTCTCTTTCTGTCACTAACATCTGCTCTCTCTCTTTCTGTCACTAACATCTGCTCTCTCTCTTTCTGTCACTAACATCTGCTCTCTCTTTCTGTCTCTCACATCTGCTCTCTCTTTCTGTCTCTAACATCTGCTCTCTCTCTTTCTGTCTCTAACATCTGCTCTCTCTCTTTTTCTGTCTCTAACATCTGCTCTCTTTCTGTCTCTAACATCTGCTCTCTCTCTTTCTGTCTCTCACATCTGCTCTCTCTCTTTCTGTCACTAACATCTGCTCTCTCTTTCTGTCTCTCACATCTGCTCTCTTTCTGTCTCTAACATCTGCTCTCTCTCTTTCTGTCTCTAACATCTGCTCTCTCTCTTTCTGTCACTAACATCTGCTCTCTTTCTGTCTCTAACATCTGCTCTCTCTCTTTCTGTCTCTAACATCTGCTCTCTTTCTGTCTCTAACATCTGCTCTCTCTCTTTCTGTCTCTAACATCTGCTCTCTTTCTGTCTCTAACATCTGCTCTCTCTCTTTCTGTCACTAACATCTGCTCTCTCTCTTTCTGTCTCTAACATCTGCTCTCTTTCTGTCTCTAACATCTGCTCTCTCTCTTTCTGTCTCTAACATCTGCACTCTCTCTTTCTGTCTCTAACATCTGCTCTCTCTCTTTCTGTCTCTAACATCTGCTCTCTTTCTGTCTCTAACATCTGCACTCTCTCTTTCTGTCTCTAACATCTGCACTCTCTCTTTCTGTCTCTAACATCTGCACTCTCTCTTTCTGTCACTAACATCTGCTCTCTCTCTTTCTGTCACTAACATCTGCTCTCTCTCTTTCTGTCACTAACATCTGCTCTCTCTCTTTCTGTCACTAACATCTGCTCTCTCTCTTTCTGTCTCTAACATCTGCTCTCTCTCTTTCTGTCTCTAACATCTGCTCTCTCTCTTTCTGTCTCTAACATCTGCTCTCTCTCTTTCTGTCTCTAACATCTGCTCTCTCTCTTTCTGTCACTAACATCTGCTCTCTCTCTTTCTGTCACTAACATCTGCTCTCTCTCTTTCTGTCTCTAACATCTGCTCTCTCTCTTTCTGTCTCTAACATCTGCTCTCTCTCTTTCTGTCTCTAACATCTGCTCTCTCTCTTTCTGTCTCTAACATCTGCTCTCTCTCTTTCTGTCTCGAACATCTGCTCTCTCTCTTTCTGTCTCGAACATCTGCTCTCTCTCTTTCTGTCTCGAACATCTGCTCTCTCTCTCCTCTTCTCTCCAGGCCTACTCAGTGTATGATGAGGAGATTGGTTAATTTCTGTCTCTAACATCTCCTCTCTCTTTCTGTCTCTAACATTGAGTCTCTCTCTCCTCTTCTCTCCAGGCCTACTCAGTGTATGATGAGGAGATTGGTTACTGCCAGGGACAGTCTTTCCTGGCCGCTGTGCTGCTGCTGCACGTGAGTTACGGATGACCAACGCTGAGAGATGATGTAGACATGCTCTGTCTGTCTCTCTCTGTGTCTCTCTCTGCATTTCTGTCTCTCTCCATGTTTCTCTGTCTGTGTCTCTCTCCATGTCTCTCACACATGTTCTCACTTCTCTTTCTGTCTTCACATGCTCAGGGCTGTGATGGAGTGGTCTAAGCTGAAAGAGTTTCAGAGAAGATCTTTCTCTTCCTCTCAGACACCACAGTGCCAGAGCTCTCTGAAGGAAACACGGACACCTGGTGGACAGAACTGAACTGATATACTGTCATCTCTCTCTCTCTCTCTCTCTCTCTCTGTGTCTGTTTCTCTGTGTCTCTCTCTCTGCCCTGTATGTAGATGCCTGAGGAACAGGCCTTCAGTGTTCTGGTCAAGATCATGTTTGACTACGGACTCAGGGACCTCTTCAAGCAGAACTTTGAGGATCTACACTGCAAGTTCTTCCAGCTGGAGAGACTCATGCAGGTGAAATGCCTTTACCATCTATAACCCCTACAATGCAGTAATCAATAACACATGAATACTACAAATAACAAGGTAGAACATAAACATAAGTTCTAACAATAAGAACATGATAATGTAAGTAAGAATACTATATACAGGATCAGTCAGCTTCAGTGCCATATCTACAATGATCCTGGAGTGATGGAGGTAGATATGTATAGGGGTAAGGGGACTAGGCATCAGGATATATGATAAACAGAGTAGCAGCAGTGTACAGTATATGATGATTGTATGTCAGTATAAATGTATGTGCATATTATGTGTGTGAGCATTTGACTGTTTGTATGTGTTGGAGTAACAGTCTGTGTGTGATGGAGTAACAGTCTGTGTGTGTGTGTGTGTGTGTGTGTGTGTGTGTGTGTGTGTGTGTGTGTGTGTGTGTGTGTGTGTGTGTGTGTGTGTGTGTGTGTGTGTGTGTGTGTTGGAGTAACAGTCTGTGTGTGTGTGTGTGTTGGAGTAACAGTCTGTGTGTGATGGAGTAACAGTCTGTGTGTGTGTTGGAGTAATAGTTTGTGTGTGTGTTGGAGTAACAGTCTGTGTGTGTGATGGAGTAACAGTCTGTGTGTGATGGAGTAACAGTCTGTGTGTGTGATGGAGTAACAGTCTGTGTGTGTGATGGAGTAACAGTCTGTGTGTGTGATGGAGTAACAGTCTGTGTGTGTGTTGGAGTAACAGTTTGTGTGTGATGGAGTAACAGTCTGTGTGTGTGTTGGAGTAACAGTTTGTGTGTGATGGAGTAACAATCTGTGTGTGTTGGAGTAACAGTCTGTGTGTGATGGAGTAACAGTCTGTGTGTGTGATGGAGTAACAGTCTGTGTGTGTGTTGGAGTAACAGTCTGTGTGTGTGTTGGAGTAACAGTCTGTGTGTGTGTGTTGGAGTAACAGTCTGTGTGTGTGTGTGTTGGAGTAACAGTCTGTGTGTGATGGAGTAACAGTCTGTGTGTGATGGAGTAACAGTCTGTGTATGTGTTGGAGTAACAGTCTGTGTGTGTGTTGGAGTAACAGTCTGTGTGTGTGTTGGAGTAACAGTATGTGTGTGTGTTGGAGTAACAGTCTGTGTGTGTGTTGGAGTAACAGTCTGTGTGTGTTGGAGTAACAGTCTGTGTGTGATGGAGTAACAGTCTGTGTGTGTGTTGGAGTAACAGTCTGTGTGTGTGTTGGAGTAACAGTCTGTGTGTGTGTTGGAGTAACAGTATGTGTGTGTGTTGGAGTAACAGTCTGTGTGTGTGTTGGAGTAACAGTCTGTGTGTGTGTTGGAGTAACAGTCTGTGTGTGTGTTGGAGTAACAGTCTGTGTGTGTGTTGGAGTAACAGTCTGTGTGTGTGTTGGAGTAATAGTCTGTGTGTGTGTTGGAGTAACAGTATGTGTGTGTGTTGGAGTAACAGTATGTGTGTGTGTTGGAGTAACAGTCTGTGTGTGATGGAGTAACAGTATGTGTGTGTGTTGGAGTAATAGTTTGTGTGTGTGTTGGAGTAACAGTATGTGTGTGTGTTGGAGTAACAGTCTGTGTGTGTTGGAGTAACAGTCTGTGTATGTGTTGGAGTAACAGTCTGTGTGTGTGTTGGAGTAACAGTCTGTGTGTGTGTTGGAGTAATAGTTTGTGTGTGATGGAGTAACAGTCTGTGTGTGTGTTGGAGTAACAGTTTGTGTGTGATGGAGTAACAATCTGTGTGTGTTGGAGTAACAGTCTGTGTGTGATGGAGCAACAGTCTGTGTGTGTGATGGAGTAACAGTCTGTGTGTGTGATGGAGCAACAGTCTGTGTGTGTGATGGAGTAACAGTCTGTGTGTGTGTTGGAGTAACAGTCTGTGTGTGTGTTGGAGTAACAGTCTGTGTGTGTGTGTTGGAGTAACAGTCTGTGTGTGTGTTGGAGTAACAGTCTGTGTGTGATGGAGTAACAGTCTGTGTGTGATGGAGTAACAGTCTGTGTGTGTGTGATGGAGTAACAGTCTGTGTGTGTGTGTTGGAGTAACAGTCTGTGTGTGTGTTGGTGTAACAGTCTGTGTATGTGTTGGAGTAACAGTCTGTGTGTGTGTTGGAGTAACAGTCTGTGTGTGTGTGTGTGTTGGAGTAACAGTCTGTGTGTGTGTGTGTTGGAGTAACAGTCTGTGTGTGTGTGTGTTGGAGTAACAGTCTGTGTGTGTGTTGGAGTAACAGTCTGTGTGTGATGGAGTAACAGGCTGTGTGTGTGTTGGAGTAATAGTTTGTGTGTGTGATGGAGTAACAGTCTGTGTGTGTGTTGGAGTAACAATCTGTGTGTGATGGAGTAACAGTCTGTGTGTGTGTTGGAGTAACAGTCTGTGTGTGTGTTGGTGTAACAGTCTGTGTGTGTGTTGGAGTAACAGTCTGTGTGTGTGTTGGAGTAACAGTCTGTGTGTGTGTGTGTGTTGGAGTAACAGTCTGTGTGTGTGTTGGAGTAACAGTCTGTGTGTGTGTTGGAGTAACAGTCTGTGTGTGATGGAGTAACAGGCTGTGTGTGTGTTGGAGTAATAGTTTGTGTGTGTGATGGAGTAACAGTCTGTGTGTGTGTTGGAGTAACAATCTGTGTGTGATGGAGTAACAGTCTGTGTGTGTGTTGGAGTAACAGTCTGTGTGTGTGTTGGAGTAACAGTCTGTGTGTGTGTTGGAGTAATAGTTTGTGTGTGATGGAGTAACAGTCTGTGTGTGTGTTGGAGTAACAGTTTGTGTGTGATGGAGTAACAATCTGTGTGTGTTGGAGTAACAGTCTGTGTGTGATGGAGCAACAGTCTGTGTGTGTGATGGAGTAACAGTCTGTGTGTGTGTTGGAGTAACAGTCTGTGTGTGTGTTGGAGTAACAGTCTGTGTGTGTGTTGGAGTAACAGTCTGTGTGTGTGTGTGTTGGAGTAACAGTCTGTGTGTGTGTTGGAGTAACAGTCTGTGTGTGATGGAGTAACAGTCTGTGTGTGATGGAGTAACAGTCTGTGTGTGTGTGATGGAGTAACAGTCTGTGTGTGTGTGTTGGAGTAACAGTCTGTGTGTGTGTTGGTGTAACAGTCTGTGTATGTGTTGGAGTAACAGTCTGTGTGTGTGTTGGAGTAACAGTCTGTGTGTGTGTGTGTGTTGGAGTAACAGTCTGTGTGTGTGTGTGTTGGAGTAACAGTCTGTGTGTGTGTTGGAGTAACAGTCTGTGTGTGATGGAGTAATAGTTTGTGTGTGTGATGGAGTAACAGTCTGTGTGTGTGTGTTGGAGTAACAATCTGTGTGTGATGGAGTAACAGTCTGTGTGTGTGTTGGAGTAATAGTTTGTGTGTGTGTTGGAGTAACAGTATGTGTGTGTGTTGGAGTAACAATCTGTGTGTGATGGAGTAACAGTCTGTGTGTGTGTTGGAGTAACAGTCTGTGTGTGTGTTGGAGTAACAGTATGTGTGTGTGTTGGAGTAACAGTCTGTGTGTGTGTTGGAGTAACAGTCTGTGTGTGTGTTGGAGTAACAGTATGTGTGTGTGTTGGAGTAACAGTATGTGTGTGTGTTGGAGTAACAGTCTGTGTGTGTGTTGGAGTAACAGTATGTGTGTGTGTTGGAGTAACAGTCTGTGTGTGTGTTGGAGTAACAGTCTGTGTGTGTGTTGGAGTAACAGTCTGTGTGTGTGTTGGAGTAACAGTATGTGTGTGTGTTGGAGTAACAGTATGTGTGTGTGTTGGAGTAACAGTCTGTGTGTGTGTTGGAGTAACAGTCTGTGTGTGTGTTGGAGTAACAATCTGTGTGTGATGGAGTAACAGTATGTGTGTGTGTTGGAGTAATAGTTTGTGTGTGTGTTGGAGTAACAGTATTTGTGTGTGTTGGAGTAACAGTCTGTGTGTGTGTTGGAGTAACAGTCTGTGTGTGTGTTGGAGTAACAGTCTGTGTGTGTGTTGGAGTAACAGTCTGTGTGTGTGTTGGAGTAACAGTCTGTGTGTGTTGGAGTAATAGTCTGTGTGTGTGTTGGAGTAACAGTATGTGTGTGTGTTGGAGTAACAGTCTGTGTGTGTGTTGGAGTAATAGTTTGTGTGTGTGTTGGAGTAATAGTATGTTTGTGTGTTCGGAGTAACAATCTGCCTACTCCAGGTTTTTAAATCATGTGAGCAAAAAATATTTCATTTTATTTGGAATGCTGAGCCAGACAAAATTAAACGTGCCTATTTATATCATGAATATGAGTTTGGGGGGCTAAAATGATTAAATATTAAAGCTTTAAACCTCTCACTAAAAGCTTCACTCATACATAAGTTATACTTAAACCCAAAATGGTTCTCCAGTAGATCATTAAGAAAGGCTCATCCGTTGTTCAAAATGGTCTTTTTACCTTTATGCAGATTACAACTTCTCATTCTGACTAATTGAAAATGAAGTGTTGTTTAAAGTATCACCCTTTCTTAACAAGCCATACTAAGCTGGTTACAATTTCAGTTTTATCCTTCAGAAAATATAGAACCAATATTACAACAAATGTTATGGTTAAACTCAAATATACTTATTCATTTAAAAAAAAAACATTCTTTATGGATTTTCTTATTTAAAAAAAATCTATATTTATGAATGATATTATGAATAGAAACGGAGGAGTTATGTCACATATGCAGTTATCGAACATATATGGGAACATCTGCTCTTTCCAAACTACACTACCACAAAAATGGAGGAGGCAAGTGGAAAAGGGAGAAGGTAGGGACCTTGTTCGCCTGCCGTATATTAAAGATATTGGCTGAAAAGAACTGGCATAAATTGAAAAATATTCCAGTTTCATTTGAGGACACAAATGTTGACAGCTGCGCCATACAGGTTTGCAAAATAAATGGGAAGAGATTTCCGATGTACCGATTCCATGGCACATGGTTTATGAACTGGTACAAAAAACTACAATTGATTCAATACTTAGAGTTTTTCAATTCAAATTATTGTATAAAAATTCTTGTCACCAACAGAATATTATATATATGGGGCATACAACAATGTCAGCTCTGTAGATTTTGTTGCGAAGAGACGGAATCAATAGATCACCGGCAACCAGAAATATATAAATCATATTTAAATGAATCACAGGCAACCAGACATAGAGTGCCTTGCGAAAGTATTCGGCCCCCTTGAACTTTGCGACCTTTTGCCACATTTCATAAAGATGTAAAACTGTATTTTTTTGTGAAGAATCAACAACAAGTGGGACACAATCATGAAGTGGAACAACATTTATTGGATATTTCAAACTTTTTTAACAAATCAAAAACTGAAAAATTGGGCGTGCAAAATTATTCAGCCCCCTTAAGTTAATACTTTGTAGCGCCACCTTTTGCTGCGATTACAGCTGTAAGTCGCTTGGGGTATGTCTCTATCAGTTTTGCACATCGAGAGACAGAAATGTTTTCCCATTCCTCCTTGCAAAACAGCTTGAGCTCAGTGAGGTTGGATGGAGAGCATTTGTGAACAGCAGTTTTCAGTTCTTTCCACAGATTCTCGATTGGATTCAGGTCTGTACTTTGACTTGGCCATTTTAACACCTGGATATGTTTATTTTTGAACCATTCCATTGTAGATTTTGCTTTATGTTTTGGATCATTGTCTTGTTGGAAGACAAATCTCCGTCCCAGTCTCAGGTCTTTTGCAGACTCCATCAGGTTTTCTTCCAGAATGGTCCTGTATTTGGCTCCATCCATCTTCCCATCAATTTTAACCATCTTCCCTGTCCCTGCTGAAGAAAAGCAGGACCAAACCATGATGCTGCCACCACCATGTTTTGACAGTGGGGATGGTGTGTTCAGGGTGATGAGCTGTGTTGCTTTTACGCCAAACATAACGTTTTGCATTGTTGCCAAAAAGTTCAATTTTGGTTTCATCTGACCAGAGCACCTTCTTCCACATGTTTGGTGTGTCTCCCAGGTGGCTTGTGGCAAACTTTAAACAACACTTTTTATGGATATCTTTAAGAAATGGCTTTCTTCTTGCCACTCTTCCATAAAGGCCAGATTTGTGCAATATACGACTGAGTGTTGTCCTATGGACAGAGTCTCCCACCTCAGCTGTAGATCTCTGCAGTTCATCCAGAGTGATCATGGGCCTCTTGGCTGCATCTCTGATCAGTCTTCTCCTTGTATGAGCTGAAAGTTTAGAGGGACGGCCAGGTCTTGGTAGATTTTCAGTGGTCTGATACTCCTTCCATTTCAACATTATCGCTTGCACAGTGCTCATTGGGATGTTTAAAGCTTGGGAAATCTTTTTGTATCCAAATCCGGCTTTAAACTTCTTCACAACAGTATCTCGGACCTGCCTGGTGTGTTTCTTGTTCTTCATGATGCTCTCTGCGCTTTTAACGGACCTCTGAGACTATCACAGTGCAGGTGCATTTATACGGAGACTGGATTACAGGTGGATTGTATTTATCATCATTAGTCATTTAGGTCAACATTGGATCATTCAGAGATCCTCACTGAACTTTTGGAGAGAGTTTGCTGCACTGAAAGTAAAGGGACTGAATAATTTTGCACGCCCAATTTTTCAGTTTTTGATTTGTTAAAAAAGTTTGAAATATCCAATAAATGTCGTTCCACTTCATGATTGTGTCCCACTTGTTGAGTCTTCACAAAAAAATGCAGTTTTATATCTTTATGTTTGAAGCCTGAAATGTGGCAAAAGGTCGCAAAGTTCAAGGGGGCCGAATACTTTCGCAAGGCACTGTATATAAATAAATCACAGGCGCAACCAGAAATATATAAATGATATATAAATAAATCACAGGCAACCAGAAATATATTTTATTGCATGACAAGTATTTGATCATCTACCAACCAGTAAGAATTCCTCCTCTCACAGACCTGTTCGTTTTTATTTAAGAAGCCCCCTGTTCTCCACTCATTACCTGTTTTAACTGCACCTGTTTGAACTTGTTACCTGTATAAAAGTCACCTGTCCACACACTCAATCAAACAGACTCCAACCTCTCCACAATGGCCAAGACCAGAGAGGGTGTAAGGACATCAGGGATAAAATTGTAGACCTGCACAAGGCTGGGATGGGCTACAGGACAATAGGCAAGCATCTTGGTGAGAAGGCAACAACTGTTGGCACAATTATTAGAAAATGGGAGAAGTTCAAGATGACGGTCAATCACCCTCGGTCTGGGGCTCCATGAAAGATCTCACCTCGTGAGGCATCAATGATCATGAGGAAGGTGAGGGATCAGCCCAGAACTACATGGCAGGACCTGGTCAATGACCCGAAGAGAGCTGGGACCACAGTCTCAAAGAAAACCATTAGTAACACACTACACCGTCATGGATTAAAATCCTGCAGCGCACACAAGGTCCCGCTGCTCAAACCAACGCATGTCCAGGCCCGTCTGAAGTTTGCCAATGACCATCTGGATGATCCAGAGAAGGAATGAGAGAAGGTCATGTGGTCTGATGAGACAAAAATAGAGCTTTTTGGTTGGTCTAACTCTAACACTCGCCATGTTTGGAGGAAGAAGAAGGATGAGTACAACCCCAAGGACACCATCCCAACTGTGAAGCATGGAGGTGGAAACATCATTCTTTGGGGATGCTTTTCTGCAAAGGAGACAGGACGACTGCACCATATTGAGGGGAGGATGGATGGGGCCATGTATCGTGAGATCTTGGCCAACAACATCCTTCCCTCAGTAAGAGCATTTTAGGTGGGTCGTGGCTGGGTCTTCCAGCATGACAACGACCCGAAACACACAGCCAGGGCAACTAAGGAGTGGCTCTGTAAGAAGCATCTCAAGGTCCTGGAGTGGCCTAGCCAGTCTCCAGACCTGAACCCAATAGATCATCTTTGGAGGGAGCTGAAAGTCCGTAATGCCCAGTGACAGCCCCGAAACCTGAAGGATCTGGGGAAGGTCTGTATGGAGGAAGGGGCCAAAATCCCTGCTGCAGTGTGTGCAAACCTGGTCAAGAACTACAGGAAACTTATGATCTCTGTAATTGCAAACAAAGGTTTCTGTACTAAATATTAAGTTCTGCTTTTCTGATGTATCAAATACTTATGTCATGCAATAAAATGCTAATTAATTACTTAAAAATCATACAATGTGATTTATGGATGTTTGTTTTATATTCCGTCTCTCACAGTTGAAGTGTACCTATGATAAAATTACAGACCTCTACATGCTTTATAAGTAGGAACACCTGCTAGATCGGCAGTGTATCAAATACTTGGTCTCCCCACTGTACATTTATATATTAACAAGTCACAGGCAACCAGAAATGTATAAATTATATATAAATAAATCACAGGCAACCAGAAATGTATAAATTATATATAAATAAATCACAGGCAACCAGAAATGTATAAATTATATATAAATAAATCACAGGCAACCAGAAATATATAAATTATATATAAATAAATCACCAAACCAGAGTTTCTCTGTATCATTTTCTAACAGGAATACATCCCAGACCTGTATAACCACTTCCTGAACGTGGGTCTGGAGGCTCATATGTACGCCTCTCAGTGGTTCCTCACGCTCTTCACAGCCAAGTTCCCCCTCTACATGGTGTTCCACATCATAGACCTGCTACTCTGTGAGGTATCCATCTCCCTCACCCCTATACCCTAACCCTATACCCTCACCCCTATAACCTAACCCTACACCCCTAACCCTACACCCTTACCCCTAACCCTATACCCTCACTCCTTACCCTACACCCTCACCCCTAACCCTATACCCTCACCCCTAACAATATACCTTAACCCTATACCCTCACCTCTAACCCTTAAACCCTCACCTCAAACCCTATACCCTCACCCCAAAACCCTATACCCTCGCCCCTAACCCCTATACCCTCGCCCCTAACCCTATACCCTCACCCCTAACCTCTATACCCTATACCCTAACCCCTTACCCTCACCCCCTATACCCTCTCCCTAACCCATATACCCTATACCCTCTCCCTAACCCCTATACCCTCTCCCTAACCCCTATACCATATACCCTCTCCATAACCTCTATACCCTATACCCTCTCCCTAACCCCTATACCCTCTCCCTAACCCCTATACCCTCTCCCTAACCCCTATACTTTCTCCCCAACCTCTATACCCTCTCCCTAACCCCTATACCCTCTCCCTAACGGTATACCCTCTCCCTAACCCATATACCGTCTCCCTAACCCCTATACAGCCTCCCTAACCCCTATACCCTCTCTCTAACCCCTATACCCTCTCCCTAACCCCTATACCCTATACCCTCTTCCTAACCCCTATACCCTCTTCCTAACCCCTATACCCTCTCCCTATACCCTCTCCCTAACCCTACACCCCTACACCCTAACCCTATACCCTCACCCCTAACCCTCTCCCTAACCCCTATACCCTCTCCCTAACCCCTATACTCTCTCCCTAACCTGTATACCCTCTCCCTAACCCCTATACCCTCTCCCTAACTCATATACCGTCTCCCTAACCCCTATACCCTCTCCCTAACCCCCATACCCTCTCCCTAACCCCTATACCCTATACCCTCTCCCTAACCCCTATACCCTATACCCACTCCCTAACCCCTATACCCTCACCCCTCTCCATAACCCTTTCTTGCTTTCTACCCTCACTTCCTGTCTCCACGGCTTTCTACCCTCACTTCCTGTCTCCACGGCTTTCTACCCTCACTTTCTTTCTTTCTTTTTGAACTCAAACTCTCTCTCTGTGTCCCCCCAAACCTCTCCCTTCCTTCTACTTTGTGTTTCACTACCAACCCTCTCCCTCCCTCTACCCCCTCTCTCTCTCTACCAACCCTCTTCCTCCCTCTACCGTCTCTCTACCAACCCTCTTCCTCCCTCTACCCTCTCTCTCTCTACCAACCCTTTCCCTCCCTCTACCGTCTCTCTACCAACCCTCTTCCTCCCTCCCTCTACTCCGTGTCTCTGTACCAACCCTCTCCCTCCCTCTACTCTGTGTCTCTCTACCAACCCTCTCCCTCCCTCCCTCTACTCTGTGTCTCTCTACCAACCCTCTCCCTCCCTCCCTCTACTCTGTGTCTCTCTACCAACCCTCTCCCTCCCTCTACTCTGTCTCTCTACCAACCCTCTCCCTCCCTCACTCTACTCTGTGTCTCTCTACCAACCCTCTCCCTCCCTCACTCTACTCTGTGTCTCTCTACCAACCCTCTCCCTCCCTCCCTCTACTCTGTGTCTCTCTACCAACCCTCTCCCTCCCTCACTCTACTCTGTGTCTCTCTACCAACCCTCTTCCTCCCTCCCTCTACTCCGTGTCTCTGTACCAACCCTCTCCCTCCCTCTACTCTGTGTCTCTCTACCAACCCTCTCCCTCCCTCCCTCTACTCTGTGTCTCTCTACCAACCCTCTCCCTCCCTCCCTCTACTCTGTGTCTCTCTACCAACCCTCTCCCTCCCTCTACTCTGTCTCTCTACCAACCCTCTCCCTCCCTCTACTCCGTGTCTCTGTACCAACCCTCTCCCTCCCTCTACTCTGTGTCTCTCTACCAACCCTCTCCCTCCCTCCCTCTACTCTGTGTCTCTACCAACCCTCTCCCTCCCTCCCTCTACTCTGTGTCTCTCTACCAACCCTCTCCCTCCCTCTACTCTGTCTCTCTACCAACCCTCTCCCTCCCTCTACTCTGTCTCTCTACCAACCCTCTCCCTCCCTCACTCTACTCTGTGTCTCTCTACCAACCCTCTCCCTCCCTCACTCTACTCTGTGTCTCTCTACCAACCCTCTCCCTCCCTCACTCTACTCTGTGTCTCTCTACCAACCCTCTTCCTCCCTCCCTCTACTCCGTGTCTCTGTACCAACCCTCTCCCTCCCTCTACTCTGTGTCTCTCTACCAACCCTCTCCCTCCCTCCCTCTACTCTGTGTCTCTCTACCAACCCTCTCCCTCCCTCCCTCTACTCTGTGTCTCTCTACCAACCCTCTCCCTCCCTCCCTCTACTCTGTGTCTCTCTACCAACCCTCTCCCTCCCTCTACTCTGTCTCTCTACCAACCCTCTCCCTCCCTCACTCTACTCTGTGTCTCTCTACCAACCCTCTCCCTCCCTCACTCTACTCTGTGTCTCTCTACCAACCCTCTCCCTCCCTCACTCTACTCTGTGTCTCTACCAACCCTCTCCCTCCCTCCCTCTACTCTGTGTCTCTCTACCAACCCTCTCCCTCCCTCTACTCTGTCTCTCTACCAACCCTCTTCCTCCCTCACTCTACTCTGTCTCTCTACCAACCCTCTCCCTCCCTCCCTCTACTCTGTGCCTCTCTACCAACCCTCTCCCTCCCTCCCTCTACTCTGTGTCTCTCTACCAACCCTCTCCCTCCCTCCCTCTACTCTGTGTCTCTCTACCAACCCTCTCCCTCCCTCCCTCTACTCTGTGTCTCTCTACCAACCCTCTCCCTCCCTCCCTCCCTCTACTCTGTGTCTCTCTACCAACCCTCTCCCTCCCTCTACTCTGTCTCTCTACCAACCCTCTCCCTCCCTCACTCTACTCTGTGTCTCTCTACCAACCCTCTCCCTCCCTCACTCTACTCTGTGTCTCTACCAACCCTCTCCCTCCCTCCCTCTACTCTGTGTCTCTCTACCAACCCTCTCCCTCCCTCACTCTACTCTGTGTCTCTCTACCAACCCTCTCCCTCCCTCACTCTACTCTGTCTCTCTCTACCAACCCTCTCCCTCCCTCACTCTACTCTGTGTCTCTCTACCAACCCTCTCCCTCCCTCACTCTACTCTGTGTCTCTCTACCAACCCTTTCCCTCCCTCACTCTACTCTGTGTCTCTCTACCAACCCTCTCCCTCCCTCCCTCTACTCTTTGTCTCTCTACCAACCCTCTCCCTCCCTCCCTCTACTCTTTGTCTCTCTACCAACCCTCTCCCTCCCTCCCTCTACTCTTTGTCTCTCTACCAACCCTCTCCCTCCCTCTACTCTGTGTCTCTCTACCAACCCTCTCCCTCCCTCTACTCTGTGTCTCTCTACCAACCCTCTCCCTCCCTCACTCTACTCTGTGTCTCTCTAGCAACCCTCTCCCTTGTTTCTTTCGTGTCTCCCCCATCTCACTCTACTCTGTGTCTCTACCAACCCTCTCCCTCCCTCACTCTACTCTGTGTCTCTCTAGCAACCCTCTCCCTTGTTTCTTTCGTGTCTCCCCCATCTCACTCTGCTCCCCCTTCAGTAACTCATCGTCTCTCTTCTCTCTTCTCTGTCTCAGGGCATCAGTGTGATCTTCAACGTGGCTCTGGCTCTCCTGAAGGTAAGTAAGCCACCAGTCTGTGCACACAAACACGCACTACATACACACACACTACACACACTACATACACAAACACACACACACACACTACATGTACACACACACTACATACACACACACACACACTACATGTACACAAACACACTACATACACACACACACTACATACACACACACACTACATGTACACACACACTACATACACACACTACATGTAGACACACACTACATGTACACACACACACACACGACATGTACACACCCACACAATACATGTACACACACAATACATGTACACACACACTACATATATTCACACACATACTTTACATGCACACACACACTACATGCACACAGACACTACATGCACACACACACTACATATAGACACACACACTACATATAGACACACACACTACATGCACACACACACATGCACACACACACACACACACACACACACACACACACACACACACACACACACACACACACACACACACACACACACACACACACACACACACACACACACACACACACACACACACACACACACACACACACACACATTACAGGCACACACACACATTACATGCACACAGACACTACATGCACACAGACACGACATGTACACACACACACACACACGAGATGTACACACCCACACAATACATGTACACACACAATACATGTACACACACACTACATATATACACACACATACTTTACATGCGCACACACACTACATGCACACAGACACTACATGCACGCACACACTACATATAGACACACACACTACATGCACACACACTACATACACACACACACACACACACACACACACACACACACACACACACACACACACACACACACACATTACAGGCACACACACACATTACAGGCACACACACACATTACATGCACACAGACACTACATGCACACAGACACTACATGCACACAGACACGACATGCACACACACACTACATGCACACAGACACTACATGCACACAGACACTACATGCACACAGACACTACATGCACACAGACACGACATGCACACAGACACGACATGCACACAGACACTACATGCACACACACACTACATGCACACAGACACTACATGCACACACACGACATGCACACAGACACGACATGCACACACACACTACATGCACACAGACACGACATGCACACAGACACGACATGCACACAGACACGACATGCACACAGACACTACATGCACACAGACACTACATGCACACAGACACTACATGCACACAGACACGACATGCACACAGACACTACATGCACACAGACACTACATGCACACAGACACGACATGCACACAGACACGACATGCACACAGACACTACATGCACACAGACACTACATGCACACAGACACTACATGCACACAGACACTACATGCACACAGACACGACATGCACACAGACACGACATGCACACAGACACTACATGCACACAGACACTACATGCACACAGACACTACATGCACACAGACACGACATGCACACAGACACGACATGCACACAGACACGACATGCACACAGACACTACATGCACACAGACACTACATGCACACAGACACGACATGCACACAGACACGACATGCACACAGACACGACATGCACACAGACACTACATGCACACACACACTACATGCACACAGACACGACATGCACACAGACACGACATGCACACAGACACGACATGCACACAGACACGACATGCACACAGACACACACACACACACACACACACACACACACACACACACACACACACACACACACACACACACACACACACACACACACACACACACACACACACACACACACACACTACATATACACACTACACACACACACACTACACACACCACACACACACACACACTACACACACACTACACACACACTACACACACACACACACACACACACACACACACACACACACACACACACACACACACACACACACACACACACACACACTACACACACACACTACATACAGCAGACGATCTCCTGATATACATTTGTCAGAAGTTTACATACACTTATGTTGGAGTCATTAAAACTCCTTTTTCAACCACTCCACAAATTTCTTGCAAACAAACTATAGTTTTGACGAGTCGGTTAGGACACCTACTTTGTGCATGTCACAAGTCATTTTTCCAACAATTGTTTACAGACAGATTATTTCACTTATAATTCACTGTATCACAATTCCAGTGGGTCAGAGGTTTACATACACTAAGTTGACTGTGTCTTTAAACAGCTTGGAAAATTCCAGAAAAGGATGTCATGGCTTTAGAAGCTTCTGATAGGCTAATTGACATAGTGGTGTACCAGTGGGTGTATTTCAAGGTCTACCTTCAAACTCTGTGCCTCTTTGCTTGACATTATGGGAAAATCAAAAGAAATAAGCCAAGACCTCAGAAAAACAATTGTAGACCTCCACAAGTCTGGTTCATCCTTGGGAGAAACTTCCAAATGCCTGAAGGTACCACGTTCATTTGTACAAACAATAGTACACAAGTATAAACACCATGGGACCACGCAGCCGTCATACCGCTGAGGAAGGAGACTCGTTCTGTCTCCTAGAGATGAACGTACTTTGGTGCGAAAAGTGCAAATCAATCCCAGAACAACAGTAAAGGACCTTGTGAAGATGCTGGAGGAAACGGGTACAAAAGTATCTATATCCACAGTAAAACGAGTCCTATATCGACATAACCTGAAAGGCCGCTCAACAAGGAAGAAGCCACTGCTCCAAAGCCACCATAAAATAGCCAGACTACGGTTTGCAACTGCACATGAGGACAAACATACTTTTTGGAGAAATGTCCTCTGGGCTGATGAAACAAAAATAGAACTGTTTGGCCATAATGACCATCGTTATGTTTGGAGGAAAAAGGGGGAGACTTGCAAGCTGAAGAACACCATCCCAACCTTGAAGCACGGGGGTGGAAGCATCATGTTGTGGGGGTGCTTTGCTGCAGGAGGGACTGGTGCACTTCACAAAATAGATGGCATCATGAGGTAGGAAAATTATGTGGATATATTAAAGCAACATCTGAAGACATCAGTCAGGAAGTTAAAGCGTAGCCACAAATGGGTCTTCCAAATGGACAATGACCCCAAGCATACTTCCAAAGTTGTGGCAAAATAGCTTAAGGACAACAAAGTCAAGGTATTAGAGTGGCCATCACAAAGCCCTGACCTCAATCCCATAGAAAATTTGTGGGCAGAACTGAAAAGCTTGTGCGAGCAAGGAAGCCTACAAACCTGACACAGTTACACCAGCTCTGTCAGGAGGAATGGGCCAAAATTCACCCAACTTACTTTGGGAAGCTTGTGGAAGGCTGCCTGAATCATTTGACCCAAGTTAAACAATTTAAAGGCTATGCTACCAAATACTAATTGAGTGTATGTAAACTTCTGAAATGTGATGAACGAAATAAAAGTTGAAATAAATCATTCTCTCTACTATTATTCTGACATTTCACATTTTTTAAATAAAGTGGTGATCCTAACTGACCTAAAACAGGGAATTGTATTATGATTAAATGTCAGGAATTGTGAAACACTGAGTTTAACTGTTTAAATGTATTTGGTTAAGGTGTATGTAAACTTCCGACTTCAACTGTATGCGAGAATGCTGTTCATTGGCTAAAGCTGAGCATTCAACACCATTGTCCCCTCCAAGCCCTCAAAACTGTACATACACACACGCACTACATAGGTACACGCACACTTCATAGATACACACACACACTACATACTGTACACACACACACACACACACTACATAGATACACACACTACATACTGTACACACACACTATATACACACTACATAGATACACACACACTACATACTGTACACACACACTACATAGATACACACACACTACATACTGTACACACACACTACATAGATACACACACTACATAGATACACACACACTACATAGATACACACACACACTACATACACACTACATAGATACACACATTACATAGATACGCACCCACTACATAGATACAAACACTACATAGATACACACACTACATAGATACACACACACTACATAGATACACACACACTACATAGATACACACACACTACATAGATATACACACACACTACATAGATACACACACACTACATAGATACACACACACTACATACACACTACATAGACACACACACTACATAGATACACACACACTACATACACACTACATAGACACACACACACTACATAGATACACACAGACCACATAGATACACACATACTACACACACACTACATAGATACACACACACACTACATAGATACACACACACACTACATATATACACACACACTACATAGATACACACACACTACATACACACTACATAGATACACACACTACATAGATGCACACACTACATAGATACACACACACTACATACACACTACATAGATACACACACACTACATACACACTACATAGACACACACACTACATAGATACACACAGACCACATAGATACACACACACTATATACACACTACATAGATACACACACACTACATACTGTACACACACACTACATAGATACACACACACTACATACTGTACACACACACTATATACACACACACTACATAGATACACACACTACATAGATACACACACACACTACATACACACTACATAGATACACACACACACTACATACACACTACATAGATACGCACACACTACATAGATACAAACACTACATAGATACACACACTACATAGATACACACACACACTACATACACACTACATAGATACACACATTACATAGATACGCACCCACTACATAGATACAAACACTACATAGATACACACACTACATAGATACACACACACTACATAGATACACACACACTACATAGATACACACACACTACATAGATACACACACACACTACATACACACTACATAGATACACACATTACATAGATACGCACCCACTACATAGATACAAACACTACATAGATACACACACTACATAGATACACACACACTACATAGATACACACACACTACATAGATACACACACACTACATACACACTACATAGACACACACACTACATAGATACACACACACTACATACACACTACATAGACACACACACACTACATAGATACACACAGACCACATAGATACACACATACTACACACACACTACATAGATACACACACACTACATAGATACACACACACACTACATAGATACACACACACACTACATATATACACACACACTACATAGATACACACACACTACATACACACTACATAGATACACACACTACATAGATGCACACACTACATAGATACACACACACTACATACACACTACATAGACACACACACTACATACACACTACATAGACACACACACTACATAGATACACACAGACCACATAGATACACACACACTATATACACACTACATAGATACACACACACTACATACTGTACACACACACTACATAGATACACACACACTACATACTGTACACACACACTATATACACACACACTACATAGATACACACACTACATAGATACACACACACACTACATACACACTACATAGATACACACACACACTACATACACACTACATAGATACGCACACACTACATAGATACAAACACTACATAGATACACACACACTACATAGATACACACACACTACATACACACTACATAGACACACACACTACATAGATACACACACACTACATACACACTACATAGACACACACACTACATAGATACACACAGACCACATAGATACACACACACTACATACACACTACATAGATACACACTACATAGATACACACTACATAGATACACACACATTACATAGATACACACTACATAGACACACACACTACATAGATACACACACACACTACATAGATACATACACAAACACATACAGACTACATACTGTACACACACACACACTACATACATACATACATACATACATACATACATACATACATACATACATACATACATACATACATACATACATACATAGATACACACACACACTACATACACACTACATAGATACACACACACACTACATACACACTACATAGATACGCACACACTACATAGATACAAACACTACATAGATACACACACTACATAGATACACACACACTACATAGATACACACACACTACATAGATACACACACACTACATACACACTACATAGACACACACACTACATAGATACACACACACTACATACACACTACATAGACACACACACTACATAGATACACACAGACCACATAGATACACACACACTACATACACACTACATAGATACACACTACATAGATACACACTACATAGATACACACACATTACATAGATACACACTACATAGACACACACACTACATAGATACACACACACACTACATAGATACATACACAAACACATACAGACTACATACTGTACACACACACACACTACATACATACATACATACATACATACATACATACATACATACATACATACATACATACATACATACATACATACATACATACATACATACATACATACATACATACATACATACAGTGCCTTGCGAAAGTATTCGGCCCCCTTGAACTTTGCGACCTTTTGCCACATTTCAGGCTTCAAACATAAAGATATAAAACTGTATTTTTTTGTGAAGAATCAACAACAAGTGGGACACAATCATGAACTGGAACGACATTTAAAGCCGGATTTGGATACAAAAAGATTTCCCAAGCTTTAAACATCCCAAGGAGCACTGTGCAAGCGATAATATTGAAATGGAAGGAATATCAGACCACTGCAAATCTACCAAGACCTGTCCGTCCTTCTAAACTTTAAGCTCATACAAGGAGAAGACTGATCAGAGATGCAGCCAAGAGGCCCACGATCACTCTGGATGAACTGCAGAGATCTACAGCTGAGGTGGGAGACTCTGTCCATAGGACAACAATCAGTCGTATATTGCACAAATCTGGCCTTTATGGAAGAGTGGCAAGAAAGCCATTTCTTAAAGATATCCATAAAAAGTGTTGTTTAAAGTTTGCCACAAGCCACCTGGGAGACACACCAAACATGTGGAAGAAGGTGCTCTGGTCAGATGAAACCAAAATTGAACTTTTTGGCAACAATGCAAAACATTATGTTTGGCGTAAAAGCAACACCCTGAACACACCATCCCCACTGTCAAACATGGTGGTGGCAGCATCATGGTTTGGGCCTTCTTTTCTTCAGCAGGGACAAGGAAGATGGGAAGATGGATGGAGCCAAATACAGGACCATTCTGGAAGAAAACCTGATGGAGTCTGCAAAAGACCTGAGACTGGGACGGAGATTTGTCTTCCAACAAGACAATGATCCAAAACATAAAGCAAAATCTACAATGGAATGGTTAAAAAATAAACATATCCAGGTGTTAGAATGGCCAAGTCAAAGTCCAGACCTGAATCCAATCGAGAATCTGTGGAAAGAACTGAAAACTGCTGTTCACAAATGCTCTCCATCCAACCTCACTGAGCTCAAGCTGTTTTGCAAGGAGGAATGGGAAAACATTTCTGTCTCTCGATGTGCAAAACTGATAGACATACACCAAGCAACTTACAACTGTAATCGCAGCAAAAGGTGGCGCTACAAAGTATTAACTTAAGGGGGCTGAATAATTCTGCACGCCCAATTTTTCAGTTTTTGATTTGTTAAAAAAGTTTGAAATATCCAATAAATGTCGTTCCACTTCATGATTGTGTCCCACTTGTTGTTGATTCTTCACAAAAAAATAGTTTTATATCTTTATGTTTGAAGCCTGAAATGTGGCAAAAGGTCGCAAAGTTCAAGGGGGCCGAATACTTTCGCAAGGCACTGTACATACATACATACATACATACATACATACATACATACATACATACATACATACATACATACATACATACATACATACATACATACATACACACCACACTACATACACACACTACATACACTACATACACACACTACATACACATACACACACACGGTTCCTCCCCCTCTATTCTCTGTTCTTGACAGTAGTATAGATGGTAGACTGTGACTGAGGGGGCTCTTGGCTGGAACCGAGGATATACCAGAGCCTCTCTAGCTGGGACGTGTCTCTCTTTGTCTCTTCTCTCCTGCTTGTAGACCTCAAGGGAAGACCTGCTGGCAACAGACTTTGAGGGGGCGCTCAAGTTCTTCCGGGTCCCGGTTCCCAAACGCTACCGCTCAGAGGAGAACGCTAAGAAACTGATGGAGCTGGCCTGCAGCATGAAGGTACTACAATCTACCCTGGCTAACTGTCATGTTGAATCTACCCTGGCTAACTCTGTCATGTTGAATCTACCCTGTCTAACTGTCATATTGAATCTACCCTGGTTAACTCTGTCATGTTGAATCTACCCTGGTTAACTCTGTCATGTTGAATCTACCCTGGTTAACTCTGTCATGTTGAATCTACCCTGGCTAACTCTGTCATGTTGAATCTACCCTGGCTAACTCTGTCATGTTGAATCTACCCTGGCTAACTCTGTCATGTTGAATCTACCCTGGCTAACTCTGTCATGTTGAATCTACCCTGGCTAACTCTGTCATGTTGAATCTACCCTGGCTAACTCTGTCATGATGAATCTACCCTGGCTAACTCTGTCATGTTGAATCTACCCTGGTTAACTCTGTCATGTTGAATCTACCCTGGCTAACTGTCATGTTGAATCTACCCTGGCTAACTGTCATGTTGAATCTACCCTGGCTAACTCTGTCATGTTGAATCTACCCTGGCTAACTCTGTCATGTTGAATCTACCCTGGCTAACTCTGTCATGTTGAATCTACCCTGGCTAACTCTGTCATGTTGAATCTACCCTGGTTAACTCTGTCATGTTGAATCTACCCTGGCTAACTCTGTCATGTTGAATCTACCCTGGCTAACTCTGTCATGTTGAATCTACCCTGGCTAACTCTGTCATGTTGAATCTACCCTGGCTAACTCTGTCATGTTGAATCTACCCTGGCTAACTGTCATATTGAATCTACCCTGGTTAACTCTGTCATGTTGAATCTACCCTGGTTAACTCTGTCATGTTGAATCTACCCTGGTTAACTCTGTCATGTTGAATCTACCCTGGCTAACTCTGTCATGTTGAATCTACCCTGGCTAACTGTCATGTTGAATCTACCCTGGCTAACTCTGTCATGTTGAATCTACCCTGGTTAACTCTGTCATGTTGAATCTACCCTGGCTAACTCTGTCATGTTGAATCTACCCTGGCTAACTCTGTCATGTTGAATCTACCCTGGCTAACTCTGTCATGATGAATCTACCCTGGCTAACTCTGTCATGTTGAATCTACCCTGGTTAACTCTGTCATGTTGAATCTACACTGGCTAACTGTCATGTTGAATCTACCCTGGCTAACTGTCATGTTGAATCTACCCTGGCTAACTCTCATGTTGAATCTACCCTGGCTAACTCTGTCATGTTGAATCTACCCTGGCTAACTCTGTCATGTTGAATCTACCCTGGCTAACTCTGTCATGTTGAATCTACCCTGGCTAACTCTGTCATGTTGAATCTACCTGGCTAACTCTGTCATGTTGAATCTACCCTGGCTAACTCTGTCATGTTGAATCTACCCTGGCTAACTCTGTCATGTTGAATCTACCCTGGCTAACTCTGTCATGTTGAATCTACCCTGGCTAACTCTGTCATGTTGAATCTACCCTGGTTAACTCTGTCATGTTGAATCTACCCTGGTTAACTCTGTCATGTTGAATCTACCCTGGCTAACTCTGTCATGTTGAATCTACCCTGGCTAACTCTGTCATGTTGAATCTACCCTGGCTAACTCTGTCATGTTGAATCTACCCTGGCTAACTCTGTCATGTTGAATCTACCCTGGCTAACTCTGTCATGTTGAATCTACCCTGGCTAACTCTGTCATGTTGAATCTACCCTGGCTAACTCTGTCATGTTGAATCTACCCTGGTTAACTCTGTCATGTTGAATCTACCCTGGCTAACTCTGTCATGTTGAATCTACCCTGGCTAACTCTGTCATGTTGAATCTACCCTGGCTAACTCTGTCATGTTGAATCTACCCTGGCTAACTCTGTCATGTTGAATCTACCCTGGCTAACTCTGTCATGTTGAATCTACCCTGGCTAACTCTGTCATGTTGAATCTACCCTGGTTAACTCTGTCATGTTGAATCTACCCTGGCTAACTCTGTCATGTTGAATCTACCCTGGCTAACTCTGTCATGTTGAATCTACCCTGGCTAACTCTGTCAAGTTGAATCTACCCTGGTTAACTCTGTCATGTTGAATCTACCCTGGTTAACTCTGTCATGTTGAATCTACCCTGGCTAACTCTGTCATGTTGAATCTACCCTGGCTAACTGTCATGTTGAATCTACCCTGGCTAACTCTGTCATGTTGAATCTACCCTGGTTAACTCTGTCATGTTGAATCTACCTGGCTAACTCTGTCATGTTGAATCTACCCTGGCTAACTCTGTCATGTTGAATCTACCCTGGCTAACTCTGTCATGATGAATCTACCCTGGCTAACTCTGTCATGTTGAATCTACCCTGGTTAACTCTGTCATGTTGAATCTACCCTGGCTAACTGTCATGTTGAATCTACCCTGGCTAACTGTCATGTTGAATCTACCCTGGCTAACTGTCATGTTGAATCTACCCTGGCTAACTCTGTCATGTTGAATCTACCCTGGCTAACTCTGTCATGTTGAATCTACCCTGGCTAACTCTGTCATGTTGAATCTACCCTGGCTAACTCTGTCATGTTGAATCTACCCTGGCTAACTCTGTCATGTTGAATCTACCCTGGCTAACTCTGTCATGTTGAATCTACCCTGGCTAACTCTGTCATGTTGAATCTACCCTGGCTAACTCTGTCATGTTGAATCTACCCTGGCTAACTCTGTCATGTTGAATCTACCCTGGTTAACTCTGTCATGTTGAATCTACCCTGGTTAACTCTGTCATGTTGAATCTACCCTGGTTAACTCTGTCATGTTGAATCTACCCTGGCTAACTCTGTCATGTTGAATCTACCCTGGCTAACTCTGTCATGTTGAATCTACCCTGTCTAACTGTCATATTGAATCTACCCTGGTTAACTCTGTCATGTTGAATCTACCCTGGTTAACTCTGTCATGTTGAATCTACCCTGGTTAACTCTGTCATGTTGAATCTACCCTGGCTAACTCTGTCATGTTGAATCTACCCTGGCTAACTCTGTCATGTTGAATCTACCCTGGCTAACTCTGTCATGTTGAATCTACCCTGGCTAACTCTGTCATGTTGAATCTACCCTGGCTAACTCTGTCATGTTGAATCTACCCTGGTTAACTCTGTCATGTTGAATCTACCCTGGTTAACTCTGTCATGTTGAATCTACCCTGGTTAACTCTGTCATGTTGAAGCTACCCTGGCTAACTCTGTCATGTTGAATCTACCCTGGCTAACTCTGTCATGTTGAATCTACCCTGGTTAACTCTGTCATGTTGAATCTACCCTGGTTAACTCTGTCATGTTGAATCTACCCTGGCTAACTCTGTCATGTTGAATCTACCCTGGTTAACTCTGTCATGTTGAATCTACCCTGGCTAACTCTGTCATGTTGAATCTACCCTGGCTAACTCTGTCATGTTGAATCTACCCTGGCTAACTCTGTCATGTTGAATCTACCCTGGCTAACTCTGTCATGTTGAATCTACCCTGGCTAACTGTCATGTTGAATCTACCCTGGCTAACTCTGTGTCATGTTGAATCTACCCTGGCTAACTCTGTCATGTTGTTTTCTCTTTAGTTTGAATCTACTCTGGTCAATTGAGTCACTTAATATTGTCTTCGGTTTGTGTCTTGATTAGGGTTTGGTTTGCATACTGTACAAGGAAGTAACTGTGTGGCTGTACAGTAGAAACACACAAACAGTCAGAATTGAGTCCCTTTTACAAGCTAAAGGACAGCTGGGTGAATTAGATTGAATGCAGGGAGTGCATTCCTTCTTACTGGAAAATGAGTGGATCAATTACCAGCTATACATGAGGCTTTGATTCTAATGGAGCAATTTATATGCTTCAATAATGGGTGGATCAGGAAGCATTCAGTACTGTATGACTGAAATGGAATACTACTCCTCAATAACCTGTGGAGGGCAGTGTTGAGCTGTAGTAGAAACTGGCAGCTATAGCCTGTGAATAACCTTATCTCCTGTGCTCTTTACTGACCTAGAAAGTCCCTAATATTTTACATCTTATATGAATGTATCTACATCTTTGGAAATCTAAAACACCTAAAAACATCTGCAATAATTCTCAGATGTATTTGTCTAATCCCAAACAGCATACCTCTGCTCTGCCTGGACCTAGAAACTCTGGTGTGTGCTTAAACAGATTTATTTTAGACATTTGATCTAAATATTTTGAATTTGGACGACATCTAAAACCTCAGAGGAGGTTGGCTCATCCTAAACTACATTACATAACACATACAGTCCATTTGGTCAGAGATCACCTGTGTCCTCTGATTCAGACAGGTGTTCTGTTTGGTCAGCTGGCTATAGAACAGACCTCTCTTGTCTCATGGGTTATATCTATATCATATAACACAACCGTCTACCATATCAATTGTTTTTTTGTAATGGCAGTAATGATCACATGACCAGTAATTAAAGGGTATGTTATAACTAAGGTAGGCGTAGGGGTTAGGCCGGAGGTCATATACCTCTGATGTGACCTTTTTGACAGGTCTGGTCACCTGACCCCGCTCCCTGGTAGAGAGGCGTTTTAGAGAAGGATAAGGATCTTAAGGGCTGAGAGGTGCAGGCAGGTCCTCAGAGTGACACACAAACACACACACTGAGATCCTCAGTGTCACCAAGCTGTCACCAGAAATCTAATTATGTTACTGCGTCGACCACAAGGACAAAACGAAACCCAGAGCCAGGTGGCAGGATCTGAGAGGTGGATCAGATTCCTTTCTCCTCTTAACCTCCTGCCTCTCCCCTCAACCCCCTGCCTCTCCCCTCAATCCCCTGCCTCTCCCCTCAACCCCTGCCTCTCCCCTCAACCCCTGCCTCCCCTCAATCCCTGCCTCCCCTCTTAACCCCCTGCCTCTCCTCTCAACCCCTGCCTCTCCCCTCAACCCCCTGCCTCTCCCTCAATCCCCTGCCTCTCCCCTCAATCCCCTGCCCCTCCTCTCAACCCCCTGCCTCTCCCCTCACCCCCTGCCTCTCCCCTCAATCCCCTGCCTCTCCCTCAATCCCCTGCCTCCCCTCTTAACCCCCCCTGCCTCCTCTTAACCCCCTGCCTCCCCTCTTAACCCCCTGCCTCTCCTCTCAACCCCTGCCTCTCCCCTCAACCCCCTGCCTCTCCCCTCAATCCCCTGCCTCTCCCCTCAATCCCTGCCCTCCTCTCAACCCCTGCCTCTCCCTCAACCCCCTGCCTCTCCCCTCAACCCCCTGCCTCTCCTCTCAACCCCCTGCCTCTCCCCTCAATCCCCTGCCCCTCCTCTCAACCCCTGCCTCTCCTCTTAACCCCCTGCCTCTCCCTCAACCCCCTGCCTCTCCTCTTAACCCCCTGCCTCTCCTCTTAACCCCCTGCCTCTCCCCTCAACCCCTGCCTCTCCTCTCAACCCCTGCCTCTCCCCTCAATCCCTGCCCCTCCTCTCAACCCCTGCCTCTCCTCTCAACCCCCTGCCTCTCCCCTCAATCCCTGCCCCTCCTCTCAACCCCCTGCCTCTCCTCTCAACCCCCTGCCTCTCCCCTCAACCCCCTGCCCCTCCTCTCAACCCCCTGCCTCTCCTCTCAGCCCCTGCCTGCCTCCCCTCAATCCCCTGCCCCTCCTCTCAACCCCCTGCCTCTCCTCTCAACCCCCTGCCTCTCCCCTCAATCCCCTGCCCCTCCTCTCAACCCCCTGCCTCTCCTCTCAACCCCCTGCCTCTCCCCTCAATCCCCTGCCTCTCCCTCAACCCCTGCCTCTCCCCTCAACCCCCTGCCTCTCCCCTCAACCCCCTGCCTCTCCTCTCAACCCCTGCCTCTCCCTCAACCCCCTCCCTCTCCTCTCAACCCCTGCCTCTCCCCTCAATCCCCTGCCCCTCCTCTCAACCCCCTGCCTCTCCTCTCAAGCCCCCTGCCTCTCCCCTCAATCCCTGCCTCTCCCCTCAGCCCCCTGCCTCTCCCCTCAACCCCCTGCCTCTCCCCTCAACCCCTGCCTCTCCCTCAATCCCTGCCTCTCCCTCAATCCCTGCCCCTCCTCTCAACCCCCTGCCTCTCCTCTCAACCCCCTGCCTCTCCCCTCAATCCCTGCCTCTCCCTCAACCCCCTGCCTCTCCTCTCAGCCCCCTGCCTCTCCTCTCAACCCCCTGCCTCTCCCCTCAATCCCCTGCCTCTCCCCTCAATCCCCTGCCTCTCCCTCAATCCCTGCCTCTCCCCTCAATCCCTGCCTCTCCCCTCAACCCCCTGCCTCTCCTCTCACCCCCCTGCCTCTCCCCTCAACCCCCTGCCTCTCCCCTCAACCCCCTGCCTCTCCCCTCAACCCCCTGCCTCTCCCCTCAACCCCCTGCCTCCTCCCTCAACCCCTGCCTCTCCCCTCAACCCCCTGCCTCTCCCCTCAACCCCCTGCCTCTCGCCTCAACCCCCTGCCTCTCCCCTCAAGCCCCCTGCCTCTCCCTCAACCCCCTGCCTCTCCCCTCAACCCCCTGCCTCTCCCCTCAACCCCCTGCCTCTCCCTCAACCCCCTGCCTCTCCCCTCAACTCCCTGCCTCTCCCCTCAACTCCCTGCCTCTCCCCTCAACCCCCTGCCTCTCCTCTCAACCCCCTGCCTCTCCCCTCAACCCCCTGCCTCTCCCCTCAACCCCCTGCCTCTCCCTCAACCCCCTGCCTCTCCCCTCAACCCCCTGCCTCTCCCCTCAACCCCCTGCCCCTCCTCTCAACCCCTGCCCCTCCTCTCAACCCCCTGCCTCTCCCCTCAACCCCCTGCCTCTCCCCTCAACCCCCTGCCTCTCCCCTCAACCCCCTGCCTCTCCCCTCAACCCCCTGCCTCTCCCCTCAATCCCCTGCCTCTCCCCTCAACCCCCTGCCTCTCCCCTCAACCCCTGCCTCTCCCCTCAACCCCCTGCCTCTCCTCTCAACCCCCTGCCTCTCCCCTCAACCCCCTGCCTCTCCCCTCAACCCCCTGCCTCTCCTCTCAACCCCCTGCCTCTCCCCTCAATCCCCTGCCTCTCCCCTCAACCCCCTGCCTCTCCCCTCAACCCCCTCCCTCTCCTCTCAACCCCCTGCCTCTCCTCTCAACCCCCTGCCTCTCCCTCAACTCCTGCCTCTCCCCTCAACCCCCTGCCTCTCCCCTCAACTCCTGCCTCTCCACTCAACCCCCTGCCTCTCCCCTCAACTCCCTGCCTCTCCCCTCAACCTCCTGCTTCTCCCTCAACCCCTACCGTATCCTGCCTCACCCCTCAACCCCCTGCCTCTCCTCTCAACCCCCTACCCTGCCTCTCCCCTCAACCTCCTGCCTCTCCCCTCAACTCCTGCCTCTCCCCTCAACCCCCTGCCTCTCCCCTCAACCCCCTGCCTCTCCCCTCAATCCCCTGCCTCTCCCCTCAACCCCCTCCCTCTCCTCTCAACCCCCTGCCTCTCCTCTCAACCCCCTGCCTCTCCCTCAGCCCCCTGCCTCTCCCTCAACCCCCTGCCTCTCCCCTCAACCCCCTGCCTCTCCCTCAACCCCCTGCCTCTCCCCTCAATCCCCTGCCCCTCCTCTCAACCCCCCTGCCCCTCCTCTCAACCCCCTGCCCCTCCTCTCAACCCCCTGCCTCTCCCCTCAACCCCCTGCCTCTCCCCTCAACCCCCTGCCTCTCCCCTCAACCCCCTGCCTCTCCCTCAACCCCTGCCTCTCCCCTCAATCCCCTGCCTCTCCCCTCAACCCCCTGCCTCTCCCCTCAACCCCTGCCTCTCCCCTCAACCCCTGCCTCTCCCTCAACCCCCTGCCTCTCCCCTCAACCCCTGCCTCTCCCCTCAACCCCCTGCCTCTCCCCTCAACCCCCTGCCTCTCCTCTCAACCCCCTGCCTCTCCCCTCAACCCCCTGCCTCTCCCCTCAACCCCCTGCCTCTCCCCTCAACCCCCTGCCTCTCCCCTCAACCCCCTGCCTCTCCCCTCAACCCCCTGCCTCTCCCCTCAACCCCCTGCCTCTCCCCTCAACCCCCTCCCTCTCCTCTCAACCCCTGCCTCTCCTCTCAACCCCTGCCTCTCCCTCAACTCCCTGCCTCTCCCCTCAACCCCCTGCCTCTCCCCTCAACTCCCTGCCTCTCCCCTCAACCCCCTGCCTCTCCCCTCAACTCCTGCCTCTCCCTCAACCTCCTGCTTCTCCCCTCAACCCCCTACCGTATCCTGCCTCACCCCTCAACCCCCTGCCTCTCCTCTCAACCCCCTACCCTGCCTCTCCCCTCAACCTCCTGCCTCTCCCTCAACTCCTGCCTCTCCCCTCAACCCCCTGCCTCTCCCCTCAACCCCCTGCCTCTCCCCTCAATCCCCTGCCTCTCCCCTCAACCCCCTCCCTCTCCTCTCAACCCCCTGCCTCTCCTCTCAACCCCCTGCCTCTCCCCTCAACTCCTGCCTCTCCCCTCAACCCCTGCCTCTCCCCTCAACCCCCTGCCTCTCCCCTCAACCCCCTGCCTCTCCCCTCAACTCCCTGCCTCTCCCCTCAACCTCCTGCTTCTCCCCTCAACCCCCTACCGTATCCTGCCTCACCCCTCAACCCCCTGCCTCTCCTCTCAACCCCCTACCCTGCTCTCCCCTCAACTCCCTGCCTCTCCCCTCAACCCCCTGCCTCTCCCTCAACCCCCTGCCTCTCCCCTCAACCCCCTGCCTCTCCCCTCAACCCCCTGCCTCTCCCCTCAATCCCTGCCTCTCCCCTCAACCCCCTCCCTCTCCTCTCAACCCCCTGCCTCTCCTCTCAACCCCTGCCTCTCCCCTCAACTCCCTGCCTCTCCCCTCAACCCCCTGCCTCTCCCCTCAACTCCCTGCCTCTCCCCTCAACTCCCTGCCTCTCCCCTCAACTCCCTGCCTCTCCCCTCAACCTCCTGCTTCTCCCCTCAACCCCCTACCGTATCCTGCCTCACCCCTCAACCCCCTGCCTCTCCTCTCAACCCCCTACCCTGCCTCTCCCCTCAACCTCCTGCCTCCCCTCAACTCCTGCCTCTCCCTCAACCCCCTGCCTCTCCCCTCAACCCCCTGCCTCTCCCCTCAACTCCTGCCTCTCCTCTCAACCCCCTGCCTCTCCCCTCAACCCCCTGCCTCTCCCCTCAACTCCCTGCCTCTCCCCTCAACCCCCTGCCTCTCCCTCAACCCCTGCCTCTCCCTCAACCCCTGCCTCTCCCTCAACCCCCTGCCTCTCCTCGCAACCCCCTACCCTGCCTCTCCCCTCAACCTCCTGCTTCTCCCCTCAACCCCCTGCCTCTCCCCTCAACCTCCTGCTTCTCCCTCAACCCCTGCCTCTCCCCTCAACCTCCTGCCTCTCCCCTCAACCTCCTGCTTCTCCCTCAACCCCTACCCTATCCTGCCTCACCCCTCAACCCCCTGCCTCTCCTCTCAACCCCCTACCCTGCCTCTCCCCTCAACCTCCTGCTTCTCCCCTCAACCCCCTACCCTATCCTGCCTCACCCCTCAGCCTCCTGCCTCTCCCTCAGCCTCCTGCCTCTCCCCTGCTTCTCCCCTCAACCCCCTGCCTCTCCCTCAACCCCTGCTTCTCCCCTCAACCCCTGCCTCTCCCTCAACCTCCTGCTTCTCCCTCAACCCCTACCCTATCCTGCCTCTCCCCTCAGCCTCCTGCCTCTCCCCTCAACCTCCTGCTTCTCCCCTCAACCCCCTACCCTATCCTGCCTCACCCCTCAGCCTCCTGCCTCTCCTCTCAACCCCCTACCCTGCCTCTCCCCTCAACCTCCTGCTTCTCCCCTCAACCCCTACCCTATCCTGCCTCACCCCTCAGCCTCCTGCCTCTCCCCTCAGCCTCCTGCCTCTCCCTGCTTCTCCCCTCACCCCCTGCCTCTCCCCTCAACCCCCTGCCTCTCCCCTCACCCCCCTGCCTCTCCCCTCAACCTCCTGCTTCTCCCCTCAACCCCCTACCCTATCCTGCCTCTCCCCTCAGCCTCCTGCCTCTCCCCTCAGCCTCCTGCCTCTCCCCTCAGCCTCCTGCCTCTCCCCTCAACCCCCTGCTTCTCCCCTCAACCCCCTGCCTCTCCCCTCAGCCTCTTGCCTCTCCTCTCCTTGCAGCCTCCTGCCTCTCCTCTCCTTTCAACCTCCTGCTTCCTCTCAGCCTCCTGCCTCTACTTTCCTCACAGCTCCCTGCCTCTCCTCTGAGCCTCCTGTCTCTCCTCTCAGCCCCCGGCCCCTCCTCTCTCCTCTGTTCCTCTCTCCTCTCCTTCTCTCTTATTTCCCACTCTCTACCACCCTGTTCTGCCCAGGGGCTCTACCAGTCTCCCACTGAGCTACCTTACATCACTGGTAGATTACCATTGAGGTAATGTTACTCTACTTTAGTCTGTACAAGCTACTTTACAGAGGCAAGCAGGTATTACTGTAATATTAGTCCCAGGGACTCTGCTCAGAATCAACCAGTTGTTTTCTACTGTGGCTTCAGTAAGAGAGAGGCGTACAGCATAGCCACTGTTTACAGGCAGTACACACACACAGTCTGTATAGTGCATACACAGTGAAACACGCACACACACACGCACACACACACACACACACACACACACACACACACACACACACACACACACACACACACACACACACACACACACACACACACACACACACACACAGTCTGTATAGCGCATAAACAGTGAAACACACACACACACACAGTCTGTATAGTGCATAAACAGTGAAACACACGCACACACACACACACAGTCTGTATAGTGCATACACAGTGAAACACACAGTCTGTATAGTGCATACACAGTGAAACACACACACACATAGTCTGTATAGTGCATACACAGTGAAACACACACACACACACACACAGTCTGTATAGTGCATACACAGTGAAACACACACACACACACACACAGTCTGTATAGTGCATACACAGTGAAACACACACACACCACACACACACTCTCTGTATAGTGCATACACAGTGAAAAACACACACACAGTCTGTATAGTGCATACACAGTGAAACACACACACGCAGTCTGTATAGTGCATAAACAGTGAAACACACACACACACACAGTCTGTATAGTGCATACACAGTGAAACACACACACACCACACACACACTCTCTGTATAGTGCATACACAGTGAAAAACACACACACAGTCTGTATAGTGCATAAACAGTGAAACACACACACAGTCTGTATAGTGCATACACAGTGAAACACACACACAGTCTGTATAGTGCATACACAGTGAAACACACAGTCTGTATAGTGCATACACAGTGAAACACACAGTCTGTATAGTGCATACACAGTGAAACACACAGTCTGTATAGTGCATACACAGTGAAACACACACACACACACACACACAGTCTGTATAGTGCATACACAGTGAAACACACACACACCACACACACACTCTCTGTATAGTGCATACACAGTGAAAAACACACACACAGTCTGTATAGTGCATACACAGTGAAACACACACACGCAGTCTGTATAGTGCATAAACAGTGAAACACACACACACACACAGTCTGTATAGTGCATACACAGTGAAACACACACACACCACACACACACTCTCTGTATAGTGCATACACAGTGAAACACACAGTCTGTATAGTGCATACACAGTGAAACACACAGTCTGTATAGTGCATACACAGTGAAACACACAGTCTGTATAGTGCATACACAGTGAAACACACACACAGTCTGTATAGTGCATACACAGTGAACACACACACACACACACACACACACACACACACACACACACACACACACACACACACACACAGTCTATATAGTGCATACACAGTGAAACACACACACAGTCTGTATAGTGCATACACAGTGAAACACACACACACACACACACACACACACACACACACACACACAGTCTATATAGTGCATACACAGTGAAACACACACACAGTCTATATAGTGCATACACAGTGAAACACACACACAGTCTGTATAGTGCATACACAGTGAAACACACACACACACCACACACACACTTTCTGTATAGTGCATACACAGTGAAACACACACACACAGTCTGTATAGTGCATACACAGTGAAAAACACACACACAGTCTGTATAGTGCATACACAGTGAAACACACACACACAGTCTGTATAGTGCATACACAGTGAAACACACACACAGTCTGTATAGTGCATACACAGTGAAACACACACACACACACACACAGTCTGTATAGTGCATACACAGTGAAACACACACACAGTCTGTATAGTGCATACACAGTGAACCACACACACAGTTTGTATAGTGCATACACAGTGAAACACACACACACACACAGTCTGTATAGTGCATACACGGTGAAACACACACACACACACACACACACACACACACACACACACACACACACACACACACACACACACACACACACACACACACACAGTCTGTATAGTGCATACACAGTGAAACACACACAGGCACAGACACACAGACACACACACACACATATCCTTCCCTTTTTTGTAAGCACTGTATTTGTGTGGTTGTGCTGTTCCATAAATGTACTTAGTTCCAGAGCCTGGTTCCTGTGTTTGTGTGGTTTATATAGCACTCAGGTGCAGGATTAGAGGTGAACTCTAACAACAGACACGCACACACCCACACGCACACACGCAGGCAGGGCAGGCCAGGCAGGCCAGGCAGGCAGGCCAGGCAGGCCAGGCAAGGCCAGGCAGGCCAGGCAGGCAGGCCAGGCAGGCCAGGCAGGCAGGCCAGGCAGGCAGGCAGGGCATTTTTCTCTCTCACTCAACTGCTACAGTCAACTATTTGGTCCTTTCAGTAGATAATGTGATAGTGTGGGAATTCAGTTCTAGCTGACAAAAGAAGTTCTCTCACAAATAAACAAAAACATTTTGGGATTTTGAAAATGCAATTTTTATTCAAGCTTTATATACTGATCACATGTACACAGACACACACTGTTTAGTGCACACAGTTTATTTCATCAGTACGTTGGAAGACTTGGAGTTTTGGGGATGACTCTTTCGGATCCGGGTAGACACATACTTAGGATGAAGATACTCTCATCCTGTCATAGGTTTTGTCAGTAGTGTTTAGTTTGCTAGTCTCCAAGTCTTTCTGTTCTGCTCTGATGGCTTCTCTAACAGCAGCTGTCGGACTGGGACAACATCTGTCAGACTGGGACAACAGCTGTCGGACTGGGACAACAGCTGTCGGACTGGGACAACAGCTGTCGGACTGGGACAACAGCTGTCGGACTGGGACAACAGCTGTCGGACTGGGACAACAGCTGTCGGACTGGGACAACCGCTGTAACAGCTGTCGGACCGGGACAGCGGCTGTAACAGCTGTCGGACCGGGACAGCGGCTGTAACAGCTGTCGGACTGGGACAGCGGCTGTAACAGCTGTCGGACTGGGACAGCGGCTGTAACATCTGTCGGACTGGGACAACATCTGTCGGACTGGGACAACAGCTGTCACAGCTGTCGGACTGGGACAACAGCTGTCGGACTGGGACAACAGCTGTCGGACTGGGACAACAGCTGTCGGACTGGGACAACAGCTGTCGGACTGGGACAACAGCTGTCGGACTGGGACAACAGCTGTCGGACTGGGACAGCAGCTGTCGGACTGGGACAACAGCTGTAACAGCTGTCGGACTGGGACAGCAGCTGTCGGACTGGGACAACAGCTGTAACAGCTGTCGGACTGGGACAACAGCTGTAACAGCTGTCGGACTGGGACAGCAGCTGTCGGACTGGGACAGCAGCTGTCGGACTGGGACAGCAGCTGTCGGACTGGGACAGCAGCTGTAACAGCTGTCGGACTGGGACAGCAGTTGTCGGACTGGGACAACAGCTGTAACAGCTGTCGGACTGGGACAGCAGTTGTCGGACTGGGACAACAGCTGTAACAGCTGTCGGACTGGGACAACAGCTGTCGGACTGGGACAACAGCTGTCGGACTGGGACAACAGCTGTAACAGCTGTCGGACTGGGAAAACAGCTGTAACAGCTGTCGGACTGGGACAGCAGCTGTCGGACTGGGACAACAGCTGTTGGACTGGGACAACAGCTGTAACAGCTGTCGGACTGGGACAGCAGCTGTCGGACTGGGACAACAGCTGTAAAAGCTGTCGGACTGGGACAGCAGCTGTCGGACTGGGACAGCAGCTGTCGGACTGGGACAGCAGCTGTCGGACTGGGACAGCAGCTGTCGGACTGGGACAACAGCTGTTGGACTGGGACAACAGCTGTAACAGCTGTCGGACTGGGACAGCAGCTGTCGGACTGGGACAACAGCTGTAAAAGCTGTCGGACTGGGACAGCAGCTGTCGGACTGGGACAGCAGCTGTCGGACTGGGGCAACAGCTGTAACAGCTGTCGGACTGGGACAGCAGTTGTCGGACTGGGACAACAGCTGTAACAGCTGTCGGACTGGGACAACAACTGTCGGACTGGGACAACAGCTGTAACAGCTGTTGGACTGGGACAACAGCTGTCGGACTGGGACAACAGCTGTCGGACTGGGACAACAACTGTCGGACTGGGACAACAACTGTAACAGCTGTCGGACTGGGACAACAGCTGTAACAGCTGTCGGACTGGGACAGCAGCTGTCGGACTGGGACAGCAGCTGTCGGACTGGGACAGCAGCTGTCGGACTGGGACAGCAGCTGTCGGACTGGGACAACAGCTGTCGGACTGGGACAACAGCTGTAACAGCTGTCGGACTATAACAGCAGCTGTCGGACTGGGACAACAGCTGTAACAGCTGTCGGACTGGGACAGCAGCTGTCGGACTGGGACAGCAGCTGTCGGACTTGGACAGCAGCTGTCGGACTTGGACAGCAGCTGTCGGACTTGGACAGCAGCTGTCGGACTGGGACAGCAGCTGTCGGACTGGGACAGCAGCTGTCGGACTGGGACAGCAGCTGTCGGACTGGGACAGCAGCTGTCGGACTGGGACAACAGTTGTCGGACTGGGACAACAGTTGTCGGACTGGGACAACAGCTGTAACAGCTGTCGGACTGGGACAACAGCTGTAACAGCTGTCGGACTGGGACAACAGCTGTAACAGCTGTCGGACTGGGACAGCAGCTGTCGGACTGCCGTTCTGTCTCAACCTCACTGTGGACTGTGGACCCACCTAAATCTCATTTGCCACAAAACGCACACACACACATTCAATATTGAAGGCTAGCATTGAAAGTCATGTAGCCTGTGCTGTTCCAGATACAAACACGGCCACTAGCTCCTGAGCCATGATAGCAGGGGTGTCAGTAATGTAGCCAGGTTATCCACTATAGCTGAATCCATCACTGGGTTCATTATGGACCGTTCCTCCACAACTGACCCGGTTCTGTACTGTGGTCTGAGCCGGAGGAAATGACAGCCGGCTAAATAGATCTCATTTACAACGAGCTGCATGCTGGAGAAAGAGCATATTTACACATGCACGCACACACACACACACACGCACATCAGGGGAGAGAAGAGGGAAGTGGAGGGGAGAGAAGAGGAGGGGAGAGAAGGGGAGGGGAGAGAAGGGGAGGGAAGAGGAGGGCATCGAAAGAAATGTTAATGAAGCTTGTTTTGCGTCACACAGACAGATGCATGATTGTTTATGGGTCTTTATTAAATAGGAAGAGGTGCTATAATGTACATGCAGGATAACCTTCAAGTAGCTCGTGCTTGACACAGGTTTGTGTGTAGATACCAGTCACCTGACTGGTACTGTCATCAAAGATGCCTTTGCTCCATGACTAGAGCTGTAATCAGACAGAGGCTATGGGGAGCCTTCACCTCTGTGTCGTCTACTGTACGTACATCTGTAGATGTTGTCCAGTTACACTGGGTCTGTCCCTGTCTCAACAGATCAGCCAGAAGAAGCTGAAAAAGTATGAGAAGGAATATGACAGCATGAGAGAACAGCAGGAGCAGCAGGAGCCTCCCATTGAGAGATATGAGGTACGAACACTCAACCAATTCATCAATCAATGTGTTAGATTGTTTACTTGCTTTCAGTCGTTCTATTATATTGACTTTTCTTATCTTCTCCCAAGAGAGATGGTAATCACAGAACACTTCAGTAGTCCAGGGAGTCTCTGAAATAGACTGTGTACACCTACTTGTACACATATGCAATCCCATCCCAGTGGAATCCATTAGCTAGTTGTAATGCCATTCATGTCTGCAGTGCAGGTGAATGTGGACTGCAGACAGGTCCATTTTTTTCACCAAGGTTGTTCTCAGAGGATGTTATTTACAAGAATAGTGTAACATTATATATGTCACCAGTCCACTGAAACAGGAAGACCGCAACACTCTCTTCTATCAGCAACAGGCTACTCTCTCTTCTATCAGCAACAGGCTACTCTCTCTCTCTCTTCTATCAGCAACAGGCTACTCTCTCTCTCTCCTCTATCAGCAACAGGCTACTCTCTCTCTTCTATCAGCAACAGGCTACTCTCTCTTCTATCAGCAACAGGCTACTCTCTCTCTCTCTCTCTTCTATCAGCAACAGGCTACTCTCTCTCTCTCTCTTCTCTCTCTCTCTCTTCTATCAGCAACAGGCTACTCTCTCTCTCTCTCTTCTATCAGCAACAGGCTACTCTCTCTCTCTTCTATCAGCAACAGGCTTCTCTCTCTCTTCTATCAGCAACAGGCTACTCTCTCTCTCTTCTATCAGCAACAGGCTACTCTCTCTCTTCTATCAGCAACAGGCTTCTTTCTCTCTCTCTCTCTCTATATATCTCTCTCTCTCTCTATCTCTCTCTCTCTCTCTATATCTCTCTCTCTCTATATCTCTCTCTCTCTCTATCTCTCTCTCTCTCTCTCTCTCTCTCCTACCAGCAACAGGCTTCTCTCTCTCTCTCTCTATCTCTCTCTCTCTCTCTCTCTCTCTCTCTCTCTCTCTCTCTCTCTCTCTCTCTCTCTCTCTTCTATCAGCAGCAGGCTACTCTCTCGTTTTCCAATCCTCTACTCTTTCCACTATTCATCTCACTGAGTCCTCTTAACTTTCTCTCTCCCAATATCTCTACTTCCCCCCCTTCTTCCTCTCTCCACTCACTCACTCACTCACTCACTCACTCACTCACTCACTCACTCACTCACTCACTCACTCACTCACTCACTCACTCACTCACACACTCACTCACTCACTCACTCACTCACTCACTCACTCACTCACTCACTCACTCACTCACTCACTCACTCACTCACTCACTCACTCACTCACTCACTCACTCACTCACTCACTCACTCACTCTTACCTTCCTCCTCTCCTCCCCTGTAGAGGGAGAACCGTCGTCTCCAGGAGGCTAACATGCGTCTGGAGCAGGAGAATGATGACCTGGCCCATGAACTGGTCAGCAGCAAAATCGCTCTGCGCAAAGACCTGGACAACGTAAGACACATCCCTCGTGAATCCTTTTTTACTTGTGCAAGTCTGTAAACCTGTATGTGTGTTTATACATTTTCTAATACTCTGCTAGGTTTTTCTTGTCATTTGGCATTAGCTAATGTCAGTAGACCTGTTACCCGTACCCATGTGTCTGTCTGTCTGTCCCTCAGGCTGAGGAGAAAGCAGACGCTCTGAACAAGGAGCTGTTGATGACCAAACAGAAGCTGGTGGATTCAGAGGACGAGAAGAGACGACTAGAGGAGGAGTCTGCACAGGTCTGTCTGGCTGGCTGGCTGGCTAGCTAGCTGTCTGTCTGGATAGCTGGCTGGCTAGCTGTCTGTCTGTCTGGATAGCTGGCTGGCTGGCTGTCTGGCTGGCTAGCTGTCTGTCTGGCTAGCTGTCTGTCTGGCTGACTGTCTGGCTAGCTGGCTGGCTGTCTTGCTGGCTAGCTGTCTGTCTGGCTGGCTGGCTGTCTGTATATCTAGCTGGCTGGCTGTCTGTCTGTCTGGCTAGCTGTCTGTCTGGATAGCTGGCTGGCTGGCTGGCTGGCTGACTGGCTGGCTGACTGTCTGGCTGGCTGGCTGGCTGGCTAGCTGTCTGTCTGTCTGTCTGTCTGTCTGTCTGTCTGTCTGTCTGTCTGTCTGACTGTCTGGCTAGCTGACTGTCTGGATAGCTGGCTGACTGTCTGGCTAGCTGTCTGTCTGGCTGTCTGGCTAGTTGGCTGACTGACTGTCTGGCTGTCTAGCTGTCTGCCTGGCTAGCTGTCTGGATAGCTGGCTGTCTGGATAGCTGTCTGTCTGACTGTCTGGATAGCTGTCTGTCTGTCTGACTGTCTCTGGCAAGCTGTCTGTCTGACTGTCTCTGGCTAGCTGACTGTCGGGATAGCTGTCTGTCTGGCTAGCTGGCTGTCTGTATGGCTAGTTGGCTGTCTGGTTAGCTGTCTGTTTGACTAGCTGTCTGGCTGACTGTCTGTTTGGCTAGCTGTCTGGCTGACTGTCTGTTTGGCTAGCTGTCTGGCTGACTGTCTGTTTGGCTAGCTGTCTGGCTGACTGTCTGTTTGGCTAGCTGTCTGGCTGGCTGTCTGTTTGGCTAGCTGTCTGGCTGGCTGTCCATTTAAAATAAACAAAAGATTCCTTTAGTATTTGAAAAGAGAACGGAGGTCCACTGACCATGGACATTGATGTATTGGTTTGATCCATAAATATACCATTGTCCTTTGGAGAGTCGCTGAATGTTCTTCAGATTGCTCGTCTGTTGATGCACCTTGATTGGAGAGCAGTGTTGTTTCTGTCTTTCTGTCTCTTTAAGACAGAGGGGGATGTTGTCCTCCCCTATTCACTGTGGCCACTGCCTGTGTTCCAGGACTTTGGCCCAACACAGGACCTGTAATTACCTGCTCTCTCTACGTTATTTCTCATGTCGTCGCTCAAGGGACATCTGTTGCTGTCCTCTTCATGACTACATTACACTCCTTGTTGAGTGTGTCACTACTGTAGGTAGTTTATACAGGCCCAAGGACAGTTGACTGCTGACTGAGAGGAGGTTATCATGTAGGTCACAGTAGGCAGCCATGAGAATCATTCATTCAGTGTATAATATCACTGCGTGCGTCTGCGTGTGTCCACAGCTGAAAGAGATGTGCAGACGGGAGCTGGGTAAATCAGAGTCTGAGATAAAGAACAATGGTTCCATCATAGGAGAGTACAAACAGGTAAGCTGACAGGAGATATACCATGTTTAGTTTTGTTCTACATGTATAAAGTACTTTCAAATTGTATTCTACATAGTGACATCATATTTATTACTTACCTAGGGACTGCGGATGTAAATTAGCCGTCTAGGTCATTTGTCTACACTATGTTTTGATCACAACTGACAGATAAGGGCCTCCTGAGTGGGGAAGCGGTCTAAGGCACTGCAGACAGACAGACATTTTAGAGACACTCCCCCACCCCTACACCCACTGACTTTTGCCTCCCCCACCCCTACACCCACTGACTTTTGCCTCCCCCCACCCCTACACCCTCCGACCTTTGCCTCCCCCCCACCCCTACACCCTCAGACCTTTGCCTCCCCCCACCCCTACACCCTCAGACCTTTGCCTCCCCCCACCCCTACACCCTCAGACCTTTGCCCCCCCACCCCTACACCCTACACCCTCTGACCTTTGACACCCCTACACCCTCCGACCTTTGCCTCCCCCTACCCCTACACCCTCAGACCTTTGCCTCCCCCCACCCCTACACCCTCCGACCTTTGACTCCCCCACCCCTACACCCTCAGACCTTTAACTCCCCCCACCCCTATACCCTCAGATCTTTGCCCCACCCCTACACCCTCCGACCTTTGCCCCCCCCCACCCCTACACCCTCCGACCTTTTCCTCCACCCCACCCTTACACCCTCAGACCTTTGACTCCCCCACACAGTCCAATACGTCCCCACAAGTTTTGTGTGTCTATGTGGAGTTGACCTCAGTGCTCTGTTTGACCTTTGTGTTGATCCCTGTAGATCTGCTCTCAGCTCAGTGAGCGTCTGGAGAAACAGCAGATGGCCAACAAGGGAGAGGTGGAGAAGATCCGGGTGAGTCCCCATCATCACATGACCTGACACACGATCACATGACAGACCGCAATCACATCAAACAATCACGACAATCACATGACAGATATGACTGACCACTGTATTAAAACACGTGACGTCACACAAACAAATGACCGACAAGACACACAATCAATCACATGACATGCAATCACATGACTTGACAGAGTACTGTATATGTTGATGCTCTCTTTGTGTGGCTGTGTTTGTAGTGCTGCTTAGCGAATTAACATTAGCTGTTTATGTATAGATGTTAGTCTCATGTAGAATGTCAAGTGTGTAGTATACATGATTATAGCCTTAGTGTAATTATATGCAGACATTAGTAGTCTTATATGCGGAGTATGATGAAGAATCCATTGCGATTCCATTTTGATGACAAACAGAATAGCCCAGTTCTTCGTTTGTGAACAGTGATAGTGGATGGTAAGTACAGCCAGGGCAGTAGTGTTTCTCATGTCCAGGCTAGGTGTGGTGATGGGGTGGATGAGAGGGCTCTTGAAGCAGCTGGGGACTGTCTCACCAGTGGAGGAGAGACACTCAGCCTGACACTTAAAACCTCTTCTCATCCCCTTGCTAGCCTCCTTACAACCACTCTGTCCATTACAGCAGCTGCAGCCTGAACTGACTCAATCCCACACCTCCCGGGGGTGGGGGAGGGGCGGTGCTTATATACTCCCTTAAGACTGACAATAGAACTGTTTTTCTATTTTGAAACCGTAGCCAGTATACGCTCCCTCAAAATAGCCAACTTTAATCTAAGATAATTCAAGATATGTCATTTATTTTGATGTTTTTGCCAAATAAATCTTAGTCACGCAATTTTACTTCTAACTCATATTTCTTTCAGTTAAAAAATGTAAACGAGTAGTCTCTCATTGAATGACAACAAAGATTTGATTGAAGAATCACTACTGTTGACCAGTCAACGACGAAGGGGTGTAGACTTCGGCTTACCCCCAGAAAAAAATGTGTGTGCCCAAAACAAACAAAAACATCACAAAATGTCTTCATAATATATACACAAACTCTGCCGAGCTGTTTCAGCTGGGAAGCATGCGGACGCCTTTAGATGCTCTGTGGTGTAGTGTTATAACCTGTACCTGATTTATATAGTGTAGTGTTATAACCTGTACCTGATTTATATAGTGTAGTGTTATAACCTGTACCTGATTTATATAGTGTAGTGTTATAATCTGTACCTGATTTATATAGTGTAGTGTTATAACCTGTACCTGATTTATATAGTGTAGTGTTATAATCTGTACCTGATTTATATAGTGTAGTGTTATAATCTGTACCTGATTTATATAGTGTAGTGTTATAACCTGTACCTGATTTATATAGTGTAGTGTTATAACCTGTACCTGATTTATATAGTGTAGTGTTATAACCTGTACCTGATTTATATAGTGTAGTGTTATAACCTGTACCTGATTTATATAGTGTAGTGTTATAACCTGTACCTGATTTATATAGTGTAGTGTTATAACCTGTACCTGATTTATATTGTGTAGTGTTATAATCTGTACCTGATTTATATAGTGTAGATTTATATCGTGTAGTGTTATAATCTGTACCTGATTTATATAGTGTAGATTTATATAGTGTAGTGTTATAACCTGTACCTGATTTATATAGTGTAGTGTTATAATCTGTACCTGATTTATATAGTGTAGTGTTATAACCTGTACCTGATTTATATAGTGTAGTGTTATAATCTGTACCTGATTTATATAGTGTAGTGTTATAACCTGTACCTGATTTATATAGTGTAGTGTTATAACCTGTACCTGATTTATATAGTGTAGTGTTATAATCTGTACCTGATTTATATAGTGTAGTGTTATAATCTGTACCTGATTTATATAGTGTAGTGTTATAACCTGTACCTGATTTATATAGTGTAGTGTTATAACCTGTACCTGATTTATATAGTGTAGTGTTATAACCTGTACCTGATTTATATAGTGTAGTGTTATAACCTGTACCTGATTTATATAGTGTAGTGTTATAACCTGTACCTGATTTATATAGTGTAGTGTTATAACCTGTACCTGATTTATATAGTGTAGTGTTATAACCTGTACCTGATTTATATTGTGTAGTGTTATAATCTGTACCTGATTTATATAGTGTAGATTTATATCGTGTAGTGTTATAATCTGTACCTGATTTATATAGTGTAGATTTATATAGTGTAGTGTTATAATCTGTACCTGATTTATATAGTGTAGTGTTATAATCTGTACCTGATTTATATCGTGTAGATTTATATAGTGTAGTGTTATAATCTGTACCTGATTTATATAGTGTAGTGTTATAATCTGTACCTGATTTATATAGTGTAGTGTTATAATCTGTACCTGATTTATATAGTGTAGATTTATATAGTGTAGTGTTATAATCTGTACCTGATTTATATAGTGTAGTGTTATAATCTGTACCTGATTTATATAGTGTAGTGTTATAACCTGTACCTGATTTATATAGTGTAGTGTTATAATCTGTACCTGATTTATATAGTGTAGTGTTATAACCTGTACCTGATTTATATAGTGTAGTGTTATAATCTGTACCTGATTTATATAGTGTAGATTTATATAGTGTAGTGTTATAACCTGTACCTAATTTATATAGTGTAGTGTTATAACCTGTACCTGATTTATATAGTGTAGTGTTATAATCTGTACCTGATTTATATAGTGTAGATTTATATAGTGTAGTGTTATAACCTATACCTAATTTATATAGTGTAGTGTTATAACCTGTACCTGATTTATATAGTGTAGATTTATATAGTGTAGTGTTATAATCTGTACCTGATTTATATAGTGTAGTGTTATAATCTGTACCTGATTTATATCGTGTAGATTTATATAGTGTAGTGTTATAATCTGTACCTGATTTATATAGTGTAGTGTTATAATCTGTACCTGATTTATATAGTGTAGTGTTATAATCTGTACCTGATTTATATAGTGTAGTGTTATAATCTGTACCTGATTTATATAGTGTAGTGTTATAACCTGTACCTGATTTATATAGTGTAGTGTTATAACCTGTACCTGATTTATATAGTGTAGATTTATATAGTGTAGTGTTATAACCTGTACCTGATTTATATCGTGTAGTGTTATAATCTGTACCTGATTTATATAGTGTAGTGTTATAACCTGTACCTGATTTATATAGTGTAGTGTTATAACCTGTACCTGATTTATATAGTGTAGTGTTATAATCTGTACCTGATTTATATAGTGTAGTGTTATAATCTGTACCTGATTTATATAGTGTAGTGTTATAACCTGTACCTGATTTATATAGTGTAGTGTTATAATCTGTACCTGATTTATATAGTGTAGTGTTATAACCTGTACCTGATTTATATAGTGTAGTGTTATAACCTGTACCTGATTTATATAGTGTAGTGTTATAACCTGTACCTGATTTATATAGTGTAGTGTTATAACCTGTACCTGATTTATATAGTGTAGTGTTATAACTTGTATCTGGTTTATATAGTGTGGTGTTATAACCTGTACCTGGTTTATATAGTGTAGTGGAATAACTTGTATCTGCTTTATATATTGTTGTGGTATATCCTGACCTGATTTATATAGTGTAAATAACCTGTGGAATAACCTGTGACCTGGTCTAAGGCTGTGAGAAGTACAGTGTCCTCCTTAACAAGTAGGGTCATCTCTAATGGGATAAGGTTTAGGGTTAGAGATGCAATGTTGTAACCTGGCCTATGATGTCTGTCTCTCCCCCAGCTGAAGGTGGAGGGCTGTGAGAAGTGCTCTATCCTCTTCAACAAGGAGGGTCGTCTAAAGGCAGTGAGGAAGATGAAGGAGGGCAGCGAGGAAGAGACGGACGAGGAGAAGGAGGGTCTGAAGAACCAGCTCAGAGAGATGGAGCTGGAACTGGCCCAGACCAAACTACAACTGGTGGAGGCAGAGTGCAAGATACAGGTACTGACCCAGACCAATGATACAGGTACTGACCCAGACCCTAACCCAGACCAATGATACAGCTACTGACCCTAACCCAGACCAATGATACAGGTACTGACCTAGACCCTAACCCAGACCAATGATACAGCTACTGACCCTAACCCAGACCAATGATACTGGTACTGACCCTGACCCTAACCCAGACCAATCATACAGCTACTGACCCTAACCCAGACCAATGATACAGCTACTGACCTAGACCCTAACCCAGACCAATGATACAGGTACTGACCCAGACCAATGATACAGCTACTGACCTAGACCCTAACCCAGACCAATGATACAGGTACTGACCCAGACCCTGACCCAGACCAATGATACAGGTACTGACCCAGACCAATGATACAGGTACTGACCCAGACCAATGATACAGCTACTGACCTAGACCCTAACCCAGACCAATGATACAGGTACTGACCCAGACCAATGATACAGGTACTAACCCAGACCAATGATACAGGTACTGACCTAGACCCTAACCCAGACCAATGATACAACTACTGACCCTAACCCAGACCAATGATACAGGTACTGACCCTAACCCAGACCAATGATACAGGTACTGACCCAGACCAATGATACAGGTACTAACCCAGACCAATGATACAGGTACTGACCTAGACCCTAACCCAGACCAATGATACAGCTACTGACCCTAACCCAGACCAATGATACAGGTACTGACCCAGACCAATGATACAGGTACTAACCCAGACCAATGATACAGGTACTGACCTAGACCCTAACCCAGACCAATGATACAGCTACTGACCCTAACCCAGACCAATGATACAGCTACTGACCCTAACCCAGACCAATGATACAGGTACTGACCCAGACCAATGATACAGGTACTAACCCAGACCAATGATACAGGTACTGACCTAGACCCTAACCCAGACCAATGATACAGCTACTGACCCTAACCCAGACCAATGATACAGCTACTGACCCTAACCCAGACCAATGATACAGGTACTGACCCAAACCCAGACCAATGATACAGGTACTGACCCTAACCCAGACCAATGATACAGGTACTGACCCTAACCCAGACCAATGATACAGGTACTGAGCCTAACCCAGACCAATGATACAGGTACTGACCCTGACCCTAACCCTAACCCAGACCAATGATACAGGTACTGACCCAGACCAATGATACAGGTACTGATCTCAAACCCTGACCCAGACCAATGATACAGGTACTGACCTCTGACCCTAACCCAGACCAATGAACTCACCTGGCTATAGCAACAGAACTCTCCTGGCTATAGCAACTGAACTCTCCTGGCTATAGCAACTGAACTCTCCTGGCTATAGCAACTGAACTCTCCTGGCTATAGCAACTGAACTCTCCTGGCTATAGCAACTGAACTCTCCTGGCTATAGCAACTGAACTCTCCTGGCTATAGCAACTGAACTCTCCTGGCTATAGCAACTGAACTCTCCTGGCTATAGCAACTGAACTCTCCTGGCTATAGCAACTGATGTCTACTGATGTCACTTCATTTAAATTCAGCTGCTATATCATAACAATTCGTGAATTAATTCCTGAAGGGAATTTGAGGCAATACAAGTTTGAATGATTTCTAGGCTCAGTCTCCTGTCCCATTACCCCGGGCTAGCTATGCTGCCCCTTGCCTAACCTCCTTTCTGTATGTTTTCTTCCCTGCAGGACTTGGAGCACACCCTGGGTCTGGCCCTGAACGAGGTCCAGGCAGCCAAGAAGACCTGGTTCAACAGAACCTTAACCTCCATCAAGACCGTGACCGGAGCACAGGGGAAGGAGACGACCTAACCTGAGACCCTCCTCCTCGACCACAGACCGTTCCCTGCAGCTCCCAAACCTCGACCTGTTCCTCTCCCAGCCTCCCCCTCCTCCCCTTGGTCAGGGGTACCAGCCACTAACTTGACCGGAGTGAACCAAACCTCACCACGACAGGAGTTTTAAATAACGACTGAGTTCAAAGGTACCACTGCCCCAAACTAAATGATATACTTAATTAAAAAAGAAACAGAAAAGAAAAGAGTCTTCAACATTGGTCTTTATACTACTGATATTTAACAGGTAAGGAAGGGGTTGTAGAGAGTTACCTGAACTGTCCTCTCTCCAGACATGGGAAAGACAGCGCTTCATTTTACTGTCCTCTCTCCAGACATGGGAAAGACAGCGCTTCATTTTACTGTCCTCTCTCCAGACATGGGAAAGACAGCGCTTCATTTTACTGTCCTCTCTCCAGACATGGGAAAGACAGCGCTTCATTTTACTGTCCTCTCTCCAGACATGGGAAAGACAGCGCTTCATTTTACTGTCCTCTCTCCAGACATGGGAAAGACAGCGCTTCATTTTACTGTCCTCTCTCCAGACATGGGAAAGACAGCGCTTCATTTTACTGTCCTCTCTCTGGACATGGGAAAGACAGCGCTTCATTTTACTGTCCTCTCTCCAGACATGGGAAAGACAGCGCTTCATTATGCTGTCCTCTCTCCAGACATGGGAAAGACAGCGCTTCATTTTACTGTCCTCTCTCCAGACATGGGAAAGACAGCGCTTCATTATGCTGTCCTCTCTCCAGACATGGGAAAGACAGCGCTTCATTTTTACTGTCCTCTCTCCGGACATGGGAAAGACAGCGCTTCATTTTACTGTCCTCTCTCCGGACATGGGAAAGACAGCGCTTCATTTTACTGTCCTCTCTCCAGACATGGGAAAGACAGCGCTTCATTTTACTGCCCTCTCTCCAGACATGGGAAAGACAGCGCTTAATTTTACTGTCCTCTCTCCAGACATGGGAAAGACAGCGCTTAATTTTACTGTCCTCTCTCCAGACATGGGAAAGACAGCGCTTCATTTTACTGTCCTCTCTCCAGACATGGGAAAGACAGCGCTTCATTTTACTGTCCTCTCTCCAGACATGGGAAAGACAGCGCTTAATTTTACTGTCCTCTCTCCAGACATGGGAAAGACAGCGCTTCATTTTACTGTCCTCTCTCCAGACTACTTGCACCAACAACAACTCCAACTGTAATCTAGGTACTACCAGAGCTAAATAACAGCCTCCTTCTTTTCAAACTGAGCGTTTCTCATTTCTGATCTATGATACCTTTCTTTTTCTGTATATGTGTGACTCTGAACATGCTTATGAATAAACATGAGTGAAAACTGAGCACACCAGAGTGTATGTATGGGTGTGTTTATTAATGTGTGTGTGAGTGTTAAGGGGAGTGTGAGTGTGCATGAGTACGTATGTTTGTACAGGTAACTGCCACAGTAATGGAAGCGATTAAATGAGGGATAGAAAGTATTTTGAAAGCAGATGCCTCCATACAGGTGTGGTTCTTGAGTTAATTAAGTAATTAACATCCCATCATTATGGCCATGTATTAAAATGCTGGACATGTCATTATTTTGGCTACCATGGCTATACCCCCACAGGACACGAGTGGTCACTGAATGGTTTGATGAGCATGAAAACTATGTAAACCATGTGCCATGGCTGTCTCAGTCACCAGATCTCAACCCAATTGAACACTTTTTTTTTTTTTCTTTTTTTTACCTTTATTTAACCAGGCAAGTCAGTTAAGAACAAATTCTTATTTTCAATGACGGCCTCGGAACAGTGGGTTAACTGCCTGTTCAGGGGCAGAACAACAGATTTTGTACCTTGTCAGCTCGGGGATTTGAACTTGCAACCTTTCGGTTACTAGTCCAATGCTCTAACCACTAGGCTTATGTGAAGCTTCTCTAGGGGAGCCTGAGATGGCGTTTTTCCATTAACATAACACCAAATGATGGAATTTCACTTGTAGAATCTATGCCCTGGGTACATTGAAGTAGTTCTGGCTCGTGGCGCCCCAGCGCTCTATGAAGACACTTTATGTTACCATTTCCTTTATTTTGGCAGTTACCTGTGTGACTGATGTTTTGAGTGTGGTCTTCCTGTGAAGTTCAGCAGGATAGGAGCTGGGTGCTGTATAGTGAGCTGAGGGGGAGTTATATGAGGAAGAGTATCTTACTGATGAAGCCTTGACTTGAAGGTTGAGGGGAACATGGTAAACATTATGTACTGGGTAACTGTAGATATATAAGCAGCAGCCTTGGGTCTGTCCGGTTACTTGGTGTAACCGTGTCAAGACAGAGGCCACTAGTGGTTGGTCCTGGCGCTGTCCTCACAGTGCACTTTCTGGGCTGTCTGAGCCTGGCTGGGCTCAAAGCATGGGAGCTCAGTGGCTGGAATTGCAGAGACAGATAGATGGGTGTGGCCCTCCCTTGCCTCAGACTCCACCCACAGACGTAGAACAGAACCTCCCCCTTTGGGACTCCTCCCTCCACGGCTGTGTCCGACATGGCATACTACTGGTCTATCAAACGTATCCTACTATATAGGGACTGGTGTTCCGTCCTCCTCTCTGAAACCAGCTGTTCCTCTGGCTTCTCTACTAGAAGACCCTTCATGACCTCTGACCTCATCAATCAAGTTTATGCCATGTTATCCTAGTCACGGACACCACTCTCCCAACATAGACATAGACGCGTCACAGCCAGCCACCTACCGACCTACACTACTGACAGGGAGAGAAATGGCACACAGGTATTGTCTGGTCGTCAATCTCAGGCTGTGTGCTTATGTGGCAGAATGAGTCAGGGGTCATCAAAGGTCAGGGTTTGTCAGAGGTCAAGCTGGCATTCTCTCTGAAAGAGTCGGGTGCACATTGTTGAATGTTATGAATAGAGCAGTCATGATTCCTCATTCTACATGTAAGAGAGACATGTTTGTTGTTCTACATAATATATTTCTGTCTGAATGCTCCGTTAGAGGTCTCTGTCCTACTCTCTACTGACAGTCTGTGTGTGTGTGGTCGGGGTGGGGACTTTGCCCCTTAACATTCATATTTATAATGTATGGTATCTTTCTAAGCTTACTTAAAGGGAAAAATTCACTCTAATCCATTTTGTTTGTATTTTTTTCACTAGTCCACTCTTGATACAGTCTCAAAATGTTTTGCATGTCAGCATTCAAGAAGCCAAGTGTCACTTGCCACATAATCAATGCGTTTTGCAGTGTATTTTTCCTTTAAGTCTGTGATGCCAGTGGAAGGAAGGCCTGTGTAATGTACTGAGAACAAAGAGGTCGTTCTGTAAGGCATTGGGTTGTACATAAGAATGATGATAATGATTAAGTTTTTAATTTTGTATTTCTACTGCTGTAACTCAACTAAATAATAATGTTGCCTAAAATAACAATGTATTGTTGTACTGTGTCACAGATTAATGATGATCATGACCTACATACAGTACCAGTCAACAGTATGGACACCTACCGGTTCTTCTTTGTTTTTACTATTTTCTACATTGTAGAATAATAATGAAGACATCAACACTATGAAATGACACATATGGAATCATGTAGTAACCAAAAAAATTGTTAAACAAGTCAAAGTAGCCACCCTTTACCTTGATGACCTCTTTGCACACTCTTGGCATTCTCTCAACCAGCTTCACCTGGAATGCTTTTCCAGCAGTCTTAAAGGAGTTCCCACATATTTCTAGAAAATAGTGAAAATAAAGAAAAACCCTGAATGAGTAGGTGTGTCCAAACTTGACTGGTACTGTATGTTCTTTTGCTCAAAAGCTTTCCGTCATCTTAAATGTCAGACAAACTGCTGTCTCGTCCATTACATGACAAAATGTACCTTCATCCATCCAACATTTCTGAAGGTGTGGAACATTGTAGTGTGTGTTACATTATTGTCTATACTTAATGCATTTGAATATAAAGATGTGAACTCAGACCACTTTGTTGTTTGTTTCATTCTTATTCTCATCCTAATGTATGCATGGATCACACACTTTAGAGGTCAGTCTATTTTACCTCGCGTCCCTGCGTGTTGTCTGTTCCATAAAGAGTTGTTATCAGTCACTCAATTATAGGATCTCTTATGACCTGCTCCATTATCAATAGAAGGAATACCACATTCTTGTTGCTATAATAATAGTATTAATAGCAATAATACTACTAGTAATAATAATAGCAATAATACTACTAGTAATAATAATAATCGTCATAATGATATCAATAATACTACTAGTAATAATAATAGCAATAATACTACTAGTAATAATAATAGCAATAATACTACTAGTAATAATAATAATCGTCATAATGATATCAATAATACTACTAGTAATAATAATAATCGTCATAATGATATCAATAATACTACTAGTAATAATAATAATCGTCATAATGATATCAATAATACTACTAACAGTCATACCAATAGTAATAATAATAACAACAATAATAGTCATAATAATAATGATAATAGTAATAATAAGTCATAATAATAACACTAATATAATAACAACAGTAATAATAACAATAGTCACAATAATAATGATAATAGTAATAGTAATAATAAGTCATAATAATAACACTAATAACAATAACAACATTAATACTAATAATAGTCATAATAATAATAGTCATATAATAGTAGTAATAGTAATAATAAAAGGCGTAATAATAATAGTCATAATAATAATGATAATAGTAATAATAAGTCATAATAATAACACTAATATAATAACAACAGTAATAATAACAATAGTCACAATAATAATAGCAGTAATAATAGTCAGAATAATAACAATAGTCAGAATAATAACAATAATCATAATAGCCATAATAATAATAGTCATACTGATAAAGTATTAATAATAACATCCATAATAATATAGTCATAATAATAATAATATTAGTCATAATAATAGTCATAATAATAGTATTAATAATAACAGTAATAATAATTATAGTAATCATTAATACATGGGACTTATCCTCAACAAAAATATAAACACAACATGCAACAATTTCAAAGATTTTACTGAGTTACTGTTCATATAAGGAAATCGGTCAATTTAAATAAATAAATTTGGCCCCAATCTATGGATTGCCTCCTCTTCGTCTGAAGAGGTGTAGCAAGGATCGGACCAATATGCAGCGTGGTAAGTGTCCATGTTTTAATAGAAAAAGACTGAACATGACACAAATACAAAATAACAAAGTTAAATGGAAACGAAACAGTCCCGTGTGGCACAAACACTGACACAGGAAATGATCACCCACAAAATACCCAAAGAATATGGCTGCCTACATATGGTTCCCAATCAGAGACAACGATAAACACCTGCCTCTAATTGAGAACTAATCTAGGCAACCATAGCTGAAGGTGACCCAGATTTACCTAGGGGTAGTTACGCTTTTGGTCGTGCCCCAGAGACATTTGATATTGTTGGGAACTTACGGTTATTGCCTCGGTTTAATGAAAGGGACCCCGAGACATTCTTTTCGTTGTTTGAGCGGGTTGCTGACGCTAGGAGTTGGCCTGATTCTGACCGCACTTTAATGTTGCAATGTGTGCTGACTGGTAAAGCGCAGGAAGCATATTCAGCTCTTAGTGTACACGACAGTGCCAGTTATGATAAAGTTAAAACAGCTGTGTTACAGATTTATGAATTGGTCCCTGAGGCTTACCGCCAACGATTTCGAACTTTAAAAAGGGATGATAACCAGACTCATGTTGAGTTTGCGCGACAGTTATCTTTACAGTTTAATCGCTGGTGTTCCGCCTCTGCAGTTGTGACTTTCCAAGGGCTGTGTGATCTGATTATGTTAGAGCAATTTAAGGACACAATTCCTGATCGTATTGCCACGTATATTAATGAACAGAAAGTAAAGAATGTTGCTGAAGCTGCGGTTTTGGCGGACGAGTATGTGTTGACTCACAAAAGAGTCTTTGCAGAGCCCCGTATTCGGAAAGAGTGGGGGCGTTGGGATAGATTTGGGCTTCGCTCACCGAGATACTTTGGTTCTCGGGCAGAGTTCTATTCAACTAGGGTTGAACCTGACTCCCATGGTAAAGCTGACTTTGGGCAGGAGTGTCACTACTGTCAAGGTTCAGGTCATTGGAAAAACGAATGTCCACTTCTCAGGTCAAAGGGGAGCGTCTGCTAAATGACTTAAATGTAAATGTAAAGGGTGCTTACGCTAAATCTAAGCCTACTGCGTTAGCTGCACCTGTTCCACATCAGTTCATTCATGACTCATTTCCTCAGGCCCAGGAGAATGTGAAAGTCCATATTGATCCAGACTATTTACCTTTCATTACGGAAGGTTTTGTGTCTATGATAGGAAGTAAAGACCTAGTGCCAGTGAAGATCCTGAGAGACACAGGTGCCTCTGAATCATTTGTGTTGGAGTCTGTGTTACCCTTTTCTGCTGAGACTGATTCGGGGAATAGTTCTAATTAGGGGAATAGGTTTGAACACTCTGTCAGTTCCATTGCATAAACTGATGTTGGATTGTGGGCTGGTGAAGGGTGAAGTTGTTGTGGGTGTGCGTCCTTCGTTGCCTATTGAGGGTATCGATGTTATCCTTGGGAATAACTTGGCTGGTGAGCGTGTATGGCCTGTCGTGTTTCCATCTCTAGTGGTTTCCACTAAGCCGTCATTTGTAGGGATTCCTGATGAGAGTGTACAGAGTTTCCCAGAGGTGTTCTCTGCGTGTGCAGTGACACGTTCTATGAGCCGTGGCGAACTGGTCACTGCGCCGACTAATGATAATAATACAAAGTATGTCACTGTTTTCCCTGTTATCCCGTTATCTGTAACCCGGTCAGATCTAATCAATGCTCAACGGGATGACCCCACGTTGGAAGAGTTGCGTGATCAAATTGTGCCTATAGAACAGTTGGGAGATGTCGCCCATGGCTATTTTCTCCACGAGGATGTCCTGATGAGAAAGTGGGTGTCTCATGATAGTGTTTTTCTGGGGGAGACAATTAGTCAGGTTGTTGTACCAGTTAAGCTTCGTGAGTTGGTGTTGGAAACTTCTCACAGCGACGTTGCTGGACATATGGGGGTGAGGAAAACCTACAATCGCATATTAAGACATTTCTTTTGGCCTAGATTAAAGAGGGATGTTTCTGATTTTATCAAAACTTGTCACACCTGTCAATTAACTGGTAAGCCTAATCAAGCTATTAAACCAGTACCATTGTTTCCTATTCCTGTACTCAGCCAACCTTTTGAGTATCTGATTATTGACTGTGTGGGTCCTCTGCCTCGTTCTAAAAATGGTAGCAGTTACCTGTTCACTGTGATTTGTCAGACCACTAGGTTTCCTGCAGCCTATCCTCTCCGATCTATCACGACTAAATCTGTGTGAAAAGCTTTGACTCAGTTTCTCTCATTGTTTGGAATCCCTAAGGTCATTCAGAGTGATCAAGGATCTAATTTTACCTCTAATCTGTTTGGTCAGGTTCTTCAACAGCTCCATATTAAACACAATTTGTTTAGCGCCTATCACGCGCAAAGTCAAGGAGCACTGGAACGTTTCCATCAAACACTTAAGTCTTTGTTGAGAGCTTATTGTACTGAGATGGATAAGGATTGGGAGGAGGGGTTGCCTTGGTTACTGTTAGCCTCTAGGGAAGTTTCACAGGAGAGCACAGGTTTCAGTCCAAATGACCTTGTGTTTGAACATAGGGTGTGTGGACTTTTATCTGTTCTCCAAGATGACTGGAAGTCTCCCGAGCCTCCTCAGTCCCTGGTATCGTATGTGTGTGATTTCCGGCGACGGCTGTACGCCGCGGGTGAAATGGCTAAGGAGAAGTTATCATCTTCACAGGAGAGGATGAAGGGCATATTTGATCGCCGAACTGAGCCTCGTCACTTTAGTCCAGGTGACCAGGTTCTTGCTCTGCTGCCAATTGTTGGTTCTCCTTTTCAAGCCAAGTTTCAAGGTCCATATACAGTGGTGCGCCAGTACACTGAGCAAAATTATCTAGTTGCCACTCCAGAACGGAGGAAAGCACACCAGCTGTGCCATGTAAATCTGTTAAAACCCTATTATGCACGTTCCTCTGAGACTGAACAGTGGGGTTCTACAGAGGACGGTAAAACCTGTTCTTTTGGCTGATACCATTGTTTCCTTGGGTTCTTGTCGTGCTCGATCTGTGCATGAGGAGGAAGATGTTCCTGGTCCTGACGATTGTATATTGCAGGGTAAATTGAAAAATTCAGAAACACTGGATATATTAGACAGTCTTCTCACTCACCTACCTGTTGATGGGCGGAAAGAGATGGTTGGTTTGATTCAGAGATTTCCAGGTTTGTTTTCTGATACACCTACACGTACAAACTTAATAGAACATGATATTGACATTGGAATTGTTGGAAGTGACTATGAAATGTTGGGAGTTGTAAAAATGAAGAAGGACCCTGATGTTCTTTTCGTTGGAGTTTGTAGCTGTTGTGGTCTTTTGTGCCATGTTCCTGAATGTTTACGTGACTGACCATTGTTTCAGGTTGTCATGTTCTATCTTTCCTGTCTGTTCCCTCCTGGTCTTGTGTTATTCTTTCCTCTTAAATATTGCTTCCTATGCGCAAAGGTTGCTGAGGTCTGGGGAGGAGGAGGTTGGATGGGGCAGGTGGAGGTGTGAACTCATAACTCCTCAACAATTTTGGACGCAGAGGCTGTGTCAATTTGGGACGCAGAGGCTGTGTCAATTTGGGACGCAGAGGCTGGTATGTTGTTCCGGGGTCCTTGTTGGTCCCCGGTTTTATGGGGGGGAATGTGACGACCCTCCCACTCTGTCTGCCCTATTCTCTCTTTGTTCTTGTTTCCTTATTAGGATGCCGGTGGGCGGAGTTGGGAGGGTCGTCAGCTACATGGGAAACACCTGGGCCAGGTGTCTCCCAGGATAAATAGACCTCTTCCACATTCATGGAGGAGACTCTCTCCATGCAGACACCTTTTGTAGATTGTGTTGTGGTTCTTGGTGGCCTTTTGTTTGTTTGCTTTAGCACCTTTCATCACCCTGCATTATCACATTCATACATGCAAAACACTCACTTACACTACTGATTACTGATTACACACACCATTGTATATTATACTTAGTTGCTTTAGTTAATAAATATATATTTTGCTACTCCTTATCTCCACGTTGTCTCCCTTTGTTACGGGCTTTGAGCCGGTTTGTGACATAAATCTACAAAAAAAATCCTAGACAGTATCCACACCCTAGATAAGACAAAAAACACACATATCACCCATGTCACACCCTGACCTAACCAAAATAATAAAGAAAACTAACAATACTAAGGTCAGGGCGTGACAATTTCGCATGACTGGACAGGGGTGCAGCCATGGTTGGGTCTTGGAGGGCATTGGCCCACCCAATCAGAATGTGTTTTTCTCCACAAAAGGGCTTTATTACAGACAGAATACTCCTCAGCACCCCCACACCCCCCTCAGATGATCCCGCAGGTGAAGAAGCCAGATGTGGAGGTCCTGGGTTGGCGTGGTTACACGTGGTCTGCGGTTGTGAAGCCGGTTGGACGTATTGCCAAATTCTCTTAAAAGACGTAGGAGGCAGCTTAGAGAAATGAACATTAAATGCTCTGGCAACAGCTCTGGTGAACATTCCTGCAGTCAGCATTCCAAATGCACGCTCCCTAAAAACTTGAGACATCTATGGCATTGTGTTGTGTGTGACAACACTGCACATTTTAGAGTGGCTATTTATTGTCCCCAGCACAAGGTGCACCCGTGTAACGATTATTCTTTTTTAATCAGCTTCTTGATATGCCACAGCTGTCAGGTGGATGGATTTGTGTACAAAAATTGAGAGAAACAATCTTTTTGTGTGTATGGAAATGTCTGATTTTTGGGGGGGGACCAACACATGTTGCAGTTGTATTTTTTAAAGTGTATATAGCGCTTTCCAATTATCAAAAGTTGCTTAAATGCTGCCTCCGGTCATAGTAAAGCAGATATCTTGATTTGTTTTACCTTTATTTAACTAGGCAAGTCAGTTAAGAAAACATTCTTATTTTCAATGACGGCCTAGGAACAGTGGGTTAACTGCCTGTTCAGGGGCAGAACGACAGATTTGTACCTTGTCAGCTTGGGGATTTGAACTTGCAACCTTCCGCTTACTAGTCCAACACCCTAACCACTAGGCTACCCTGCCGACAGATGTCTCTGTCTGGGATAAATCCTGGGATGTATCCCAAAAAATACTTTAACCAGGGACCACTCTGGTGAAAAGTAGTGCACCATATAGGGACGAGGGTGCCATTTGGGATACAACCCTCCCATCTTGCTCCACTGAAAAGACCTTGAAACACCTTTAATACATCTAGTTCTCCCCTTTGTCCTCTTTTCAGACTCTTTTTATATCCCTCCCTATCTCCCTTCTCTCTCTCTGTCTGTTGATGAATAGCGGTCATAACTCAAGGGCCCAGAGACACCTTCCCTCCCTCTTTTGATCCCTCCTTCCCTCCCTACCTCCTTCCCTCCCTCCTTTTATCCCTCCTTTTATCCCTCCCTACCTCCTTTTATCCTTCCTTCCCTCCCACCCCTTTCTAATTTGTGACAGAGAAAAGACTGTGAAGGGGACTACAGACACAGACAGACAGGTGTCATGGTAACCAGGTAGTTGTAACCCTGCTGTAAAGACATTGTGCAGTGATGGGGTTTCTCTCTCTGTAGTCTAACTGGACAGGTAGATGGGGTTTCTCGCTCTAGTCTAACTGGACAGGTAGATGGGGTTTCTCTCTAGTCTAACTGGACAGGTAGATGGGGTTTCTCTCTCTGGTCTAACTGGACAGGTAGATGGGGTTTCTCTCTCTGTGGTCTAACTGGACAGGTGTAATGGGGTTTCTCTCTCTAGTCTGACTGGACAGATGTAGGGGGGTTTCTCTCTCTGTGGTCTAACTGGACAGGTAGATGGGGTTTCTCTCTCTGTGGTGTAACTGGACAGATGTGATGGGGTTTCTCTCTCTGAGGTCTGACTGGACAGATGTAATGGGTTTTCTCTCTCTGTGGTCTAACTGGACAGATGTAATGGGGTTTCTCTCTCTGTGGACTGACTGGACAGATGTAATGGGGGTTCTCTCTCTGTGGTGTAACTGGACAGATGTGATGGGGTTTCTCTCTCTGAGGTGTAACTGGACAGATGTGATGGGGTTTCTCTCTCTGAGGTCTGACTGGACAGATGTAGTGGGGTTTCTCTCTCTGTGGTCTGACTAGACAGATGTAGGGGGGTTTCTCTCTCTGTGGACTAACTGGACAGGTAGATGGGGTTTCTCTCTCTGTGGTGTAACTGGACAGATGTAATGAGATTTCTCTCTCTGAGGTCTGACTGGACAGATGTAATGGGGTTTCTCTCTCTGTGGTCTAACTGGACAGATGTAATGGGGTTTCTCTCTCTGTGGTCTGACTGGACAGATATACTGGGGGTTTTCTCTCTGTGGTCTACCTGGACAGATGTAATGGGGTTTCTCTCTCTGTGGTGTAACTGGACAGATGTAATGGGGTTTCTCTCTCTGTGGTCTAACTGGACAGATGGAGTGGGGTTTCTCTCTCTGTGGTCTAACTGGACAGATGTAGTGGGGTTTCTCTCTCTGAGGTGTAACTGGACAGATGTAATGAGATTTCTCTCTCTGAGGTCTGACTGGACAGATGTAATGGGGTTTCTCTCTCTGTGGTCTAACTGGACAGATGTAATGGGGTTTCTCTCTCTGTGGTCTGACTGGACAGATATACTGGGGGTTTTCTCTCTGTGGTCTACCTGGACAGATGTAATGGGGTTTCTCACTCTGTGGTGTAACTGGACAGATGTAATGGGGTTTCTCTCTCTGTGGTGTAACTGGACAGATGTAATGGGGTTTCTCTCTCTGTGGTCTAACTGGACAGATGGAGTGGGGTTTCTCTCTCTGTGGTCTAACTGGACAGATGTAGTGGGGTTTCTCTCTCTGTGGTGTAACTGGAGAGATGTCGTTGGGTTTCTCTCTCTAGTCTAACTGGACAGATGTAGTGGGATTTCTCTCTCTTTGGTGTAACTGGACAGATAAAATGGGGTTTTCTCTCTCTGTGGTGTAACTGGACAGATGTAATGGGGTTTCTCTCTCTGTGGTGTAACTGCAGAGATGTAGTTGGGTTTCTCTCTCTAGTCTAACTGGACAGATGTAGTGGGATTTCTCTCTCTGTGGTCTGACTGGACAGATGTAGGGGGTTTCTCTCTCTGTGGTCTAACTGGACAGGAAGATGGGGTTTTCTCTCTGTGGTCTAACTGGACAGATGTAATGGGGTTTCTCTCTCTGTGGTCTAACTGGACAGATGTAATGAGGTTTCTCTCTCTGAGGTCTGACTGGACAGATGTAATGGGGTTTCTCTCTCTGAGGTGTAACTGGACAGATGTGATGGGGTTTCTCTCTCTGTGGTCTAACTGGACAGTTCGATGGGGTTTCTCTCTCTGTGGTGTAACTGGACAGATGTAATGAGGTTTCTCTCTCTGAGGTCTGACTGGACAGATGTAATGGGGTTTCTCACTCTGTGGTGTAACTGGACAGATGTAATGGGGTTTCTCTCTCTGTGGTGTAACTGGACAGATGTAATGGGGTTTCTCTCTCTGTGGTCTAACTGGACAGATGGAGTGGGGTTTCTCTCTCTGTGGTCTAACTGGACAGATGTAGTGGGGTTTCTCTCTATGTGGTGTAACTGGAGAGATGTCGTTGGGTTTCTCTCTCTAGTCTAACTGGACAGATGTAGTGGGATTTCTCTCTCTGTGGTGTAACTGGACAGATAAAATGGGGTTTCTCTCTCTGAGGTCTGACTGGACAGATGTAATGGGGTTTCTCTTTCTGTGGTCTAACTGGACAGAGGTAGTGGGGGTTCTCTCTCTGTGGTCTGACTGGACAGATGTAATGGGGTTTCTCTCTCTGTGGTCTGACTGGACAGATGTAATGGGGTTTCTCTCTCTGTGGTCTGACTGGACAGATGTAGTGGGGTTTCTCTCTCTGTGGTCTGACTGGACAGATGTAGTGGTGGTTCTCTCTCTGTGGTCTAACTGGACAGATGTAATGGGGTTTCTCTCTCTGTGGTCTGACTGGACAGATGTAGTGGGGTTTCTCTCTCTGTGGTCTGACTGGACAGATGTAATGGGGTTTCTCTATCTGAGGTCTGACTGGACAGATGTAATGGGGTTTCTCTCTCTGTGGTGTAACTGGACAGATGGAGTGGGGTTTCTCTCTCTGTGGTCTAACTGGACAGATGTAGTGGGGTTTCTCTCTCTGTGGTGTAACTGGAGAGATGTCGTTGGGTTTCTCTCTCTAGTCTAACTGGACAGATGTAGTGGGATTTCTCTCTCTGTGGTGTAACTGGACAGATAAAATGGGGTTTCTCTCTCTAGTCTAACTGGACAGATGTAGTGGGATTTCTCTCTCTGTGGTCTGACTGGACATATGTAGGGGGGTTTCTCTCTCTGTGGTCTAACTGGACAGGTAGATGGGGTTTCTCTCTCTGTGGTGTAACTGGACAGATGTGATGGGGTTTCTCTCTCTGAGGTCTGACTGGACAGATGTAATGGGGTTTCTCTCTCTGTGGTCTAACTGGACAGATGTAGTGGGGTTTCTCTCTCTGTGGTGTAACTGGAGAGATGTAGTTGGGTTTCTCTCTCTAGTCTAACTGGACAGATGTAGTGGGATTTCTCTCTCTGTGGTCTGACTGGACAGATGTAGGGGGGTTTCTCTCTCTGTGGTCTAACTGGACAGGTAGATGGGGTTTCTCTCTCTGTGGTGTAACTGGACAGATGTGATGGGGTTTCTCTCTCTGAGGTCTGACTGGACAGATGTAATGGGGTTTCTCTCTCTGTGGTCTAACTGGACAGATGTAATGGGGTTTCTCTCTCTGTGGTCTGACTGGACAGATGTAATGGGGGTTCTCTCTCTGTGGTGTAACTGGACAGATGTGATGGGGTTTCTCTCTCTGAGGTGTAACTGGACAGATGTGATGGGGTTTCTCTCTCTGTGGTCTAACTGGACAGGTAGATGGGGTTTCTCTCTCTGTGGTGTAACTGGACAGATGTAATGAGGTTTCTCTCTCTGAGGTCTGACTGGACAGATGTAATGGGGTTTCTCTCTCTGTGGTCTAACTGGACAGATGTAATGGGGTTTCTCTCTCTGTGGTCTGACTGGACAGATATACTGGGGGTTTTCTCTCTGTGGTCTACCTGGACAGATGTAATGGGGTTTCTCTCTCTGTGGTCTATCTGGACAGATGGAGTGGGGTTTCTCTCTCTGTGGTCTAACTGGACAGATGTAGTGGGGTTTCTCTCTCTGTGGTGTAACTGGAGAGATGTCGTTGGGTTTCTCTCTCTAGTCTAACTGGACAGATGTAGTGGGATTTCTCTCTCTGTGGTGTAACTGGACAGATAAAATGGGGTGTCTCTTTCTGTGGTCTAACTGGACAGATGTAGTGGGGTTTCTCTCTCTGTGGTCTGACTGGACAGATGTAGTGGGGGTTCTCTCTCTGTGGTCTGACTGGACAGATGTAATGGGGTTTCTCTCTCTGTGGTCTGACTGGACAGATGTAATGGGGTTTCTCTCTCTGTGGTCTGACTGGACAGATGTAGTGGGGTTTCTCTCTCTGTGGTCTGACTGGACAGATGTAGTGGTGGTTCTCTCTCTGTGGTCTAACTGGACAGATGTAATGGGGTTTCTCTCTCTGAGGTCTGACTGGACAGATGTAGTGGGGTTTCTCTCTCTGTGGTCTGACTGGACAGATGTAATGGGGTTTCTCTCTCTGAGGTCTGACTGGACAGATGTAATGGGGTTTCTCTCTCTGAGGTCTGACTGGACAGATGTAATGGGGTTTCTCTCTGTGGTCTGACTGGACAGATGTAATGGGGTTTCTCTCTCTGAGGTCTGACTGGACAGATGTAGTGGGGTTTCTCTCTCTGTGGTCTGACTGGACAGATGTAATGGGGTTTCTCTCTCTGAGGTCTGACTGGACAGATGTAATGGGGTTTCTCTCTCTGAGGTCTGACTGGACAGATGTTATGGGGTTTCTCTCTCTGTGGTCTGACTGGAAAGCTGTGATAACAGTGGGGCTTGGGATGGTGTTTACCCAGACATTTATTTTCAAATGCTTTTGTCGGCTCAGCAATATAATTTAATTTATACCTAGATAATATTACACAGCAGATTGTATCAAAAGACTTATTTCTCTTTCCAAATAAACAAAACCTTCATACAAAATAATCTCTTGAGAACTGATGTTTAGGGGGAGGGAAATCACAGAAGATTGTAACATGAAAAGCTCTTTGTTTTTTATGTTTTCTCTGCGTAATTTATTCTGTAGTTCTGATAACAGTCTCCCTGTCAGACAACTCATATCCTGACTCCCTGTCAGACAACTCATACCCCGGCTCCCTGTCAGACAACTCATACCCTGACTCCCTGTCAGACAACTCATACCCTGACTCCCTGTCAGACAACTCATACCCTGACTCCCTGTCAGACAACTCATACCCTGACTCCCTGTCAGACAACTCATTTGACTGGCGGTTTGATATGTTGTTTTATGCATGCCCCCCACCTTCTGAATTTGCATTTTCCCACAGTTTTATCATTGGAATGTGATACAAAACAAGGCAACAGTGTGCTTTAGGACCATGTGGACGCACGCTTCTGAGGGGTCGGGAAACCTGTTTAGAGATTTTATCTGACTGGATAATATATATATATATATATATATATATATATATATATATATATATATATATATATATATATATATATATGTATATGTGTGTGTGTGTCCCACTTCTAAAACCAAAGTTGCGCCACTGGTTTTCAGTAATGAATGAGCTATTTTTTTATATTTTTTAAAAATATTTTATTTTTGCATTTTCCAATTAAGAACATTGTAGTGAAAAGATATGAGACAACGATAGGACAAAGTGACAGTAACAGACGAACGTAACAAAAATAAATTATAATTATAGTTATATAAACAAACATACAATAATAAAAAATAAAAAAAATAATAAAAAAATAACGAGACATTGGATCACCTGCCGTAGGCTACATAATATACATTACGTGTGAAACATTATGTGAGGATTATATATGGATTCAATCAATGAGATGTGGGGGGAGATTCTCCATATAGTCAATAAAAGGTTGCCAAATTCTGTAAAATGTCTCTAACTTATTCCTCAAGCAGTAAGTGATTTTCTCCAAAGGGATACGACTATTAACTTCCGATAGCCACATTGCAACTGGCAGGGAGGAATCCAATTTCCATTTCAAGGCAATACATGTCTTGGCAATCACTAGCAATATTTCTGTTAGCTTTATAGTATGGCTTTGCCTAAGATTGTTGTTAGTAAAGTTACCCAGTAGACAGACCTCCGGGTCTAAAGGGAATGCAACCCCGTGAATTGAGACTATGGTATCGCATACCCCCTGCCAGAAACCGTGTAGTTTTGAACACTGCCAAGTGGAATGGAGGAATGTTCCTTCATCTGAGCCACATCTAAAACATAGGGAGGAGATATCTGGGTTGAACCTGTGCAGTCTGGATGGGGTGATATAGAGCTGATGGAGGAAATTAAACTGGATCAGTCTGTATCTGGAGTTCAATGTGGATGTAATCCCATCCCTGCACATGTCACTCCATAGATCCTCATCAAGATCAATACCCAGATCTCTCTCCCATCTAAGTCGGGGTTTATGAATGAGCTATTTTTAAACATGAAACATTACTCCCCTCAGTTGTCCCTGAGTTTAAATGTACAGAGTGTATGGTGTGTATGGATTGTGGCAGCTTTCTTATATCGTTTAAGGGTGTTTATAACTTCGGGGACCCCATAAAGTTATCACCGGGCTGAGGTTTCTACTTGCGAGGCGTGGAAAACCTATTACCGGCAGTGAGTAACGAGCGTCGGGAATTATGCAATCAAACACTGAACAACCCCCTCCTTTCCCCCAATCGCCGCTTACCTCGCTAAAAATACAGCCAACCAGCAGAGAGTGGAGTATGGGAAACATGTTTATGGGATTGAGTTGCAGAAAGATACTGAGGCAGGCAGTGAGGCAGCATCGCTCTGTGATTTGGGAGTCTAGAGGGACCAGGGGGACGGGTTTGGCCTCAGAGAGACACCACACTCCCTTCATCGCAGACCCCTCCACCCCCAACCCCGCTCCATCCCTACTATCTCCAGCTCAGACCCTTTATCACCTCTGCTTAACACATGTGGCAGTCTCCAGAGTCTAAAATAGGAAAATCCTGGGCCTGGTCACGGAGCTGTTCGCTCTGTGTGTGTGTGTGTGTGTGTGTGTGTGTGTGTGTGTGTGTGTGTGTGTGTGTGTGTGTGTGTGTGTGTGTGTGTGTGTGTGTGTGTGTGTGTGTGTGTGTGTGTGTGTGTGTGTGTGTGTGTGTGTGTGTGTGTGTGTGTGTGTGTGTGTGATACCAAAACCCTTCCGCTGTTCCTGATTACTTTCCCAGATGGACGGTGTCTCTGATAAACAGCTCCGGCCTCCTATATCCACACTGCTGAACAAGGAGAGGGAGATATTTACCCAGAGCAGCAGCTAAATCAGCCCCTATTAGCGGCTCCTTACAGTGCAAATCAAGTTCTCTACACCTGTTCCTTCCTCATCAGTGTTCTGTCAGTGTAGATGTTGGGTGGTCCTATACTTTTCCTTTTTCAATGCGTCTTTCCTTGATTCCTCATGTGCTCTCTACTCACCTCCTTCTCAAAATGAATTGGATGAGAGGAGAGAGGCGACAGAGAAGACGAGATTAATCACAAATTGAGAATAGGCTTCAGTCCATCCAGCTAATCTGGCACTGTCCGTTAGCCTAAGTTAGTTCAGAGTTGGAAGGATCTGACCCTGTCCGTGAGCCTAAGTTAGGTCAGAGTTGGAGAGATCTGGCCTTGTCTGGAGTGTTGGGTCAGAGTCAGAAGGCCTGTGAGGTGTAATCTAATCTACACTGAGTGTACACAACACCTGCTCTTTCCATGACATAAACTGAACCAGGTCAATCCAGGTGAAAACTATGATCTCTTATTGATGTCACTTGTTAAATCCACCAATCAATGTAGATGAAGGGGACGAGCCAGGTTAAAGAAGGATGTTTTAGCCTTGAGACAATTGAGACATGGATTGTGAATGTGTACCATTCAGAGGGTGAATGGGCAAGACAAAATATTTACGTTCTTGTGAACGGCGTATAGTAGTAGGTGCCAGGTGCACCGGTTTGTGTCAAGAACTGCAACGCTGCTGGGTTTTTCACGCTCAACAGTTTCCCGTGTATATCAAGAATGGTCCTCCACCCAAAGGAAATCCAGCCAAATTGACACAACTGTGGGAAGCATTGGATTCAACATGGGCCAGTATGTATCCCTGTGAAACGCTTTAGACACCTTGTACAGTACATGCCTTGTATAGTACCTGCCTTGTAGAGTACATGCCTTGTATAGTACCCGCCTTGTAGAGTACATACCTTGTAGAATACATACCTTGTAGAGTACATGCCTTGTACAGTACATGCTTGTATAGTACCTGCCTTGTAGAGTACATACCTTGTACAGTACATGCCTTGTATAGTACCTGCCTTGTAGAGTACATACCTTGTAGAGTACATGCCTTGTATAGTACCCGCCTTGTAGAGTACATACCTTGTAGAGTACATACCTTGTAGAGTACATGCCTTGTATAGTACCTGCCTTGTACAGTACATACCTTGTATAGTACCTGCCTTGTAGAGTACATACCTTGTAGAGTACATACCGATGAATTGAGGCTATTCTGGGGGCTAAAGGGGGTTCAACTCAATATTACGAAGGTGTTCCTAATGATTTGTCCACTCAGTGTATCTGCAGAATCTTGGAGGATCAGGTTGTGTCAGTTTGCTTATAATGCAACAAGCCTCAGATTACTGTGCTGATGGACTGGTGTCGTCTTACCAAACAGAAACTCATTTCAGCATGGACAGCAGACCTGGGTTCAAATACCTTTTCAAATCATGTTAAATGCTTTAGCTGGGCTTGATTGAGTTTAACAGGTGCAAGGAAACAAATAGGAGAGTTGCAATAGTATTTGAACCCGGTTCCGATGGACAAACAGGGCCTCACACACAGGGGCTAATATCAGGAATATGTGACCGTTATTTATACAACTAATATCTTGTTAAGTAACCGCCTGATTTGTAACACAGTGCTCAAAAAAGGACAGGAGTTTTATTGGAGATGTGATAAGAGTGAGAAGAGAAAGGATAACAGACTGAGTGATCCTCAGAATACGTTTTGAAGTGCATACGAACAGTCATTTGAGGTTCTAGCCATGTGTGTGTGTGCACGCGCGCTTGCATGCATGTGTGCTGGAGGGTGTACGTAATGACTCAAGATTATCGTTTACAGACCCCCCCCCCACAGCGTTGAATATTGGAGATGTCATTAGAGATGTCATGTAATACGTTGACTCACTCAGAAGCTATGCAGCAATGCGTGTGATTGACAGCCGTTTTGCACAACTACCCCCTAGTTCATTACTCAGCCTTCAAATCGGTCCCCACTATCACAGCCATGGTATGACTTAAGATGTAAATTGTTTTCCTCAACTACCCCAGGCCTAATAGACTCTTTAGCCTCCACATCTGCCCCAATTATCATCAAACTAACTGTAAAACAAGATTCAATCATTATTTCTGAGAAAAAATACCTACAATCCCTGGTATGTTGTTCAACCGTTGCCTTGGACACTATCATCGTGACTTGCAACGAACTATACTGAACTAAAAATATAAATGCAACACGCAACAATTTTATTTTAGGAAATCAGTCAATTTAAATAAATAAATTAGGCTCTAATCTAAGGATTTCACGACTGGGCAGGGGCGCCCACCCACTGGGGAGCCAGGCCCAGCCAACCAGAATGAGTTTTTCCCAACAAAGGGGCTTTATTACAGACAGAAATACTCCTCAGTTTCATCAGCTGTCCGGGTGGCTGGTCTCAGACGATCCCGCAGATGAAGAAGCCAGATGTGGAGGTCCTGGGCTGCTGTGGTTTCACGTGATCTGGGGTTGTGAGGCCAGTTGGACGTACTATAAAATTATTTTAAATGACGTAGGAGGCAGCTTATGGTAAAGAAATTAACGTTCAATTCTCTAGCAACAATTCTGGCAGACATTCCTGCCATCAGCATACCAATTGCCCGCTCCTTCAAAACTTAAGACATCTGTGGTGTTGTGTGACAAAACTGCACAAGGTGCACCTGTGTAATGATCATAGTGTTTAATCAACTTGTTGATATGCCATACTATCTTGGCAAAGGAGAAATCCTCACTAACAGGGAGGTAAAGAAATTCATGCACAACATTGGAGAGAAATACATTTTTTGTGTCTATGGAACATTTCTGGGATCTTTTATTTCAGCTCATGATACATGGAACCAACACTTTACATGTTGTGTTTATATTTTAGTTCAGTATTAGATGTAAGATCTTCAATCTCTACTGAGAAAAAACACTAGCAGCCCTAGTATATTCTTCTACTCTTTTATACGGCAGGTAGTCTAGTGGTTGGAGCGTTGGGCCAGTAACCAGCAGGTAGCCTAGTGGTTGAAGCGTTGGGCCAGTAACCAGCAGGTAGCCTAGTGGTTGGAGCGTTGGGCCAGTAACCAGCAGGTAGCCTAGTGGTTAGAGCGTTGGGCCAGTAACCAGCAGGTAGCCTAGTGGTTGGAGCGTTGGGCCAGTAACCAGCAGGTAGCCTAGTGGTTGGAGCGTTGGGCCAGTAACCAGCAGGTAGCCTAGTGGTTGGAGCGTTGGGCCAGTAACCAGCAGGTAGCCTAGTGGTTAGAGCGTTGGGCCAGTAACCAGCAGGTAGCCTAGTGGTTGGAGCGTTGGGCCAGTAACCAGCAGGTAGCCTAGTGGTTAGAGCGTTGGGCCAGTAACCAGCAGGTTGCCTAGTGGTTGGAGCGTTGGGCCAGTAACCAGCAGGTAGCCTAGTGGTTGGAGCGTTGGGCCAGTAACCAAAAGGTTGTTGGAGCTGACAAGGTAAAAATCTGTCATTCTGTCCCTGAACAGGCAGTTAACTTACTGTTCCCCGGTAGGCCGTCATAGTAAATAAGAATTTGTTCTTAACTTACTTGCCTAGTTAAATGTAAAAATAAATACATTTATATACAACCTTATATACTTAGCCTTCTATACTCAGCCTACTCAGCATATGGTCTGATATACCACGGCTATCAGCCAATCAGCATTCATGGCTCGAACGACCCAGTTTTTAAAGTATTTTTACACACAATACCCCATAATGACAAAGCAAAAACAGATTTAAAAATGTTTGGAAATGTATTAAATATAAAAAACGGAAATTACATTTACACAAGTATTCAGACCCTTTACTCAGTACTTTGTTGAAACACTTTTGGAAGCGATTACAACCTCGAGTCTGAAGCTACAAGCTTGGCACACCTGTATTTGGAGAGTTAATCCCATTATGTTCTACAGATCTCCTCAAACTCTATTTTCAGGTCTCTGCAGAGATGTTCCATCGGGTTCAAGTCCGGACTCTGTCTGGGCCACTCAAGGTCATTCAAAGACTTTTCCCGAAGCAACTCCTGCGTTGTCTTGGCTGTGTGCTTAGGGTCGTTGTCCTGTTGGAAGGTTAACCTTTGCCCCAGTCTGACATCCTGAGCACTCTGCAGCAGGTTTTCATCAAGGATTGCTCTGTTCATCTTTCCTTCAATCCTGACTAGTCTCCCAGTCCCTGCCGCTGAATAACACCCCCACAGCATGATGCTGCCACCACCATGCTTCACCATAGGGATGGTGCCAGGTTTCCTTCAGACGTGACACTTGGCATTCAGAGTTCAATCTTTAGGTGCCGTTTGGCAAACTCAGAGGGCTGTCATGTGCGTTTTACTTTAGTGCCTTCCGTCTGGCCACTCTACCATAAAGGCCTGATTGGTGGAGTGCTGCAGAGATGGTTGTCCTTCTGGAAGGTTCTCCCATCTCCGCAGAGGAACTCTGGAGCTCTGTCAGTGACCATTTTTTACAAAAATATCTAAAAACCTGTTTTTGCTTTGTCATTATGGGGTATTGGGTGTAGATTGCAACAACAACAACAACAACATTGGGTGTAGATGCAACAAAATGTGGAACAAGTCAAGGGGTCTGAATACTTTCTGAATGCACTGTATATAATCTGACTTTAATATACAGCCTTTTACATACTCAGCCTTATATACAGCCTTTTACATACTCAGCCTTATATACAGCCTTTTACATACTCAGCCTTATATACAGCCTTTTATATACTCAGCCTTATATACAGCCTTTTACATACTCAGCCTTATATACAGCCTTTTACATACTCAGCCTTATATACAGCCTTTTACATACTCAGCCTTATATACAGCCTTTTACATACTCAGCCTTATATACAGCCTTTTACATACTCAGCCTTATATACAGCCTTTTATATACTGTTCGGTCTCCACTGTCATAACTTCCATCAAACTAGCTGTAAAACATTCAATCTCTGCTTCTGAAGGAAAAGAGACAAGGACATTAAAATAATACACCACACAGCAAAAAATGGTTTATAGTCTGCATTTATTTCATGGTAATGTAAAAAAGTTTAGACACTTAAAATAATATTAAGCTATTTTTATTTTTTCAAGCATAAATGATGGCAAACAGTGACAAACATATCACCATGGTGACTACTAATAATTTAATACCACAGCTAGCAAACATCTACTGCCGTCATTTCGAATGAATAGCTTCTATATTTAAGCACAGCTCGCTCACAGAGGTTTGTGCACAATCACCACTTCACATTGGATTACCTTGTTGATTATAACTTTATAGTTCAAATTTATATACTTTATTATTTTATGCCACATGATTATAATAAAAAGTATGAAATGCACAACTCTGACAAGTCGGGCTGATTTCTATGGAGTTACTTTTGTGGCAAAAAAATCTGAAAGATGGAGGGACGAGTCCATCGCTCAGAAGACGCCACGCTCAAAAAACATTGTAAATAAATAAGAGAATAATAATTAGAAATGTAAACACAAACCAGGCAGGAAGTGCCCAAATGACTTACACAAGTAGTTTAAAAAAGGTGTGTGTGTATATATATATATATGTCTTTACAAAAATGCAATTACTGTAGCTCTGCTATGGCTATACATTCTACTCTACAACAACAGTGTACATTCCAAACCAAAGCGTTTCGATCGACAGCCAGGATATTGTAATATTGCACATGGGATGGGTTTTCTACTTGTGAGAGACTTTAACCCTGAACTATGTGCTGCGGCTATTTAGAGCACGAACGGACATGAAGAAAACGTTCAGTTCAGCATTTTCATTTTGCGAAGCCTCGCTCTCATAGGCCAAAACCAGATCTGACTCATATTTCAGAACTGCTGCAGGCTGGATCACAAAATTGAATTCCCGGCATTCTACTTTGTCCTAGTCCCACACACAAGTCCCCCTCTCTCTCAGTGAATCATGATAGCTGCAGGAGGTTTTCCACATATAAACAAAACATAAGTAAACCACTTTACAAGAAGTCTATACACAGCTACAGCCCATTGTAGTAAAGCACCAAGGTACATTTAGACAAGGTTTATGGGGGGTGGAAGTCATTCCTCTGGAACAAATGGCTCCATTCCCGCAGTATATCTTCAGTAACAGCCTGTGGCTTACCCTAAATACAATCGTTGAGCTGGAGTAGTAGAGCCCCATAGGAGAGAGTCTACACTGTGTGTTATAGTACTGAGGATGTGCGTGACGAGGAGGATGACAAGGGTGGGTGATTGTGAGGTGGGCTGGAATAACTCCGGCTACAGTGTGTGTGTGTGTGTGTGTGTGTGCGCGCGTGCGTGTGTGTGTGTGTCCGGTGGGCCCTGAGTAGGTGGTGGTAGAATATTGCTAATGTGGTTTTGTGCTTGTTGTATCCCATGTCAGGCAGGAGGACCTATCATAGGGACAGTTTAGGGGACATCGGGATGGACAAGGTTATATTTCAGCAATAAGGCACCTAAGGGGTTTGTGGTATATGGCCAATATACCACGGCTACGGGCTGTTCTTCAGCACAACGCAACGTGGAATGCCTGGATACAGCCCTTAGCCGTGGTATATTGGCCATATACCACAAATCCCTGAGGTGCCTTATTGCTATTATAAACTGGTTACCAACATAATTAGAACAGTAAAAAAATGTTTTTGTCACACCCACCCGTGGTATGCGGTCTGATATACCACGGCTTTCAGCCAATCAGCATTCAGGGCTCTAACAACCCGGATTGTAATCCGTCACACAAATCAAACAATATCATTCAAACAAACATAATCATTGTTCATCATCAACAAGCCAATTAACCATGGCTGTGATATTCCTTATTATCCCAACAAAGATATCCTCATTATTGCAATATACACTATTTATACAAAAGTATGTGGACAACCCTTAAAATTAGTGGATTTCGCTAATTCAGCCGCACCAGTTGCTGACAGATGCATAAAATCGAGCACACCGCCATACAATCTCCATAGACAAACATTGGCAGTAGAATAGCAGTAGAATAGCCTTACTGAGGAGCTCAGTGACTTTCAACATGGCACCGTCATAGGATGCCACATTGTCAAATGTCTGCCCTGCTAGAGCTGCCATGGTCAACTGTAAGTGCTGTTATTGTGAAGTGGAAACATCTAAGAGCAACAACAGCTCAGCTGCGAAGTGGTAGGCCACACAAGCTCACAGAATGCCGAGGCTATGCTGAAGCACATAGCGGGTAAAATCACCTGTCCTCGGTTGCAACACTTACTACCGAGTTCCAAACTGCCTCTGGAATCAACTTCAGCACAATAACTGTTCATCAGGAGCTTCATAAATTGGTTTCCATGGCCGAGCAGTGGAAGCGTGTTCCCTGGAGTGATGAATCATGCTTCACCATCTGGCAGTCCAACATTCGAATCTGGGTTTGGCGGATGCCAGGAGAACACTACCTGTCCCAATGCATAGTGCCAACTGTAAAGTTTGGTGGATGAGGTCTAATGGTCTGGGGCTGTTGCTCATGGTTCGGGCTAGGCCCCTTAGTTCCAGCGAAGGGAAATCGTAACGCTAAAGCCTACAATGACGTTCTAGATGTTCTGTACTTCCAACTTTGTGGCAACAGTTTGGGGAAGGCCCTTTCCTGTTTCAGCATGACAGTGCCCCAGTGCACAAAGCGAGGTCCATACAGAAATGGTTTGTCAAGATCAGTGTGGAAGAACTTGACTAGCCTGCACAGAGTCCTGACCTTAACCCCATCGAACACCTTTGGGATTAATTGGAACACCGATTGTGAGCCAGGACTAATCGCACAACATCAGTGCCCGACCTCACTAATGCGCTTGTGGCTTAATGTAAGCAGGTCCCCAACATCTAGTGGAAAGCCTTCCCAGAAGAGTGGAGGCTGTTATAGCAGCAAAGGGGGGACCAACTCCATATTAATGCCCATGATTTTGGAACGAGATACTCGACAAGCAGATGTCCACATACTTTTGGTCATGTAGTGTATTTCAAGCCATTTATATATTCTGCCTGGTCTTGTCATCACGTGGATCTCATAATATATATTCTAGAATATAGAGCTGTGTGTGCAGTAGTACAATCTACCCATTGAAAATGCAGTAACTGAGGCTTGGCTCTCTCCACTACACTACAGGTTACAATGTACTACAAAAACTATTTGAAATATTTTTTCAATACTTTTAACTGTATCCTGTCTGGAGTGCCAGATGGGCTGGGTTTGCACTTTTGTGACTATTCCACTGGTTCCATTGCACCAGGCAAGCACAAGCCCAGTTGAAGTATGTTAAATGATGTAAAATAGTTTTGAACCCAGTGTAGGCTACTGAGAAACATTGCTTTGTATTGTGGGCCCCCTTAGGGAGCAGATGCATGGGTCAAAAGACCCCGATGATCAGAGGGAGACATTTAAAGCCAACCAACACTCAGTTGACATCCAGTAGTCTATTATTCACAAAGGCCATCTGGTCAGAGCATGCCTCAACAACACACAGCCCTCAGAGAGAGAGAACAGAATGTTGTGTTAATGGGGTCGCCCCCCCAATGACTTTCTGACCGTAAAGCCTGATTTTTTAAAATTCTAAGACAAACATAACTTCTAGAGGTCCGAAACAAACATCTCCACTAAATATTGAGGTAAAACCACATAACACTAAATAGGACTCAGCTCTGCTGTGAGCAATCGAACCCGAGAGGAGCCAGTCCGAGTTAGCCCAGCCAGCCATCACAAGTGCTGTGCCATATGGCTTTCAGGCAGTCATGGGACTAACTAGCATGGGAACCAGTCTGTTTAGCTAACCTCCACTCCTTTTACTCTGTGTCATTGCCACTTGTTTAGTAATGACATAGAAAACAAGGAGTGAAATGTGAGATGAACAGGTTGGTACGCCAGCTTGGGACTAAACCCTCTCAGAACCATGATTTGGAATATCCCATTGGTTCTCAATGGACTATCCCTGCAGTTGTTTTTCTCCATGTGAGGCTTTGGTTGGAGATTTACTCTGCATGAGTTAGGGTTATACACATTCTCAATGAGACACTGGTACCAGGGGCCTAATCAATAGGAATGATTGGCTATCATTTAATGAATAATTGTGATTGGCTATCACTTAATCACGCGGAGTGATTTGTTTCCAGCTAATAGATGACGACTGATGAATTTCAATTACTGGTACACAAACACAGGATCAGAAAGGGGCTTGTGTGGATCAGAAAGGGGCTTGTGTGGATCAGAAAGGGGCTTGTGTGTTTGACAACCCCCGATCATTACCAAATGACGGAACATTGAAATGTAGATATAGTTTAGTTCAGTTTGATCTTCTACTTGCTGCGTCTAACTGTGATGTGACTAACTGTGATGCGTCTAACTGTGATGCGTCTAACTGTGATGTGTCTAACTGTGATGTGTCTAACTGTGATGCGTCTAACTGTGATGCGTCTAACTGTGATGTGACTAACTGTGATGCGTCTAACTGTGATGCGTCAAACTGTGATGCGTCTAACTGTGATGTGTCTAACTGTGATGTGTCTAACTGTGATGCGTCTAACTGTGATGCGTCTAACTGTGATGCGTCTAACTGTGATGTGACTAACTGTGATGCGTCTAACTGTGATGCGTCTAACTGTGATGTGACTAACTGTGATGTGACTAACTGTGATGTGACTAACTGTGATGCGTCTAACTGTGATGTGACTAACTGTGATGTGACTAACTGTGATGCGTCTAACTGTGATGCGTCTAACTGTGATGCGACTAACTGTGATGCGTCTAACTGTGATGTGACTAACTGTGATGTGACTAACTGTGATGCGACTAACTGTGATGCGTCTAACTGTGATGTGTCTAACTGTGATGTGACTAACTGTGATGTGACTAACTGTGATGTGACTAACTGTGATGCGTCTAACTGTGATGTGACTAACTGTGATGTGACTAACTGTGATGTGTCTAACTGTGATGCGTCTAACTGTGATGCGACTAACTGTGATGTGTCTAACTGTGATGCGTCTAACTGTGATGCGTCTAACTGTGATGTGACTAACTGTGATGTGTCTAACTGTGATGCGTCTAACTGTGATGTGACTAACTGTGATGTGACTAACTGTGATGTGTCTAACTGTGATGTGTCTAACTGTGATGTGACTAACTGTGATGTGACTAACTGTGATGTGTCTAACTGTGATGCGTCTAACTGTGATGTGACTAACTGTGATGTGTCTAACTGTGATGCGTCTAACTGTGATGTGTCTAACTGTGATGCGCCTAACTGTGATGCGTCTAACTGTGATGTGACTAACTGTGATGCGTCTAACTGTGATGCGTCAAACTCAACAATAACTGACCCATGATGTCATTCAGACTTAACAGGATTTCTGCCCTAAAAGATTGATTTAAATTATTCATCTTCAAAATTACACTGAGGCTCAATAACTTTTCCCACATGATTTAAAAAAACAAAAGAAAATAAAAAACATTTAAAATGACAAACTCTGAAGATCAAACTGCCATGAAGATGCATAAGAAGAACCAAAGGTTTTGATCTAATAGTTGATCCGTTTCCTTCCGACTGAAGTTGTATTTTTTAAAGGCTGTCATGTTGAACATCCAGAAGAGTGGCGAGGACCTAACATCAGAAGCTGTTAGCAACTGAAGCTCCATACATAAATACATACCATATGTTTGTGAAGATGTGACCCACCAACCAATGCTATAAAGCTATGCTTCAATAACATGCATTCCCTTTGGGATGTGTATTGTCTAGGCAATAGCCAGTTATCAGATCATTTAGTTATGGATATATTCGTATCAGCCTAGTGCATTTACTTTAAAGTGGCAGTATGTACATTTTTGGGCAACCCCACCAAATTCACATAGAAATGTGAGACATAGATCTACCATTCTACTTGAAAGCAAGTCTAAGAAGCGGTAGATCTGTTCTATGTGGGCTATTTCTATGCTTCATGTTCTTAAGTTTTGTTTTTGTGTATTGTACTTTCGGTTTTGTACACCAGCTTCAAACAGCTGAAACAACAATATTGATTTGGAAAATAGATTTCACAGCAGTTCAGATGGTACAATGATTCTCTATACCATCTTATTTTGTCACATAAACTGAAATTAGGTGAACTATTAAATTAGGCAAAATATTAGTTTTAGCAACTAGGAAATGGAGGAGCGATTTCTGCATAGTGCAACTTTAAGGATAACAAAGTGATATTACAGAATGTACTAGCGAAATGTTGATTTGTGGTTGATTGAACATTATGTTAGCAGCTTTTATATAAATACGATTTAAAAAACAACAATATACCTTATCTGATTCTATAGTTTGTAATTCATATTGATATAGGACGAATGTAGTGATTTATCCTGTTATACAGTAGGATGTCCACTTATTCAAGACCAGGTAATATGGCCTTGAGGCTGAGTTGATAATCTTGCTGGGCACTGTAGTTCACCATCATCACCACCATACACTAACATAACCCCACACAAACTCATATCAACTACAGTTTACTATGGTTTCACCTGATCAGTTAGATATAACATATCAATGTAGTGTAGTATACTACACAACCGATCCAAAGTTTAAGAACACCTACCCATTCAAGGGGTTTTCTTTATTTGTACTATTTTCTACATTGTAGAATAATAGTGAAGACATCATAACTATGAAATAACATGTAGTAAACAAAAAAGTGTTAAATCAAAATATATTTTATATTTCAGATTCTTCAACTTCCACTCTTTGCCTTGATGACAGCTTGGCATTCTCTCAACCAGCTTCATGAGGTAGTTATCTGGAATGCATTTCAATTAACAGGTGTGCCTTGTTAAAAATGAATTTGCGTTTGAGCCAATCAGTTGTGTTGTGATAAGGGGGGGTATACAGAAGAGAGGCCTTTTTGGTAAAAGACATGGTCCATATTATGGCAGGAACAGCTCAAATAAGCAAAGAGAAATGACAGTGCATCATTACTTTAAGACATGAAGGTTAGTCAATACAGAAAATTTCAAAAACTTTTAAAGTTTCTTCAAGTGCAGTCGCAAAAACCAAGTGCTATGATGAAACTGTCTCTCATGAGGACCGCCACAGGAAAGGAAGAGCCAGAGTTACCTCTGCTGCAGAGGATAAGTTCATTAGAGTTACCAGCCTCAGAAATTGCAGCCCAAATAAATTCTTCACAGAGTTCAAGTAACAGACAAATCTCAACATGAACTGTTCAGAGGAGACTGTGTGAAGCAGGCCTTCATGGTCAAATTGCTGCAAAGAAACCACTACTAAAGGCACCAATAAGAAGAAGAGACTTGCTTGAGCTAAGAAACACGAGAAATGGACATTAGACTGGTGGAAAATTGTTATTTGGTATAGAGTCCAAATTTGAGTTTTTTGGTTCCAACCGCAGTGTCTTTGTGAGATGCGGTATGAGTGAATGGATGATCTCCACATGTGTATTTCCCACTGTGAAGCATGGAGGAGGAGGTGTTATGGTGTGGGGGTGCTTTGCTGGTGACACTGTCTGTGATTTATTTAGAATTCAAGGCACACTTAACCAGCATGGCTACCACAGCATTCTGCAGTGATATGCCATCCCATATGGTTTGGCCTTAGTGGGAGTATCATTTGTTTTTCAACAGGACAATGACCCAACAGACCTCCAGGCTGTGTAAAGGATATTTGACCAAGAAGGAGAGTGATGGAGTGCTGCATCAGATGACCTGGCCTCCACAATCACCCGATCTCAACCTAATTGAGATGGTTTGGGATGAGTCAGACTGCAGAGTGAAGGAAAGGCAGCCAGCAAGTGCTCAGCATATGTGAGAACTCCTTCAAGACTGTTGGAAAAGCTTTCCAGGTGAAGCTGGTTGAGAGAATTCCAAGAGTGTGCAAAGCTGTCATCAAGGCAAAGGGTGGCTATTTGAATATTTTTTTAGTTGTTTAACACTTTTTTGGTTACTACATGATTCCATATGTGTTATTTCATAGTTTTGATGTCTTCACAATTAGTCTACAATGTAGAAAATAGTACAAAAAAAGAAAAACCCTTGAATGAGAAGGTGTTCTAAAACTTTTGACCGGTAGTGTATATAGTATATAAATATATCAACTAGAGGGGGTCATGTAAAGCTGGGGGTTATGAAATGACTGGGTCCTGACTGTCTTTATACAGTAATGTACAGTTAATGTACATAATGTCAGAGTATACATTATAATTAGATGTTAGCCATTAATCAATGTGTGGTTGGACTGTTTCATAGTGACAAGGCTGGTTGGTCTGCGACTGAGTTGACAGTAATAAGCCCTGTGTGTTGGTTTGTCTGAGTAGCATGCTTTACTTAAAGTAACTGGGCCACCCATCACCTTTACAAGCAGACAAACTGTTAACTGTGCTTTTGGTCCCACGTTCATGCTGTAGGCATGAGAGAGACAGAGGACCGTGGTTGGTCCTGTCTAGGAGGGGGTTTCTGTGTTACCCTCGCTGCCCAACACACCCAGCTTATTAACAGGACAAAGTGTACGGTGCGGTACAGGATACCCTGTGAGCAGAGAGACAGTGGACCGTGGTTGGTCCTGTCTAGGAGGGGGTTTCTGTGTTACCCTCGCTGCCCAACACACCCAGCTTATTAACAGGACAAAGTGTACGGTGCGGTACAGGATACCCTGTGAGCAGAGAGACAGTGGACCGTGGTTGGTCCTGTCTAGGAGGGGGTTTCTGTGTTACCCTCGCTGCCCAACACACCCAGCTTATTAACAGGACAAAGTGTACGGTGCGGTACAGGATACCCTGTGAGCAGAGAGACAGTGGCGCTGTGAGAAATGTTTCACTGAGAAAAGTGTGCTTTCTGACAGGAAGTAAACAGGAGGTTGTGTGTTTGTAGTGTCACACAGGAAGTGCGTGTGTATGTGCCGTGTGTACGTGTGGTAGAGAGGGCGGTCGGTTTACAAGGTTGAGTGAGCGAGCGCCTCTCGTCTGACCAGGCCGTGCTAGCGAAAGGCTCAGACGAGAAGACATCCAGGTGAAAGGAAGGAGAAATCACTAAACTATTCTAGAAGCACAGGTGAATTAAGAAACAGGTTTATATTGCATGTCCAGTACTAGAGTAAAGTCCATTTCTCAGTGTGCATCAACCTGGAAGAAGAACGTCTCTATATTGTGGGATTGTGATTACATATCACTTTCTAAAATAATTTATACCAACAATAAGTATATCATATATTTACATATGTACATCATAAATTATATCAACACATATAATACATATTTATAGAAACGTATAGCAGACATATAAATGCATATATTCCATGGTATAGGCACACATACACTCAGTGAATATACAATTGAAGTGATATATTGCAACGCTGTGCTTGTGTAAGACTCAATGGAACATTCACATCATCTCAAGTAAGCTTGAAGCCAAAACAGTTCAGGTGTCGTATTGCTATATAAGAAAAAGACCCAAAGATCAAGGTCCTCAGCTTTTAGTTTTGACGCAGCTGAGATTTTTAAAAAGTCCAATCAAATATTGCTTTTTTTAGGTTTGTTTCTATTGATTTGGGTCGTGAGGAGACAGAACAGAGTGAGAGGAGTTCAGTTTGACCACTCGCTGGCTCTGTAAATGATGGTGGGAGACAGACAGACAGACAGCCTGCTGGGTCAAAGGGCAAGCCTGGAACAGCACTGTTGTCAGATAGTTTAGAAGCAACACAACCTGATGGTTCTAGAAGTCAGAGAAGAGATCTTGAGGACCCAACTGAATAATAAATGGTGCGATGGTCCGAGCCTGGTAAAAGGGATTGTCAATGAAAAGACCACCTACAGTGAGGAGAAGAGCAGAGACAGATTGTGTAATTACTGTGGTGGCCCTGTAGGAGGCAGCATATCTTACTCTCGACATAGGTTGTTATCTCTGCTCTGTCTGGCTGTACTGTACGTGGGGTTTTCATTGCACCGGGGCGGGGTCAGGTTAAAAAAGACATCAACAACTTAAGTTGCAACGGTTACCAATTTCTGACAAAATCAATCCAACTAAAATTAAAACGGAAAACTATTGGACATTTAAAAACAAACAAACTCATTCATTTAAAATATTAAAGCAGAGAGATGTGATAAGACATGTAGCTGCTTTAACGTGATTTATTTAAGACAATGTGATTAGTACATAACTCTGACAAATCAAATCCAATATTGTGATTTTGGAGAGAGTATAGTAGGATGGCTGCCATCACGACAAGAGGGAGAGCCCATGGGAGAGGGAGAGAGGGAGGAAGATAGGGAGAGAGAGATGGAGAGCCCATGGGAGAGGGAGAGAGGGAGGAAGATGGGGAGAGAGGGAGGAAGATGGGGAGAGAGAGATGGAGAGCCCATGGAACAGGGAGAGAGGGAGGAAGATAGGGAGAGGGATGGAGAGCCCGTGGGAGAGGGAGAGGGAGGCAGATAGGGAGAGAGATATGGAGAGCCCATGGGAGAGGGAGAGGGGGAGAGAGGGAGGAAGATAGGGAGAGAGAGATGGAGAGCCCGTGGGAGAGGGAGAGAGGGAGGAAGATAGGGAGAGGGAGAGGAAGATGGAGAGCCCGTGGGAGAGGGAGAGAGGGAGGAAGATAGGGAGAGGGAGAGAGAGATGGAGAGCCCATGGGAGAGAGAGAGAGGGAGGAAGATAGGGAGAGAGAGATGGAGAGCCCATGGGAGAGGGAGGGGGATAGGGAGAGAGAGATGGAGAGCCAATGGGAGAGGGAGGCGGATAGGGAGAGAGAGATGGAGAGCCCATGGGAGAGAGGGAGGAAGATAGGGAGAGAGAGATGGAGAGCCCATGGGAGAGAGAGAGAGGGAGGAAGATAGGGAGAGAGAGATGGAGAGCCCATGGGGAGAGGGAGAGGGAGGAAGATAGGGAGAGAGAGACGGAGAGCCCATGGGGGAGAGAGAGAGAGAGGGAGGAAGATAGGGAGAGAGATGGAGAGCCCGTGGGAGAGGGAGGCGGATAGGGAGAGAGAGATGGAGAGCCCATGGGAGAGGGAGAGAGGGAGGAAGATAGGGAGAGAGAGATGGAGAGCCCATGGGAGAGAGAGAGAGGGAGGAAGATAGGGAGAGGGAGAGAGAGATGGAGAGCCAATGGGAGAGGGAGGCGGATAGGGAGAGAGAGATGGAGAGCCCATGGGAGAGAGGGAGGAAGATAGGAGAGAGAGATGGAGAGCTCTTGGGAGAGGGAGAGAGGGAGGAAGATAGGGAGAGAGAGATGGAGAGCCCATGGGAGAGAGAGAGAGAGAGGGAGGAAGATAGGGAGAGAGAGATGGAGAGCCCGTGGGAGAGGGAGGCGGATAGGGAGAGAGAGATGGAGAGCCCATGGGAGAGGGAGAGAGGGAGGAAGATAGGGAGAGAGAGATGGAGAGCCCATGGGAGAGAGAGAGAGGGAGGAAGATAGGGAGAGAGAGATGGAGAGCCCATGGGAGAGGGAGGGGGATAGGGAGAGAGAGATGGAGAGCCAATGGGAGAGGGAGGCGGATAGGGAGAGAGAGATGGAGAGCCCATGGGAGAGAGGGAGGAAGATAGGGAGAGAGAGATGGAGAGCCCATGGGAGAGAGGGAGGAAGATAGGGAGAGAGAGATGGAGAGCCCATGGGAGAGAGAGAGAGAGAGGGAGGAAGATAGGGAGAGAGATGGAGAGCCCATGGGAGAGGGAGGGGGATAGGGAGAGAGAGATGGAGAGCCAATGGGAGAGGGAGGCGGATAGGGAGAGAGAGATGGAGAGCCCATGGGAGAGAGGGAGGAAGATAGGGAGAGAGAGATGGAGAGCCCATGGGAGAGAGGGAGGAAGATAGGGAGAGAGAGATGGAGAGCCCATGGGAGAGGGAGAGAGGGAGGAAGATAGGGAGAGAGAGATGGAGAGCCCATGGGAGAGAGAGAGAGGGAGGAAGATAGGGAGAGAGAGATGGAGAGCCCATGGGAGAGGGAGGGGGATAGGGAGAGAGAGATGGAGAGCCCATGGGAGAGGGAGGCGGATAGGGAGAGAGAGATGGAGAGCCCATGGGAGAGGGAGAGAGGGAGGAAGATAGGGAGAGAGAGATGGAGAGCCCATGGGAGAGGGAGGGGGATAGGGAGAGAGAGATGGAGAGCCAATGGGAGAGGGAGGCGGAGAGGGAGAGAGATGGAGAGCCCATGGGAGAGAGGGAGGAAGATAGGGAGAGAGATGGAGAGCCCATGGGAGAGGGAGAGAGGGAGGAAGATAGGGAGAGAGAGATGGAGAGCCCATGGGAGAGGGAGAGAGGGAGGAAGATAGGGAGAGAGAGATGGAGAGCCCATGGGAGAGAGAGAGAGAGAGGGAGGAAGATAGGGAGAGAGAGATGGAGAGCCCGTGGGAGAGGGAGGCGGATAGGGAGAGAGAGATGGAGAGCCCATGGGAGAGGGAGAGAGGGAGGAAGATAGGGAGAGAGAGATGGAGAGCCCATGGGAGAGAGGGAGGAAGATAGGGAGAGAGAGATGGAGAGCCCATGGGAGAGAGGGAGGAAGATAGGGAGAGAGAGATGGAGAGCCCATGGGAGAGAGGGAGGAAGATAGGGAGAGAGAGATGGAGAGCCCATGGGAGAGGGAGGCGGATAGGGAGAGAGAGATGGAGAGCCCATGGGAGAGGGAGGCAGATAGGGAGAGAGATATGGAGAGCCCATGGGAGAGGGAGAGAGGGAGGAAGATAGGGAGAGAGATATGGAGAGCCCATGGGAGAGAGAGAGGGAGGAAGATAGGGAGAGAGAGATGGAGAGCCCATGGGAGAGAGAGAGAGGGAGGAAGATAGGGAGAGAGAGATGGAGAGCCCATGGGAGAGAGGGAGGAAGATAGGGAGAGAGAGATGGAGAGCCCATGGGAGAGAGAGGCGGATAGGGAGAGAGAGATGGAGAGCCCATGGGAGAGGGAGGCGGATAGGGAGAGAGATATGGAGAGCCCATGGGAGAGGGAGAGAGGGAGGAAGATAGGGAGAGAGATATGGAGAGCCCATGGGAGAGAGAGAGAGGGAGGAAGATAGGGAGAGAGAGATGGAGAGCCCATGGGGAGAGAGAGAGAGGGAGGAAGATAGGGAGAGAGAGATGGAGAGCCCATGGGAGAGAGGGAGGAAGATAGGGAGAGAGAGATGGAGAGCCCATGGGAGAGGGAGAGAGGGAGGAAGATAGGGAGAGAGAGATGGAGAGCCCATGGGAGAGAGGGAGGAAGATAGGGAGAGAGAGATGGAGAGCCCATGGGAGAGAGGGAGGAAGATAGGGAGAGAGAGATGGAGAGCCCATGGGAGAGGGAGGCGGATAGGGAGAGAGAGATGGAGAGCCCATGGGAGAGGGAGGCGGATAGGGAGAGAGATATGGAGAGCCCATGGGAGAGGGAGAGAGGGAGGAAGATAGGGAGAGAGATATGGAGAGCCCATGGGAGAGAGAGAGAGAGAGAGAGAGAGGGAGGAAGATAGGGAGAGAGAGATGGAGAGCCCATGGGAGAGAGAGAGAGGGAGGAAGATAGGAGAGAGAGATGGAGAGCCCATGGGAGAGAGGGAGGAAGATAGGGAGAGAGAGATGGAGAGCCCATGGGAGAGAGGGAGGAAGATAGGGAGAGAGAGATGGAGAGCCCATGGGAGAGGGAGGCGGATAGGGAGAGAGAGATGGAGAGCCCATGGGAGAGGGAGGCGGATAGGGAGAGAGATATGAGGAGCCCATGGGAGAGGGAGAGAGGGAGGAAGATAGGAGAGAGAGATGGAGAGCCCATGGGAGAGGGAGAGAGAGAGGGAGGAAGATAGGGAGAGAGAGATGGAGAGCCCATGGGAGAGAGAGAGAGAGGGAGGAAGATAGGGAGAGAGAGATGGAGAGCCCGTGGGAGAGGGAGGCGGATAGGGAGAGCCCATGGGAGAGGGAGAGAGGGAGGAAGATGGGGAGAGAGAGATGGAGAGCGCATGGGAGAGAGGGAGGAAGATAGGGAGAGAGAGATGGAGAGCCCATGGGAGAGGGAGGCGGATAGGGAGAGAGATATGGAGAGCCCATGGGAGAGGGAGAGAGGGAGGAAGATAGGAGAGAGAGATGGAGAGCCCATGGGGAGAGAGAGAGGGAGGAAGATAGGGGAGAGAGATGGAGAGCCCATGGGAGAGAGAGAGAGGGAGGAAGATAGGGAGAGAGAGATGGAGAGCCCATGGGAGAGAGGGAGGAAGATAGGGAGAGAGAGATGGAGAGCCCATGGGAGAGAGGGAGGAAGATAGGGGGAGAGAGATGGAGAGCCCGTGGGAGAGGGAGGAAGATAGGGAGAGAGAGATGGAGAGCCCATGGGAGAGAGGGAGGAAGATAGGGAGAGAGAGATGGAGAGCCCATGGGAGAGGGAGGCGGATAGGGAGAGAGATATGGAGAGCCCATGGGAGAGGGAGAGAGGGAGGAAGATAGGGAGAGAGAGATGGAGAGCCCATGGGAGAGGGAGAGAGGGAGGGAGATAGGGAGAGAGAGAGAGAGAGAGAGAGATGGAGAGCCCGTGGGAGATGAAGCGAGAGGGGGAGCCCATGGAAGAGAGAGGAGGAGATGGAGGAGAGGGAGAGGCCATGGGAGAGGGGGGGAGCCCATGGGAAAGGGAGAGAGGAGGAGAGAGAGAAGGAGAGAGCTGGAGAGAGAGAGACAATGGGAAAGGGAGAGAGGGGAAGCCCATGGGAAAGGAAGAGAAGAGGAGAGAGAGAAGGAGAGAGCCCATGAGAAAGGGAGAAAGGGAGAGCCCATGGGAGAGGGAGAGAGGGGGAGCCAATGAGAGAGGAGAGAGAGGAAATGAGGAAGAGAGAGAGAGAGGAAATGAGGAAGAGAGAGAGGAAATGAGGAAGAGAGAGAGGAAATGAGGAAGAGAGAGAGGAAATGAGGAAGAGAGAGAGAGGAAATTAGGAAGAGAGAGAGAGGAAATGAGGAAGAGAGAGAGGAAATGAGGAAGAGAGAGAGGAAATGAGGAGAGAGAGAGAGGAAATGAGGAAGAGAGAGAGAGAGGAAATGAGGAAGAGAGAGAGGAAATGAGGAAGAGAGAGAGGAAATGAGGAAGAGAGAGAGGAAATGAGGAAGAGAGAGAGGAAATGAGGAAGAGAGAGAGAGGAAATGAGGAAGAGAGAGAGAGAGGAAATGAGGAAGAGAGAGAGAGAGAAAGAGAGATGGGGAGCCCATGGGAGATGAAGCGAGAGGGAGCCCATGGTAGGGGGGTTGGGATCAGACAGAATGGGCTTCCCCTGGCTGTCACTGAACTTGGTTTCAACCAACCATTGGAGAGGACACTGGGACCTCTGGTCTATGGCTGTGCCTCATAGTGATAACCATGGAGATGGCAGTCCTAAATGGACCATAACCCAAGGGGCTTTTCTCTCAATGGTGATCGGGACCACATCCTCTCAGCCACGGGCCAGCACGGACACAACCTTCTCAGATTGACCCAAATATCCTCATATTAGATATATTTTAGGTGTCAATATAAGATCACTTTTAGGGTTTAACAGAAAATCTATATTTGGGTAAAAATATAGATGGATGCTGAATGAATTCCAAGTTGGACTTCACTGTGTTGTATACAGAACAGTATGTATGTTGTTGTGTAGTGAGCCATCGAGCCAGGTAGGGAGCAGCGTTGTGACTGAACTGGCTAAACTCCGGTAGCTGGCCCCCGGGGAGAGGACTGACTGGACAGCTGAGTCACACTGATGCACTCACCAATAAAACAAATGAAAAAGTAAAACGACCACAGAGATGAAGCAGGGCCCGGTTTCCCAAAACCATCTGAAGGCCAAGTTCAACATCAGAACCTTCGTAGGAGCATTGTTAAATCTCAGAGCCGTTTCCCAAAACCATTGTTATTAACGTTGCACTTAAAAACACTTGTACTCTAACTCCTGCCTCAGCTAAGTGCGTAGTTAGATACGTTTTTGCCCTCCCGCATCACTTTATACACAGAAGATCTCCACTAAACATAGAATCACATGGTTTATCCGTCTCTCTGTGACCAAAGTCGACTACAAATACAATGTTGCCAATGTCTTTGCAATTAATACAACAAGTGACGTATAAAGAAGATGCTTCAAATGAAAAAGCAGATGACTGCATTAAATTGTAAACAGTAAGCTATAGACCTGTTTCAATCATATTGAAATACATTTCATGTTCAATCAACTGTGTTCTATTTCACTACTTGTAGGCTGTTGTCTGTTTTTGTCTCAATATATTTCATGATGTGTAGCGTAACATGTGCACAATGATTTGCCAAATCTGTGATTTAGTGCATTTAATTGGTTAAGCATTAGAATAAGCCGGCTATATATTTGCAGCCGTAGGCGGTAAAATCTCTCTAGGAGCTGCTCCGTTGTCAGTATTGTGAAATAACTTTAATGTTTAGGAGAGGTTTTCATGGAGAAAGCTGATCCGAGAGCAGCGCTCCCTTTCTTTCAATCCTATCAGTATGGACATGCTACAAAGACGCACCTAGCGACTGTTCTCTCTGCTTGGTGTTTAGGGAAATGTTACATCTTCGTCCGTTGTAGGAAAGATGCATCGTTAAACACTCGTAAGCATAAATTATATCGCTATCGGGAAACCGGGCCCAGGACAAATTACATAGCAGTCTCCATTGGTTGGATAGGGTCCCTTGTTGCTGCTTTCCATTCTCCAGTGTGTAGCTGTGGTTCCATATTTCCATGTGTCCAGTGCTGTGCTATGCTGTAGGTGTATTCGATAGGACTCAGGGGAACCAGCCAACTAAGCAGCCATATCAGATTGCTGTGTGAACTGTGAATGGTGTTCACGGAATGGGTTCGGGAACCCAATGTGCAATGAGAGAGTGGCGAGTGGGTTGTGAGGGTTATGAGGGTTACGAGGGGTCAGACTCTGGGTTTACGAGGGGTCAGACTCTGGGTTTACGAGGGGTCAGACTCTGGGTTTACGAGGGGTCAGACTCGGGGTTACGAGGGGTCAGACTCGGGGGTTACGAGGGGTCAGACTCTGGGGTTACGAGGGGTCAGACTCTGGCGTTACGAGGGGTCAGACTCGGGCGTTACGAGGGGTCAGACTCGGGCGTTACGAGGGGTCAGACTCGGGCGTTACGAGGGGTCAGACTCGGGCGTTACGAGGGGTCAGACTCGGGCGTTACGAGGGGTCAGACTCGGGCGTTACGAGGGGTCAGACTCGGGCGTTACGAGGGGTCAGACTCGGGCGTTACGAGGGGTCAGACTCGGGCGTTACGAGGGGTCAGACTCGGGCGTTACGAGGGGTCAGACTCGGGCGTTACGAGGGGTCAGACTCTGGCGTTACGAGGGGTCAGACTCTGGCGTTACGAGGGGTCAGACTCTGGCGTTACGAGGGGTCAGACTCTGGCGTTACGAGGGGTCAGACTCTGGCGTTACGAGGGGTCAGACTCTGGCGTTACGAGGGGTCAGACTCTGGCGTTACGAGGGGTCAGACTCTGGCGTTACGAGGGGTCAGACTCTGGCGTTACGAGGGGTCAGACTCTGGCGTTACGAGGGGTCAGACTCTGGCGTTACGAGGGGTCAGACTCTGGCGTTACGAGGGGTCAGACTCTGGCGTTACGAGGGGTCAGACTCTGGCGTTACGAGGGGTCAGACTCTGGCGTTACGAGGGGTCAGACTCTGGCGTTACGAGGGGTCAGACTCTGGCGTTACGAGGGGTCAGACTCTGGCGTTACGAGGGGTCAGACTCTGGCGTTACGAGGGGTCAGACTCTGGCGTTACGAGGGGTCAGACTCGGGCGTTACGAGGGGTCAGACTCGGGCGTTACGAGGGGTCAGACTCGGGCGTTACGAGGGGTCAGACTCGGGCGTTACGAGGGGTCAGACTCGGGGGTTACGAAGGGGTCAGACTCGGGGGTTACGAGGGGTCAGACTCGGGGGTTACGAGGGGTCAGACTCGAGGGTTACGAGGGGTCAGACTCGAGGGTACTGAGGGTTATGGGGTGTCAGACTCAGGGTACTGAGGGTTATGAGGGGTCAGACTCAGGGTACTGAGGGTTATGAGGGGTCAGACTCAGGGTACTGAGGGTTATGAGGGGTCAGACTCAGGATTATGACAGGACAGAACAGGACAGGTGATGATTTCATCAAGATATCAATGACCAGGGTTAATTCCATTTCATTCAGTCAATTCAGGATTTAAACTGAAATTCTAATCGGAATTCTCCCTGAATAAACTGAATTGAAATGTAATGAAATGATAGCAGTGGGTCTGAGCTTCGATCTATTAGAATATCCATTTTCAACTTCCTATGTAACTTCCTGTTCCAACCAGGAAATAGCTTAAAATAGCTTCTCTAGCCAAATAGAGAGTGCTACAATAGTGTAGCCCATAAGGATGTATATACTATTACTGTCCCTTGTTTCGGTTAGACAACAGGCACTGCTCAGATTGTTGTAGGATATATAAAAGGTTTTATTTGTCCACAATAGTTCAATTATAATTCCTATGCATCCTTCACACAGCTCAGGTTTACAGAGAATGTGTTCTGTGCCAACTTGCAAGGCCTAAATCTTTCTTACTTAAGAACAGATACAACAAATAACAAAAAAGTATGATATCATTTAGATTCAAAAGAATGAGGTAACGATTCACGGTACAAATCAAGTTTGATTTTTTATTATTTTTTAAATCTTTATCATCAAAATACACTTCTTTTACAAATCATATTCTGCTCAAGTCCTTTTGTTCACTTCTCCCTCCATATGTAGGACAAATAAAAAGACTCAGATTCCCTTCTACTGGGGTGTTTTGGGGTCCCTGTTCTAAAAGAAGGAGTAGTGGGGGACGGGGTAGGCGGGCATTTTCATAACAGGCAACAGAAGCATTCTGTTGGGGGAGAAACCTTGAGGGGAGACATGAAAACACAGAATACTCCACATGAGTCCACGGCAGGCAGGGCAAAAGAAAAACAAACGCTTCTGTTCTGATCTACTAGCTACTATACCCAGAGTCTAGGCCACAGAACTAGAATCAATAGAACACCAGGTTATCCATTTTTTAAATGCTATCGTCAAAGCAGCATTGCTCTATTCATTTAATTTCTATGGTCTAGGCCCTAGACAGACCCTGTGTGCAGAGCTATACAGTAGAACACAGAGAGAGGGGCAATGTGTGAGAGGAGGAGGAGGAAGGAAGACCAACATGTCAATGGTTGTGAACAATGCAGGGCTGTGGTTGGTTGGCTGGTTTCTTTGTGTCTTTATTTAAAGGGCACTGTAATATGGAAAGGATATTATTGTGTACTTGAGTGTGTGTTCTTGAGTGTGTGTTTCTCACAGTCTTGAACCCATATAGAAATCCCAAAGCAGCAACATGAGGCTGAGCGCCACACACCAGTGAGAGTCAGATAGATAGATAGATAGATAGATAGGATTATAGTGGGGACGATTAACCAGCATGCAACAGCATCTCAGAAGCACTGACGGGGACTGGGGGGGGTAGTGGACAGGATATGTTATCTGATCTCACAGCAGCCAATACCAGGACTTCCTTAATAATGCCATGACTGACACGACTGAGCGGGTACTAAAGGAACACTCGTTCTGGCAGAGACCAGGCTGGGTCGGATCGAGCCACAAGGGTTAAGGGATAAATTGGGTATTTTAGACATTACAGTTATATGGTCCTGGCCCATAGACTATCATAAGTATTCACCCACTTGGATTCCTTCACATTTTATTGTGTTACAAAGTGGAATTAAAATGGATGTAATTATAATTGTTGGTCAAGGATCTACACAAAATACTCTGTAATGTCAAAGTGGAAGAACAATTCTACAATTTTTAAAGACGAATGAAAAAGGTAAAATTAATATCTTGATTAGATAAGTATTCACCCCCCTGAGTCAATACATGTTAGAAACATCTTTGGCAGTGATTACAGCTGTGAGTCTTATTAGGCAAGTCTCTAAAGCCTTGTTCACATTGGCAGTTTGATGTGACTCAAGTCCAATTTTATTTGCATATCGAATCTGCTATTGTTCCTGCAGCCTGAACAGCCAAAAAGCACATGGAATCAGATATTTCAAGCCACCTTCGTAGGTGGTTTGAAGTCCGATACAAATTTGATTCCTGGCCATGTGACTTGTGTCTAAACTGTGAAATCGGATATACTTACCCTCAAGTGGTTTTAGACTGTTACTTGGCATAACTTGTTGCTTGCTAGCTACTCTGTTGACAGTTTGACAAGAACACGTGCTTGTTCTTTTTTTTTTTTTTTACAAACAAATGAGTGAATGTGCTAGAAAGCTAAATAGGTACCTAGCTAATAGCTAAATAGCTACCTCACTAATAGCTAAATAGCTACCTCACTAATAGCTAAATAGCTACCTAGCTAATAGCTAAATAGCTACCTCACTAATAGCTAAATAGCTACCCCACTAATAGCTAAATAGGTACCTCGCTAATAGCTACCTAGCTAATAGCTAAATAGCTACCTAGCTAATAGCTACCTCACTAATAGCTAAATAGGTACCTAGCTAATAGCTAAATAGCTACCTAGCTAATAGCTAAATAGCTACCTCACTTATAGCTAAATAGCTACCTAGCTAATAGCTAAATAGCTACCCCACTAATAGCTAAATAGGTACCTCGCTAATAGCTACCTAGCTAATAGCTAAATAGCTACCTAGCTAATAGCTACCTCACTAATAGCTAAATAGGTACCTAGCTAATAGCTAAATAGCTACCTAGCTAATAGCTAAATAGCTACCTCACTTATAGCTAAATAGCTACCTAGCTAATAGCTAAATAGCTACCTAGCAAATAGCTAAATAGCTAATTAGTTTAATGTATTAAGGCCTGCAGTGTGAACAAGGGCTTAAGAGCTTTGCACACCTGGATTGTGCAATATTTTCCATTATTCATTTCAAGATGTCAAGGTGTTGGGGATCATGGCTAGACAGCAACTTTCAAGTCTTACCATCAATCTTCAAGCAGGCTTCAATCAAAACTGTAACTTGGCCACTCAGGAACATTCACTGTCTTCTTGGAAAACAACTCCAGTGTATATTTGGCCTTGTGTTTTAGGTTATTGTCCTGCTGAAAGGTGAATTCATCCTCCAGTTACTGGTGGAAAGCAGACTGAACCAGGTTTTCTTCTAGGATTTTGCCTGTGCTTAGCTCCATTGTGTTTGTTTTTATCCTGGAAAAATGACCCAGTGCCGATGTCAAGCATACCAATACCATGATGCAGCCAACACCATGTTTGAAAATAAGGAGACAGTTACTCAGTGATGTGTTGTGTTGCATTTGCCCCAAACATAAGGCTTTGCATTATGGCCAAAACGTGTTTTCCTTTGTCATGTTTTTTAAAGGTATTACTTTAGTGCCTTGTTGCATACATGATGCAGCGCAGTTCAGGACGACTGCATCTTCCATGTGTCTAGGTGGTTCATACATCATCCACAGCTTCATTATTAACTTGACCATGTGCTGAAAGAGATATTCAATGTCTGATTTGTTATTGTTACCCATCTACCAATCACTGCCCTTCTCTATGAGGCTTTCAAAAAAAGCTCCCTGATATTTGAATCTGTGTTTGAAATGGAATACTGGACTGAGGGACCTTAGATGTTGTATGTATGGGGGACAGAGGAAGGGGAAGTCATTAATAAATCATGTCAACCCCTATTATTTCAAACAGAGAAACTGGCTTGCTCAGATCAAATTCTTGTAGTAGTAACTGGGTTCAAAAGACATATACTCAAATAAAGGGAAAAACCTGCACTCACTGAAATATTATTTTAATATACTTTTAATATATATTTTTAGCAGCAGCAGTCTTAACAAATGGACACATTTCGGCGTCCGTCCTTCGTCAGCATTTGGAGAACAAACATTTCAGTACAGCGTCTTTCTTTATTTACAATGATTTAATGGATGTAAATAATAACAGTATGGCAATGTGTTGTCATCTATAAATGTGGGTGGATGACTATTGTTCTCCAAACGCCTACAAAAGCTGCAGTCCGTTTGTTCTGACAAAATACATGAAATCTTAAGGAATATTTCAGTGAGTGCAGGTCTGTCCTTTCTTCAAGTAAACCACTATTATTTCACACAGAGTGAGTCCATGTGACTTATGTGATTCACCCCCTGAAAAAAGGGGATGAATACTTTTGCAACAACAATATTTTAGTTGTGAATTTTTTTTATTCATTTGTAAAAAAAAAAAAAAAAAAGTCTAATTTTCTTTTCACTTTGACATGGAGTATTTGGTGTCAATCAATGACAAAACAATCACAAATAAATCTGCTTCAATCCCACTTTGTAACGCAACACAATGTGGAAAGATCCAACGGGGTGAATGTTTATGATACCCACTGTATAACTGGATAATACCAAACGTACAGCACTCCACTTCAGTGTAAATAAAGGAGTATGGAGCCTGGAGTCCAGCCCCATGCAAGGTTAAGGCCCATATTCAGAAAGTATATCAGAGCAGGAGTGCTGGGCTCTATACGGACAGGTCCCACCTGTTCATATAATCTTATTCAAAGACAAAACTGATCCTATATCAGCACTCCTACACAGACTCTTTGTGAATACAAACCCATGGTTCTCTGGCGGTTCCTTTAAGAATATGTTGTGTCCACCCTGTAACCAGCCCGGTCCAGTCTCCCATCCTGAACATAAGACTCATTCAAAGCCCCCAGAACCAGAAACAGGCAGGTCTCTCTGTGAAAGAGGGGAGGGGCCTCCCAATGCCACGCAACAACACACAAGGACCAGTTTGTTCTAAGACTAGGTTTTGTGTGATCGAGAAAGAGGGAGAGGTGGAGGGAGGGAGGGGAAAAGAGAGAGACGGAGAGGGAAGGTAGAGAGAGGGAGAGGGAGGGGAAAAGAGAGAGGGAGAGGTAGGGAGGGAGGGGAAAAGAGAGACGGAGAGGGAAGGTAGAGAGAGGGAGAGAGGGAGGGGAAAAGAGAGAGGGAGAGGTAGGGAGGGAGGGGAAAAGAGAGACGGAGAGGGAAGGTAGAGAGAGGGAGGGAGGGAGGGAGGGAGGGAGGGAGGGAGGGGAAAAGAGAGAGGGAGAGGTAGGGAGGGAGGGGAAAAGAGAGAGGGAGAGGTAGGGAGGGAGGGAAAAGAGACGGAGAGGGAAGGTAGAGAGAGGGAGAGGTGGAGGGAGGGAGGGGAAAAGAGAGAGACAGGGAGGGAGGGAGGGAGGGAGGGAGGGAGGGAGGGAGGGAGGGAGGGAGGGAGGGAGGGAGGGAGGGAGGGAGGGAGGGAGGGAGGGAGGGAGGGAGGGAGGGAGGGGAAAAGAGAGGGAGAGGTAGGGAGGGAGGGGAAAAGAGACGGAGAGGGAAGGTAGAGAGAGGGAGAGGTGGAGGGAGGGAGGGGAAAAGAGAGAGACGGAGAGGGAAGGTAGAGAGAGGGAGAGAGGGAGGGGAAAAGAGAGAGGGAGAGGTAGGGAGGGAGGGGAAAAGAGAGACGGAGAGGGAAGGTAGAGAGAGGGAGAGAGGGAGGGGAAAAGAGAGAGGGAGAGGTAGGGAGGGAGGGGAAAAGAGAGAGGGAGAGGGAAGGTAGAGAGAGGGAGGGGAAAAGAGAGAGGGAGAGGTAGGGAGGGAGGGGAAAAGAGAGAGGGAGAGGGAAGGTAGAGAGAGGGAGAGAGGGAGGGGAAAAGAGAGGGAGAGGTAGGGGAAAAGAGAGAGGGAGAGGTAGGGAGAGAGGGGAAAAGAGAGACGGAGAGGGAAGGTAGAGAGAGGGAGGGGAAAAGAGAGAGGGAGAGGTAGGGAGGGGAAAAGAGAGAGGGAGAGGGAAGGTAGAGAGAGGGAGAGAGGGAGGGGAAAAGAGAGAGGGAGAGGTAGGGGAAAAGAGAGAGGGAGAGGTAGGGAGAGAGGGGAAAAGAGAGACGGAGAGGGAAGGTAGAGAGAGGGAGGGGAAAAGAGAGAGGGAGAGGTAGGGAGGGGAAAAGAGAGAGGGAGAGGGAAGGTAGAGAGAGGGAGAGAGGGAGGGGAAAAGAGAGAGGGAAGGTAGAGAGAGGGAGAGAGGGAGGGGAAAAGAGAGAGAGGTAGAGAGGTAGGGAGGGAGGGAGGGAGAGGAAAAGAGAGAGAGCATGTATATATTTTTTTACATGATCATATGTTTTTGAGTGTAGAAATCTGTAAGACAAAGTGGGTGTGAGTGATTGAGCATCGTGAGTGTTGCTGTCCTCAAACCGCGAAGTGCTATATTGAATTATGCTGAGAGTGAAAGGGGAGGGGAGTGGAGTGGGGGGAGTGGAGGAGAGCAGAGCACATTGAATCTGATCTAGTTTTGTAGCGATGAAAGAGACTATGGGAGATATTTAAACCCTCCAGAGATCTTAGACAAGCTACTGGCTGCCTGGCAGAGACTGAGCAGGCCACAGCTGACTGACCGACTGGCTGACCGACTGTCTAACCAGAGGACCAGCCAGTCTAACCAGAGGACCAGCCAGTCTAACCAGAGGACCAGCCAGTCTAGCCAGAGGACCAGCCAGTCTAGCCAGAGGACCAGCCAGTCTAGCCAGAGGACCAGCCAGTCTAGCCAGAGGACCAGCCAGTCTAGCCAGAGGACCAGCCAGTCTAGCCAGAGGACCAGCCAGTCTAACCAGAGGACCAGCCAGTCTAACCAGAGGACCAGCCAGTCTAATCTAGGAGTGGGAAACCTACACTATGTGGACAGTAGGGCTGATCCCATTTAGTTGACTGGTCGATAGGCTGTTGGTCGACCAATATTTTTTTTAGTCGAGCAGTAGCAAATATATATCAAATGTACGAGACACCTGTCTGATTCACGCATGCCTCAGTAGACTAATCTATTGCGTAGGCCGCAGGATGGCACACCAGTACCACCAGTATTCCTCTATTTGTAAGTGCTCTGGTTGAGTGAGAGCACACGTGCACCTGATTATCCATAGAAGTGGGTCTAGGCTACCTGGCCAGCGTGCAAATGTAGGCATATAAATGTGCCCATCTGGGGATCTGATAATCATAAATACTGTCTTAACTCACCACCACCACAGCTTCTCAAAGTTATTTTTCCTTCACCTCAAACAGCAAGTAAACAAAGTCTGATTTTCCATCCATTGAGAAGGACAATAGTTCCTCAACGTAGTCTATTGGGAAAAAAACTCTTTTGACCACTCGGTGTGAAAGAGGAAAAAAATGTCCTGCTCTTATCTGGTGGAAAATAGGCCTAATTGATCGCAGACGCTCGTTGGCGCGTGCCAGCAGTGTGGGTGCAATAACTGAACAACATGGATTTCTAAATGTATTTTGTGATGCTCGCACACGCGACGTGTCCGGTCTGGTCAGCATGTAAGGGGATGCATTTTCACCATTTCGCCACAGTAGCCTACTTGGCCACTGTTAAAACTGTAACTTAAAGCGGGTACAACCTCAGTGTTCACAGTAAAACTGTAACTTAAAGCGGGTACAACCTCAGTGTTCACAGTAAAACTGTAACTTAAAGCGGGTACAGCCTCAGTGTTCACAGTAAAACTGTAACTTAAAGTGGGTACAGCCTCAGTGTTCACAGTAAAACTGTAACTTAAAGTGGGTACAACCTCAGTGTTCACAGTAAAACTGTAACTTAAAGCGGGTACAACCTCAGTGTTCACAGTAAAACTGTAACTTAAAGTGGGTACAACCTCAGTGTTCACAGTAAAACTGTAACTTAAAGCGGGTACAACCTCAGTGTTCACAGTAAAACTGTAACTTAAAGCGGGTACAACCTCAGTGTTCACAGTAAAACTGTAACTTAAAGCGTGTACAGCCTCAGTGTTCACAGTAAAACTGTAACTTAAAGTGGGTACAGCCTCAGTGTTCACAGTAAAACTGTAACTTAAAGTGGGTACAGCCTCAGTGTTCACAGTAAAACTGTAACTTAAAGCGGGTACAGCCTCAGTGTTCACAGTAAAACTGTAACTTAAAATGGGTACAGCCTCAGTGTTCACAGTAGACACGCGCTGGAAGTTGCACAGAATTTTTACAACTTTCAAGTTTGCGCCCAGCAGACCTGAAATGTACTCAGTGCCACAAATAATTTGAGGGAACATTTGCAACGATACTCTCGGTCGACATAAACACTTTTGTTGTTGTTGTCGGGGACAGCCCTAGTGTAGAGTGAATTAAACCGTCCGCTGTTAATGTATCCATTGTTTATAAGGATTAAGTAAGGCTTTGAGATACAATTGGTTGGAAGAGGTTGTGTGTGTGTGTGTGTGTGTGTGTGTGTGTGTGTGTGTGTGTGTGTGTGTGTGTGTGTGCGTGCGTGCGCGCGTGCGTGCGCGCGTGCGTGCGTGTGTGTGCTGTACTGCATTACAGTAGAGCTAGCTTTGGTTAGAAGGTAGTCTACAGAGGTAGTGTTAGTGGGTATAACCCATATAGACGGTCTTTGTGTGTGTTGGTGGCATCGGTCTCTGCCTGGGCTGGGCAGCTTTGAATGGGCTGTCTGGCTGTGGATAGAGAGCCTGGGGGGTTTACACTGAGGAGAGAGATGTCCAGAGAGTCAGGGTGGGCAGACTGACGGACAGACAGACAAGCAGAAGGGCAGAACAAGCAGCAGTCTGGACACTCAGGCGGGTGAAGAAGCGCAACAAGGCTTGCTCCAACCACAGTAAGAACCAAAAGGTTATGATCAGTTCCATTTTTAATTTAGCTATTAAATTCGCCCGATTCTTCAGTTTCAATTTCGACCTCTATATGTAACTCCGACTCAATGGGAATATGCAGTGTTGTTTTCCAGTAGGGCCTCCAACAGGTGTAGGAAGGAAAAGAATAGTGAGGTAGATGTTAACCCTATAGACTTACCATAGGCTGGGGCGGCTGCAGCACTGTATCCATATGGGGTCCCGAAGCCTGTCACACATTTTAAAGCCATGTAGACTATTAGTATCGCTGGTTGACTGGACATAATGATAACACACACACACACACCGTTATGGCAGGGAAATGGACAGGTCAGACAGAGACAAAACACACACAAAAGATGACCCACATATTTCCATGTACCTGGTATCTGTGTGTATCCTGGTGCAGTGGCTGTGGTAATGAAGGCTCCACTGGTCAGGGCTGCCGCTCTACCTCTCCCTCTGGCCACCTGGGCTGCTACTGCTGAGGCTGCCACTGCTGCAGCGAGGGAACATTTTGTCTACAGGGACACAGAAACAGTAGTAAACAAGTAGCATTGATGACTGATCAGACTACCCTGTAAACAGGCTGTATTGATGACTGATCAGACTACCCTATAAACCGGCTGTATTGATGACTGATCAGACTACCCTGTAAACAGGCTGTATTGATGACTGATCAGACTACCCTATAAACCGGCTGTATTGATGACTGATCAGACTACCCTGTAAACTGGCTGTGTTGATGACTGATCGGACTACCCTGTAAACCGGCTGTATTGATGACTGATCAGACTACCCTGTAAACTGGCTGTGTTGATGACTGATCAGACTACCCTGTAAACTGGCTGTGTTGATGACTGATCAGACTACCCTGTAAACAGGCTGTATTGATGACTGATCAGACTACCCTGTAAACCGGCTGTATTGATGACTGATCAGACTACCCTGGACCACTACCGTGGTCCTTCTGTGGCTCAGTTGGTAGAGCATGGCGCTTGTAACGCCAGGGTAGTGGGTTCGATTCCGGGACCACCCATACGTAGAATGTATGCACACATGACTGTAAGTCGCTTTGGATAAAAGCGTCAGCTAAATGGCATATATTATATTATTATATATTATATATATATATTACCCTGTAAACTGGCTGTGTTGATGACTGATCGGACTACCCTGTAAACCGGCTGTATTGATGACTGATCAGACTACCCTGTAAACTGGCTGTGTTGATAGTTTGGAAAGAATCTCTATTAGAGACTTCTCAGGTTGAGAAGGTAAGAGAGGAAGTATTGATACTTGATAAGATTCTTCAGGTAGCCTAGGGGTTAAGAGCATTGGGCCCTTGAGCAAGGTACTTAACCCTAATTGCTCCTGTAAATTGCTCTGGATAAGAGCGTATGCTAAATGTAAATGTAAACAAGGCAGCATTGATTACTGATCAGGACGGTAACTCTCCAGGAACAGGGTTGGAGTGAAACCCTACAGGACAGTAACTCTCCAGGAACAGGGTTGGAGTGAAACACTACAGGACAGTAACTCTCCAGGAACAGGGTTGGAGTGAAACACTACAGGACGGTAACTCTCCAGGAACAGGGTTGGAGTGAAACACTACAGGACGGTAACTCTCCAGGAACAGGGTTGGAGTGAAACCCTACAGGACGGTAGGTCTCCAGGAACAGGGTTGGAGTGAAACCCTACAGGACGGTAGGTCTCCAGGAACAGGGTTGGAGTGAAACCCTACAGGACGGTAGGTCTCCAGGAACAGGGTTGGAGTGAAACCCTACAGGACGGTAACTCTCCAGGAACAGGGTTGGAGTGAAACCCTACAGGACGGTAACTCTCCAGGAACAGGGTTGGAGTGAAACACTACAGGACAGTAACTCTCCAGGAACAGGGTTGGAGTGAAACACTACAGGACGGTAACTCTCCAGGAACAGGGTTGGAGTGAAACCCTACAGGACGGTAACTCTCCAGGAACAGGGTTGGAGTGAAACACTACAGGACGGTAACTCTCCAGGAACAGGGTTGGAGTGAAACCCTACAGGACGGTAACTCTCCAGGAACAGGGTTGGAGTGAAACCCTACAGGACGGTAACTCTCCAGGAACAGGGTTGGAGTGAAACCCTACAGGACGGTAACTCTCCAGGAACAGGGTTGGAGTGAAACCCTACAGGACGGTAACTCTCCAGGAACAGGGTTGGAGTGAAACCCTACAGGACGGTAACTCTCCAGGAACAGGTCTGGAGTGAAACCCTACAGGATGGTAACTCTCCAGGAACAGGTCTGGAGTGAAACCTTACAGGACAGTAACTCTCCAGGAACAGGGCTGGAGTGAAACCCTACAGGACAGTAACTATCCAGGAACAGGGCTGGAGAGCCCTGCTCTAAAAAATGTATATTGCTAACTGACCGCTCAGACTCCTGTGAACAGAAAGTGTTGATAGCTGATCAGAGAGACAGTACTGCTAACGTACAGAGTGTTGAGGGATGATCTTCTTCTTCTTGATAGCGGTGGCGTTGGGACCAGAGAACAGTTTCTCCAGAGCAGCCAAGGCAGCGGATGCCTTCGCTACCTTCTTATTAGGCCCCGCCCCCCGGAACTTCTGACCATCCACCTCCACCTGGAGACAGAAGGAGACACACACACACACTCAAGTAAGCATGCGTTGGGTAAAGAAGAGCTGATCAGATGTGTCTGTTGAGTTTGAATCGATAAGGATTTTTATTTTATTTACTCATCTAATATATATATAATGTATACTGTATACTTCACTATCTATTCTTCACTATCTATTGCATCTTAGCCACTCTGTCACTGCCCATCCATATATTTTATACTTATATATTCTCTCATCCCATTCCTTTACTAGATTGTGTCTATTAGGTTGTGTTGTGTAATTGTTAAATATTAGGTTGTGTTGTGTAATTGTTAAATATTACCTGTTAGGTACTGCTGCACGGTCGGATCTAGAAGCACAAGCATTTCACTACACTCGCAATAACATCTGCTAACCACGTGTATGTGACCAATAAAATTTGATTTGATTTGAACTTCTGTTTTACTACAGGATATCCTGTATGTCTGGTGGTATAGTATAGAGATATCCTGTATGTCTGGTGGTATAGAGATATCCTGTATGTCTGGTGGTATAGTATAGAGATATCCTGTATGTCTGGTGGTATAGAGATATCCTGTATGTCTGGTGGTATAGTATAGAGATATCCTGTATGTCTGGTGGTATAGTATAGAGATATCCTGTATGTCTGGTGGTATAGAGATATCCTGTATGTCTGGTGGTATAGAGATATCCTGTATGTCTGGTGGTATTGTATTGCTACTGGTGCTGGTGCTGACTAATGACACCAGCCAGAGGAAGGATCTGTAGCTTCAACACCTGTATCCATCAGGAGAAACACTACATGTCAGGTGTGACAGACTTGACCTTCGCAAAGTGATGTGGATATATCACAGAGTCACTGAGGTGTGACAGAAAACATCACAGCTGAGCAGAGGGAGGAATGAGTGGATGGGACAACACTACACTGGTCTGGAGGGAGGAATGACTGGATGGTACAACACTACACTGGTCTGGAGGGAGGAATGACTGGATGGGACAACACTACACTGCTCTGGAGGGAGGAATGACTGGATGGTACAACACTACACAACACTGGAGGGAGGAATGACTGGATGGTACAACACTACACAACACTGGAGGGAGGAATGACTGGATGGTACAACACTACACAACACTGGAGGGAGGAATGACTGGATGGTACAACACTACACTGGTCTGGAGGGAGGAATGACTGGATGGGACAACACTACACAACACTGGAGGGAGGAATGACTGGATGGTACAACACTACACTGGTCTGGAGGGAGGAATGACTGGATGGGACAACACTACACTGGTCTGGAGGGAGGAATGACTGGATGGTACAACACTACACAACACTGGAGGGAGGAATGACTGGATGGGACAACACTACACTGGTCTGGAGGGAGGAATGACTGGATGGTACAACACTACACTGGTCTGGAGGGAGGAATGACTGGATGGGACAACACTACACAACACTGGAGGGAGGAATGACTGGATGGGACAACACTACACTGGTCTGGAGGGAGGAATGACTGGATGGGACAACACTACACTGGTCTGGAGGGAGGAATGACTGGATGGTACAACACTACACAACACTGGAGGGAGGAATGACTGGATGGGACAACACTACACTGGTCTGGAGGGAGGAATGACTGGATGGTACAACACTACACTGGTCTGGAGGGAGGAATGACTGGATGGTACAACACTACACAACACTGGAGGGAGGAATGACTGGATGGGACAACACTACACTGGTCTGGAGGGAGGAATGACTGGATGGGACAACACTACACTGGTCTGGAGGGAGGAATGACTGGATGGGACAACACTACACTGGTCTGGAGGGAGGAATGACTGGATGGGACAACACTACACAACACTGGAGGGAGGAATGACTGGATGGGACAACACTACACTGGTCTGGAGGGAGGAATGACTGGATGGGACAACACTACACTGGTCTGGAGGGAGGAATGACTGGATGGGACAACACTACACTGGTCTGGAGGGAGGAATGACTGGATGGGACAACACTACACTGGTCTGGAGGGAGGAATGACTGGATGGGACAACACTACACTGGTCTGGAGGGAGGAATGACTGGATGGGACAACACTACACTGGTCTGGAGGGAGGAATGACTGGATGGGACAACACTACACTGGTCTGGAGGGAGGAATGACTGGATGGGACAACACTACACAACACTGGAGGGAGGAATGATTGGATGGGACAACACTACACTGCTCTGGAGGGAGGAATGACTGGATGGGACAACACTACACAACACTGGAGGGAGGAATGACTGGATGGGACAACACTACACTGGTCTGGAGGGAGGAATGACTGGATGGGACAACACTACACTGGTCTGGAGGGAGGAATGACTGGATGGTACAACACTACACTGATCTGGAGGGAGACATGACTGGATGGGACAACACTACACTGATCTGGAGGGAGGAATGACTGGATGGGACAACACTACACAACACTGGAGGGAGGAATGACTGGATGGGACAACACTACACTGCTCTGGAGGGAGGAATGACTGGATGGGACAACACTACACTGGTCTGGAGGGAGGAATGACTGGATGGGACAACACAACACTGGTCTGGAGGGAGGAATGACTGGATGGGACAACACTACACTGATCTGGAGGGAGGAATGACTGGATGGGACAACATAACACTGGTCTGGAGGGAGGAATGACTGGATGGGACAACACTACACTGGTCTGGAGGGAGGAATGACTGGATGGGACAACACTACACTGATCAGGGGGAGGAATGACTGGATGGGACAACACGACACTGGTCTGGAGGGAGACATGACTGGATGGGACAACACTACACTGGTCTGGAGGGAGGAATGACTGGATGGTACAACACTACACTGGTCTGGAGGGAGGAATGACTGGATGGGACAACACTACACTGATCTGGAGGGAGGAATGACTGGATGGGACAACACTACACTGCTCTGGAGGGAGACATGACTGGATGGGACAACACTACACTGCTCTGGAGGGAGGAATGACTGGATGGGACAACACTACACTGGTCTGGAGGGAGGAATGACTGGATGGGACAACACTACACTGGTCTGGAGGGAGACATGACTGGATGGGACAACACTACACAACACTGGAGGGAGGAATGACTGGATGGGACAACACTACACTGCTCTGGAGGGAGGAATGACTGGATGGGACAACACTACACTGGTCTGGAGGGAGGAATGACTGGATGGGACAACACTACACTGGTCTGGAGGGAGGAATGACTGGATGGGACAACACTACACTGCTCTGGAGGGAGACATGACTGGATGGGACAACACTACACTGCTCTGGAGGGAGACATGACTGGATGGGACAACACTACACTGCTCTGGAGGGAGACATGACTGGATGGGACAACACTACACTGGTCTGGAGGGAGGAATGACTGGATGGGACAACACTACACTGGTCTGGAGGGAGGAATGACTGGATGGGACAACACTACACTGCTCTGGAGGGAGGAATGACTGGACGGGACAACACTACACTGCTCTGGAGGGAGGAATGACTGGATGGGACAACACTACACTGCTCTGGAGGGAGGAATGACTGGATGGGACAACATAACACTGGTCTGGAGGGAGGAATGACTGGATGGTACAACACTACACTGGTCTGGAGGGAGGAATGACTGGATGGGACAACACTACACTGCTCTGGAGGGAGGAATGACTGGATGGGACAACACTACACTGCTCTGGAGGGAGGAATGACTGGATGGGACAACATAACACTGGTCTGGAGGGAGGAATGACTGGATGGGACAACACTACACTGGTCTGGAGGGAGGAATGACTGGATGGGACAACACTACACTGGTCTGGAGTGAGACATGACTGGATGGGACAACACTACACTGGTCTGGAGGGAGGAATGACTGGATGGGACAACACTACACTGCTCTGGAGGGAGGAATGACTGGATGGGACAACATAACACTGGTCTGGAGGGAGGAATGACTGGATGGGACAACACTACACTGGTCTGGAGGGAGGAATGACTGGATGGGACAACACTACACTGATCTGGAGGGAGGAATGACTGGATGGGACAACACTACACTGGTCTGGAGGGAGGAATGACTGGATGGGACAACACTACACTGGTCTGGAGGGAGGAATGACTGGATGGGACAACACTACACTGGTCTGGAGGGAGGAATGACTGGATGGGACAACACTACACTGATCTGGAGGGAGGAATGACTGGATGGGACAACACTACACTGGTCTGGAGGGAGGAATGACTGGATGGGACAACACTACACTGGTCTGGAGGGAGGAATGACTGGATGGGACAACACTACACTGGTCTGGAGGGAGGAATGACTGGATGGGACAACACTACACTGCTCTGGAGGGAGGAATGACTGGATGGGACAACACTACACTGCTCTGGAGGGAGGAATGACTGGATGGGACAACACTACACTGGTCTGGAGGGAGGAATGACTGGATGGGACAACACTACACTGGTCTGGAGGGAGACATGACTGGATGGGACAACACTACACTGGTCTGGAGGGAGGAATGACTGGATGGGACAACACTACACAACACTGGAGGGAGGAATGACTGGATGGGACAACACTACACTGCTCTGGAGGGAGGAATGACTGGATGGGACAACACTACACTGGTCTGGAGGGAGGAATGACTGGATGGGACAACACTACACTGGTCTGGAGGGAGGAATGACTGGATGGGACAACACTACACTGGTCTGGAGGGAGGAATGACTGGATGGGACAACACTACACTGGTCTGGAGGGAGAAATGACTGGATGGGACAACACTACACTGGTCTGGAGGGAGGAATGACTGGATGGTACAACACTACACTGATCTGGAGGGAGGAATGACTGGATGGGACAACACTACACTGGTCTGGAGGGAGGAATGACTGGATGGGACAACACTACACTGGTCTGGAGGGAGGAATGACTGGATGGGACAACACTACACTGGTCTGGAGGGAGGAATGACTGGATGGGACAACACTACACTGGTCTGGAGGAGACATGACTGGATGGGACAACACTACACTGGTCTGGAGGGAGGAATGACTGGATGGGACAACACTACACAACACTGGAGGGAGACATGACTGGATGGGACAACACTACACTGGTCTGGAGGGAGACATGACTGGATGGGACAACACTACACTGGTCTGGAGGGAGGAATGACTGGATGGGACAACACTACACAACACTGGAGGGAGACATGACTGGATGGGACAACACTACACTGGTCTGGAGGGAGACATGACTGGATGGGACAACACTACACTGGTCTGGAGGGAGACATGACTGGATGGGACAACACTACACTGATCTGGAGGGAGGAATGACTGGATGGGACAAAACTACACTGCTCTGGAGGGAGGAATGACTGGATGGGACAACACTACACTGCTCTGGAGGGAGACATGACTGGATGGGACAACACTACACTGATCTGGAGGGAGGAATGACTGGATGGGACAACACTACACTGCTCTGGAGGGAGACATGACTGGATGGGACAACACTACACTGATCTGGAGGGAGCAATGACTGGATGGGACAACACTACACTGCTCTGGAGGGAGACATGACTGGATGGGACAACACTACACTGGTCTGGAGGGAGGAATGACTGGATGGTACAACACTACACAACACTGGAGGGAGGAATGACTGGATGGGACAACACTACACTGGTCTGGAGGGAGACATGACTGGATGGGACAACACTACACTGGTCTGGAGGGAGGAATGACTGGATGGTACAACACTACACAACACTGGAGGGAGGAATGACTGGATGGGACAACACTACACTGATCTGGAGGGAGGAATGACTGGATGGGACAACACTACACTGCTCTGGAGGGAGGAATGACTGGATGGTACAACACTACACTGCTCTGGAGGGAGGAATGACTGGATGGGACAACACTACACTGGTCTGGAGGGAGACATGACTGGATGGGACAACACTACACTGGTCTGGAGGGAGGAATGACTGGATGGGACAACACTACACTGCTCTGGAGGGAGGAATGACTGGATGGTACAACACTACACTGCTCTGGAGGGAGGAATGACTGGATGGGACAACACTACGGCATATATTACTACACTGGTCTGGAGGGAGACATGACTGGATGGGACAACACTACACTGGTCTGGAGGGAGGAATGACTGGATGGTACAACACTACACTGATCTGGAGGGAGGAATGACTGGATGGGACAACACTACACTGGTCTGGAGGGAGGAATGACTGGATGGGACAACACTACACTGCTCTGGGGGAGGAATGACTGGATGGGACAACACTACACTGGTCTGGAGGGAGGAATGACTGGATGGGACAACACTACACTGGTCTGGAGGGAGGAATGACTGGATGGGACAACACTACACTGGTCTGGAGGGAGGAATGACTGGATGGGACAACACTACACTGGTCTGGAGGGAGGAATGACTGGATGGGACAACACTACACTGCTCTGGAGGGAGGAATGACTGGATGGGACAACACTACACTGCTCTGGAGGGAGGAATGACTGGATGGGACAACACTACACTGGTCTGGAGGGAGGAATGACTGGATGGGACAACACTACACTGGTCTGGAGGGAGGAATGACTGGATGGGACAACACTACACTGGTCTGGAGGGAGGAATGACTGGATGGGACAACACTACACTGGTCTGGAGGGAGAAATGACTGGATGGGACAACACTACACTGGTCTGGAGGGAGGAATGACTGGATGGGACAACACTACACTGGTCTGGAGGGAGAAATGACTGGATGGGACAACACTACACTGGTCTGGAGGGAGGAATGACTGGATGGGACAACACTACACTGGAGGGAGGGAGACATGACTGGATGGGACAACACTACACTGCTCTGGAGGGAGACATGACTGGATGGGACAACACTACACTGCTCTGGAGGGAGGAATGACTGGATGGGACAACACTACACTGGTCTGGAGGGAGGAATGACTGGATGGGACAACACTACACTGATCTGGAGGGAGGAATGACTGGATGGGACAACACTACACAACACTGGAGGGAGGAATGACTGGATGGGACAAAACTACACAACACTGGAGGGAGGAATGACTGGATGGGACAACACTACACTGCTCTGGAGGGAGACATGACTGAATGGGACAACACTACACTGCTCTGGAGGGAGACATGACTGGATGGGACAACACTACACTGATCTGGAGGGAGGAATGACTGGATGGTACAACACTACACTGGTCTGGAGGGAGACATGACTGGATGGGACAACACTACACTGCTCTGGAGGGAGACATGACTGGATGGGACAACACTACACTGGTCTGGAGGGAGGAATGACTGGATGGGACAACACTACACTGCTCTGGAGGGAGGAATGACTGGATGGGACAACACTACACTGCTCTGGAGGGAGGAATGACTGGATGGGACAACACTACACTGGTCTGGAGGGAGGAATGACTGGATGGGACAACACTACACTGCTCTGGAGGGAGGAATGACTGGATGGGACAACACTACACTGCTCTGGAGGGAGGAATGACTGGATGGGACAACATAACACTGGTCTGGAGGGAGGAATGACTGGATGGTACAACACTACACTGGTCTGGAGGGAGGAATGACTGGATGGGACAACACTACACTGCTCTGGAGGGAGGAATGACTGGATGGGACAACACTACACTGCTCTGGAGGGAGGAATGACTGGATGGGACAACATAACACTGGTCTGGAGGGAGGAATGACTGGATGGGACAACACTACACTGGTCTGGAGGGAGGAATGACTGGATGGGACAACACTACACTGGTCTGGAGTGAGACATGACTGGATGGGACAACACTACACTGGTCTGGAGGGAGGAATGACTGGATGGGACAACACTACACTGCTCTGGAGGGAGGAATGACTGGATGGGACAACATAACACTGGTCTGGAGGGAGGAATGACTGGATGGGACAACACTACACTGGTCTGGAGGGAGGAATGACTGGATGGGACAACACTACACTGATCTGGAGGGAGGAATGACTGGATGGGACAACACTACACTGGTCTGGAGGGAGGAATGACTGGATGGGACAACACTACACTGGTCTGGAGGGAGGAATGACTGGATGGGACAACACTACACTGGTCTGGAGGGAGGAATGACTGGATGGGACAACACTACACTGATCTGGAGGGAGGAATGACTGGATGGGACAACACTACACTGGTCTGGAGGGAGGAATGACTGGATGGGACAACACTACACTGGTCTGGAGGGAGGAATGACTGGATGGGACAACACTACACTGGTCTGGAGGGAGGAATGACTGGATGGGACAACACTACACTGCTCTGGAGGGAGGAATGACTGGATGGGACAACACTACACTGCTCTGGAGGGAGGAATGACTGGATGGGACAACACTACACTGGTCTGGAGGGAGGAATGACTGGATGGGACAACACTACACTGGTCTGGAGGGAGACATGACTGGATGGGACAACACTACACTGGTCTGGAGGGAGGAATGACTGGATGGGACAACACTACACAACACTGGAGGGAGGAATGACTGGATGGGACAACACTACACTGCTCTGGAGGGAGGAATGACTGGATGGGACAACACTACACTGGTCTGGAGGGAGGAATGACTGGATGGGACAACACTACACTGGTCTGGAGGGAGGAATGACTGGATGGGACAACACTACACTGGTCTGGAGGGAGGAATGACTGGATGGGACAACACTACACTGGTCTGGAGGGAGGAATGACTGGATGGGACAACACTACACTGATCTGGAGGGAGGAATGACTGGATGGTACAACACTACACTGATCTGGAGGGAGGAATGACTGGATGGGACAACACTACACTGGTCTGGAGGGAGGAATGACTGGATGGGACAACACTACACTGGTCTGGAGGGAGGAATGACTGGATGGGACAACACTACACTGGTCTGGAGGGAGGAATGACTGGATGGGACAACACTACACTGATCTGGAGGGAGACATGACTGGATGGGACAACACTACACTGATCTGGAGGGAGGAATGACTGGATGGGACAACACTACACAACACTGGAGGGAGGAATGATTGGATGGGACAACACTACACTGGTCTGGAGGAGACATGACTGGATGGGACAACACTACACTGGTCTGGAGGGAGGAATGACTGGATGGGACAACACTACACAACACTGGAGGGAGACATGACTGGATGGGACAACACTACACTGGTCTGGAGGGAGACATGACTGGATGGGACAACACTACACTGGTCTGGAGGAGACATGACTGGATGGGACAACACTACACTGATCTGGAGGGAGGAATGACTGGATGGGACAAAACTACACTGCTCTGGAGGGAGACATGACTGGATGGGACAACACTACACTGATCTGGAGGGAGGAATGACTGGATGGTACAACACTACACAACACTGGAGGGAGGAATGACTGGATGGGACAACACTACACTGGTCTGGAGGGAGACATGACTGGATGGGACAACACTACACTGGTCTGGAGGGAGGAATGACTGGATGGTACAACACTACACAACACTGGAGGGAGGAATGACTGGATGGGACAACACTACACTGATCTGGAGGGAGGAATGACTGGATGGGACAACACTACACTGCTCTGGAAGGAGGAATGACTGGATGGGACAACACTACACTGCTCTGGAGGGAGGAATGACTGGATGGGACAACACTACACTGGTCTGGAGGGAGACATGACTGGATGGGACAACACTACACTGGTCTGGAGGGAGGAATGACTGGATGGGACAACACTACACTGCTCTGGAGGGAGGAATGACTGGATGGTACAACACTACACTGCTCTGGAGGGAGGAATGACTGGATGGTACAACACTACACTGGTCTGGAGGGAGACATGACTGGATGGGACAACACTACACTGGTCTGGAGGGAGGAATGACTGGATGGTACAACACTACACTGCTCTGGAGGGAGGAATGACTGGATGGGACAACACTACACTGGTCTGGAGGGAGGAATGACTGGATGGGACAACACTACACTGATCTGGAGGGAGGAATGACTGGATGGTACAACACTACACTGCTCTGGAGGGAGGAATGACTGGATGGGACAACACTACACTGGTCTGGAGGGAGGAATGACTGGATGGGACAACACTACACTGATCTGGAGGGAGGCATGACTGGATGGGACAACACTACACTGATCTGGAGGGAGGAATGACTGGATGGGACAACACTACACTGGTCTGGAGGGAGGAATGACTGGATGGGACAACACTACACTGCTCTGGAGGGAGGAATGACTGGATGGGACAACACTACACTGGTCTGGAGGGAGGAATGACTGGATGGGACAACACTACACTGGTCTGGAGGGAGGAATGACTGGATGGGACAACACTACACTGGTCTGGAGGGAGAAATGACTGGATGGGACAACACTACACTGGTCTGGAGGGAGAAATGACTGGATGGGACAACACTACACTGGTCTGGAGGGAGGAATGACTGGATGGGACAACACTACACTGGTCTGGAGGGAGAAATGACTGGATGGGACAACACTACACTGGTCTGGAGGGAGGAATGACTGGATGGGACAACACTACACTGGAGGGAGGGAGACATGACTGGATGGGACAACACTACACTGGTCTGGAGGGAGGAATGACTGGATGGGACAACACTACACTGGAGGGAGGGAGACATGACTGGATGGGACAACACTACACTGGTCTGGAGGGAGGAATGACTGGATGGGACAACACTACACTGGTCTGGAGGGAGGAATGACTGGATGGGACAACACTACACTGGTCTGGAGGGAGGAATGACTGGATGGGACAACACTACACTGGTCTGGAGGGAGGAATGACTGGATGGGACAACACTACACTGGTCTGGAGGGAGGAATGACTGGATGGGACAACACTACACTGGTCTGGAGGGAGGAATGACTGGATGGGACAACACTACACTGGTCTGGAGGGAGGAATGACTGGATGGGACAACACTACACTGGTCTGGAGGGAGGAATGACTGGATGGGACAACACTACACTGGTCTGGAGGGAGGAATGACTGGATGGGACAACACTACACTGGTCTGGAGGGAGGAATGACTGGATGGGACAACACTACACTGATCTGGAGGGAGGAATGACTGGATGGGACAACACTACACTGGTCTGGAGGGAGACATGACTGGATGGGACAACACTACACTGGTCTGGAGGGAGACATGACTGGATGGGACAACACTACACTGCTCTGGAGGGAGACATGACTGGATGGGACAACACTACACTGGTCTGGAGGGAGGAATGACTGGATGGTACAACACTACACTGCTCTGGAGGGAGGAATGACTGGATGGGACAACACTACACTGCTCTGGAGGGAGGAATGACTGGATGGGACAACACTACACTGATCTGGAGGGAGGAATGACTGGATGGTACAACACTACACTGCTCTGGAGGGAGGAATGACTGGATGGGACAACACTACACTGGTCTGGAGGGAGGAATGACTGGATGGTACAACACTACACTGCTCTGGAGGGAGACATGACTGGATGGGACAACACTACACTGGTCTGGAGGGAGACATGACTGGATGGGACAACACTACACTGGTCTGGAGGGAGACATGACTGGATGGGACAACACGACACTGATCTGGAGGGAGGAATGACTGGATGGGACAACACTACACTGCTCTGGAGGGAGACATGACTGGATGGGACAACACTACACTGGTCTGGAGGAGACATGACTGGATGGGACAACACTACACTGGTCTGGAGGGAGACATGACTGGATGGGACAACACTACACTGGTCTGGAGGGAGACATGACTGGATGGGACAACACTACACTGGTCTGGAGGGAGGAATGACTGGATGGGACAACACTACACTGGTCTGGAGGGAGGAATGACTGGATGGGACAACACTACACTGATCTGGAGGGAGGAATGACTGGATGGGACAACACTACACTGGTCTGGAGGGAGGAATGACTGGATGGGACAACACTACACTGATCTGGAGGGAGGAATGACTGGATGGGACAACACTACACTGATCTGGAGGAGACATGACTGGATGGGACAACAATACACTGGTCTGGAGGGAGACATGACTGGATGGGACAAAACTACACTGGTCTGGAGGAGACATGACTGGATGGGACAACAATACACTGGTCTGGAGGGAGACATGACTGGATGGGACAACAATACACTGGTCTGGAGGGAGACATGACTGGATGGGACAACACTACACTGGTCTGGAGGAGGAATGACTGGATGGGACAACACAACACTGGAGGGAGGAATGACTGGATGGGACAACACTACACTGGAGGGAGGAATGACTGGATGGGACAACATAACACTGGTCTGGAGGGAGGAATGACTGGATGGGACAACACAACACTGGTCTGGAGGAGACATGACTGGATGGGACAACATAACACTGGTCTGGAGGGAGGAATGACTGGATGGGACAACACTACACTGCTCTGGAGGGAGGAATGACTGGATGGGACAACACTACACTGATCTGGAGGAGGAATGACTGGATGGGACAACACTACACTGCTCTGGAGGGAGGAATGACTGGATGGGACAACATAACACTGGTCTGGAGGGAGGAATGACTGGATGGGACAACACAACACTGGTCTGGAGGGAGACATGACTGGATGGGACAACACAACACTGGAGGGAGGAATGATTGGATGGTACAACACTACACTGGTCTGGAGGGAGGAATGACTGGATGGGACAACACTACACTGGTCTGGAGGGAGACATGACTGGATGGTACAACACTACACTGCTCTGGAGGGAGGAATGACTGGATGGGACAACACTACACTGCTCTGGAGGGAGGAATGACTGGATGGGACAACACTACACTGGTCTGGAGGGAGGAATGACTGGATGGGACAACACTACACTGGTCTGGAGGGAGGAATGACTGGATGGGACAACACTACACTGGTCTGGAGGGAGGAATGACTGGATGGGACAACACAACACTGGAGGGCGGAATGATTGGATGGGACAACACTACACTGCTCTGGAGGGAGGAATGACTGGATGGGACAACACTACACTGGTCTGGAGGGAGGAATGACTGGATGGGACAACACTACACTGGTCTGGAGGGAGACATGACTGGATGGGACAACACTACACTGGTCTGGAGGGAGGAATGACTGGATGGTACAACACTACACTGGTCTGGAGGGAGGAATGACTGGATGGGACAACACTACACTGGTCTGGAGGGAGGAATGACTGGATGGGACAACACTACACTGGTCTGGAGGGAGGAATGACTGGATGGTACAACACTACACTGGTCTGGAGGGAGGAATGACTGGATGGGACAACACTACACTGGTCTGGAGGGAGACATGACTGGATGGGACAACACTACACTGGTCTGGAGGGAGGAATGACTGGATGGTACAACACTACACTGGTCTGGAGGGAGGAATGACTGGATGGGACAACACTACACTGGTCTGGAGGGAGACATGACTGGATGGTACAACACTACACTGCTTTGGGAAAGACTGATGTAGTATCTGATGAGCTAGCCAGGTAGTATGCCTCAACCTCCATTGAGTTGTATCAAAGTTCTTAGACAGTCAGTGTGTGTGTGTGTGTGTGTGTGTGTGTGTGTGTGTGTGTTATATACTGTTCCAGTGGAGAAACAGCCGGTGCATTCCTCACCTCCATGGCGAAGCGTTTGTCATGGCTGCCCCCGCTCTCTGATATGAGCTCGTACTTCAGACCTCTGCGTTTCTCATTGAGCTCCATGACGGGGTTCTTTCCGCTGGCCGTCAGAATAGGACCCTGAGTTCGGACCTGCGAGACCACAAGAACAGAATAAAAATATCATTACAGACAGATAACATAACCAGCAACACTGGATCAACAGAGAATCGACACTATATATACAAAAGTATGTGGACACCCCTTCAAATTAGTGGATATGGCTATTTCAGCCATACCAGTTGCTGACAGGTGTTTAAAATTGAGCACACAGCCATGCATTCTCCATAGACAAACAATGGGTTTCCATGGCCGAGCAGCCGCACACAAGCCTAAGATCACAATGCGCAATGCCAAGCGTTGGCTGGAGGGGTGTAAAGCTCGCCGCCATTGGACTCTGGAACAGTGGAAACGTGTCCTCTGGACCGGTGAATCATGCTTCACCATCTGGCTGTCCGATGGACGAATCTGGGTTTGGCGGATGCCAGGAGAACGCTACTTGCCCCAATGCATTGTGCCAACAGTAAAGTTTGGTGGAGGAGGAGTAATGGTCTGGCACTGGTTTTCATGGTTTGGGCTAAGACCCTTAGTTCCTGTGAAGGGAAATCTTAACACTACAGCATACAATGACATTTCTGTGCTTCCAGTGGAAAGGCACAAAGTGAGGTCCATACAGAAATGGTTCGACTAGATCGGTGTGGAAGAACTTGACTGGCCTGCATAGAGACCTGACCTCAACCCCATTGAACACCTATGGGATGAATTGGTATGCCGACTAAGAGCCAGGCCTAACCACCCAAACTCAGTGCCCGACCTCACTAATACTCTTGTGGCTGAATGGAAGCAAGTCCCAGCAGCAATGTTCCAACATCTAGTGGAAAGCCTTCCCAGAAGAGCAGAGGCTGTTATAGCAGCAAAGGGTGGACCAACTCCATATTAATGCCCATGATTTAGGAATGAGATGTTCCACGAGTAGGCGTCCACATACTTTTGGTCATGTAGTGTATATTGCCTCTGGTGGCCTTGCGTGCGCGTATGTGTGTGTGCGCGTGCTCGTTACGAGACAGGGACATTTTCATTGTTCATTTATTATGGATACCCACATACATTTTGTTATGTTATGCTCATCAAAAACAATGCCTACCACTCTGTCTCCATGTACCAGAATGCTGCCGTTGGTAACAACATTCTCACCTTTACTGTTAAGGCTGCAAGCTCTACCAACAAAATATGATCTAGCACTCTGGTACCCTGCAAACCATGATCCATTTTGTATTCTACATGATTCAAATGCAACGGAGTCCATTGCCCATGTTGTAAACGGCTGCTGTTCATAGAAGGATGCCAAAAAGCTGCTTAAATACCAGCCCCTCGTGGCACGCTGGGATGCCTCGGGTGTAGGTGCAAGCTGGTGGCGCTGATATTTGGCAGTCTCGGCCAGGTACACAGGCTTGCAGGGCGTGGCCTCCAGTATGCGGGCCTGACAAAAAACTAGGGCAAAGCAATTGTCTAGGTACTGCTCTGTTTCAGCTGTCGTGGGCAGCCTAGCTGTGTGGAGAAGGTACTGCTCTGTTTCAGCTGTCATGGGCAGCCTAGCTGTGTGGAGAAGGTACTGCTCTGTTTCAGCTGTCGTGGGCAGCCTAGCTGTGTGGAGGAGGTACTGCTCTGTTTCAGCTGTCGTGGGCAGCCTAGCTGTGTGGAGGAGGTACTGCTCTGTTTCAGCTGTTATGGGCAGCCTAGCTGTGTGGAGGAGGTACTGCTCTGTTTCAGCTGTTATGGGCAGCCTAGCTGTGTGGAGGAGGTACTGCTCTGTTTCAGCTGTTATGGGCAGCCTAGCTGTGTGGAGGAGGTACTGCTCTGTTTCAGCTGTCGTGGGCAGCCTAGCTGTGTGGAGGAGGTACTGCTCTGTTTCAGCTGTTATGGGCAGCCTAGCTGTGTGGAGGAGGTACTGCTCTGTTTCAGCTGTTATGGGCAGCCTAGCTGTGTGGAGGAGGTACTGCTGTTTCAGCTGTTATGGGCAGCCTAGCTGTGTGGAGGAGGTACTGCTCTGTTTCAGCTGTCGTGGGCAGCCTAGCTGTGTGGAGGAGGTACTGCTCTGTTTCAGCTGTTATGGGCAGCCTAGCTGTGTGGAGGAGGTACTGCTCTGTTTCAGCTGTTATGGGCAGCCTAGCTGTGTGGAGGAGGTACTGCTCTGTTTCAGCTGTCGTGGGCAGCCTAGCTGTGTGGAGGAGGTACTGCTCTGTTTCAGCTGTCGTGGGCAGCTTAGCTGTGTGGAGGAGAAGGTACTGCTCTGTTTCAGCTGTTATGGGCAGCCTAGCTGTGTGGAGGAGGAGGTACTGCTCTGTCGTGGGCAGCCTAGCTGTTTGGACAAGGAGATTATTTCTGTAACCTTGAGTGCAACGCATACACATTTAGATCCTTTTCTTGTACATTTGACTGGTGGATTCAAATAAAGTATGTAGAGTGTGTGTGTGTGTGTGTGTGTGTGTGTGTGTGTGTGTGTGTGTGTGTGTGTGTGTGTGTGTGTGTGTGTAGTGTACCTCCAGTGTATTTGAGCTGTCTGAGTGTGTTGTGTTATTGCTGTGTGTGGACGATTCACTCCTCCCCTCTCCGTCTGACTTCTCGTCTGCACTGCAGTCCAGGTCCGTATCAAACCCTGTAGGGTAACCCATCGCCTGAAGGACCTAGACAGAGGAGGAAGAGCGAAAGAGGGAAGTGGAGGAGGATTAGAAGAGAAAGAGGAGAGGAGGAATGAGAGCAAGTCAGGCACAACTCCATATTCAACCACTTCTGATTCCTTCCTCTAAAACTATCCCAATGTTCATTCACTTCTTAACAATACTACTGTCGGTCCTGAATTCCGGATCTGAGTGACTGAGTTTAATCTCCAACACTGTATTACTATAATAGCAGGTTCCCTACAGGCTAATTCACCAGCAGAAGCACAGTACAGTTGGGGCTTCTGTAGTCAGTGGACCGGTACCTTTCTCTGTGTGGATGGAACAGGAACACCCTTTGTGTCTGACCCAAATTGGTGATTGTGCTGCAGCTGGACACACGCACACGCGTGCGCACATAAACATGCATACACACACAGTCGCGCGCGCAGGGCCATTACCAGAGTCTGAGTTTAGTCCATCTACAAACACTTAGCCTCTACACATTAACTCAGAGGAACCTTTTAGCAGAACATGGATTTTATTAACAAAAGGTAGACAAATATGTTTGCTTTACGGAACTTTCTTGTTGTTGCAGTTTTACAGCTAATTTCCTGCAATTCTAAACATTTTGCATGACTTATTCCATGTTAATATTGTATTTGAGTGAGAAATCAATGTGGGGCCTTGTTTAGATAGCTGGCTAGACTAACGAGACTAACGAGACTAATTTACCCAAAAAAACAAAGTAGTGCTGACATGGGCTGATTTATACTAGTCATTAGCAGTCCTCTTATCCAGAGCCACTTACAGGACCACTTAGGGTTAAGTTCCTGGCTCAAGGGCACATCGACAGAGCTTTGTGGGCTCCGGGATTCGAAACAGCAATCTTTCAGTTACTGTCCCAACGCTCTAACCACTAGGCTACCTGCCTCCTAACTGAGTGACATGTTACAAGAGGAAAACTGCTGATGCACAACCAAGTTTCAAAACATTTTAACTCTCAACAGTTTTTCGAAAACATTACAGAGGTCCGGACCTCGGTGTCCTCAGCTACGTCCCTGCGCGTGCTTCCCTGCGCGTGCTTCCCTGCGCGTGCGTCCCTGCGCGTGCGTCCCTGCGCGTGCGTCCCTGCGCGTGCGTCCCTGAGCGTGCGTCCCTGCGCGTGCGTCCCTGCGCGTGCGTCCCTGCGCGTGCGTCCCTGCGCGTGCGTCCCTGCGCGTGCGTCCCTGCGCGTGCTTCCCTGCGCGTGCTTCCCTGCGCGTGCGTCCCTGCGCGTGCGTCCCTGCGCGTGCGTCCCTGCGCGTGCGTCCCTGTGCATCCCAGATCAAAGCAGCACAGGACCTTTTATGGCAATCGTTGGAGGATAGAGGATCATCCCAGCACTATGCTTGGGAGCGTCTCTTTGTTCACAACGACTTTGGGATTACACGGATTTGGCCGCCTTACCTCACAGTATCCAGTAGGGGGGCGGGGCGAGGAGGGGGGTTAGAGTCATCCCTGTGTGACCACAACTGGAGCCCAACAACACAAAACTGCATGACCGACACTTGCACTCCTCTCCTCTCCTCTCCTCACAACACAACACAACACAACAGATGTGGCTGAATCGCATACTTCTCTCCTCACACAACACAATAGATGTGTCTGAATCGCATACTTCTCTCCTCTCCTCTCCTCACAACACAACACAACACAACAGATGTGGCTGAATCGCATACTTCTCTCCTCACACAACACAATAGATGTGTCTGAATTAGAGGTCGGCCGATTAATTAGGGCCGATTTCAAGTTTCCATAACAATCGGAAATCGGTATTTTTGGGCACCTTTATTTAACTAGGCAAGTCAATTAAGAACACATTCTTACTTTCAATGACGGCCTAGAAACAGTGGGTTAACTGCCTTGTTCAGGGGCAGAACGACAGATTTTCACCATGTCAGTTCGGGGGATCCAAAACGTTTTGTTTTCAAAATGATAGTTTCCGGATTCGACCATATTAAATGACCCAAAGGCTCGTATTTCTGTGTGTTATGCTATAATTAAGTCTATGATTTGATAGAGCAGTCTGACTGAGCGATGGTAGGCAGCAGCAGGCTCGTAAGCATTCATTCAAACAGCACTTTTGTGTGTTTTATGCCAGCAGCTCTTCGCAAGCACAGTGGTGTTTATGACTTCAAGCCTATCAGCCTTATGGCTGGTGTAACCGATGTGAAATGGCTAGCTAGTTAGCGGGGTGCGCGCTAATAGCGTTTCAAACATCACTCGCTCTGAGACTTAGAGTAGTTATTCCCCTTGCTCTGCATGGGTAACGCTGCTTCGAGTGTGGCTGTTGTCGATGTGTTCCTGGTTCGAGCCCAGGTAGGGGCGAGGAGAGGGATGGAAGTTATACTGTTACACTGGCAATACTATAGTGCCTATAAGAACATCCAATAGTCAAAGTTATATGAAATACAAATGGTATAGAGATAAATAGTCCTATACATACTATATTAACAACAACCTAAAACCTCTTACCTTGGAATATTGAAGACTCATGTTAAAAGGAACCACCAGCTTTCATATATTCTCATGTTCTGAGCAAGGAACTGAAACGTTAGCTTTCTTACATAGCACATATTGCACTTTTACAACACTTTGTTTTTGCATTATTTAAACCAAATTGAACACGTTTCATTTTTTATTTGAGGCTAAATAGATTTTATTGATGTATTATATCAAGTTAAAATAAGTGTTCATTCAGTATTGTAGTAATTGTCATTATTACAAATACATTTTTTTTTAAAAATCGGTTTCGCTGTTGAAAAATCATTATCAGTCGACCTCTAGTCTGAATCGCATACTTCTCTCCTCACACAACGCAACAGATGTGTCTCTGGCCTACTAACTTACTTATCTTATACAATCATATTACCCATCTGTCTGTCTAGACTGTGACCCTGTGTACAAACACTAATGCCTCAATGCTGTTGCTACTATACAACTATTAGTACTATCTGGTAGTTCTATCACACCGACCCGACCCAGATGTTTAGCTTCACAGTCCTTTCTAACACCGCTCCATCTACTATGGTGAATGTGTAAGCAGGCCGGCGAAGTACAGCTCAGCTCAGTAGTCTGAACGGCCTGCAACACTCCCGCACTGTACACTGCATTGTAAAACACACTCACAAATCGATATCAAATGTTATTTGTCACATACTTCAAAAACAACAGGTGTGGACCAATAGTGACATGCTTCCATACGGGACCTTCCCGACATTACAGAGAAAGGTAGAATAATAATAATACGATGAGTAATGATAACTTAGTTATATACACTGGGTACCAGTACTGAGTCAATGTGCAGGGGTACGAGGTCATTGAGGTAGAAATGTACATATAGGTACAGTAGGGGTCAAATGACTAGGCAACAGGATAGATAATAAATATTAGCAGCAGCGTTTGATGAGACAGAAGAGTTAGTGCAAAACAGGTCAATGCAGATAGTTAATTAGTTAACCAATATCTACTCTGACTAACTGTTTAGCAGTTTTACGGCTTGGGGGTAGAAGCTGTTCAGGGTCCTGTTGGTTCTAGACTTGGTGCATCGGTACTACCTGCCGTGCGGTAGCTGAGAGAACAGTCTATGACTTGGGTGGCTGGAATCTTTGAGAAATGTTCAGGCCTTCCTCTGACACTGCCTGGTATAGAGGACCTGGATGGTAGGGAGCTCAGCCTCAGTGATGTACTCGGTCGTACGCTCCACCCTCTGTAGTGCCTTGCGGTCGGATTCCAAGCAGTTGCCATACCAAGTGGTGATGCAGTCAAGATGCTCTCAATGGTGCAGCTGTAGAACCTTTTGAGGATCTGAGGACCCATGCCAAACCTTTTCAGCCTCCTGATTGGGAAGAGGTAGTGTCTTGACTTCTTCACGACTGTCTTGGTGTGTCTGGACCATGTCAATTCCTTGGTGATGTGGACACAGAGGAACTTGAAGCTCTCGACCTGCTCCACTACAGCCCTGTCGATGTGGATGGGGGCGAGCTTGGCATTCTGTTTCCTGTAGTACAGGATCAGCTCCTATCTATTGCTGACGTTGAGGGGCAGGTTGTTGGGAATACGTATGTACGTCCGGTCACTGTGGGGACGGCGTCGTCGATGCCCTTATTAATGAAGCCGGTGAATGATGTGATAAACTCCTCAATGCCTTCGTATAAATCCCAGAACATATTCCAGTCTGTACAAGCGAAACAGTACTGTGTCTTAGAATCCGCTTCATCGGACCACTGGTACTTCCAGTTAGAGGTTTTTCTTGTAAGGTGGAATCAGGAGGATAGAGTTATGGTCAGAGGGCAAGGGAGAGCCTTGTATGTGTTTCTGTGAGTGGAGTAAAGGTCATCTAGATTTTCTCACCTCTAGTTGCACAGGCGACATGCTGGTAAAAAATGTTTCCTACATTAAAATCACTGGCCACGAGAAGCGCTGCCTCTGGGTGTGGATTTTTTTGTTTGATTATGGCCCTCTGCAGCTCGTTGAGTGTGGTTTTAGTTCCACCATCAGTTTGTGGTGGTAAATAGACAGCTATGAAAAATATGGATGAAAACTCTTGATATATAGTATGGCCTACAGCTTATCATGAGGTACTCTAACTCCGGCAAGCAAAAACTCAAGACTTCCATAATATTAGAGATTGTGCACCAGCTGTTGTTAACAGAGAGACACACTCCTCCCCCCTCATCTTACCCAAGGCTGCCGACTGTTCTTGACGATGCATGGAAAAGCCAGCGAGATGTATATTATCCATGTCCTTGTTCAGCCACGACGCCATCAAACATAGAATATTACAGTTCTTCAGGTCCCGTTGGTAGGATAATGTTGAACAGAACGTCAAGTTTGTTCTCTAGTGACTAAGTTTGCTAACAGGACAGAGGGTAGACGCGGTTAATTATCTTGCCAACGGAACAGAGGGTAGAGGAGGTTTATTATTTTGCCAACAGAACAGAGGGTAGAGGCGGTTTATTATCTCGCCAACAGAACAGAGGGTATAGGAGGTTTATTATCTCACCAACAGAACAGAGGGTAGAGGCGGTTTATTATCTCGCCAACAGAACAGAGGGTAGAGGAGGTTTATTATCTTGCCAACAGAACAGAGGGTAGAGGCGGTTTATTATCTTGCCAACAGAACAGAGGGTAGAGGCGGTTAATTATCTTGCCAACGGAACAGAGGGTAGAGGCGGTTTATTATCTCGCCAACAGAACAGAGGGTAGAGGCGGTTAATTATCTCACCAACAGAACAGAGGGTAGAGAGGCGGTTAATTATCTCACCAACAGAACAGAGGGTAGAGGCGGTTAATTATCTCACCAACAGAACAGAGGGTAGAGGCGGTTAATTATCTCACCAACAGAACAGAGGGTAGAGAGGCGGTTAATTATCTCACCAACAGAACAGAGGGTAGAGGAGGTTTATTATCTTGCCAACAGAACAGAGGGTAGAGGCGGTTTATTATCTTGCCAACAGAACAGAGGGTAGAGGCGGTTTATTATCTTGCCAACAGAACAGAGGGTAGAGGCGGTTAATTATCTTGCCAACGGAACAGAGGGTAGAGGCGGTTTATTATCTTGCCAACAGAACAGAGGGTAGAGGCGGTTAATTATCTCACCAACAGAACAGAGGGTAGAGAGGCGGTTAATTATCTTGCCAACGGAACAGAGGGTAGAGGCGGTTTATTATCTCGCCAACAGAACAGAGGGTAGAGGCGGTTAATTATCTCACCAACAGAACAGAGGGTAGAGGCGGTTTATTATCTCGCCAACAGAACAGAGGGTAGAGGCGGTTAATTATCTCACCAACAGAACAGAGGGTAGAGGCGGTTTATTATCTCGCCAACGGAACAGAGGGTAGAGGAGGTTTATTATCTTGCTAACAGAACAGAGGGTAGAGGCGGTTAATTATCTTGCCAACGGAACAGAGGGTAGAGGCGGTTTATTATCACGCCAACAGAACAGAGGGTAGAGAGGCGGTTTATTATCTCGCCAACAGAACAGAGGGTAGAGGCGGTTTATTATCTCGCCAACGTATTTTGGTCAGGATGCCTGCTCGTCTGCCTCTTTTGCGCGGTCGATTTCTCTTTAAAATCCCGGGCATTAGGGCCTGGTCCGGAGAAAGAAGAATGTCCAGAGTTGCCGACTGGAAGTAGAAATTGTAATCCGAGGTTATTGATCGCTCTTCTGATCTCCAGAAGTGATTTTCAGTCATAGGAAATTAATGTCGGAGACATTATGTACAAAAAAAAGTTAAGACCAGCGTAATTTAAAAATATATATAGTAGAATTGATCAGGAGCCTGTCAAACGGCTGCTATCCACTGCAGTGCCATTTCAGTTGACCAGGGCCCTCTATTTAGCCCCTTCCCCCTCCGACCCACATGTTTTATACCTTCCCTTCCCAACATGTATCCACCTCTTCTCTCAGTCACCTGGCATATAGGGATCTTTTACCTTCACAGCAACATGCAGCTTGGCGGTTTTCTTGGAGGAGCCTGAGGCTTCGTGCACAGTGCTGTCTACGTCTACAGACATGGTAAAGACAGGAGCGTGGACCGGGCCGGACTGGGACAGCAGCTTGTACTGCAGACCTGGACGTATCTGATTCAGACGCATCAGAGCATTCATTGGTTGGTTGGTGTCTATTGCTTTGCTGTCGAGGACTGGAGGATAGGTGGAGTAGAGAAAGAGTAAAGGAGAGACAACGAGAGAGAGAGAGAAAGGGAGCGAAAGAGAAAGGGAGACAGCGAGAGATACAAGAGAGGGTAAACAAAATAACAGTGATTGTTGTTCAATCAACAAATGTCTTAAATACATGGTGATATTATAAATGCTTATTCACAGAACACTGTACCTGAGAAGTTGCCTTGGAGCTTTTGATTGTGTTTTTGAATATTACAAAAGGGGACCCTTGCTTCCAAAGTAGAGCTGGGCGGTAAATACCTTATTTTACTATATAACGGTATTGATGCACTGACCGGTTTGGGTTTTTACTTCACCTTCTCTAACGGTACTTGAATGTTTGGTTTGTTAAATGTGATAAGCTGTGTGTAACGTCTATTTTTATAGTTTCCTCCGCTACTTGAGTCATCCCTCTCACTCTCTCATTGCCCCTTTCTTTCCACATAAGTCCTAGCCCCGCCCCCCGTCACTCAAGGAGCGCATTTGTTGTTGCTTGCCCACGAGACACTTTCACTCAGTCTGCATGGTCAATGCAGCACATGCAACAATGTTGTTTCCAATTTGATTTTAATATACATCCACAAGCGTTCTATAATTACAATATTAGTTTGTGTTTCTTACATATGCAAACAGCTCGTTTGTATTTTCTTAGCAAGTTAAGCTAAATCGTGTTAGTCACTAATGCTAATCGCTAGTTAGCTGGATAACTAGCTAATACAAGTTGTGAGTCAGAGCAAACGTAGCTCGCTAATACAGCCTGATACCAGTATTGGTGGAGGCCTAAATCAGCATGTTGTTTGTGCAACAGTATCTTCTAAATCAAAGAGGAATAGGCGAAGCATAAATATGTTGGCTACATGAATAAAGATTTAATGTAGCCAAAGATTATAGGGTCCCCGAGGAAACACGGAACATCACTTTGGATCCTACCATGTCACAATAACTCATCCATGGCATTTTCATTTGTTGTCATGTCAAACAACACTGTATTCAAAGTGCCCACTATTATATTCTAACTATAGAATTATAATAAACATTAGATTACCATGATTCCAACAGTTCTCCCAAGTGTTTTAATCTAATTCCCAATTGCAACATTTGGTTAAATATAAGGCCTAGTATTTTGCCCATATCGTGGCAGTGTGGAAATGATCTCAAATGAGTGCAGGGAATGCGGAACTTGATGAAATGCAGGAAATTATTTTTGGTTGAAGTTGAATTGAACAGTATAAAACAATCAGAATGGAGAAAGACTCATTGAAATCACTGAGAATGTATGTGTTGCCACCCTGGGATCACTCACTAATAAAGCAAATTTAGAACTTGTATTAATCAAAAGCATAAAATACCATCAAAAATGTGAAAAATACCATATATGATATGATATTTTGGCCATATCGCCCAACCCTTTTCCAAAGACCATCATTTCTGCCTAATTCTAACATAGTAGCACTACCCAACCACCATCTCAATACACAGAAACAGTTTGATCGAATCCTCAGGCAACAGCATCACATTCTGACTGTGATGTGTGGCTGTGTGCACTATTCTATTCCAGAAGCTCATTGATAAATCTGTTTCCTTCTAACCAATTCCTTCTGATACGTTTATTATAGCCTGGTCCTAGATCTGTTTAGTCTGTATAGCCAACTAGAGAAACTACTGGCCGTAATTGTAAGTAAGTTTATCTTATATTATCACATGGCCCAGGTCAAATGACTGAGCAAGGTCAGGGGAGCATAGCTGACCTTTCCTCAGGTTCCTCTTCATTTTCTTGATGAGGTCTTTGTCGTCCGTGGGCCCGTCCTCATAAGGCCTCTTTAGCCCAGAGCCATCCCTGTCTGACCAGGGGTACTTCTGGGGTTTACTAGAGGGGAGAGGGTCCATCTCCAGCACCTTGTAGATCTGACCAAACGCCATCAGTCTCAGGGCGTGCTGAGAGAGAGAGAGATGGAAAAGTCAGAAAGACTTAACAACAGACTAAGGAGGAAAGAGACAGGCAGGAGGACAGACACAAAGAGAAAGACAGGACAACTGGAGTGTAGTCTCGTGGTAAAGCTGCCAACTCCAGACCACACATCTCCCCCTGGCGATGGGGGTTCAAAGCCCCTCAACTGTCTACTGTCTAAAACAGACAGTAGAAATACATTTAAATAAAACAAATGGTTTTACTGTTGTTTGTTTTTATGCTATCAGTCGCCAGATGTCAATGGGTTTACTTAGCAACAGTGGCTCCAGTACTAACTCCAGGTAAACAATACAAGAATATCATTTGAGCAGCACTTTGCTGTGGCTGAGACTAGTGACATAGATAAGCTATTGGGTCTTCATGGTTCACTGTTTCTATCACTATGTCTGCAGGGAAATATATTGTGGATATCGTGATTGGCAGTTTAACACCACCTGTTCGTCACTGAGAGAATGATGAAAGGAGAAGCAGCAGACTTACTTACCTAAGATAAAATAGATTCCTTTGGGGCTGCACGCACGCACGCACGCACACGCACACACACACACACACACACACACACACACACACACACGCACGCACTGACACACACACGCGCACGCACGCACGCACACACCTCCATCCTTCTCTCTATCCTCTCTATATCCTCTCTCTCAAAAAACGGTCTATATAACATCCCACAGTTGACAGTGAATGTCAGAGCAAAAACCACTATGAGGTCGAAGGAATTTTCCGTCGAGCTCCGAGACACGATTGTGTTAAGGCACAGATCTGGGGAAGGGTACCAAAACAATTCTGCAGCATTGAAGGTTTTCAAAAACACAGTGGCCTCCCCGTTCTTAAATGGAAGAAGTTTTGAACGACCAAGACTCTTCCTAGAGCTGCCCGGCCAAACTGAGCAATGGGGGGAGAAGGGCCTTGGTCAGGGAGGTGACCAACAACACGATGGTCTCTCTGACAGAGCTCCAGAGTTCCTCTGTGGATATGGGAGAACCATCTAGAAAGACAACCATCTCTGCAACACTCCACCAAGGCCTTTATGGTAGAGTGGCCAGACGGAAGTCACTCCTCAGTAATAAGCACATGACAGCAGTAAAATGACATTTAAAAAACAGATTTAAAAAAACACCTTATGGAACAGCAGGGACTGTGAAGCAACACAAACATTGGCACAGACACACAGAGATCTAACATCTCTGGAGAGACCTGAAAATAGCTGTGCAGCGATGCTCCCCATCCAACCTGACAGAGCTTGAGAGGATCTGCAGAGAAGATATATACAGGTGTTGCAGTCATACAGGTTTGCCAAGCTTGTAGCGTCATACCCAAGAAGACTCGAGGCTGTAATCACTGCCAAAGGTGCTTCAACAAAGTACTGAGTAAAGGGTCTGAATACTTATATAAATGTGATATTTCAGTTTTAATTTGACATAAATGAGCAACAATTTCTAAAAACATATTTTTGTTTGTCATTATGGGGTATTGTGTGTAGATTGGTCTGAACACTTTCCGAATGTAAATACACAGAAATACGGGCTCACACTCACACGTCCCAGGGGTAATGAGGCAGTGCTTTTCCATGCTCATCATTAAGGTTCAGATCCTGGGTGGGAGGCGGTGAGGCTGGATTGATAAGGTGTATATCGATGCGGTCCCACTCCACTCAACACAGCCCAGAGCCCAGATAAGAGTAGGTAGCTGAGCAGAGCATCTTTAAGGGCTCTCCCCTGTCTGACATGAGTCTAATCTCCAGGCTACAGAAGAGATAAGAGGATGGAGTCCCCCTGGCCAGCTGCTGGTAGCTGAGCAGAGCATCTTTAAGGGCTCTCCCCTGTCTGACATGAGTCTAATCTCCAGGCTACAGAAGAGATAAGAGGATGGAGTCCCCCTGGCCAGCTGCTGGTAGCTGAGCAGAGCATCTTTAAGGGCTCTCCCCTGTCTGACATGAGTCTAATCTCCAGGCTACAGAAGAGATAAGAGGATGGAGTCCCCCTGGCCAGCTGCTGGTAGCTGAGCAGAGCATCTTTAAGGGCTCTCCCCTGTCTGACATGAGTCTAATCTCCAGGCTACAGAAGAGATAAGAGGATGGAGTCCCCCTGGCCAGCTGCTGTCAACACGAGACACTCACTGCAGACAACTACACCGAGGACTACCTGGACGCTATAGGTAATGGCCTCCAGGAATGACTGACTGGGTTGAAACCTAGGTCTCCTGCATGCCACAAGACTGTGTTAGCCCACTGAGCTAAAGCAAGGTTATATATCCCACGAGTTATAAGTGACAGGTGTGAAGTGAGGTGTTACCTGTGCATTGTAGGTGATGGCCTCAGCCTCCTCGTCTGTCATGGCCGTCAGGGTGTTGGTCAGCTTCTTCTCACATGGGTCGTGTAACCCTGGTCCTCCTGGGGGTCGGAAAGAGACTTTATTCAAAAGTGGCATCGTCAATGAGACATCATCATATTCTGGTCTTTCCTTACAATATCAATACAGTATCATAACGTTCCATCCCTTCCTGTGCTTTCAAAACTACAGATCTCCCCCTCCTCCTCCTCATTTCCTACAGTCCTCCCCCTTCCCCCCACCTCCTTATTTCATACAGTCCACCTCCTTATTTCCTACAGTCCTCCCCTTCCCCCCACCTCCTTATTTCATACAGTCCACCTCCTCCTTATTTCCTACAGTCCTCCCCCTTCCCCCCCACCTCCATATTTCAGACAGACCTCCCCCTCCTCCTCCTTATTTCCTACAGACCTCCCCTTCCTTCTTATTTCCTAGAGACCCCCTCCTCCTTATTTCATACAGTCCTCCCCCTCCTCCTCCTTATTTCCTACAGTCCTCCCCTTCCCCCACCACCTTATTTCCTACAGTCCTCCCCCTTCCCCCACCACCTTATTTCATACAGTCCTCCCCCTCCTCCTCCTAATTTCATACAGTCCACCTCCTACTTATTTCCTACAGTCCTCCCCCTCCTTATTTCAGACAGACCTCCCCCTTCTCCTCCTTATTTCAGACAGACCTCCCCCTCCTTATTTCATACAGACCTCCCCCTCCTTATTTCATACAGACCTCCCCCTCCTTATTTCAGACAGACCTCCCCCTTCTCCTCCTTATTTCAGACAGACCTCCCCCTCCTTATTTCATACAGACCTCCCCCTCCTCCTCCTTATTTCCTACAGACCTCCCCTCCTCCTCCTTATTTCCTACAGACCTCCCCTCCTCCTCCTTATTTCAGACAGACCTCACCCTCCTCTTTTCCTACAGACCTCCCCCTCCTTATTTCCTACAGACCTCCCCCTCCTCCTCCTTATTTCCTACAGACCTCCCCCTCCTCCTCCTTATTTCCTACAGACCTCCCCCTCCTCCTCCTTATTTCCTACAGACCTCCCCCTCCTCCTCCTTATTTCATACAGACCTCCCGGCTCCTCCTCATTTCATACAGACCTCCCGGCTCCTCCTCCTTATTTCCTACAGACCTCCCCCTCCTCCTCCTTATTTCCTACAGACCTCCCCCTCCTCCTCCTTATTTCATACAGACCTCCCGGCTCCTCCTCGATTCATACAGACCTCCCCTCCTCCTCGTTTCATACAGACCTCCCCCTCCTCCTCGTTTCATACAGACTTCCCGGCTCCTCCTCGATTCATACAGACCTCCCCTCCTCGTTTCATACAGACCTCCCCCTCCTCCTCGTTTCATACAGACCTCCCCCTCCTCCTCGTTTCATACAGACCTCCCCCTCCTCCTCGTTTCATACAGACCTCCCCCTCCTCCTCGTTTCATACAGACCTCCCCCTCCTCCTCGTTTCATACAGACCTCCCCCTCCTCCTCGTTTCATACAGACCTCCCCCTCCTCCTCGTTTCATACAGACCTCCCCTCCTCGTTTCATACAGACCTCCCCCTCCTCCTCGTTTCATACAGACCTCCCCCTCCTCCTCGTTTCATACAGACCTCCCCCTCCTCCTTGTTCCATACAGACCTCCCGGCTCCTCCTCGATTCATACAGACCTCCCGGCTCCTCCTCGATTCATACAGACCTCCCCCTCCTCCTCGTTTCATACAGACCTCCCCCTCCTCCTCGTTTCATACAGACTTCCCGGCTCCTCCTCGATTCATACAGACCTCCCCCTCCTCCTCGTTATTTCATACAGACCTCCGCCCTCCTACTTATTATTTCCTACAGATCTCCCCCTCCTCCTCGTTTCATACAGACCTCCTCCTCGTTTCATACAGACTTCCCGGCTCCTCCTCGATTCATACAGACCTCCCCCTCCTCCTCGTTATTTCATACAGACCTCCGCCCTCCTACTTATTATTTCCTACAGACCTCCCCTCCTCCTCCTTATTTCCTACAGACCTCCCCCTACTCCTCCTCCTTATTTCCGACAGACCTCCCCTACTCATCGTTATTTCATACAGACATCCCCCTCCTCGTTTCATACAGACCAGACCTCCCCTCCTCCTCTCATACAGACGTCCCCCTCCTCCTCGTTTCATACAGACCTCCTCCTCGTTTCATACAGACCTCCCCCCTCCTCCTCGTTATTTCATACAGACCTCCCCCTCCTCCTCGTCGTCTCATACAGAACTCCCCCTCCTCGTCTCATACAGAACTCTCCCTCCTCGTCTCATACAGAACTCCCCCTCCTCGTCTCATACAGAACTCCCCCTCCTCGTCTCATACAGAACTCCCCCTCCTCGTCTCATACAGAACTCCCCCTCCTCGTCTCATACAGAACTCCCCCTCCTAGTCTCATACAGAACTCCCCCTCCTCGTCTCATACAGAACTCCCCCTCCTCGTCTCATACAGAACTCCCCCTCCTCGTCTCATACAGAACTCCCCCTCCTCGTCTCATACAGACCTCCCCCTCCTCGTCTCATACAGACCTCCCCCTCCTCGTTTCATACAGACCTCCCCCTCCTCGTTTCATACAGACCTCCCCCTCCTCGTTTCAGACAGACCTCACCCTCCTCGTTTCAGACAGACCTCACCCTCCTCTTTTCCTACAGACCTCCTCCTCCTTATTTCCTACAGACCTCCCCTCCTCCTCCTTATTTCCTACAGACCTCCCCCTCCTCCTCCTTATTTCCTACAGACCTCCCCCTCCTCCTCCTTATTTCCTACAGACCTCCCCCTCCTCCTCCTTATTTCATACAGACCTCCCGGCTCCTCCTCATTTCATACAGACCTCCCGGCTCCTCCTCCTTATTTCATACAGACCTCCCCCTCTTCCTCCTTATTTCATACAGACCTCCCGGCTCCTCCTCGATTCATACAGACCTCCCCCTCCTCGTTTCATACAGACCTCCCCCTCCTCCTCGTTTCATACAGACTTCCCGGCTCCTCCTCGATTCATACAGACCTCCCCTCCTCGTTTCATACAGACCTCCCCCTCCTCCTCGTTTCATACAGACCTCCCCTCCTCCTCGTTTCATACAGACCTCCCCCTCCTCCTCGTTTCATACAGACCTCCCCCTCCTCCTCGTTTCATACAGACCTCCCCCCTCCTCCTCGTTTCATACAGACCTCCCCCTCCTCCTCGTTTCATACAGACCTCCCCCTCCTCCTCGTTTCATACAGACCTCCCCCTCCTCCTCGTTTCATACAGACCTCCCCCTCCTCCTCGTTTCATACAGACCTCCCCCTCCTCCTCGTTTCATACAGACCTCCCCCTCCTCCTCGTTTCATACAGACCTCCCCCTCCTCCTCGTTTCATACAGACCTCCCCCTCCTCCTTGTTCCATACAGACCTCCCGGCTCCTCCTCGATTCATACAGACCTCCCCCTCCTCGTTTCATACAGACCTCCCCCTCCTCCTCGTTTCATACAGACCTCCCCTCCTCCTCGTTTCATACAGACTTCCCGGCTCCTCCTCGATTCATACAGACCTCCCCTCCTCCTCGTTATTTCATACAGACCTCCGCCCTCCTACTTATTATTTCCTACAGATCTCCCCCTCCTCCTCGTTTCATACAGACCTCCCCCTCCTCCTCGTTTCATACAGACTTCCCGGCTCCTCCTCGATTCATACAGACCTCCCCCTCCTCCTCGTTATTTCATACAGACCTCCGCCCTCCTCCTCCTTATTTCCTACAGATCTCCCCCTCCTCCTCCTTATTTCCTACAGACCTCCCCCTACTCCTCCTCCTTATTTCCGACAGACCTCCCCCTACTCATCGTTATTTCATACAGACATCCCCCTCCTCGTTTCATACAGACCAGACCTCCCCTCCTCCTCTGATACAGACGTCCCCCTCCTCCTCGTTTCATACAGACCTCCTCGTTTCATACAGACCTCCCCCCTCCTCCTCGTTATTTCATACAGACCTCCCCCTCCTCCTCGTCGTCTCATACAGAACTCCCCCTCCTCGTCTCATACAGAACTCTCCCTCCTCGTCTCATACAGAACTCTCCCTCCTCGTCTCATACAGAACTCCCACTCCTCGTCTCATACAGAACTCCCACTCCTCGTCTCATACAGAACTCCCCCTCCTCGTCTCATACAGAACTCCCCCTCCTAGTCTCATACAGAACTCCCCTCCTAGTCTCATACAGAACTCCCCTCCTCGTCTCATACAGAACTCCCCCTCCTCGTCTCATACAGAACTCCCCTCCTCGTCTCATACAGAACTCCCCCTCCTCGTCTCATACAGAACTCCCCTCCTAGTCTCATACAGAACTCCCCCTCCTAGTCTCATACAGAACTCCCCTCCTAGTCTCATACAGAACTCCCCCTCCTCGTCTCATACAGAACTCCCCCTCCTCGTCTCATACAGAACTCCCCTCCTCGTCTCATACAGAACTCCCCTCCTCGTCTCATACAGAACTCCCCTCCTCGTCTCATACAGACCTCCCCCTCCTCGTCTCATACAGACCTCCCCCTCCTCGTTTCATACAGACCTCCCCCTCCTCGTTTCATACAGACCTCCCCCTCCTCGTTTCAGACAGACCTCACCCTCCTCTTTTCCTACAGACCTCACCCTCCTCTTTTCCTACAGACCTCCTCCTCCTTATTTCCTACAGACCTCCCCCTCCTCCTCCTTATTTCCTACAGACCTCCCCCTCCTCCTCCTTATTTCCTACAGACCTCCCCCTCCTCCTCCTTATTTCATACAGACCTCCCGGCTCCTCCTCATTTCATACAGACCTCCCGGCTCCTCCTCCTTATTTCATACAGACCTCCCCTCTTCCTCCTTATTTCATACAGACCTCCCGGCTCCTCCTCGATTCATACAGACCTCCCCCTCCTCCTCGTTTCATACAGACCTCCCCTCCTCCTCGTTTCATACAGACTTCCCGGCTCCTCCTCGATTCATACAGACCTCCCCCTCCTTGTTTCATACAGACCTCCCCCTCCTCCTCGTTTCATACAGACCTCCCCCTCCTCCTCGTTTCATACAGACCTCCCCCTCCTCCTCGTTTCATACAGACCTCCCCCTCCTCCTCGTTTCATACAGACCTCCCCCTCCTCCTCGTTTCATACAGACCTCCCCCCTCCTCCTCGTTTCATACAGACCTCCCCCTCCTCCTCGTTTCATACAGACCTCCCCTCCTCGTTTCATACAGACCTCCCCCTCCTCCTCGTTTCATACAGACCTCCCCCTCCTCCTCGTTTCATACAGACCTCCCCCTCCTCCTCGTTTCATACAGACCTCCCGGCTCCTCCTCGATTCATACAGACCTCCCCCTCCTCCTCGTTTCATACAGACCTCCCCCTCCTCCTCGTTTCATACAGACCTCCCCCTCCTCCTCGTTTCATACAGACTTCCCGGCTCCTCCTCGATTCATACAGACCTCCCCCTCCTCCTCGTTATTTCATACAGACCTCCGCCCTCCTACTTATTATTTCCTACAGATCTCCCCTCCTCCTCGTTTCATACAGACCTCCCCCTCCTCCTCGTTTCATACAGACTTCCCGGCTCCTCCTCGATTCATACAGACCTCCCCCTCCTCCTCGTTATTTCATACAGACCTCCGCCCTCCTCCTCCTTATTTCCTACAGATCTCCCCCTCCTCCTCCTTATTTCCTACAGACCTCCCCCTACTCCTCCTCCTTATTTCCGACAGACCTCCCCCTACTCATCGTTATTTCATACAGACATCCCCCTCCTCGTTTCATACAGACCAGACCTCCCCTCCTCCTCTGATACAGACGTCCCCCTCCTCCTCGTTTCATACAGACCTCCTCGTTTCATACAGACCTCCCCCCCTCCTCCTCGTTATTTCATACAGACCTCCCCCTCCTCCTCGTCGTCTCATACAGAACTCCCCCTCCTCGTCTCATACAGAACTCTCCCTCCTCGTCTCATACAGAACTCTCCCTCCTCGTCTCATACAGAATTCCGCCTCCTCGTCTCATACAGAACTCCCCCTCCTAGTCTCATACAGAACTCCCCCTCCTAGTCTCATACAGAACTCCCCCTCCTAGTCTCATACAGAACTCCCCTCCTCGTCTCATACAGAACTCCCCTCCTCGTCTCATACAGAACTCCCCCTCCTCGTCTCATACAGAACTCCCCCTCCTCGTCTCATACAGACCTCCCCCTCCTCGTCTCATACAGACCTCCCCCTCCTCGTTTCATACAGACCTCCCCCTCCTCGTTTCATACAGACCTCCCCTCCTCGTTTCATACAGACCTCCCCCTCCTCGTTTCATACAGACCTCCCCCTCCTCCTTTCATACAGACCTCCTCCTCCTCGTTTCATACAGACCTCCCGTCCTTATTTCATACAGACCCCCCCTGCTCATTTCATACAGACCTCCCCCTCCTCCTTACATACAGACTTCCCCTCCTCGTTTCATACAGACCTCCTCCTCCTCGTTTCATACAGACCTCCCCGTCCTCGTTTCATACAGACCTCACCCTCCTCCTTGTTTCATACAATCTCCCCCTCCTCCTCGTTTCATACAGACCTCCTCCTCCTCGTTTCATACAGACCTCCTCCTCCTCGTTTCATACAGACCTCCTCCTCCTCGTTTCATACAGACCTCCCCCTCCTCCTCGTTTCATACAGACCTCCCCCTCCTCCTCGTTTCATACAGACTTCCCGGCTCCTCCTCGATTCATACAGACCTCCCCCTCCTCCTCGTTATTTCATACAGACCTCCGCCCTCCTACTTATTATTTCCTACAGACCTCCCCTCCTCCTCCTTATTTCCTACAGACCTCCCCCTCCTCCTCCTTATTTCCTACAGACCTCCCCCTACTCCTCCTCCTTATTTCCGACAGACCTCCCCTCCTCCTCCTTATTTCCGACAGACCTCCCCCTACTCATCGTTATTTCATACAGACATCCCCCTCCTCGTTTCATACAGACCAGACCTCCCCTCCTCCTCATTTCATACAGACGTCCCCCTCCTCCTCGTTTCATACAGACCTCCTCCTCGTTTCATACAGACCTCCCCCTCCTCCTCGTTATTTCATACAGACCTCCCCTCCTCGTTTCATACAGACCTCCCCGTCCTCGTTTCATACAGACCCCCCTCCTCATTACATACAGACCTCCCCTCCTCCTTACATACAGACTTCCCCTCCTCCTTACATACATACTTCCCCTCCTCCTTACATACAGACTTCCCCTCCTCCTTACATACAGACTTCCCCTCCTCGTTTCATACAGAGCTCCTCCTCCTCGTTTCATACAGACCTCCTCCTCCTCGTTTCATACAGACCTCCTCCTCCTCGTTTCATACAGACCTCCTCCTCCTCGTTTCATACAGACCTCCTCCTCCTCGTTTCATACAGACCTCCTCCTCCTCGTTTCATACAGACCTCCCCCTCCTCGTTTCATACAGACCTCCCCCTCCTCGTTTCATACAGACCTCCCCCTCCTCGTTTCATACAGACCTCCCCCTCCTCGTTTCATACAGACCTCCCCCTCCTCGTTTCATACAGACCTCCCCCTCCTCCTTTCATACAGACCTCCCCTCCTCGTTTCATACAGACCTCCCCTCCTCGTTTCATACAGACCTCCCCTCCTCGTTTCATACAGACCTCCCCTCCTCGTTTCATACAGACCTCCTCGTTTCATACAGACCTCCTCGTTTCATACAGACCTCCTCGTTTCATACAGACCTCCCCTCCTCGTTTCATACAGACCCCCCTCCTCGTTTCATACAGACCTCCCCTCCTCGTTTCATACAGACCTCCCCCTCCTCGTTTCATACAGACCTCCCCCTCCTCGTTTCATACAGACCTCCCCCTCCTCGTTTCATACAGACCTCCCCCTCCTCGTTTCATACAGACCTCCCCCTCCTCGTTTCATACAGACCTCCCCCTCCTCGTTTCATACAGACCTCCCCCTCCTCGTTTCATACAGACCTCCCCCTCCTCGTTTCATACAGACCTCCCCCTCCTCGTTTCATACAGACCTCCCAATCCTTCTCCTTATTGACTGTTCGCTCAGGTGAATGAGCCTCTCATTCTTACATCATTCAATACTAATGAGTTAGTATTAAAATATCAATATCGTAAAATCAACCTGATCATCAGAAAGCATTAACAGGATTGTTGTTGTCCCATTTCTGGGAAGAGAGAGTGAGTAGAGACAGACAGACAGAGCGAGTGAGAGAAAGAACAAGAAAAGAGAGAGACAGAAAACCTAGAAGAGAGAGAGCGAGAGGGAGAGAGAGAGAGAGACTGGTAGGTACTGTACCTGGAAGCAGGATTCCCGAGGCGAGACACTCCATGACTCTACGTAGGGCTTCCCCTGCACCCAGCGGCCGGTTACACGTGGCTATGGCTTTCTCACAAATCAGCTCCAGGGGCTTGGGATGAGAAGGAGAGAGATCAAGATTAAGTTCAGGATTAAGTTCAAGTAAGGACAGAGAGATCAGAGCAGCTGTTAGTGGCACACACCCCACTTTTGTTCGGAGAGATTGTTAATGGAAACATTGAAGAATACCTATATGCTGGAGCTTCTTTATTTTTCAAATGCAGTTTATTATTTTCTCCTTGCGACTGGGAATATGCTGGATGTGCAAACTACACCTGTACACTAGTGATGAGCGGGTTGACTCATAACCCGCAGTCCCCACGGTTATATCATCGGGTTGACTCATAACCCACAGTCCCCACGGTTATATCATCGGGTTGACTCATAACCCGCAGTCTCCACGGTTATATCATCGGGTTGACTCATAACCCACAGTCTCCACGGTTATATCATCGGGTAGCTCAGTTGGTAGAGCATGGCGCTTGTAACGCCAGGGTAGTGGGTTCGATTCCCGGGACCACCCATACGTAGAATGTATGCACACATGACTGTAAGTCGCTTTGGATAAAAGCGTCTGCTAAATGGCATATATTATTATTATTATTATATATAACCCACAGTCTCCACGGTTATATCATCGGGTTGACTCATAACCCACAGTAGTCCCCACGGTTATATCATCGGGTTGACTCATAACCCGCAGTCCCCACGGTTATATAGGCGGGTTGACTCATAACCCACAGTCCCCACGGTTATATAGGCAGGTTTACCTATAACCCACAGTCCCCACGGTTATATAGGCGGGTTTACTCATAACCCACAGTCCCCACGGTTATATAGGCAGGTTTACCTATAACCCACAGTCCCCACGGTTATATAGGCGGGTTTACTCATAACCCACAGTCCCCACGGTTATATAGGCGGGTTTACTCATAACCCACAGTCCCCACGGTTATATAGGCGGGTTTACTCATAACCCGCAGTCCCCACGGTTATATAGGCAGGTTTACCTATAACCCACAGTCCCCACGGTTATATAGGCGGGTTTACTCATAACCCACAGTCCCCACGGTTATATAGGCAGGTTTACCTATAACCCACAGTCCCCACGGTTATATAGGCGGGTTTACTCATAACCCGCAGTCCCCACGGTTATATAGGCAGGTTTACCTATAACCCACAGTCCCCACGGTTATATAGGCGGGTTTACTCATAACCCACAGTCCCCACGGTTATATAGGCGGGTTGACTCATAACCCGCAGTCCCCACGGTTATATCCATGGGGCAGGCGGGTTGACTCATAACCCACAGTCTCCACGGTTATATAGGAGGGTTTACTCATAACCCGCAGTCCCCACGGTTTTATCCACGGGGCAGGCGGGTTTAGGGTCATGAAATATTGTGTGGATGGAGGGCATTTTTGGGTTAATTGATATCTGTAGGCTACATTGAGGTTTTTCTTTCATTATTTTAGATTATCTGTCATTAGTGGGTAAGCCTAAAATATAGGGCCTCACTGTACGTTCACCAAATAGCCTACACACCAATCACCAAATAGCCTACACGCCAATCACCAAATAGTCTACACGCTAATCACCAAATAGCCTACACACTATAAGCAGAAACATATCTAAATCAGACAAAAGAAAATCCTGCATTCCCCCTCAAAAAATCGTTCCGCCCTACAGCACATTTTCTATATTGGCTAGTTAGGGTCGGGTGCAGGCCTGTGGATGGGTTGTACCCCCTTTCAACTGTGCAGACTGTGACAGACTTTCTACAGACAGACTCACCCATCCTTTGAGTGGCTCCCAGGCTGGCAGTCTATTGCTCATGTCTCTTAGGATCCTGAGGATGATGACACACGACTTCAAGCCGTTTACTCTGGCCTGAGAGGAGAGGGAGAGGAGGTAACAATGATATGAGTACAAGAGGAGTACTACTGTACAATGTCAGTGAATGAAACGTTAGTAAATGGAGCTGAATAGTCCGGAACTAAGTTGTGGTTTTTGTTGCATTGTTGAGTTGAGAGTGGTAGAAAAAAGGTTTACAATTGTGACAGTCAGGCAGGTTTCAGAACAGCCAAAAGGAAGGTAAGCATTGACAATTGTGACAGTCAGACAGGTTTCAGAACAGCCAAATGAAAGGTAAGCATTGACAGAGCACGATTGAGAGATGAAATGAATGAGTCATTTTTGTATGAGAGAAAAGTATTGTTTGGTCATATTTTGTCAGTCGGGAAGGTTTCAGAACAGCCAAAAGAAACAATTGCTTTTGTAGCCTTACAATTCTCTCGCTCTCTCTCTCTCAGCTATTCTACTACACAGAGCATGACTGAGAGATAAAATTAATGAGTCATTTTTGTATGAGAAACTTATTATTTTATCATAAGAATGTTTTCAATTATAGTTTGCAGATAGCTGCCATTTCAAATAAATTACATATTTTGATTCATTTCATTGATTAATTTGATTCATTCATGTTCCTATGATCATAAGGCTACAATAACAATGGCGAGGTAAAGTAGAACTGAGAGCCAACCTGGAACCATTTGGCATGTCGTAGAGCCGCCAGGGCCACCAGGCATCTGTGCCTGTCCAGCATGTCTGCCGGGTCTGTCAGCTCAACACCCTCCACTGGTGAAATAAGAATGGGATATATATATATATATACACACACTGTACCGCTCAAAAGTCTGGGGTCACTTAGAAATGTCCTTGTTTTTCAATGAAAAGCACATTTGTCCATTAAAATAACATAAAATTGATCAGAAATACAGTGTAGACATTGTTAATGTTGTAAATTACTATTGTAGATGGAAACGGCAGATTTTTTATGGAATATCTACATAGGTGTACAGAGGCCCATTATCAGCAACCATCACTCCTGTGTTACAATGGCACGTTGTGTCAGCTAATCCAAGTTTATAATTTTAAAGGGATAATTGATCATTAGAAAAGCCTTTTGCAATTTTGTTAGCACAGCTGAAAACTGTTGTTCTCAATAAAGAAGCAATAAAACTGGCCTTCTTTAGACTAGATGAGTATCTGGAGCATCAGCATTTGTAGGTTCGATTATAGGCTCAAATTGGTCAGAAACAAAGAAAACTCATCAGTCTATTCTTGTAGCTGTTTAGTTAGCCCCGCAGCTGTGTTTCGTTAGCACCGCAGCTGTTTCGTTAGCACCGCAGCTGTTTCGTTAGCACCGCAGCTGTTTCGTTAGCACCGCAGCTGTGTTTAGTTAGCACCGCAGCTGTGTTTAGTTTGCCCCGCAGCTGTGTTTAATTAGCCCCGCAGCTGTGTTTAGTTAGCCCCGTAGCTGTGTTTAGTTAGCCCCGCAGCTGTGTTTAGTTAGCCCCGCAGCTGTGTTTAGTTAGCCCCGTAGCTGTGTTTAGTTAGCCCCGCAGCTGTGTTTAGTTAGCCACGCAGCTGTGTTTAGTTAGCCCTGTAGCTGTGTTTCGTTAGCCCCGTAGCTGTGTTTCGTTAGCCCCGCAGATGTGTTTCGTTAGCCCCGCAGATGTGTTTCGTTAGCCCCGCAGATGTGTTTCGTTAGCCCCGCAGATGTGTTTCGTTAGCCCCGCAGATGTGTTTCGTTAGCCCCGCAGATGTGTTTCGTTAGCCCCGCAGCTGTGTTTCGTTAGCCCCGCAGCTGTGTTTCGTTAGCCCCGCAGCTGTGTTTCGTTAGCCCCGCAGCTGTGTTTCGTTAGCCCCGCAGCTGTGTTTCGTTAGCCCCGCAGCTGTGTTTAGTTAGCTCTGTAGCTGTTTAGTTAGCCCCGCAGCTGTGTTTAGTTAGCCCCGTGTCTGTTTAGTTAGCTCTGTAGCTGTTTAGTTAGCCCCACAGCTGTTTCGTTAGCACCGCAGCTGTTTCATTAGCACCGCAGCTGTGTTTAGTTAGCCCCGCAGCTGTGTTTAGTTAGCCCCGCAGCTGTGTTTAGTTAGCCCCGCAGCTGTGTTTAGTTAGCCCTGTAGCTGTGTTTAGTTAGCCCCGCAGCTGTGTTTAGTTAGCTCTGTAGCTGTTTAGTTAGCCCCGCAGCTGTGTTTAGTTAGCCCCGTGTCTGTTTAGTTAGCTCTGTAGCTGTTTAGTTAGCCCCGCAGCTGTGTTTAATTAGCCCCGCAGCTGTGTTTAATTAGCCCCGCAGCTGTGTTTAGTTAGCCCTGACAAAGATGCCCAAGGATGTTTTACAGGCCAATGTAGCCAAGCTGTTGACAACATTACAAGCTGCAGGGCAGCATAGTCGGGTGAAGCATCACTATGGCCGCCACTTAACATCTACCACTTTTCTTTTGGCTTGCAGGAAGACATGTTAATACCGATTTGAGACTACATGAGCCCTGAGCCTTATATGGCCCAGACTGTGTGCGTGCACCTGTCTATTTGGTTTGAACAAGAACTAGTGTCTTATGCATGTATTGTCTCCCCAAGGTGGAGGAATACAGGCACAGGGAGGAGCAGGGAACATGGATATATTCACTGATCAAGCTTACTGTGTCCCAGAGGAGCGCTGCTAACAACACTGCTGCTGCTCGACACACCCCCCCCTTTGTATTCCTCTTCCCCCTACCCCCATTTCACCACCTCAGTTGGAGGGGGGAGGAAGAGACAACAGACAAACATAAACAGGAAAACAGCAGCTAGGTTTTACAAAGACGTGTGTGTGGTACCTTGTTCATCCCTGGTACCTTGTTCATCCGTGTTGCTGTCTTCTCTCATCTGTGGAGAGCTGAGGGTGACCTTCAGGGTGAGTTTGGGCTCTGTCGTGCAACACACCAAGATGGCCGCCTCTGGCACGCATCGGTGCACCTCGTACTTCTCCTCTGTTAGCTTCTATTAGGGGTCAGAGTTCAATCACAGAGGTGAAGGGTTAAAGGTCATAGCCAGAATAAACTGTACTTGAACGTTGACTGGGTCATTACGATCTCAGCTGGTCTCAGTCCAGGCTGTGAAAGCCGTTAAGAGCAAACCCATTCACCAACACTACACAAACACTTGTGCGTGCACTCACATACTACGTGCAGACACTTACGGGCACACACACACACATCCACTCACAGACAGTGCATTTACAAAACAGATTATAAGAAGAGAGAGGGGGAGAACAAAAGATAAATAAAAAAAACATGATTGATGTAGAGGCTGAAAGCTAGTTCTGGTGTGGAGGCTCAAAGCTAGTTCTGGTGTGGAGGCTCAAAGCTAGTTCTGGTGTGGAGGCTCAAAGCTAGTTCTGGTGTGGAGGCTCAAAGCTAGTTCTGGTGTGGAGGCTCAAAGCTAGTTCTGGTGTGGAGGCTCAAAGCTAGTTCTGGTGTGGAGGCTCAAAGCTAGTTCTGGTGTGGAGGCTCAAAGCTAGTTCTGGTGTGGAGGCTCAAAGCTAGTTCTTTTTTATTTATTTATTTATTTTATTTCACCTTTATTTAACCAGGTAGGCTAGTTGAGAACAAGTTCTCATTTGCAACTGCGACCTGGCCAAGATAAAGCATAGCAGTGTGAACAGACAACACAGAGTTACACATGGAGTAAACAATTAGCAAGTCAATAACACAGTAGAAAAAAATGGGCAGTCTATATACAATGTGTGCAAAAGGCATGAGGAGGTAGGCGAATAATACAATTTTGCAGATTAACACTGGAGTGATAAATGATCAGATGGGCATGTACAGGTAGAGATATTGGTGTGCAAAAGAGCAGAAAAGTAAATAAATAAAAACAGTGTAAAAACAGTATGGGAATGAGGTAGGTGAAAAAGGGTGAGCTATTTACCTATAGACTATGTACAGCTGCAGCGATCGGTTAGCTGCTCGGATAGCTGATGTTTGAAGTTGGTGAGGGAGTGGTGTGGAGGCTCAAAGCTAGTTCTGGTGTGGAGGCTCAAAGCTAGTTCTGGTGTGGAGGCTCAAAGCTAGTTCTGGTGTGGAGGCTCAAAGCTAGTTCTGTCGCTATTAATTCCACACGCACAGTTACGATGCGCGTCTCCTTCTTATGCATCTTCCCTCATACACACACAGTTAAGATGTGTGTGCCAGTCCTTTATATTAAGTCTCTCCTCATATAAGGGAAATAAATTACCACTGGCACCAGTGATCCGGCTTAAGATCAGATTATGAATATTAGAGTGTCAGCAGCACTCAGACACACACACACACACACACACACACACACACACACACACACACACACACACACACACACACACACACACACACACACACACACACACACACACACACAATCAACAATGCATAAAAATGAACACATACAAGGATACACAGCCAGTCTTTCGCTCTTTAGGCTGTATCCTAGTGTATTCAGTATCTCTCTTTATGCTGTATCCTAGTGTATTCAGTCTCTCTCTCTAGGCTGTATCCTAGTGTATTCAGTTTCTCTCTTTAGGCTGTATCCTAGTGTATTCAGTCTCTCTCTCTAGGCTGTATCCTAGTGTATTCAGTCTCTCTCTCTAGGCTGTATCCTAGTGTATTCAGTCTCTCTCTAGGCTGTATCCTAGTGTATTCAGTATCTCTCTTTATGCTGTATCCTAGTGTATTCAGTATCTCTCTCTAGGCTGTATCCTAGTGTATTCAGTATCTCTCTCTAGGCTGTATCCTAGTGTATTCAGTATCTCTCTTTATGCTGTATCCTAGTGTATTCAGTCTCTCTCTCTAGGCTGTATCCTAGTGTATTCAGTTTCTCTCTTTAGGCTGTATCCTAGTGTATTCAGTATCTCTCTTTATGCTGTATCCTAGTGTATTCAGTCTCTCTCTCTAGGCTGTATCCTAGTGTATTCAGTCTCTCTCTAGGCTGTATCCTAGTGTATTCAGTATCTCTCTTTATGCTGTATCCTAGCGTATTCAGTCTCTCTCTCTAGGCTGTATCCTAGTGTATTCAGTCTCTCTCTAGGCTGTATCCCAGTGTATTCAGTCTCTCTCTAGGCTGTATCCCAGTGTATTCAGTCTCTCTCTAGGCTGTATCCTAGTGTATTCAGTCTCTCTCTAGGCTGTATCCTAGTGTATTCAGTCTCTCTCTAGGCTGTATCCTAGTGTATTCAAGTCTCTCTCTAGGCTGTATCCTAGTGTATTCAGTCTCTCTCTAGGCTGTATCCTAGTGTATTCAGTCTCTCTCTAGGCTGTATCCTAGTGTATTCAGTCTCTCTCTAGGCTGTATCCTAGTGTATTCAGTCTCTCTCTAGGCTGTATCCTAGTGTATTCAGTCTCTCTCTAGGCTGTATCCTAGTGTATTCAGTCTCTCTCTTTATGCTGTATCCTAGTGTATTCAGTATCTCTCTCTAGGCTGTATCCTAGTGTATTCAGTATCTCTCTCTAGGCTGTATCCTAGTGTATTCAGTCTCTCTCTAGGCTGTATCCTAGTGTATTCAGTCCCCCTCTAGGCTGTATCCTAGTGTATTCAGTCTCTCTCTAGGCTGTATCCTAGTGTATTCAGTCTCTCTCTAGGCTGTATCCTAGTGTATTCAGTCTCTCTCTAGGCTGTATCCTAGTGTATTCAGTCTCTCTCTCTCTAGGCTGTATCCTAGTGTATTCAGTCTCTCTCTCTAGGCTGTATCCTAGTTTATTCAGTCTCTCTCTAGGCTGTATTCCGTCTCTCTCTAGGCTGTATCCTAGTGTATTCAGTCTCTCTCTAGGCTGTATCCTAGTGTATTCAGTCTCTCTCTAGGCTGTATCCTAGTGTATTCAGTCTCTCTCTAGGCTGTATCCTAGTGTATTCAGTCTCTCTCTAGGCTGTATCCTAGTGTATTCAGTATCTCTCTTTATGCTGTATCCTAGCGTATTCAGTCTCTCTCTCTAGGCTGTATCCTAGTGTATTCAGTCTCTCTCTAGGCTGTATCCCAGTGTATTCAGTCTCTCTCTAGGCTGTATCCCAGTGTATTCAGTCTCTCTCTAGGCTGTATCCTAGTGTATTCAGTCTCTCTCTAGGCTGTATCCTAGTGTATTCAGTCTCTCTCTAGGCTGTATCCTAGTGTATTCAAGTCTCTCTCTAGGCTGTATCCTAGTGTATTCAGTCTCTCTCTAGGCTGTATCCTAGTGTATTCAGTCTCTCTCTAGGCTGTATCCTAGTGTATTCAGTCTCTCTCTAGGCTGTATCCTAGTGTATTCAGTCTCTCTCTAGGCTGTATCCTAGTGTATTCAGTCTCTCTCTAGGCTGTATCCTAGTGTATTCAGTCTCTCTCTCTCTAGGCTGTATCCAAGTGTATTCAGTCTCTCTCTCTAGGCTGTATCCTAGTTTATTCAGTCTCTCTCTAGGCTGTATTCAGTCTCTCTCTAGGCTGTATCCTAGTGTATTCAGTCTCTCTCTAGGCTGTATCCTAGTGTATTCAGTCTCTCGCTAGGCTGTATCCTAGTGTATTCAGTCTCTCTCTAGGTTGTATCCTAGTGTATTCAGTCTCTCTCTCTAGGTTGTATCCTAGTGTATTCAGTCTCTCTCTCTAGGCTGTATCCTAGTGTATTCAGTCTCTCTCTCTAGGCTGTATCCTAGTGTATTCAGTCTCTCTCTAGGCTGTATCCTAGTGTATTCAGTCTCTCTCTAGGCTGTATCCTAGTGTATTCAGTCTCTCTCTAGGCTGTATCCTAGTGTATTCAGTCTCTCTCTAGGCTGTATCCTAGTGTATTCAGTCTCTCTCTATGCTGTATCCTAGTGTATTCAGTCCCCTCTAGGCTGTATCCTAGTGTATTCAGTCTCTCTCTTTATGCTGTATCCTAGTGTATTCAGTCCCCCTCTAGGCTGTATCCTAGTGTATTCAGTCTCCCTCTAGGCTGTATCCTAGTGTATTCAGTCTCCCTCTAGGCTGTATCTTAGTGTATTCAGTCTCTCTCTTTATGCTGTATCCTAGTGTATTCAGTCTCCCTCTAGGCTATATCCTAGTGTATTCAGTCTTTCTCGCTTGGCTGGAGCCAGTGGGTTTGTCGGCGAATATGAAGCGAGGGCCAGCTGACTTGGCATACAGGTCGCAATGGTGGGTAGTATATCGGGCTTTAGTGACAAAACTGATGGCACTGTGATAGACTGCATCCAATTTGCTGAGTCGAGTGTTGGAGGCTATTTTGTAAATGACATCGCCAAAGTCAAGGATCGGTAGGAGAGTCAGTTTTACTAGGGTAAGTTTGGTGGCGTGAGTGAAGGAGGCTTTGTTGCGAAATAGGAAGCCGATTCTAGATTTAATTTTGGATTGGAGATGTTTAATATGAGTCTGGAAGGAGAGTTTACAGTCTAACCAGACACCTAGGTATTTATAGTTGTCCACATATTCTAAGTCAGAACTGTCCAGAGTAGTGATGCTAAGCAGGCAGGCGGGTGTGGAAAGCAATTGGTTGAAGAGCATGCATTTAGTTTTACTAGCGTTTAAGAGCAGTTGGAGGCCACGGAAGAACTGTTGTTTGGCATCGAAGCTCGTTTGGGGGTTTGTTAAGACCGTGTCCAAAGAAGGGCCAGATGTATACAGAATGGTGTCCTCTGCATAGAGGTGGATCAGCGAATCACCAGCAGCAAAAGCAACATCATTGATATATACAGAGAAAAGAGTCGGCCCGAGAATTGAACACTGTGGCACCCACATAGAGACTGCCAGAGGTCCGGACAACAGGCCCTCCGATTTGACACACTGAATTCTATCTGAGAAGTAGTTGGTGAACCAGGCGAGGCAGTCATTAGAGAAACCATGGCTGTTGAGTCTGACGATAAGAATACAGTGATTGACCGAGTCGATGGCCAGGTCGATGAAGACGGCTGCACAGTACTGTTTTTAATCGATGGTGGTTATGATATCGTTTAGGACCTTGAGCATGGCAGAGGTACACCCGTGACCAGCTCGGAAACCAGATTGCATAGCTGAGAAGGTACGGTGGGATTTTCGAGATGGTCAGTGATCTGTTTATTAACTTGGCTTTCGAAGACTTTAGAAAGGCAGGGCAGGATGGATATAGGCCTGTAACAGTTTGGGTCTAGAGTGTCTCCCCCTTTGAAGAGGGGGATGACCGTGGCCGCTTTCCAATCTTTAGGTATCTCAGACGATACAAAAGAGAGGTTGAACAGACTGGTAATAGGGGTTGCGACAATGGCGGTGGATAATTTTAGGAAGAGAGGGTCCGGATTGTCTAGCCCAGCTGATTTGTACAGGCCCAGGGATTGTCTAGCCCAGCTGATTTGTACAGGCCCAGGGATTGTCTAGCCCAGCTGATTTGTATGGGTCCAGGTTTTGCAGCTCTTTCAGAACATCTGCTATCTGGATTTGGGTGAAGGAGAAGCTGGGGAGGCTTGGGCCAGTTGCTGCGGGGGGTGCAGAGCTGTTGCTCTCGTTCTCTATGGACTTTACAGTGTCCCAAAACTTTTTGGAATTAGTGATGCAGGGTGCAAATTTCTGTTTGAAAAAGCTAGCCTTAGCTTCCCTAACTGACTGTGTATATTGGTTCCTGACTTCCCTGAAAAGTTGCATATCGCGGGGACTATTCAAAGCTAGTGCAGTGCGCCACAGACAGTTCCTATAAGACAGTTCCTATAAGACAGAGCCTATAAGACAGAGCCTATAAGACAGAGCCTATAAGACAGAGCCTATAAGACAGAGCCTATAAGACAGAGCCTATAAGACAGAGCCTATAAGACAGAGCCTATAAGACAGAGCCTATAAGACAGAGCCTATAAGACAGAGCCTATAAGACAGAGCCTATAAGACAGAGCCTATAAGACAGAGCCTATAAGACAGGTATACCTGTCTATGTAGCTAAGTAAGTATAACCTTAACTACATATGTGCACGTATGCGAGCGTGTGTGTTTTCTGTTCCTGCCGTGCACGTGTTTTACTAATTAGTAAATCTCCTGGCTGACACTTCTATATTAATTACACATGCTAGCAGCGTATTAATACAACAGTATCTTCTCCTCTCCCTGCTTCTGTTCCTGCCCTCTCCACAACGTCTTACCCTAGCCTACTCTCTGATTCTGCCCCTAGCCTACTCTCTGATTCTGCCCCCAGCCTACTCTCTGATTCTGCCCCTAGCCTACTCTCTGATTCTGCCCCCAGCCTACTCTCTGATTCTTCCCCAGGCTACTCTCTGATTCTGCCCCTAGGCTACTCTCTGATTCTGCCCCTAGCCTACTCTCTGATTCTTCCCCCAGGCTACTCTCTGATTCTGCCCCATGGCTACTCTCTGATTCTGCCCCCAGCCTACTCTCTGATTCTGCCCCTAGCCTACTCTCTGATTCTGCCCCCAGCCTACTCTCTGATTCTGCCCCTAGCCTACTCTCTGATTCTGCCCCTAGCCTACTCTCTGATTCTGCCCCCAGCCTACTCTCTGATTCTGCCCCCAGCCTACTCTCTGATTCTGCCCCATGGCTACTCTCTGATACTGCCCCCAGCCTACTCTCTGATTCTGCCCCCAGCCTACTCTCTGATTCTGCCCCTAGCCTACTCTCCGATTCTGCCCCTAGGCTACTCTCCGATTCTGCCCCTAGGCTACTCTCTGATTCTGCCCCCAGCCTACTCTCCGATTCTGCCCCCAGGCTACTTTCTGATTCTGCCCCCAGGCTACTCTCTGATTCTTCCCCAGGATACTCTCTGATTCTGACCCCAGGCTACTCTCTGATTCTGACCCCAGGCTACTCTCTGATTCTGACCCCAGGCTACTCTCTGATTCTGCCCCTAGCCTACTCTCTGATTCTGCCCCTAGGCTACTCTCTGATTCTGCCCCTAGCCTACTCTCTGATTCTGCCCCTAGGCTACTCTCTGATTCTGCCCCTAGGCTACTCTCTGATTCTGCCCCTAGCCTACTCTCTGATTCTGCCCCTAGCCTACTCTCTGATTCTGCCCCTAGCCTACTCTCTGATTCTGCCCCTAGCCTACTCTCTGATTCTGCCCCTAGCCTACTCTCTGATTCTGCCCCTAGCCTACTCTCTGATTCTGCCCCCAGCCTACTCTCCGATTCTGCCCCTAGCCTACTCTCTGATTCTGCCCCCAGGCTACTTTCCGATTCTGCCCCCAGGCTACTCTCTGATTCTGCCCCCAGGCTACTTTCTGATTCTGCCCCCAGGCTACTCTCTGATTCTTCCCCCAGGCTACTCTCTGATTCTTCCCCCAGGCTACTCTCTGATTCTGCCCCTAGCCTACTCTCTGATTCTGCCCCTAGCCTACTCTCTGATTCTGCCCCTAGCCTACTCTCTGATTCTGCCCCTAGCCTACTCTCTGATTCTGCCCCTAGCCTACTCTCTGATTCTGCCCCTAGCCTACTCTCTGATTCTGCCCCTAGGCTACTCTCTGATTCTGCCCCTAGCCTACTCTCTGATTCTGCCCCATGGCTACTCTCTGATTCTGCCCCATGGCTACTCTCTGATTCTGCCCCCAGCCTACTCTCTGATTCTGCCCCTAGGCTACTCTCTGATTCTGCCCCTAGCCTATTCTCTGATTCTGCCCCTAGGCTACTTTCTGATTCTGCCCCCAGGCTACTCTCTGATTCTTCCCCAGGCTACTCTCTGATTCTTCCCCAGGCTACTCTCTGATTCTTCCCCCAGGCTACTCTCTGATTCTGCCCTTAGCCTACTCTCTGATTCTGCCCCTAGCCTACTCTCTGATTCTGCCCCCAGCCTATTCTCTGATTCTGACCCCAGCCTACTCTCTGATTCTGCCCCTAGGCTACTTTCTGATTCTGCCCCCAGGCTACTCTCTGATTCTTCCCCCAGGCTACTCTCTGATTCTTCCCCCAGGCTACTCTCTGATTCTGCCCCTAGGCTACTCTCTGATTCTGCCCCTAGGCTACTCTCTGATTCTGCCCCTAGCCTACTCTCTGATTCTGCCCCTAGCCTACTCTCTGATTCTGCCCCTAGCCTACTCTCTGATTCTGCCCCTAGCCTACTCTCTGATTCTGCCCCTAGCCTACTCTCTGATTCTGCCCCTAGCCTACTCTCTGATTCTGCCCCTAGCCTACTCTCTGATTCTGCCCCTAGCCTACTCTCTGATTCTGCCCCTAGGCTACTCTCTGATTCTGCCCCTAGCCTACTCTCTGATTCTGCCCCTAGGCTACTCTCTGATTCTGCCCCTAGCCTATTCTCTGATTCTGCCCCTAGGCTACTTTCTGATTCTGCCCCCAGGCTACTCTCTGATTCTTCCCCAGGCTACTCTCTGATTCTTCCCCCAGGCTACTCTCTGATTCTTCCCCCAGGCTACTCTCTGATTCTGCCCCTAGCCTACTCTCTGATTCTGCCCCTAGGCTACTCTCTGATTCTGCCCCTAGCCTACTCTCTGATTCTGCCCCTAGGCTACTCTCTGATTCTGCCCCTAGGCTACTCTCTGATTCTGCCCCTAGCCTACTCTCTGATTCTGCCCCTAGCCTACTCTCTGATTCTGCCCCTAGCCTACTCTCTGATTCTGCCCCTAGGCTACTCTCTGATTCTGCCCCTAGCCTACTCTCTGATTCTGCCCCTAGCCTACTCTCTGATTCTGCCCCTAGGCTACTCTCTGATTCTGCCCCCAGCCTACTCTCTGATTCTGCCCCTAGCCTACTCTCTGATTCTGCCCCTAGCCTACTCTCTGATTCTGCCCCTAGCCTACTCTCTGATTCTGCCCCTAGCCTACTCTCTGATTCTGCCCCCAGCCTACTCTCTGATTCTGCCCCTAGCCTACTCTCTGATTCTGCCCCCAGCCTACTCTCTGATTCTGCCCCTAGCCTATTCTCTGATTCTGCCCCTAGCCTACTCTCTGATTCTGCCCCCAGCCTACTCTCTGATTCTGCCCCTAGCCTACTTTCTGATTCTGCCCCCAGCCTACTCTCTGATTCTGCCCCTAGGCTACTCTCTGATTCTGCCCCTAGCCTACTCTCTGATTCTGCCCCCAGCCTACTCTCTGATTCTGCCCCCAGCCTACTCTCTGATTCTGCCCCTAGCCTACTCTCTGATTCTGCCCCTAGCCTACTCTCAGATTCTGCCCCTAGCCTACTCTCAGATTCTGCCCCTAGGCTATTCTCTGATTCTTCCCTAGCCTATTCTCTGATTCTGCCCCCTAGGCTACTCTCTGATTCTGCCCCTAGGCTACTTTCTGATTCTGCCCCTAGCCTACTCTCTGATTCTGCCCCTAGCCTACTCTCTGATTCTGCCCCTAGCCTACTCTCTGATTCTGCCCCTAGCCTACTCTCTGATTCTGCCCCTAGCCTACTCTCTGATTCTGCCCCTAGGCTACTCTCTGATTCTGCCCCTAGGCTACTTTCTGATTCTGCCCCTAGCCTACTCTCTGATTCTGCCCCTAGCCTACTCTCTGATTCTGCCCCTAGGCTACTTTCTGATTCTGCCCTTAGGCTACTTTCTGATTCTGCCCCTAGCCTACTCTCTGATTCTGCCCCTAGCCTACTCTCTGATTCTGCCCTAGCCTACTCTCTGATTCTGCCCCTAGCCTACTCTCTGATTCTGCCCCTAGGCTACTCTCTGATTCTGCCCCTAGGCTACTCTCTAATTCTGCCCCTAGCCTATTCTCTGATTCTGCCATGCCCATTGTGACTTTACAGAGCACACACTTTTACAGGATGGATGATGCTGGGGTAAGGAGGACTGACTGACTTCTTCAGGATGGATGATGCTGGGGTAAGGAGGACTGACTTCTTACAGGATGGATGATGCTGGGGTAAGGAGGACTGACTTCTTACAGGATGGATGATGCTGGGGTAAGGAGGACTGACTGACTTCTTACAGGATGGATGATGCTGGGGTAAGGAGGACTGACTGACTTCTTACAGGATGGATGATGCTGGGGTAAGGAGGACTGACTGACTGACTTCTTACAGGATGGATGATGCTGGGGTAAGGAGGACTGACTGACTTCTTACAGGATGGATGATGCTGGGGTAAGGAGGACTGACTGACTTCTTACAGGATGGATGATGCTGGGGTAAGGAGGACTGACTGACTTCTTACAGGATGGATGATGCTGGGGTAAGGAGGACTTCTTGCAGGATGTTGGGCCAGTATTTACTACATTACAAAAGTCCATCTACCTTTTGCACACAGGTGTTGAGTGTTTATTACCAACAGATGGAGAATACATGAGCTGAATATGCCACAGTGTGTGTGTGTGTGTGTGTGTGTGTGTGTGTGTGTGTGTGTGTGTGTGTGTGTGTGTGTGTGTGTGTGTGTGTGTGTGTGTGTGTGTGTGTGTGTGTGTGTGTGTGTGTGTGTGTGTGTGTGTGTGTGTGTGTGTCTCTCACTCTCTCTTACCTGTATCTGCAGCGGCAGGTTATCACAGACAGCACACAGCAGTGTCTCTGTTGGTTTCTCTCTACACATCAGCACCAGCTCCAGGTCCATGTCCTGTTTGATGAGCAGACCTTTAGCCACCAGGCCGATCCTCATCACGCCACACAGAACACCTCCACTGGGCTCACTGAGGATAACAGACAGATAGCCGGGTTACACTCTAAACATTTAAACCACCTATCAGACCTAGGTCAAATTTGGGGTTTGCAATTATTTAAACCCAGGTCATCCCAAAAACCTCATAAAATCAACAAGATCATAAAAATATGTCAGGACCTGAAGACCAAAAATGTTAGTCTAACCAGCAGTCACCAAACAGCCCCCTATATCCTATCATGCATCGGTTAGAACCAGATGCCCACCTGCTACCGCCGTCTGTGGAGTCATCTGGGCTGGCTTTGGGACTAAGACTGCCGTCGTCGTTAGGGTTAAGGTCATCGTCATGGTCACAGCTACCATCCTTTGGCACCGGGCTGTCTGTGGGGTTGGGCTGGCCGACTGCTGCGTCGGACTGACCGTCTGTCTGGCCGACTGCTGCGTCTGTCTGGCTGTTGCTCTGCACCGATTGAACGTTGCTCTGGTCTATCCAATCAGAGACGTGTTTGAGGGCACCCTCCACGGTGGACACCAGGGTCTGGACCGCCTCCAGCTCAGACGATGATGGGTAGACGGAGGAGTGCTTGGCCATGACGTGACGGTCATCATTACCGAACGAACGGAAGGACCTCTGTGGGGGAGGGGGAGAGTAAAGAACACAATGAACTCACACACAAAAATAACACAATTAAAGTCCAAGGCACATTCTCCCATACACACCCTCGCAATCACAATCCCCCCCCCACAGGGATGGTGTGCATCTCACAGATGAGGGAAACAACCTTTTCCTTGAGAGTCTGAGAGCTGATCTCTCCTCCGTTGTAGCAAGACGCACACAGTAGTTCACACCACCACACTCACTGCCACTTGCCAGCCACGCCACGAACCCAAAGGCTCGACCTTATAAATTATAATAAGTGTGTGAGTGTGTGTGTGTGTCAGGAGGTGGCTGTCAAAACTAGAGGTCGACCGATTATGATTTTTCAACGCCGATACCGATTATTGGAGGACAAAAAAAGGTCCAGTACCGATTAAATCGGCTGATTTTTGCAATTTATTTGTAATAATGACAATTACAACAATACTGAATGAACACTTATTTTCACTTAATATAATACATCAATAAAATCAATTTAGCCTCAAATAAATAATGATACATGTTCAATTTGGTTTAAATAATGCAAAAACAAAGTGTTGGAGAAGAAAGTAAAAGTGCAATATGTGCCATGTAAAAAAGCTAACATTTCAGTTCCTTGCTCAGAACATGAGAACATATGAAAGCTGGTGGTTCCTTTTAACATGAGTCTTCAGTATTCCCAGGTAAGAAGTTTTAGGTTGTAGTTATTATAGGAATTATAGGACTATTTCTCTATACCATTTGTATTTCATATACCTTTGACTATTGGATGTTCTTATAGGCACTTTAGTATTGCCAGTGTAACAGTATAGCTTCCGGCCCTCTCCTCCTTCCTCCCTGGGCTCGAACCAGGAACTCAACGACAACAGCCACCCTCGAAGCAGCGTTACCCATCGCTCCACATGCAGAGCAAGGGGAACAACTACTCCAAGTCTCAGAGCGAGTGATGTTTGAAACGCTATTAGCGCGCACCCCGCTAACTAGCTAGCCATTTCACATCACATTGTTACACCAGCCTAATCTCGGGGGTTGATAGGTTTGAAGTCAAACAGCAGAGCTGCTGGCAAAATGCACGAAAGTGCTGTTTGAATGAATGCTTATGAGCCTGCTGGTTTTTGTGTTTACACAGCGGACTCTGCGAAGCGAGTATGTTGTTGTGTGTGTGTGTGTGTGTGTGTGTGTGTGTGTGTGTGTGTGTGTGTGTGTGTGTGTGTGTGTGTGTGTGTGTGTGTGTGTGTGTGTGTGTGTGTGTGTGTGTGTGTGTGTGTGTGTGTGTGTGTGTGTGTGTGTGTGTTCCAACTGCCAAGAGTGTTATATTTACCTTTGCTCTATGCTTGCTTTTACACCAAACCAATTACACAAGACATTCACCGCTCCACTGCGGCTGAAGCCAGTCAGCCACATTACATAAACACATTAGATGGTGTAATACATGTGGAGCTGTGCTGTGTAGTGAATGTGCAGCACTGCCCTCCAATAATAATATCTTCAGTCCAGCCACTTACTGGTCTGGTAGCACGCTAACCACTTACTGGTCTGGTAGCACGCTAACCACTTACTGGTCTGGTAGCACGCTAACCACTTACTGGTCTGGTAGCACGCTAACCACTTACTGGTCTGGTAGCACGCTAACCACTTACTGGTCTGGTAGCACGCTAACCACTTACTGGTCTGGTAGCACGCTAACCACTTACTGGTCTGGTAGCACGCTAACCACTTACTGGTCTGGTAGCACGCTAACCACTTACTGGTCTGGTAGCACGCTAACCACTTACTGGTCTGGTAGCACGCTAACCACTTACTGGTCTGGTAGCACGCTAACCACTTACTGGTCTGGTAGCACTCTAACCACTTACTGGTCTGGTAGCACGCTAACCACTTACTAGTCTGGTAGCACGCTAACCACTTACTGGTCTGGTAGCACGCTAACCACTTACTGGTCTGGTAGCACGCTAACCACTTACTGGTCTGGTAGCACGCTAACCACTTACTGGTCTGGTAGCACGCTAACCACTTACTGGTCTGGTAGCACGCTAACCACTTACTGGTCTGGTAGCACGCTAACCACTTACTGGTCTGGTAGCACGCTAACCACTTACTGGTGTGGTAGCACGCTAACCACTTACTGGTGTGGTAGCACGCTAACCACTTACTGGTCTGGTAGCACGCTAACCACTTACTGGTCTGGTAGCACGCTAACCACTTACTAGTCTGGTAGCACGCTAACCACTTACTGGTCTGGTAGCACGCTAAGCACTTACTGGTCTGTTAGCATGCAAAGCCCTGTTATTTGAAATACTTCTGAGAACAAACACATGCACCTTTCATAGCGAGCAAGCGAAGGACGGACAGAGAAGGAAGGGACACAGTAGAAGGCAGGGACACAGTAGAAGGCAGGGACACAGTAGAAGGCAGGAACACAGAGGAGGAAGGGACACAGAGAAGGCAGGGACACAGTAGAAGGCAGGGACACAGGAGGAGGAAGGGACACAGGAGGAGGAAGGGACACAGAGGAGGAAGGGACACAGAGGAGGAAGGGACACAGTAGAAGGAAGGGACACAGTAGAAGGAAGGGACACAGAGAAGGAAGGGACACAGAGAAGGAAGGGACACAGAGAAGGAAGGGACACAGAGAAGGAAGGGACACAGTAGAAGGAAGGGACACAGTAGAAGGCAGAGACACAGAGGAGGAAGGGACACAGTAGAAGGAAGGGACACAGTAGAAGGAAGGGACACAGTAGAAGGAAGGGACACAGAGAAGGAAGGGACACAGAGAAGGAAGGGACACAGTAGAAGGAAGGGACACAGAGAAGGAAGGGACACAGAGAAGGAAGGGACACAGTAGAAGGAAGGGACACAGTAGAAGGAAGGGACACAGTAGAAGGCAGGGACACAGTAGAAGGAAGGGACACAGTAGAAGGAAGGGACACAGTAGAAGGAAGGGACACAGTAGGAGGAAGGGACACAGAGGAGGAAGGGACACAGAGGAGGAAGGGACACAGTAGAAGGAAGGGACACAGTAGAAGGAAGGGACACAGTAGAAGGAAGAGCCAGAGAGGAGGAAGGGACACAGTAGAAGGCAGGGACACAGTAGAAGGAAGGGACACAGAGAAGGAAGGGACAGTAGAAGGAAGGGACACAGTAGAAGGCAGGGACACAGTAGAAGGAAGGGACACAGAGAAGGAAGGGACAGTAGAAGGAAGGGACACAGTAGAAGGCAGGGGCACAGTAGAATGACACAGTAGAAGGAAGGGCCACAGTAGAAGGCAGGGACACAGTAGAAGGCAGGGACACAGTAGAAGGAAGGGACACAGAGGAGGAAGGGACACAGTAGAAGGAAGGGACACAGTAGAAGGAAGGGACACAGTAGAAGGAAGGGACACAGTAGAAGGAAGGGACACAGTAGAAGGAAGGGACACAGTAGAAGGAAGGGACACGGTAGAAGGAAGGGACACAGTAGAAGGAAGGGACACGGTAGAAGGAAGAGACACAGAGGAGGAAGGGACACAGTAGAAGGCAGGGACACAGTAGAAGGAAGGGACACAGTAGAAGGAAGGGACACAGAGAAGGAAGGGACACAGTAGAAGGCAGGGACACAGTAGAAGGCAGGGACACAGTAGAAGGCAGGGACACAGTAGAAGGAAGGGACACAGTAGAAGGCAGGGACACAGAGAAGGAAGGGACACAGTAGAAGGCAGGGACACAGAGAAGGAAGGGACACAGTAGAAGGAAGGGACACAGAGAAGGAAGGGACACAGTAGAAGGCAGGGACACAGTCGAAGGCAGGGACACAGAGAAGGAAGGGACACAGTAGAAGGAAGGGACACAGTAGAAGGAAGGGACACAGAGAATGAAGGGACACAGTAGAAGGCAGGGACACAGTAGAAGGAAGGGACACAGGCAGACGTATTTCGCAATTTTTGACGTGTAATGTCTCGCAACTTCTGTAAAACAGGGCCTATCAGCAATGAATAGTCAATAAAACATCAGTGCCATTAATAGGCTAGGATATTCTACATGCAATCGACCGAAGACTGAACATACTCTCGCATTATTAGATAAGAGAAAGAGCAAGCAGGCCAGCTGCACTGTGATTTTAATAGTGTAAAAAAAATAATAATAAAAAAAAATATTTAAAAAAAATACATTGTCCCATTAGGGATTTTCTTAACGTTAAGGAAATAACATCATGTTAACGTTTTGTACACAATAACTAGTGTGCAGAGAGAGAGAGAGAGTTGTTCTCTCGGGAACAATGCACATACTGTTCAGTGATGTGTGTGTACCATTCCTATTGTGAGTGTAAAATGTAAAGGTATGTATCGTGTGTGTGGATTTTTTGTGTGTGTGTGTGCCATGTGCAGTGTTTTGCACACTTGTGTGTATCACATGGCCATAGTAAGTGTTGTGTGAACAGAGTGATGCTGTGTGTGATGAGTGTATCCAGGGTCATGGAAGGGCAGGTCAGCAGAGTGACATGGAGGAGAGAGGAGAGGGATAGGACCAGCCCAGGGCAGATTGCATAAAAAAATTCAGCCTGTGATTTATCAGCACAACGCTTGATAGCTCCTGCACAAAAGATGGCCCCGTTTTATTGTGGTTTTAACAACCTTTCAAATTACCACACACACACAGAAAGCCGGATCCTTTTCCCAATTACTTAGTCTCAGCGAGTGGGGTCAGTCAACCACTATAAATCTGGTATAGAGAGAGACAATGAGAGATCCAGTATACTGTGTGTACACACACACACACACACACACACACACACACACACACACACACACACACACACACACACACACACACACACACACACACACACACACACACACACACACACACACACACACACACACACACACACACACACACACACACACACACACACACACACACACACACACACACACACACACAGACCCGAGCAGAGCTAAGGAGGAACTGAGGAGTATAACAAGGTCTCAACACTCTCTCTGAGAAGTCAATAGAGATATAGATGCCAGACGGATTTTGTGTGTGTGTGTGTGTGTGTGTGTGTGTGTGTGTGTCTCAAATTATAAAATCAAATTAAAAAACAATAAGGATTCAGGGCTCTGTAGTGTGGTGTGCTGTGGTGTCATGTGCTGTGGTGTGTGGTATGGCGTGGTGTGGTATGTGCTGTGGTGTGTGGTATGGAGTGGTGTGGTGTGCTGTGGTGTCATGTGCTGTGGTGTGTGGTATGGAGTGGTGTGGTATGTGCTGTGGTATGTATGTGCTGTGGTGTGTGGTATGGAGTGGTGTGGTATGTGCTGTGGTATGTATGTGCTGTGGTGTGTGGTATGGAGTGGTATGTGCTGTGGTGTCATGTGCTGTGGTGTGTGGTATGGAGTGGTGTGGTATGTGCTGTGGTATGTATGTGCTGTGGTGTGTGGTATGGAGTGGTGTGGTATGTGCTGTGGTATGCATGTGCTGTGGTGTGTGGTATGGAGTGGTGTGGTATGTGCTGTGGTATGTATGTGCTGTGTTGTGTGGTATGGAGTGGTATGTGTGTGCTGTGGTGTGTGGTATGGAGTGGTGTGGTATGTGCTGTGGTATTTATGTGCTGTGGTGTGTGGTATGGAGTGGTGTGGTATGTGCTGTGGTATGTATGTGCTTTGGTGTGTGGTATGGAGTGGTGTGGTATGTGCTGTGGTATGTATGTGCTTTGGTGTGTGGTATGGAGTGGTGTGGTATGTGCTGTGGTGTCATGTGCTGTGGTGTCATGTGCTGTGGTGTGTGGTATGGAGTGGTGTGGTATGATTCCCTGATTCACCTCTACGCGGACGACACCATTCTGTATACATCTGACCCTTCTTTGGACACTGTGTTAACTAACCTCCAAACAAGCTTCAATGCCATACAACACTCCTTCCGTGGCCTCCAACTGCTCTTAAACGCTAGTAAAACTAAATGCATGCTCTTCAACCGTTTGCTGCCTGCACCAGCCCACCCGACTAGAATCACTACTCTGGACAGTTCTGACCTAGAATAAGTGGACAACTATAAATACCTAGGTGTCTGGCTAGACTGTAAACTCTCCTTCCAGACTCATATCAAACATCTCCAATCCAAAATCAAATCTAGAATCGGCTTCCTATTTCGCAACAAAGCCTCATTCACTCACGCCGCCAAACTTACCCTAGTAAAACTGACTATCCTACCGATTCTCGACTTTGGCGATGTCATCTACAAAATAGCTTCCAATACTCT